>NC_090322.1:250255194-251455372 GCF_040869045.1 Eurosta solidaginis
ACTGACAAAATCAAATTTTTAGTCAAAGAAATAAGAACATAAGTCCTGTTATAATTCATATATATGTATACATAAAGAGTCTTAGGAATAAGGTATTTATATAATAAAATCAAAGCCTACTATCATGGTGGAATTGATTCCACCATGGCCTACTATATATTAATACAAGCTATCTCGTTTTAACCAAAGCAATTAGTCTTGTTCATTTTGCATGCCACTGCAACAAACATACACATACATATGTGTACATATCAAATGAATTTATATTAATATACATACATATAAGCATAAGGGAAACTTACATTAGGTTGTGCCATCACAATAAAGCGATGTTTGTTACAGTGACTTCAACACCTACTACACCACAAAATTTCAAAATGCGATATCTCAGCGAAAAAATATTTGAGCAAACTCCACGCCATTTGAGAGAAGAAGACTTGTATTTAAAGACGCCTTCCTTTAATTTTGGTGAAAGAAAACATCTGCAAGACTACATAACCTCAAATATGGGCTAAAACGGTGTTTTTGCACTCTTAGGTTAGGATATTAGGATATAGAGCCGATAGAGCAATTCTGAGGCCAGATTTGGATTCAGCGCATCATAAGCCTTCGAAAATATATAGTCCGTTATCTGGGTCTGAATGTTGGTCGGCCTGTGTAATTTATCCATCGCCTTTGGCGATACAACTCTGGTGACTCGAAGACATGCGTGAACGACGTGTGACCAGTTACCATCACCCCACAGAGGTTGAAGAAGCCATGAAAAAAGCCAAACCTTATAAATCAATAGGCCCAAATGGAGTAGTCATGCCAATGCTAAAATATCTTGGCGCTGAGGGAGAAAGCTACCTGACGCACGTTTTCAAGCCTGAGAAACCGGCTTACGAAGGTGAGTTATAATGACCGGTATCACTCCGTTCGCGAGTAGCGAAGACATTGGAAACCTTCCTGCTCCGTCAGTTTAGTGCGAATCTTCGCCTAGCCACTCATCAGCATGGCTTCCGCAAAATACATAGCACTACCAGCACTGTCAAAAGCTTTTGACACAGTCAACCACGGTACTATACTCCAAGATATAGAAGATTCACTCTTCTCTTTGTATAAAAAGATAAACTGCAAATTATCTGAACCTAGCCGGCTTAATCCACGGTCACTGTTTTGCGACGTGGAATATTGGACGTTCACGTCGATGGTGTTGCGCTACCGATTGTCAGCCATTAAAATATCTTAGGAGTAACATTCGATCACACTCTCACCTTCAAGACGTGTGCCATCGAAATTGTATCTAAAGTACAAATCCGCAACAAAATCCTCAAGTCGCTTGCCAGTAGCACTTGAGGAAAAGATGAAGAAACGTTGCTAGCCACGTACAAAGCAATTGGCCGGACACTCAACAGGAAATCTAAGCTACGATGATACAATCTTACCATAAGCTTCCTCATATATGCCGAGAAGAAATGAATTGCAAGTCATTGAAGGCAGTGCTACTGTTTTAAAAACATTTTCTTATGGTCCAAAAAGTTACTATGGCCTCATAAAATCACCGCTTGAATCGTAAAAATATTTTTTATACTAAGAATTTTTCAATTACTTTTGCAATTCCTTTGAGGAATTGATTACTTTCCTCAAGTACATGTAATGGGGAATCGACGGGTATTGATTACCTAAAGTAATCATTACTACCCAGCTCTGGTGGATGCCACGGATTCTAGAAATTGCTCTACATACTGAGCTATCACATCTTTGTAAGAAAATATGTATAGATATCAAATACCTCATATAAATAACACGACTTCTACGGCGTGTTCTTTTTCACTTGGGTATCTCAACTGACTTAGGAGAAATCACCCAAAATACAGAGCCAGTGGTTGCCAACACATTTGGGTATATAAAAAAAAGAAAATTATCAGCATATGGTGACAACATAAGGGAAAATAACCATGTAGGAAAATAAACCGAGGGAATGTGTTTGTATGACATGTGTATCAAATGAAAAGCATTAAAGAGTATTTTATGGGGGAGTGGGCCATAGTTCTATAGGTGGACGCCATTTAGGGATATCGCCATAAAGGTGGATCAGGGTTGACTCTAGAATTTGTTTGTACGATATGGGTATCAAATGAAAGGTGCTAATGAGTATTTTAAAAGGGAGTAATCCTTAGTTCCATAGGTGGACGCCGTTTCGAGATATCTCCATAAAGGTGGACCAGGCGTGACCCTAGAATTTGTTTGTACAATATGGGTATCAAAAGAAAGGTGTTAATGAGCATTTTAAAAGGGAGTGATCCTTAGTTCCATAGGTGGACGCCGTTTCGAGATATCGCCATAAAGGTGGACCAGGGGTGACCCTAGAATTTGTTTGTACGATATGGGTATCAAATTAAAGGAATTAATGAGGGTTTTAAAAGGGAGTGATGGTAGTTGTATAGGTGGTCGCCTTTTCGAGATATCGCCATAAAGGTGGACCAGGGGTGACTCTAGAATGCGTTTGTACAATATGGGTATCAAATGAAAGGTGTTAATGAGTATTTTAAAAGGGAGTGGGCCTTAGTTCTATTGGTGGACGCCGTTTCGAAATATCGCCATAAAGGTGGACCAGGGGTCACTCTGGAATGTGTTTGTACGATATGGGTATCAAATTAAAGTTATTAATGAGGGTTTTAAAAGGGAGTGGTGGTAGTTGTATAGGTGGTCGCCTTTTCGAGATATCGCCATAAAGGTGGACCAGGGGTGACTCTAGAATGCGTTTGTACAATATGGGTATCAAATGAAAGGTGTTAATGAGTATTTTAAAAGGGCGTGGGGCTTATTTCTATAGGTGGACGCCTTTTCGAGATATCGCCATAAAGGTGGACCAGAGGTGACTCTAGAATGTGTTTGTACGATATTGGTATCAAATTAAAGGTATTAATGAGAGTTTTAAAAGGGAGTGGTGGTAGTTGTATATGTGAAGTCGTTTTCCAGATATCGACAAAATGTGGACCAGGGTGACCCAGAACATCATCTGTTGGATACCGCTAATTTATTTATATATGTAATACCTGCCAAGATTTTAAGGGTGTTTTATTTCGCCTTGCAGAACTTTTTCATTTTCTTCTACTTAATATGGTAGGTGTCACAACCATTTTACAAAGTTTTTTCTAAAGTTATATTTCGCGTCAATAAACCAATCCAATTACCATGTTTCATCCCTTTTTTCGTATTTGGTATAGAATTATGGCATTTTTTTCATTTTTCGTAATTTACGATATCGAAAAAGTGGGCGTGGTCATAGTCGGATTTCGTTCATTTTTTATACCAAGATAAAGTTAGTTCAGATAAGTACGTGAAAGTAAAGATATGTCGATTTTTGCTCAAGTTATCGTGTTAACGGCCATGCGGAAGGACAGACGGACGACTGTGTATAAAAACTGGGCGTGGCTTCAAACCAATTTCGCCCATTTTCACAGAAAACAGTTAGCGTCATAAAATCTATTCCCCTACCAAATTTCAAAAGGGTTGGGAAATTTTTGTTCGACTTATGGCATTAAAAGTATCCTAGACAAACTAAATGGAAAAGGGAGGAGCTACGCCCATTTTGAAATTTTCTTTATTTTTTGTATTTTGTTGCACCATATCATTACTAGAGTTTAATGTTGATATAATTTACTCATATACTGTAAAAATATTAAATTTTTTGTTAAAATTTTACTTTAAAAAAAAATTTTTTTAAAAGTGGGCGTGGCCCTTCTCCGATTTTGCTAATTTTTATTAAGCGTACATATAGTAATAGGAATAACGTTCCTGCCAAATTTCATCGTGATATCTTCAACTACTGCCAAATTACAGCTTGCAAAATTTTTAAATTACCTTCTTTTAAAAGTGGGCGGTGCCACGCCCATTGTCCAAAATTTTACTAATCTTCTATTCTTCGTCATAAGTTCAACTCACCTACCAAGTTTCATTGCTTTATCTGTCTTTGGTAATGAATTATTGCACTTTTTCGGTTTTTCGATATCGAAAAAGTGGGCGTGGTTATAGTCCGATATCGTTCATTTTAAATAGCGATCTGAGATGAGTGTTCAGGAACCTACGCACCAAATTTCATCAAGATACCTCAAAATTTACTCAAGTTATAGTATTAACGGACGGACGGACGGACGGACATGGCTCAATAAAATTTTTTTTCGATCCTGATGATTTTGATATATGGAAATCTATATCTATCTCGATTCCTTTATACCTGTACAACCAACAGTTATCCAATCAAACTTAATATACTCTGTGAGCTCTGCTCAACTGAGTATAAAAATAAATTTGCTGATAGCACAACATAATAATAAATTTTCAATTGCGTCTAATTTAAATGAATTAAGCAACAAATTGTAATAGTTGCTTGCGTTCGATATTTCTAAATAGCAATTAAAGGAATTTACATAAATGTAAGCATTAGAGTGTCCTCTTGTAACACAATCATAAAATTTAAAAAGTGATTTATGTTACTGAAGATTTAAATTTTTTTATGCTCATAATTTTATTTTAGCCGCTTAAAAAAAAGTGAAATAGGCCGTTTTTCAAACGGCAGACGGGATAGGGTATATTACACTCAGCAGTTGATAGCGTTTTTTCTAAGCGGGGTCGCCCCTCGGCAGTGTTTGGCAAGCGCTCCGGTTGTATTTCTGCCATGAAAAGCTCTCAGTGAAAACTCATCTGCCTTGCAGATGCCGTTCGGAGTCGGCATAAAACATGTAGGTCCCGTCCGACCAATTTGTAGGGAAAATCAAGAGGAGCACGACGCAAATTGGAAGAGAAGCTCGGCCTTAGATCTCTTCGGAGGTTATCGCGCCTTACATTTATTTTTTTTAGTTGATAGCGATATTTCTCATCCATGCATTTTCCCTTTCCTCTTCCTTTGCTTTCCATATCACTATCCCTATTCTTATTCCTATTGTCATTTCTACTAATTTTCCTTTACATTTTTTATTTATATCTGTTTTTCTTTTCATATTACTCTTTCTTTTGTTATCGCTATCACTATTACTACTACTCTCAAATTTTAAATTGAAAAATAAGGAGCACTCTAATGTATATACCCACAAAAGCGAACATGAAAATAGCAGTGAGCACAGGGGCGGATTAAAGGAGGGGCTAGCAGGGGCTATAGCCCCGGGCCCAGCATCGTGAGGGCCCCGCGAGCTCGAATAAATAATTTCATATTACGTATTTGCGTACACATAATTTAATTTTGCATCTCAAAATTTATATACAATTAGTAATATGGAAAAGAATACACGCACTCGTTAAGAATAAGATAATATAAGCAAGCACGTTCAGAGTTCGGACTATAGTAAGTATATCATGACATATACTCATTGTAATCTGAACTCACTTGCTTAGATTATCACAAAAACACCAAAGATGGCACTTGGAGGTTTACCGCAGAAGCCGGTCCAACGTCGATGGATGTTTTAGTTCGCGAAAAACGTCATAGTTGCGGCGCTTCAGAAGGCCACGCCGTTCGGCGAGCGGGCACCACTCGATACATGGAAGAACGATACAAGGTGGCAGCATGGGACAGCTGATTATACGCTTTTTTATTTTATTTGATACAATAACTTCCGACACAGTACGATTTCTACATTTGTCCATCGAATTTACAAAAACAAAGTACATGGAATTTTTATTTATGTTTGTAGGTATGTCACCATGCTGCCACCTTGTATCGTTCCGCCATGACTCGATACTTGTTTAAACTGCAGACATTGGTGCGTTATCGGTAACCGTATCGGTAACCTTATAACAGCTGATTCGACCAACCTTATGGGAATCACTGTAATCGATTATTGGTGCAATATCGTAACTCTAAGGTCGTAACCGTATCGTAGCCAAACCATTGGTTTTTGGTTTTTCGCCATATCCATAACCTAAAAATATTTGAGTTGGTGAATTTAATAACTTTTTGTAGATTTTATTCATTGTGTTGGATACGTTATGACTAAGATACTTATTTTTGGAATATGTTTGTAATTTTTTGCGTTTTCTTCATATTTATGAAATTTTCACGATTTTTAGGTTAAGGCACCATTAATCTATCACTATCGTATAGGGTTACTTTAGGGATACGACTACAGCGATACGACAAACGGCACCAATGACTCCACTTTTAATGTTTATTTTCGCGGAAAAACAACGAAAGACGAAATGACGAAGCTCGTACTAGTGATGGACGATATTGCGATTTTGAACTATCAGTGAATATAGATACGGCGATTTTTGAATCGCGGCTTTTTTGTAAAGCTATAGCGATTTTTAACAAGTGAATGTGAAATTTGTATTCTTGGATATAAAAAAGGAACGTTTAAGTTTGTTTACCGGAATAGATTGAATGTTATACATAAATTTAATTTAGTATACAGAATATATGAACCAAAATTACAATAAAAAGAAAAAAATATGTACCTTTTATTGTAACCTGATGTAGTGTGAAATTCTAATTTTCTGAGATATTATGATATATTATTAACTGGCTGACGACATTATGTTCAGTCTCGTATTACACTCAAGGAGATGAAACTAGCGGAAATAGATGTCTATGCATCTTTGTTTTATAAATTTTGCTAATTGAAAATGCTTTGATTTTTAAATGTAAGGTGAATCAACCCGAAATAAATCTGTATATGTAACACCATAAAAACATAATTTATTTACTACTATTTTTATACTACACCGATGTATTCAGAAATACTCCGTATGAATTTATTCCGAGAGTTATATTTGGCTACATAATGTTTTTATAGTAAAGTGAATAATTTTTAATGAAAAATGTAGAGAAGTAGAGCATATTCTTCAAACTTGTATAAAAATATTTTTTAAAAGAAAATTAGCCACCCAAATTGACTTACCACTTTCAGTGCCCTAGACTTCAACCATATGATATTGTTACGAATATTAGCAAAACTAAGGAGTGCTGCCAGCTCTAAGCCGATCTAAGCAGTGACGTGAATGCACATCAATAATTCAATCATTATGTATCTACATAAACGAATCAATAATTGCGTCTACACATATGTACACATTCCGACGAGCAACATTTACATACAAGGCAGCGAGAGATGAGATGTCACACACCGATGAATTTACTTATACGCTTATGTGTGTGCGGGAGACTGTAAACTACAAACACATGCATATACCTTATCTGAGTTGTCACAAGAGAGAGCAATAATTTGTGCACGTAGTTGTGGCTGGCGATTTTGTAGCCGAAACAACTAGTAACTTCTGGAAATCGAAGAGCCTAGAAGTATGCAGCGTAAACTATAAAAGCGATGCAGGCGAGTAAGAAGGAATTCAGTTTGATTTGAATTGTCAAGCAGTTACGAGTAAGACGATATCTAGCGAGCAATAGCACTATTATTTTGAAAGTCAGTTTCCTTTAAGCTATCAGTTTGGTTAGTAAGCTATTCGTTGCACAATTTGAGTGTTATTGTGAAATATTTTAATAAAGGCCATTTTTCCATTATTCAATATTGGAGTTATTTATTCGACAGTTTAGCGATACGATCCTAGCAAAAGGGCAAATAAGAGGATTTGCAGGAAATTCGTTACAATTGGTGTCAGAAGAGGAATTGTTGAATAAATTCCAAAGGACAACAAGGACATGGCAAAGTTCGGTGAATTGAAGATCCAGCAACTAAAGAAGGAGTTGGAGACCCGTGGATTGAATACAAGCGGCGTTAAACTTGAACTTCAGGCACGGCTACGAGAGGCAATGGAAGCAGAAGGAATTGATGTGGAAGAGTATGTCTTTCACCTTGATGGGGAGGAGACAACAAAAATTGAAGAGAAAAACGAAACATCACAGACGGTTACCAGCACAGATTTGAACATGATTTTGGCTGCAATATCTGCTCAAACATCGACAGTGGCTTCTCAACTGGAATCGCAAAAGACAGATATAACATCTCAACTGGCATCTCAACTAGAAGAACAGAAAAAGTATATGTCATCTCAACTAGAAGAACAGAAGACGTATATGGTATCCCAACTGGAATCGCAGGAAACCCGTATAACATCACAATTGGAAGAACAGAAGACACATTTGGCATCTCAACTGGAAGCGCAAGAGGCACGTATATCTGAAATGTCGGCACAAATTTCGGAACAGGTATCATCACAGCTCTTTGTGAAACTGGAAGAACAGGATGCAAAAATTTTACAACTCGAGGACAAAATTGATGCCGAAATAGAAGCGTTAAAAGGTCGTATGGATCAGTTACAACTAAACCGCCCAGCTGTTTCAGCGAGTAATCCAAAGGTAAAGACACCATCCTTTGACGGTTCTGTTCCTTTTCAGGTCTTTAAGCTACAGTTTGAGAAGACCACAGCAGTGAACCAATGGAATGCTGAAGATAAAGTTGCAGCTCTGTTCGTGGCACTGAAAGGGCCTGCCGCGGAAATCTTACAGACCATCCCAGAGTACGAGCGGAACCACTACGAAACATTGATGAGCGCTTTAGAGAGACGTTACGGAAGCGAGCATAGGAAACAGATATTCCAAATTGAGTTGCAAAACCGCTACCAAAAAGCAAATGAGACATTGCAGGAGTTTGCTTCAGATATTGAAAGATTGGCTCATCTTGCAAATGCAGACGCACCCGTGGAATACACTGAAAGGGTAAAAATCCAGAGCTTCATAAATGGCATACGAGATGTGGAAACGAAGCGGGCTACATATGCGAATCCAAAACTAACGTTTGCTGAAACGGTATCGCATGCACTGACTCAGGAAACAGCCTCACTTTTGAGTAAGCCAGCGTACAAAGCTCATCGCGTGGAAGTGGAAAAGCCAGACTGGGTAGACGCAATTTTGGAAGCATTGAAGGGTACGCAGCAGAAGAATAATAATGCAGTCAAATGCTTTAAGTGTGGAAAGCCAGGGCATATTGCGCGTTATTGCAACACCAACCCTAACAGTTCCAACAATGTGGGTGGTCGTAAACGCAGAGCAGAAGGAGATGAGCAAATCTCCAAGACAAATCAATCGTTAAACTAAAGCGAGTCAGCAGCAAGGGGCGACAGCTGGCTCCCGCAATTGAATGCCCCATAATCTCTATCTCGCAGATTGGAAGAAGATCGAGCAATCTTACTGTTGGAGGACATGTGGACGGAAAGGAACGGTTACTGACTGTAGATACGGGTGCATCTCATTCCATCATTCGAGCGGACTTAGTCAACAAAAAGATAAGACCACTGCTTGGAGCAAGATTACGTACAGCCACGGGAGAGGACACCCAGGTAATTGGAGAAGTAGAATGTGAAGTCGCAATTGGGAACGTCACGGTAGTACACAATTTTATAGTGGCAGAAATTGTTGATGAAATCATAATTGGAGTGGACTTCTTAATCGACCAGGGCATCAAGATCGACATGCAAAGCAAGACGATGCGATATAAAAACATGGATGTACCACTTAATTTCGGCTACGAGAGAGGCTACAGCAGTAAACGAGTGCTGGTGGAAGAGAGTCAGCAAATACCACCAAAATCCGAAGCAGTCATCTGGGCAAAGGTTGATGGAGATTGTGGGACAATCAAATTGTGGGTTGTCGAAGCAGCAAACAAATCAGCACTAAACATACTTGTAGGAAAAACCCTGGCTATGACAAAACAAGATGGACGTATTCCGGTAAGAGTACTCAATGAGTTCAAGTCACCACTCAAACTGACTAAAGGAGCTATTTTGGGAAGATGCCAAGAGGCTGAAGTAGTTATTAACTGTGAACAACTCCAGGAACACGTTTCGGCTAGTAATACTGATCTTTCAAATGACATCACGGCATGGATGCAGGGGCTAGAGGAAGCATATCAGAGTCAGGCAAAACAACTGCTCCTAAAGTACGCGAACATATTTGACCAGGATGATTCTAAACCAGGCCGCACCAACGTTGTGAAACATCAAATTGACACTGGAGATGCGAGGCCGATCCGTCAAGCTCCACGTAGTGTTCCACTGGCGAAGCGGGAAGTTGTGAGTCAAATCATTAAAGAAATGAGCGACAGCGGCGTCATCGAACCATCAGCTAGTCCATGGAGCTCACCGGTAGTACTTGTAAAAAAGAAGGATGGAAAAATGAGGTTTTGCGTGGACTACCGGAAGTTGAATGACGTAACGAAAAAGGATAGCTACCCATTGCCAAGAATTGACGACACTCTGGACTCGCTATCTGGTACGAAATGGTTTTCCACGCTGGACTTGAAAAGCGGCTACTGGCAAGTGGAGGTGAAGGAGGAAGATAAAGAGAAAACAGCCTTCAGTGTCGGTGATGGTCTTTGGCAATTTACAGTGATGCCTTTTGGACTTTGTAATGCACCAGCTACTTTTGAGAGACTCATGGACCAGGTACTGAAAGGACTACATTGGAAAACATGCTTGGTGTACCTGGACGACATCATCGTATTGGGCAAGAACTTTGATGAACATCTTAAGAACTTGGAGGAAGTTTTCCAGAGAATAGCTGGCGCTGGTCTGAAGTTAAGTCCCAAAAAGTGTGCGCTGTTTAAAAAGGAAGTCAATTATTTGGGTCACAAGGTAACGACAGAGGGCATCTGCACTGCGAACGAAAAAATAGAGGCTGTAAAGGATTGGCCAAGACCACAGAACCTACATGAATTGAGAAGTTTTCTTGGGCTGTGCACATATTACCGCCGATTTGTACCAAATTTTTCCAGCGTAGCCCATAGCCTCCATGAGCTTACAAGAAAAAACAAAGCTTTTGAATGGAAGAAGGAGCAAGAAGTGGCTTTCCAAACATTGAAGGAGCGTTTGTGCACTGCCCCAATGCTAGCATATCCGATTCCAGGAGCAACATTTATTCTGGATACAGATGCGAGTGGATATGCTATAGGAGGCGTTTTATCACAATTGGTCAATGGACAGGAGAAGGTAGTTGCATATTACAGCCGTTCGATTGGAGAACCAGAGAGGAACTACTGTGTTACGCGGAGAGAGCTGTTGGCATTGGTAGACTGCATTAAACATTTTCACAAATACCTCTACGGCCAGCGATTCCGTGTCAGGACAGATCACGCAGCGTTGAAATGACTTCTGCAGTTCCGTAATCCGGAAGGACAATTGGCACGGTGGATCGAGCGGCTACAAAGCTACGACTTTTCCATTGAGCATCGAAAAGGTAGTACCCATGGAAATGCTGATGCAATGTCACGAAGACCATGTAGTTTGGAATGCAAGCACTGTTCAAAAGCCGAGGCTAAAGAAGACATTATAGATGTCCGGCTAATGAATATAACATGTACAGATGAATGGGACAAGGAACAGCTAAGGAAGTGCCAGCTAGAAGATGCAGATCTGTCACGTGTTATGCAAGGGCTCGAACGAAATGAAAGACCAAACAGAGAAGAGATGTCAGCAGAGAGTCCTATTGCGAAGTCATATTGGGCACAGTGGAACAGTTTAGAATTGATATCCGGTTGCCTTCATCGAGTATGGGAGAGTGAGGATGGTAAATACAAGAATAAACTGATAGTTGTTCCCAGAAAGAGGATTCCTGACGTGCTCAGCGAGCTGCATAATGGTCCAAGCGGAGGTCATCTTGGAATCACGAAGACGCTCGAGAAGATTAAACAGAGATTCTATTGGGTTGGTTGCCGTCAGTCGGTCACTGAGTGGATTGCGAACTGCGAGGTTTGCAGCAGAGCGAAAGGGCCCAGAACACGAAGTCATGGCCAGATGAAGCAATATAACTCAGGTGCGCCATTTGAAAGGATCGCCATGGATGTCGCAGGTCCATTTCCTACTAGCAACCGCGGAAACAAATACGTACTGGTGGTTATGGATTATTTCAGTAAATGGCCAGAGGTATACCCAATCCCAAACCAAGAAGCAGAAACAGTAGCAGAAGTGGTTAAAAACGAATGGGTTGCAAGGTATGGTGTACCAATGGAGTTACATTCTGACCAAGGCAGGAATTTTGAATCAGCTGTGTTCCAAGAAATGTGCAAGAAGCTGGGCATTCGGAAAACACGGACAACTGCATTGCATCCTCAGTCCGATGGTATGGTGGAACGTTTCAATAGAACATTGGAGGAGCATTTAAGGAAAGTAGTCGACAAGTATCATAAGGACTGGGATACACACATATCATTATTCTTGATGGCCTACCGATCGGCAGTACATGACACAACGGGCCAAACTCCCGCAAAGGTAATTTTTGGCAATGACCTTCGACTGCCAGCTGATTTGAAGTATGGGATAGATGCCGATGCGGAGAGGAATGTCAAGAAATCCACTGATGTCTTAGAAGAAGAGCTGAGAGAGATACACGATCTGGTAAGGCAACGAGCAAAGATTATGAGTGACAAGATGAAAGCGAGGTACGATAAAGCAATTAATTCGGAAGGGTTTCAGGAAGGAGATTTGGTGCTGCTATACAACCCACAACGAAAAAAAGGTTTGTCCCCGAAATTGCAGTGTAACTGGGAAGGCCCATACAAAGTTGTAAAACGGATCAACGATGTAGTGTACCGCATACAAACCACTACCAAACCACGAACCAAAATGAAAGTGGTTCATTTGGAGAGATTAGCAGCGTTTAGATCGAGAGATTTGTCTGATCGGGACGATCAGACTTAGGTGGAGGGCAGTGTTACGAATATTAGCAAAACTAAGGAGTGCTGCCAGCTCTAAGCCGATCTAAGCAGTGACGTGAATGCACATCAATAATTCAATCATTATGTATCTACATAAACGAATCAATAATTGCGTCTACACATATGTACACATTCCGACGAGCAACATTTACATACAAGGCAGCGAGAGATGAGATGTCACACACCCATGGCGCAACGATACAAGGTGGCAGCATGGTTACATACCTACAAACATATATAAAAATTCTATGTACTTTGTTTTTGTAAATTCGATGGACAAATGTCAAAATCGTACTGCGCCGGAAGTTGATGTATCAAATCAAATAAAAAAAGTTTATAATCAGCTGTCCCATGCTGCCACCTTGTATCGTTCCGCCATGCACACACCGATGAATTTACTTATACGCTTATGTGTGTGCGGGAGACTGTAAACTACAAACACATGCATATACCTTATCTGAGTTGTCACAAGAGAGAGCAATAATTTGTGCACGTAGTTGTGGCTGGCGATTTTGTAGCCGAAACAACTAGTAACTTCTGGAAATCGAAGAGCCTAGAAGTATGCAGCGTAAACTATAAAAGCGATGCAGGCGAGTAAGAAGGAATTCAGTTTGATTTGAATTGTCAAGCAGTTACGAGTAAGACGATATCTAGCGAGCAATAGCACTATTATTTTGAAAGTCAGTTTCCTTTAAGCTATCAGTTTGGTTATTAAGCTATTCGTTGCACAATTTGAGTGTTATTGTGAAGTATTTTAATAAAGGCCATTTTTCCATTATTCAATATTGGAGTTATTTATTCGACAGTTTAGCGATACGATCCTAGCAAAAGGGCAAATAAGAGGATTTGCAGGAAATTCGTTACAATATGACAAAACTTGAATTGCATTCTCCCAAAAAACTTAAATTTTGAGTTAATCTGTTTACAATAATTGATGAGGTTAAGCATTGAAGTTGATTTACTTCGATCGATTGAATTTGATGATTTGATAAGTGACTTTGCCAGAGCAAACTCAAGAAAAACATTCTTTTAATTGTATAATAATTTATAGTTTTTATATATAAGTACCAAAGAAAAAAATATTTGCGAGAATAAATTATCAAAATAATTATAAGAGTTTTTATTTATTTAAAAAAAATGATCATATTTTGCTCCCCTTAAGTGGGCCCCATATTAATTTTAGTCCCGGGGCCTCGTCAATCTTTAATCCGCCCCTGAGTGAGGATGCAAATTTTATTAATTACTTTCTTCTTTTGTTTAAAAAAAAATGTAAGGCGCGATAACCTCCGAAGAGATCTAAGGCCGAGCTTCTCTTCCAATTTGCGTCGTGCTCCTCTTGATTTTCCCTACAAATTAGCCGGACGGGACCTACATGTTTTATGCCGACTCCGAACGGCATTTGCAAGGCAGATGAGTTTTCACTGAGAGCTTTTCATGGCAGAAATACACCCGGAGTGCTTGCCAAACACTGCCGAGGGGCGACCCCGCTTAGAAAAATTTTCTTCTAATTGAAAAATCTTATTTCTAAAATTTTGATGTTGCTTTGCCCGGGAGTTAATTTATTGCATTGTTTAAAACATTTATATCTACATTCATATCTGTTAAACAGCGCGGCGTACGTGCATTAAAGGACGTAACATTACCAGCAGATCATTTTTGAATTAATAAAAAAGAACTGCTCTTAAACAACACACACACAATCGCACGCACTGTCACCGAAAAAAATGCGTATTACTTACTGCCTGCAACAGAGGCATAAGAAATGTTTGTGCCCACACACACAAAAGTAGATATTAACAAGTAAGGAAGTCTAAGTTCGGGTAAAACTGAACATTACATACCCAGCTGTACACTTAAAATTCTGTTGTTGTTTGTTTTGTGTGCTTAATAGTGTTACAAGGCTGTGCAATAATACTTATACATATGGTTCTATTCCGAACTAATTTTCGTTTAAAAGAAGCAAAAAGGATATAGAGGCTAACACCAATGACCTTGCGCGGGAAATAATGCAGTTTTCCTTCAGATATGGGGATTTTTCTACTGTTTACAAGTATATACAAAAAAAGTATAAAAGGGCAGGGTTATTAACGAAATTTTCCAACTTTTACTAGAAATAGCTTATTACCTGCAATTACACACTTTTACAAAATATTTTATGTAAAAGAAGGCGATTTAACCGATTCAGTCCATTTTTACTAAAAATATTTCCCGCTATAAGGAAAATATGTATACCCAATTTTGTTACGAGATGTAAATTTTTCTTCGAGTTATGGCTCCCGAAACATTGAAAATTGCTTAGTGTTTTCCAATTTAATGTTATAATTCAACTAGCAGACCCGGCAGACGTTGTTCTGCCCTAAATTTGTATATCTGCATACATTTTAATAAGCTTTTTCCGTCTAACTCTCCCTCGCCCCTCTACACTTTGTATTCACTCCTCCCTCCGTATTTTTCGCTTCATCTATCTCCATCTTCGTCTCATTCAATCTCTTTCTCAGTCTCCTTCTCCTTCTCTCTTTTCTCTTCCCTCAAGTTTTTCTCATTCTTCTTCATATCTTATTGCCAGTCCCAGAGGGTGGTATGTATTTTGTTCCAGCCCATTCCGAGTCTCAGTCCCAGTCCCACTCCGAGTCTCAGTCTCAGTCCCTGTCCCAGTCCGTCTCTGGTCTACTTCCCGGAAAAAAGCATCGGAAATACTAATATAGGCAAATTTATATACCAAATTTCAGTCAAATCGAATAGGACGTATGTAAATAGGTATGTGGGTATTATTAATTCATGTCTTTATTTCGGCTTCGCATGCATATTTATCAGTTTTGCCAGGTTGATGCGACTAAATCGAATATCACAATGAAAATTATTATTATGATTAATATTTGTAAAATTGATTTTATCGCAAGTGGGCGGTGCCACACCCATTTTGAAAACTTTTTTAAAATTTTTATCAAGAGTAAAATTTCAACATTCTAGGTGTATTATTTACTAAATAATCAGGGTTTTTGTAGTTTCCAAAATGTTATATATATAAAAAGTGGGCGTGTGGTTCTCATCCTATTTCGCTCATTTTCAATACCAATCTATTCTGGTGAAGATATCTCAATATTTACTCAAGTTATCGTGTTAACGGACAGACGGACGGACGGACATGCCTCAATCAAATTTTTTTCAATACTGATGATTTTGATATATAGAAGTCTATATCTATCTCGATTCCTTTATACCTGTACAACCAACCGTTATCCAATCAAAGTTATAATGCCGTGTGTACAAGTACAGCTGGGTATAAAAAAGTGCCAAAAAAATCCATCCATGAATCCAAACATTACCACCACCAATAGGCTGTGGCTCATTTTTGGCTGCGTATGTGAATACACAAACGATTCACATCAAGGTTGCCAATTTGTTCTATTTGAACCCTAAATGGTCTTTTTTGTTTAGGTTTGGTACGTTGGATATTTTTCTTCTGATTTAATTCTTTTTTCAGAAAGTTTTTGAGATTATGATACAAGAAGGAAAGTATAAGTTCAGGTTGGACCAAACATTATATACCGAACTGAGGTTTTCAATATAAAAAATGCAGTTTTTCAAATTATGATATATGTATATAAATTTTTATAGTATAATGCCTCCGTGGAGAATTTTTTCGGTTAATTCTACACGACAGCATGGCACTCTTAATACACGTCCAAAAATATTGAGAGGTGTCAAAAACGAGCTTTGGACCAGGACCACGAATCCGAAAGCGGAAGCTGAAAATTTTGTTTCTGTCAAACGGTTTTTGTAAAAGAAATTGAAAATTTTCATGAGGTTGTTGTAATTTCGATGATTTTATTGTACCCATAAAAAACTGTGAAGAAAATTGTTTTGAGAGGATATGATTATCTCCAACTCGGAATTGGGCGCATCGTGGGTAATTTTTTATAAGCGCCGCCGAAAGCCGCCAATACAGAAAGATGTTCTGCACGAAATTACATGGTTTTCCAGCCTTTTATAAATGTGTAGTTTTTAATTTTGTACCCTGCATTATTAACCAAGCCTTTGAACAATTTCCAAAAATAAAAGATACCTAAATCCGAGCGATTACTGTCAAAAAAGCGTAGGGAGAGCCCGAAATTACTGTATTTACGTTCTTGGCCTTTTTCATACATTATGCAAGCCTAAATAGAAGTGCAATAAGTCCATAAGATACCTTTTGATTTTAAATGAAAAAAAATCCAAGAAAAAATATGGAATTTCGCACCAAAGTAGCTTTTCTAAACATTCACTTTTGGCATACGGCTGGTAGTATCATATAGGAGTCATACATAGGTATATTAGTATCTTAAGGAAGATTGATTCGCAAACTCAAATATTTTGAACTTCTGAGCTCGTAAAATGTTTGAGGGAAAATTAAAAACCTACAGTCCAATAGAGAATTCTACTTGAGAATGACTTTTCTCAACTTGGGAAAACCCATTTTCTTCCATACAAAAGAAAAAGCATTCGAAAATAATACAATTTGTCTACTTACAAGAAGGCTGTTGAAATAATTGTGAAAGTGTAAGAATTTGTATGTAATTTGTATTTGACAGTTTAAGATTGGACTTTTACCCTGAATACTTTTAAACGAGTCAACTCGATAAAATATCATCCTAGACCTTTTTTTAGATCAATGACGTCGACGTCCTGAACACTATTTTCACTATACCAAAATGAAAGTCATTTCTTTTATTTGACCCACCCTGATATAGATAAAAGACAAAAGAATTATCTTAAACAGTGCCAAAGTTTTGAGTTTTTTTTTATAACTTTGGTACATTTTCATATTGAAATTTGGTACCGCATGAAAAGGCAAGTTGGCATCCTTGCTTCACACTCACTTTTTCCAAAACTGAGTGAGACTCTACGTTGGACTTTTTATTATTCTCTCATTCATAAAGCAATTGCTGTATACTGATTCAAGGTTTTCGGTGTGCCAGCTGGTATTTAAATCGGTGTAAGGCAGCAACAAGCCACATTCGTTCAGCAGCGATCACCAGCAAATAATTAACTTAAAAGCAGTCTTAAAAAGTGAAAATATTAAATTTAATTTAAACTAATAAACAGTAAATTAAAACAAAGGATATTTATTTACGAAAAATATAAGCAAAATTTAACCAACCAATAAACGAACTTTCTCATTTCATATTTGTGTTTATTTATTAAACAAAAAAGTAAAAATCTTTTTAATTAACAACAATGAGCAACATAGTGAAACAAACGTGCCGTTTATGCACAACAACGAGCAAACAAATCAATTTTTTTCCAAATCCATGGAAGATTTTAGCAGCTCCGACGACCTTCTCTACATCCTGCACTTGCAATCAAACAAATACCGTTTATAAATCTGAAAATCGAGCTATTGTATTTTCAAAGAAAATGCTCGCAAAAGTTTTGCTAAAGAAATTAACTGGTCAACCTCTACAACAACAAGAACATTGGCAACCATGGCCGAATAGCGTGAATCCCTATACTGGCGAAATTGGCGGTCCATCTGGTCCGGAGCCGACACGTTATGGCGATTGGGAACGCAAAGGGCGTGTTTCAGATTTCTAGTCATACTTAATTATAATTTTTAATTATCTAGTGTTTTATAATTATTATTCATAAGAAAAATTTAATATTAAGTAGATAACTTTTAAAAATTTTTATGAAAGCAACAATAGAATTAGCAATTTATACTGAGTAAGAGATGTGATTTATATTTTCATAAATTGCATTTTTTTTTTAAATGTGTGTATTTATGAAATACAGAAAAAATCGAACTTCCAAATAATATCTCTTATTTTCCTACAGAAGAGGATTTTATTACAGTTATTTATTTGGGGTGCTAAAACGTTTGAAAGGATACTGTGTTAATTTATTCACAATTTTTGTGTTTAATTTCAAGAAGAAGCAGTATTAAAAATATCTGAAGGTTCGAACATCCATGTATATCTTTTATAAATTTTGAGTAATTTATAGGACTCTAGTTGATCTCGAACTTCGTCAAAGGAAAGTTGAAAGAAATTGAGAAAAACATTTTTTTTTTCATACAAAAAAATTCCCTTTTTGTTGATGACGCTATAGTTGTAAAATTGAGCGGCTGTTGAGAAGCAATGCTGGAAATTTAAGAAGTATGTTAGTTCTCAAACGATCTGTCAAAGTTAAGCACTGGGCAAAGCTTTCCAAGTAAATCTGGCCTTAGGAAGCAATAAACTTGCGAACAGCTCATTTTTGTGACCATTGGCCTCGGGTAAATTTCTTTACAGGTACTTGGTTGACGAGAACTTTCCACATTTCATTTATGTATTGAACAATCCTAGCAACCGTGAGTTGTATCCAAATTATAAAACCTTCTAATACCTATTTTGCGTACTAATTTGACCAGACTATAGATAAAGTAAAACATTTATAATGAAATTCTAAAATCTTATATAAAAGTAGATATGTTTTAATTCAATTCTTACATTTATTTACTTTAGAGTAGACATTTTGGTGCAGTAAAACAATAGTAATAACCATTCTTGGGAATTGGTTTCTTATCGATCCACTTATCATTTTGCTCATCGTAAACTGAAACGAAATCTTTATAATTGCCACCAACAGCCCACAATTGATTGTAGATTGAAATGCATCCAGGTCTTTGACATTTTATATTCAAAGAGCAAATCTACAAAATGTAACGATGATTTAGATTAGCAACAACAAAATATATATATATATTTAATACGACCTTAGTCCATTCATTTCTTTGTGGATCGTATCGTTCCACCGTTAAAGAATCATCATCATGAAAGCCACCTACAACAAATATTTGCCCATTGTGAACTGATGCCTGAAATGTTGCGAATTTATTATTTATTCACATATAGAAAAAATTATATTTTTCAGTTTATAATTTCTGAACTTACACCTGCATTGGAATGTTTTTCATTCATATCCGCGCATTGAGTCCAGCTATTTTTTGTAGGGTCATAGCATTCGACAGATTTTAAGGTATCTCCATGACGTCCGCCAATGACATAAATTTTTTCGTTGAGAACAACTGCGGTAACAAATGCACGAGGTGTGCTCATACTATTTATTGACTTCCATCCATCAGACGCGGTATACCTAAATATTTGTGGAGATTCGAATGGTTTAAAATGTATGGCGAAGATTGTCAAATTAAAATACGAATGGTGCAAAACTCAGCAACAACTTTTCTACGGTGCACTCCTGTCGAAACTGCTACATTTCCTTTAGAGGATTTTGATGAGATTTTATGGGTGATCGAACCTCTTAAGCAAGGCGAAGCATAGATAAAACAACAACCCAAGTTCACAATCTAAGATGATGGAATTAATGTTTCCTTACCCGACTATGACGATTTTCAATATAAATATCCCGTTTAAAAAACAGCAGCAGTCGCGGATGGATCAGATAAAAGGTGCTATAAGGCATAATGTGTGGAATGCAGAAAGAAGCCTGGCATGAACCGATTGTCTGAACTCTATCAGTGGGATTCTGTCATTACCATTTATTGCCGCTCAACCGCCCAGGCAATTTTTGTCGCCTCGTAGCAAAGTAAACAAGTCATTACTTCTTAGCGATAACTGACGACGACAAGCAACACCTATGGAAATCAAGTCTTCCTCCGCCTGGTTTTCCTACCCGCATAGTCAGCTTAGAAATTAAACGGAGAACAACTCTTGCCAACAAATGCTACATTGGACTGAGTAGGCAATTGAAAAGTAAAGGAAGTATTGCACGCGACAGCGCAGTTTGGCAGCAGAGGAAGGGGGATACCTACACTTAGTTGGCAGAGGCACGTGGAGGAAGCCTTTACCCCTCGGTTCTCCCAATTGGCATCAGTTATCGCGAAATAGGGATAGCTGTCGTGACTTATTACGAAACGGACAAAATCGCTTAGGTGATTAAGCGCCAATAAATAAATATAGTATGAACCAGATAACGAAGTTTCAATTCACTAATCTATGTTCATATCGGGAACCACGTACATCTCGTGATTAAGTGTACTTCAATATACTGCAACCGTGGTACACTGCTACTATGCTTGGCTAAATATTAAAAGGACCCCAACTCAAGTGAGGGACAACATATATCTGTAAAATGCTACCAATGTATCTCTGCCACGAAATGTTTCTAAGCAAAAAGAACAATGTTCAATGCCGTTCGGAGTCGACGTAAAGCATAAAGTCTTACCAATTTCTACGAAAAAATAAAAAGTAGCACCATACAAATTGGAAGAGAATCACCGCTTTAATCTTCTCTGAGTATTACACCAATTTACACCGTTGGTAACCACGAAATAAAGTTCTCTCTCGGAAAACGAAAATCATCCCGTCCGCGATGTAATGATAAATTCTGGACGCAGGCAACATTAGAAAATGCGGCTTTGGGAAAAGTGTTCAGAGATAGTCGGGCTAGTCCCTTTATGGTGTCAATTTCCGAAAAGTACTGATCCGTGACCGACAAAGGACTTTCCGACATCGATAACACTCCCCAAAACGATCAGGCAGTGTCTTTATCGTTATATAACAAATACAACGGCAATGGGAAAATTGGAAAAAAAGTTCTTTGAAAGAGTTAGGGACCTTTTCGGTTGGTGACAACGAGAACTTAAAAGATTTAATGATAAGCTTTATAAGCTTTTTGTCAATGTCGACATTGAAACTCAGCGGCAATGTTCAATGTTCCCTTAATAATCCGCTAATATTTGACAGTAATGTCCTCTGCGTTTTTGTCCTGAAGTACTGTAGTTTATCTTTGTGTGCCCCCATCTTCCATACCTTCAATCTATCTCTCTCTTCCGGCACTTTTAGCAATAGCTGGAGAAGAGTTCAATATGTCAAATTTTCAAATCTGGGAACAAAAATGATGTCTCTAATTTGTTGTTGACCGCTCTACTATTACTAACCTAGCGTGGTTTTCCGATTTTTTGCATCCCTGCATTTACCTTGACAACCATGGTAAATACAAGTTCCACACAAAATCTTAATATTTAAACTGAGTGTAGTGTGGTTTCATTCTGTCTTCTTATCATGATTAATATATTGTTTGTCGAACAAGTCTCTGTGTGAAAAAATCGAGGACTGCAAGGCTTACCCTTTTTTGCAACGAGCGGAGTACCTCAGGTATGCTTTGCTCAAAAATCTTTCTTGGACCTCTTTTGTTTGTGCTTTTCATTAATCCTTGATCGTGTTAAGAGTACTTCGTCCCATTCAATAGTTACAACCACTCACAAATTGTCATCAAGGTCCTCTAAAGGGAGTCCAAGGAAGCTAGCAGTTTCAACAGGTTTGGGCAATAGAAAAGTCGGTGTTAAAGGCCTTGGTGTCACGTGGGAACACATCGCATGCAGGGCAAACATTACGAAAGCCGGGTGTAACACCATTTTATTTGAATAATCTTGGCGATTGGTGTAATCCAGTATCCTAAGTTATGTTAGTTTGAACTGGTGAATAAATGCTCACATAGACTGATTGTGTCCATAATGCTACCAGAGTTTCTTTGACGACCATACAGAAAAGGCCCAATTAGGTACCAGGACTTATTGTATAGAATAGCTCCCTCCTCTTGGCAAATACTTGAAGTTTTGTAGGACCTAGCTTAGCTGTTACCTCAAGATCTGGCAACTCTGCCGCCCCTAGTAGATGAAGCCTAGACCTCGCGAGCGCAGGAAACGAACACAGAACGTGCTCAACCGAAGGCTTTTATAAACCATGCCTTCCTTCGTAGACTTTGAGAATCTTTATATCAGGAATAATTTTGTATCTCTCTAGCACGCTCAAAAATGGAATACGCGGCAGTTATCTGTAATCTTATCTATAGCGCCAGACCCAAGAGGGTTTAAAGAAAATCGATTTTTTTTAATTTCTCTTCATTTTGACCAACCAATTCCACCCTGTTAATCAAGCTGCAAGCTTATCAATCTTCAGCATTTAATGTGTCTAAAAGGTGCTTCGATCGTTCCTTACCATTTTACTTACGCGCTTGCAGAGCTAATAATTTACTGGAGTCGTGCCTTTAACATGGTTTATAACATATCTATTTATTTAAATGCATATCCTATATTCTGTTATTTACGTTTATTATAGTTATAATTTGATAATATAATTTTAATATCTAATAATAAATCACCATGGCATCATTGCGCTTCCCAAGGCAGCCGGTTCTATGTACCGGAGCGACTCGGGATTTTTCCCGACCAAGGGCTGTCATTTCAGTGAAACCCCATTTAATTTGTTGCCTCCCTCCCAATTGTCATCCTCCCAGCAGCTCCCTCCGACGGGCTTCAATGTGCCATGCTGCCAGGCCGCAAACCCAAATACACCGGGTACCCCAATGCTTACCCAGGGACGTCCAGTCCCATGGCCACAACAGCAATAGCGTCCTGACCTCCCACAACTCAGGCGTAGTCACCCGTCACTTACTCCTAGAGTGACGACGTCTCCCCCGCTGCACTTCAGAATTCTGCAGTTAAACTGTAATGGGTTAACTGGGAAGATCACGGAGATAGTTGCTTTCATGAAGCGGATTAACATCCGCATTGCTGCGATTCAAGAGACCAAACTCACAGCAAGATCTGCTCTGCAGACCTGCTCTGTGGGTATGACGTCCACAGAAAAGATAGCGAGAGCGGAAATGGAGACGGTCTCGCGTTTACCATCGACCATTCAGCGCAATATAATCTATTCGATCCCGACATCGGCCGCAGGGACAGTGTCTTAGAACGTCACGGCTTATCTGCCCGGGCAGGCGACGTAAACCTAGAAATCATCACCATCTACATCCCTCTTGCCACCTGTTGTCCCAGTGGATACCGCCCTAATATCAGAGCCCTACTCACTGGCGATAATTGCATTATCTTAGGCGATTTCAATGCCCATCACGATCTATGGCATTCAAACCTGCAAGCGGACAGCAGGGGTGAGATTCTGGCGGATCAAATAGAAGAAACGACGTTCTGCACAATAAACGGAGACGCCCCCACACGTATGGCAGGACGCTGTCACAGTTCGCCGGATATTTCAATCGTGAGCGCAGAACTCGTAAACTTCGTCAACTGGCAGCCGATGGTAACATTGGCATCCGACCACCTGCCAATACTTATTTCCTTGAGCGTACCGCCGACTTCATCGTCACCGAAAAACGCACTTTCATAAAATTTAAAAAAGTAAAGTGGGATGAGTATGAATCCTTTACGGAAAGCCGCTTTGCTGTCCTTCCTATCCCGACTGATGCTCGCTAAGGGGAGCGTGCTTTCCGCAAGGTCATTGAATCCGCCTCGGCTCGCTTTATTCCCGCCGGAAGAATTCTCGAAATTTGGCCTCATTTTCCGGCGGCCGCCGCAAATTTAACGAGAGAACGTGACCTTATAAGACAGTTGTCCGCAGCGTGTTGGGGGTCAGAAAATACCCGCGGTAGGTATGCCTATCGTAAGAGGCGACTAAAATACCAGATTCAAGGGGCTGTGTAGCGCAACCCTTTCAGGTTGCCAGCGCAATATATAGCTTCTCCAAACCCAATTGTCAACCTCACCTATCCGCGGCGAATCCGGTTTCACTAACAGACGAGACTCTGGCGACCCCAAGCTCCTCATGGACCTCATGGCCTGAAGGTTTAATGTGGCCATATAAATCGTTCCCGAGATGGTGTTACCGGAGCGTACCGGATCTGTATCCGGCAAAGGACCATCACGTCGATAACACTCCCCAATACCTACAACAACAACCTTATAAGACAGCTCGATCCCGGCGACCCCTAAATAAGGGATATAAACCAACGCATCAGACTGCTTTTGGATGAACACGCGGGCAACATGGGAGGACCATTTAAGTGCTTGTAACCTCTCTGCCGGTGTGGGTAGCTTTGGTCCACCGTAGTCCCTATCGTATCCGTCTAAGCACAATGACAAAATTTCCATCGCCTTTGGAGTTAAAGTGTTGTCGAAAGTGAAAAAATGCGTGAGCATTCTACGGTTGACAAAGTTAGACGGCGGGCCAACAGACGCGCACATAAACATAAATTCAGCGCGTCCCCAATTACCATCACCGCCAAAGAGGTTAAGGATGCCATCGGTCATGCTAAACCATCTAAAGCAGTGGGTCCAGACGGCATAGCCTACCGCTGCTTAAAAGCCTAGGTAAGGAGGGTTTCAAATATTTAGCACATGTCTTCAACCTGTCCCTTTCCACCTTTTTCATCCCCGAAAAATGGAAAATGGCCAAGGTGGTCCCGCTACTAAAGCCTGGGAAACCAGCTAACATAGGAGATTCTTATCGTCCGATATCGCTCCTATCACCAGTAGCGAAGACACTTGAAGCCATTCTGCTTCCCTACTTTAATGCAAATTTGCAACTAGCCAATCAACAACATGGCTTTCGAAAATTACACAGCACAACCATCGCGCTAAATGCCATTAGTACCCAGATAAAATGCGGATTAAATCAAACCCCCCCCTTTAGTACAGTACTCGTTGCGCTAGACCAAAAGCTTTTGATACGGTCAGCCATGGGACGTTACTGCAAAACCTGGAAGGGTATACCCTTCCCCCAAGTCTTAAAAGGTGGACCGCAAAGAATAAGTTCTATAAAAAGCATAAACGCTCTACCAATGCCAATGTTTGTGAGCGCTACATTTTTACAGAGCTGAATTTAATAAGCTCAATAGATTTTTGTATCGGCGGTACATTCATAATGTTGAAAACAGTATTAAATGTAACCCTAAATTTTTTTGGAGCTACATTAAGTCGAAAAAGAATTGTTCGGATATTCCGATATCGGTCCACCTTAGAGGTGTTTCGGTCAACTCAATTTCGGAAGCGGTTGACTTATTCGCTGAATTATTTTCCCCGAATTTCGTTACGGATAATAGTAGTGGGGTTTCGTCTGAATATCTGCCAATTGTAGATACTTCCGTCAATTTCGGGAAGCTATGCTTGACTGACTTGGACATAGCTAATGGTATTGAACAGCTAAAGAAGTCAACCACAACTGACGCAGATGGCCTCTCGGCTGTCCTGTTGAACAGTTGTTCATCTTTGAATTGTTCCTTTAAGGCACATATTTAATATGTCGCTGTCTGCCGGAGTTTTTACTGATGCATGGAAATTGACTTTTACTACGCCTATCCCTAAAGGTGGTAACAAAAATGATATGGAAAATTATAAGCCGATATCCAAACTTACCACTATGTCAAACCTATTTGAGTGCATAGTTAAGAATAAAATGTACTTCACCGTGAAACATCTACTATGTCCTCAGCAGCACGGGTTCGTTGCGGGTAGATCTACCATAACTAATCTGGCTGTTTTTACGGAAGACTGTTTGGATTCCTTTCAAAAAGGCTACCAAATCGACGCAGTCTATACTGATTTTGATAAGGCTTTCGATAGGGTATCGCATCGAATACTACTGGCAAAACTTGAATGCTTGGGCTTTCACTCTGAGTTTCTGAAGTGGATCTCTTCTTACTTAGAGAACAGAAGTTGTGTCGTTCGTCTAGATAATGCGTCATCTTTTCCATTCGGCCCAACTTCCGGTGTCCCCCAGGGCGGCGTTTTGGGTCCGCTACTATTTGTCATATTTATTAACGACATATCATCTTGCTTTTCAAGCTGTAAGATTCTTCTTTATGCTGATGACTTAAAAGTTTATCATGAAATCAAGTGCTTGGATGATTCTTCAATCTTATAAAATGAGCTTAGAAACTTATACCATTGGTGTGTCCGTACTGAAGTTAAAGATTTGGGTGTGTATTTTGATACCAAGCTGAGTTTTACCACTCACATAAGCTATATAGTTTCTAAAGCGTACGCGATGTTGGCTTTTATCCGCCGTAACTGCTCATCAATTTTAGATCCTTATACTCTCAAACTATTGTATACATCTTTAGTTAGATCGAGGTTGGAGTATGCAGAGAGCTTTTGTGCGCTTTGCGTTGCGGTCGACGAACTTTGTAGACCCTGTACCATCATATCACTCTCGCTGTTTACTGATAAATCTTATGTAACTAGACTCCAGGCGAACTCTGTTGTCAATGTGCGTTGTCTTTGATATCGTTTCGTGCTCAATTGACTGTTCTTACCTCCGCATGAAAATTCGTTTTAATGTACCATGTCGTATCCTTCGTTGTAACGATTTGTTTTATATGGGTGTTGCTAGAACGGTTTATGCAATGAATGGTCCCCTTAGGAGGACACTTTCTCAATTTAATGCTTATTCCTATTCGTTGGCGTTTGATTTTAGAACCTGATAATCAGATACTTGTCATAAAGTTAACTATGCTTTTTATATAAGCTATGTAAACTTGAAGTTTTGTATATTAACAGTCTATAAATAAATTATCTGGGTGGTCGGCAGGCATCGGTGCAATTTAGAAACGCAACATCAAAATCAAGAAGAATTAAACAAGGGGTGCCACAAGGTGGTGTCCTATCCCCACTTGTATTTAACTTCTACATATCAAAGCTACCTTCTCCACCAGAAGGAGTTACTATCGTTTTCTACGCCGATGACTGCACAATAATAGCTACAGGCCCAGGCCTTTGTAACAAAATAAACGGCTATCTCCCTGATCTCTCCAGTTTTTTCGCCTCGGCAAACCTGACATTATCACCGACTAAATCATCGGCAACCTTATTTACAACATGAACGTCCCAAATGTCGACCGTTTTGAACATCCACGTCAATGACACTACGCTACCGACTGTCTTACACCCCAAAATCTTGGGTGTGACGTTCAATCAGGATCTACATTTTGGTGAGCATGCAGCCGCAATTGAACCGAAAATCCAGAGCCGTAATAAAAACCTCAAATATCTTGCTGGCAGTACTTGGCCAGCCGATTGCATGCTACGCGTCCCAGATATGGTCGCCAAGCCTAAAGACTACTCACTGGAAGAAGCTACAGGCCTGCCAAAATACTGCCCTCAGAACCGCCACGGGTTGTCTTCTTATGTCCCCAGAACACCATCTACATAATGAGGCGAGAATACTCCCCATCAGGGAGAGAAATATAATGCTAACCAAACAGTTCCTGTTGAATACCCAGAAACTGGGCATCCCAACAGCATCTGATTGATGAGCCAACACCGTCCAGGGGCTTAAGGAGTCATCTCCGTAAGCATTATGAGGAAATGCGGCACCTGAGAACACAGCCATATGAAGACAAAAAACACAAGCAGGTCCTCAGTGAACTCCACAAACAGGCGTCGGACCTCTATGTCAGGAGTTGCCCGGTGAATCCAGTTCCTAAAGAAAAATACCCAGAACTCGCAGAAAAAGAACGCACTCTTCCTAGGGAAAAGCGCGGCACTGTAGCTGAACTTCGATCTGAGTACTGTAACAGGTTAAACTCTCACCTATCCAGAATCAACCCCGACATACAAAATGTATGACCTGCTTGCAATGTGTCCCGACATGACACCTACCATCTCTTCAATTGTAATGTGGAACCAACGCCTCTAACACCCCTCTCATTATGGTCAACCCCTGTTGAAGCAGCAAGTTTTTTTGGACTCCCGTTAGAGGATATTGATGACAATTTGTGATCGGTCACACCTATTAGATGGGGCGAAGCACTGCTACAACAACAACAACAACAGATTTCGAATTTGTATGTGTTGGATATGTGTATTTTTCGTTTTTTATATAGATAGGCGCGGTAATCACCCGATTTTGTGATTATTGCAATTCTCTTTTAAAAAGGAAACATGGTTATCTTCAACCGTTTTTGAAGTCGATGCAAAGATTTTCAAAAGATTGGAGCAGTAGGCGTTGCCACCCGCTTTTCAAGATAGCTAAATACAGATTTTAGGTCAACCTTACGAAGTTCTTCATATAAAATATTAGCATTGTAGCTTTACAAATGACAAAAATATCCCGGTAGGTTTTGAATTGTCATAGATTTATATTTCATTTTGAAACAATATTTAATTTTTACAGGAGCATTAGCCTCGATCAGAAGAAGAAGAAGTAGTGTGTTGAATTTCATTACAATACATTTATTTAAATGAAAGTCTTTGCAAAAAAAAGTGTGATGATAAACCCTCGGACAAATAGGCTGACGGATAGACCATTGAATGGATGAGCAATGCAACATACACTTTTTTATCGGTAGAGACTACCGTTTTTTCAGTTGACTGAACTAGGATATACAAAAAATCTGATTTTTTTCGTGAACTCCACCCCCCCCCCCCCCCCCCCCCCCCCCCGGCCGCTCCTTAAATGCCTCTCTGAATCCGCCCATGGCTGAATGAGTCCAAAGAAGTGTTACCAGTGGGTAAGTAAGACGCTTTTCAAATTACATTTCAAATTACTACATATTCATACTCACATTTCAACTGATTGTAAAATTTCATCATTTGCCCCCTGTCCCCCAACTGCATAGATTTTACTGTTTAATTCCACGACAGAATGTAAATATCGTGGCTGGTTCATTGGGGGCAACCGTTGAAATAATGTATTTTTGAAATTCCAGCTACTAACTTCGTCAATTGCTTTGCCGTTTCGAGTGCCGCCAATGAAAATTAAATTGTCATCCATAAGAATGGCTTGTACGTCTACCGCATCCATTTTGATATCGACCCATTTCTGCCATAAATCATCAGTTTTGTTATATTGAAAGATGATTCCACTCTGCAAAATTTTTTAGTCGTTATTTAAATTACGTAGCCAGACAATTGGAAGAAATAAGAAAAAATATGTGGACCACATTCTGTTAGTAGTTTTGTTGCAAAAAAATTATCATGGAACCTCCCAGCAATATCCAAAGTTCCGCTCCGAGTTTACAACTATAAGCAGAATACGGTCCGTTTATTTTTCTTGCTCCAAGCACTTTGGCGCAGAAAGAAAATAGAAGTAGCAAAATGAAAATATGTATTTACATACGTAAGACCATGAACCCGGGCATTTACATCTCTGTACTTTTTTGCATATGTCTGTGATCTAAGCTGCAACGGTAACCCATAGACAGTTCCAAATCTAATTTTCCCAAGCACACATGCCAAAGCCATTTTGCAATAAAATTTGGTTTAAAAGCTCCCCTTAGAATCACAGTTGCAAAAGTATGTATGATACCGCCCATAGCCTCAACGATTTTGTCGAGCCATAAAGTTTGACTCACAAGTCGACAATAGTAAAAGTTGGTGAGATGAAATAACAAAAGTAGTTGTAGGGAAAGGAACGTGTTAATAGGAATGGAAAATTGGTATAGTTTAAGCTGAACAAAAATAAACATTTAGCTACATGTTTAAGCCCACTCCGAACGGCATTTGCAAGGCAGAGGAGCACTGAGAAGCTTTTAGTGGCAGAAATACACTCGTAGTGTTCGCCAAACCACTACCTAGAGACGACCCCGTTTCGAGAAACATTTCCTTCTTATTGAAAAAACCTTCCTTCTAAATTTTCGTTGTTGCTTGCCCGGCATTTGAACACAGGATCTTTGGTGTGGTAGGCTAAGCACGCTACCACCCCACCACGGCGGCCACCACTTAACAATGCCAAAATAAAAGCGTATGAAAATTTTCGGCTTCTTATCTCCAATTCCGGGATTTGCATTTTTTAGTTCAATGGACTGGACCATATATCCGCAAAGTGTCCTATTTCAGAATTTGTTTGAAGGTCACGCTATTTAAAATTTTTATTCAAAAACGCTATATCTTTGTATTGTGGCCTGAGATAAACCGTTTATATCCAAAAATTTATGAGATAAGTTGTTCTTCAACCGAATTTTCAGATAGAACTTTTCTGAAACAAATCCTGATAGGGCGTTTTTGAAAAATTTTCTCAGATAGAGGCGTTCGAAACTGGCAGCCGTGATAGTGTGGTATTCCACTTAGCCGTCGATATGTAGTCAACATCGTTGTTGTTGTTGTTGTAGCAGGCCCCATCCAATTGGTGCGACCACTTATCAATATTCTCTAACGGGAGTCCTAGGAAGTAATAGGGGTGTTAGAGGCTTTGGTTCCATTTCAATTAGATGGTTGGTGTCATGTGGGGACACGTTGCGATCACGACCTACATTTTGCATGTCGAGGTTGTTTCTGGATAGGTAAGAGTTAAACCTGCTACAGTATATAGATCGAAGTTGAGCTAGAGTGGCGCACGTCTCCCTAGGCAGATTGCTTTCCTCTTCTCCGAGTTCAGGTTATTTATCTTTAAAAACGAGGTTCGCCGGGCAATTCCTGGCATAAAGGTCCGACGCCTTTTTGTGGATATCTCTGAGGACCTGTTTATGTTTTTTTCTACATACGGCTGAGTTCTCAGGTACCGTATTTTCTTATAATGCTTTCGGAGATGACTTCTTATGTGCTTAAACTGTTTGTTCAGCGAGAGCCTCACTGTGTAGTAGAGGTTTACGCCGATCACGGAGGCGACGGCGGCCGGTGTACTTACTTTAAAAAACTTAGTATTTCTATTTAAAAAAAATTTTAAACTTAGAAAAGGTTTTTCTTATACTCCTCCGGGATTTTTGCCCCAAAATCTCGCGGATCGTTCAAAAAGTTTCTTGCGGAGGGACTGTCCTTCATTCACTTACTCCAGGAAGGCTTTGAACCTAACCCCGGTCTTAGTGACTGGTACTGCTGCGTCTGCCGAAAAAAAATAGAAATACTTAAAATGGTCACACTTCTGTTTGTATATCCAGTGTAAAGCGCAGTTTAACCAAAGGAGATGTTCTGGGCTAACACTCCTTATACTCGTTGTCGACATGATTTCTTTAAATCGTTTGTGGCTACTTGCTGGTCACGCACAAATGCGACTTATGCCCGCTATTAATGGTATATTAATAGTCATGATTGTGGCACAGTTTTAACAATCAGGATCAATGCTGGCCTATTGTTGATCGCGCCAAAGATTGCCCCTAGTTTTTTCGGCGGTTTTAAAGAGCTACAATTTCCGAAGAGCGAACAGTAACAATCCCGACTACCAGTCGCTACCACGCCTTTCCTAGAAGAATACTTTCCGAGGGATATTTTTGTCGCATTATGCTGCCGAGCTTCACCAGAAAAACATCTTGAAACGTTAAGGAGTAACTATTCGGCCAAAGATGCCGCCCTCGAAATAAGCTCTCTGAGTGGAAATCATTGCGTAACTCATGTGGGAAAATCGTACAACCTTCTGTGGCCCAAAATTTGCAGACGTTTGCGTTCGAAACATTGATTTCAATTGTCTTCGTTAAACCAAAAGGATATTTTAGAATGAAAGTCGACCGATTTTGAATTGAAAATTGTTAAGGTTGTATGCTCAGTCATAACTGTTGGTTTCCGGCCTTTTGATACAAAAGTTCATTATGGATGACCACGTAGCTTCAGTTTTCCGATTAGTTCGACTGTCCACTACGTTATGGTAGAAGCATACCCGGTCATTTGTTCGACCATCTTGGAAAAGCTTTTGCTTTAGCACTTTGAGTCTCCTTAGGAAAGTCAAAGCCTCACCTGATTAATATATGTGCCTACATATTCACATTTGTAACAGGAGCCGTAACGTGTAGGTGATATTCAAACTCGGTTGATAGGCTATAATCAATGTGATTCATTCCAAGGGACTAGTTGGGGATATGGCCGCCAACTTTAAGACATGTCCAACCGGGAGACTTGGATTTGGGATGATGAAGTGTGAAAATCAAAATTAACATTTCAGACATTGTATTTCATAGTTTCGCAAAAAAACAACAGAGGTTTGAATATAAGACAAAGTGATTTTTCAAACACTTCTCATACGGTACATATCGTCGCCCGAAAAAATGTTGGGAAATCGAGTTTCAAAGTTTATTGTTCTCTCAAAATTAGAAGAATTAGCTTCCAGTGTAAAAATGTACTTACATATATATTATACTCACACTATGCTCTTTTAACTGAGATAATTGTTCTGCTCGCATCCCTTCTATTCTCCGAGATTTGGCATATTCATTTTTCTGGCACAACAAAAATTTAAAAAGCTGATATATTTTTTGTTAACACATCTATACAAAAAATTAAAAGTAGTCGGATCAGGTTAATCTGCTCATGCTTTCTATGCATTTTGATGCGCTGAATCCGAAAAAGCTATTATAATTGGCCCGACTGGTCATGGTATGGCCTTAACCTCAAAAGACGTAAAAAAATCACTAGATTGATTTTTAAAAAACGTTAGGGCCAAGCCAAGACCTGCTAGGCAAATTCCGTTGGCGGATTGGGATTCGGAGCATCACAGTACTTGGGAAAACATCCGCGGCTTTGACTTATCGAAAGTATGTATGTAAATGAAAAAAGTTAGACATTCATTTCAATTGCATATACACTAATGTGTTTTTATTTAAGATATTATTGCAAACATAGAACTAGTTCTTATTCTCATCAAAATTAGAATCTTCTGAAATGTTGGATTCGGGAAAAGCGTTACCCTCAAGATTTTTACAAACGGAATGATATTATTTTCGTATAACCAGTTTTTCACACAATTTTTCCAAGTATTTTAGTTTTGATTCAGGAAGAGGTAACGGCTTCGAATAAAGAGGTTTGCCTTCAATTAAACAACTTTTTTTCGGATATTAAGCTATTAAAAATTCTTCATCAGTATAATTTTTTTTTGAAGAATACCAGACACGTATACTCGAACATTCGAACATACGAATATGTGCTGTTATTATTATTATTATTTTTTTTTTTTCAAAAATTGTTTAGCCATATCAACGAATGTGTCATACAATGTGCCACATTCATTTTTCTGGCTCAACTTTGTGTGATTGAATTGTACATTTGTGAAAATGGCAATGCAAATTATTGGGGTTTCCATGTACGTAGGAAGCTCTAGATTTAAGTAGAACCTAGAGAATCTAAAGGGTAATCCAAAGAGGCCTCTAACACAAAATCGGAAAAATGGCACATTCATGCTTCTGGCTAGCGGGCGACGATATGTATATCTCCAACTTAAGTATGCGATGATCATCATTTCAATGGAGCATTTAAACCCCTGGAACCTACAAAAGAACTTTGCATCACCGATTTCACTTATTCTGTTGGCAATCGGGACATATAATGTTTGAAAAAAATGTACACCTTTTTTGGATAACTTGAAACGAACAGTTGAAAAAATGTTCGACATGGGTCATTTAGTGAGCATTGAAATTTATTATATAATTTTTCTTTTAGTGTTTTGTTTTAATGACTTGATGAATTCGGTGATGTAAAATCTGTGTTGAGCTGGCATTGAAAGCGTCTGTTTTTTTTTAAATAACTTTTTAATGGTTGGAAAGAATTAAATTTCGCAACTGGATTCTTATAACTGGCAGTGATGCGTATCCGTTGATACTCGTTGATTTCAACCATATCGGACCAATTTTCGACATGGACAATAAACGGCCAAGAACCGATATTTTTGACATTCGGCGGCGGCGGTAGTGTATATCTTTACTGTGAAAGTGGTGTTCTGGGGATAAAAGAAGACAGCCCGTAGCGATTCTGAGAGCAAAGTTTTGACAGGCCTGTAGTTTCTTCCAATAAGTATCCTTTAGGCTTGGCGACCATATCGAGGACGCGAAGCATGCAAGCGACCGGCTAATTGCTTCGTAAGTGGTAATGCGCGTCTCTTTACCCCAAATGCTGCCGGCAAGAGCTTTGAGGGCTTTGTTCTGCTCTGGATTTTAGGGACAATTCCGGATACATGCTCGCCAAAATATAGATCCTGATCGAACGTCACACCCAGTATTTTCGGGTGTGAGACCGTCGGTAGTGTAATGCCATCGACGTGGAGGTCCAATATGGTCGACATTTGCCGTGTCTATGTTGTAAATAACGTCGCCGATGATTTGTTCGGTGACAATGCCAGATTTCGCAAGGCGAAAAAACTGGGGAGATCAGAGAGATAGTTATTTATTTTATTACATGGCTCATCGATAGGTGGGCTAGGACCTGTAGCCATTATCGTGCAGTCATCGGCGTAGTATACTATGGTTACTCTTTCCGGTGGCGAAGGGAGCTTCGATATGTAGAAGTTAAATAGGCGGGTATAGGACACCACCCTGTGGTACCCCTTGTTTAATTCCTTTGGGTGCTGTTCTGTGATGGGGTTTTTGATTCAGTGCGCAATTTATCTGTGTGTTTATGTGGGATTGGGTGGCAACACCAGTAGACGACGGCCCTGAAAACAGTCAGACTACAACACTGGTTTACGACTGCAAATACTGTTTGACTTTCCGATAGTTTAAAATAAGAATCAGAGTTAGTTCGTTTTTGACCGCTGCCGGATAAGCTCGCCTGCCTACCAAGAATCGTAAGACAAGTGTAAAACCCCTAAACTGAAACTAAAACTAAGCTGTGCTACAGTTACAAAATCTATGCAAAACTTAAAGAAATCTATGTTAAAAACTAATGAAATCTATGTTAAAACTAAAGCTAAAATCAAAACCATGTTGTGCTAAAATTCAATGTTAAAACCTAAAGTAAAACTATGTTGCGCAAAAACCAATGTAAAACCCAAAAACTTCATTGAATTAAAACTTTATTGACTCCCACAAGTGGTGTCAGCAGTGGAACGAAATCAACCACCGCGCATAAGACATGCAAGCGCATAAAGGTTGAAAAAGTGCATACGGTATACACGTTATATGTGCACAAATTTTCCTGTGCAAAAAATAAAAAATGTACGTCTATGTACCGTTTCGTGAAAGCATCTAGTTTTTGTTGGGGTTGGCACTGTGCTACGCCAGTTAAAGCCAAGTAGAACGAAGACCGTGTAACGGCATTCGAGCAAAAGTAATAGCGACAGCGAGAGTACAGCAACACAAGCGCGTTAACGCAAGCTGACTCGACCCGCCAGCGGGCGTTATTGTTAAAAGACCCTGATGTAATAATTGAATAAATTAATTAATCAAAGTAAGAAATAATAAGGCAATTATCGGTGGCGCGGGATTTAAAACGGAAAATCAATGAAATAAAATTTAAGGTTCTTAATCGTTAAAAGGATTTTTTTTAAGTGAATAAACTTTGACTGTGTTAATCGTTTTGACAACATTTCGAGCCCTTGTAAACGATAGCGGTCAACAATGGAGCGAACTGTAATTTTAGAACTAAATGTAGTGGGGTTGAAGCAAAAGTTAACAGAGTTGGGTCTGGCAACTACGGGACGAAAAGCAAAGATAACTCGAGTGACGATGGTGATGAGGGGTCCGTTTATGATAGCGCTGGTTCGTCTCCATCAAGAGCAATACCAAACTATGATCGTACCCCCTTTACATTACGCGATATAGAGGACTCATTGACGTCGTTTAGTGGGCGCGTTCGAGGAATGGCTGGACGATTTTTAGCAAAATGCCGCTGCTGTTCATTGGAACGAGCTCCAAAAATTTATATATCCAAAGCAGCTGCTAAAAGGGGCTGCCAAACTGTCTATACGAAGCCAGCGGGACGTCACAAGCTGGAATTCGTTGAAGCGAGCGTTAAAATCCGAATTTGGTTCCGCGGTATCATCGATTACGGCGCATCGTAGGTTGATGAACCGCCGTAAGCGCAGCAACGAAGATCTTCGCGAATACCTTTACTGTCTGATGGAGATTGGGAAGCCGGTAAGGCTGGATGACGCGAGCCTCATTGATTACTTTATCGAAGGCATCCCCGACTCCAAACAAAATAAAATCAATCTGTACCAAGCCAAGGCGGTAGCAGAGCTCAAAGAGCAGATTTGCATTATACGAGAAGGTTCGGGCTGGTCACCATCAAGTTACCAACTCAAATCCGGCTCAGTCGGGCGTTGGAAGTAGAGCTCCAGTCAACTCAGGTTTTCACAATGAGGGAGCAAAGAAGTGCTTCAAATGTGGTAGCCCTTCACATCCGGACAAGGACTGCCGCGGATCGTTCAAATGCTTCAAGTGTGGTGAGCCGGGACACCGAGCTGCCGATTGCAAAAGTACCCAACCTAAAGCGGGTAGGTGTATCTTTGTTGATGTAAGGTGTGATTATGCGATATTTTTGGCGTTAGTGGATACAGGGTGTGACCTTTGCTTGATACGTACGATACGATACTTTGCTTGTTAGATAGCGAGATTGTGCTGAGCGGAGATAAGCGCCGAATGGTCGGTGTAGGTATAGGTGGTTTGACCACATTAGGTAGTTTTGTTAGAAAGGTTACCATCGATGACATAGAGGTAGAAATCACATTTCACGTAACAAGAGAACGAGACATGCAATATACGACGGTGATTGGTAACGAACATTTTGAAATAGGTAACACTAATCGTTAGTGAGGATAGGGTAGAATTCCAGCCCAAAACGAAGAACGATAAATCCGACGATACTATAGCCCCAACTGTTGAATCTGGATTTTACTTGTTAAGTGAATTCGGGAATCTATGCACAGCAGCGTCAATAGTCGAGGAGAATGAATCCGAAATAGACCTGTCGCATCTTAGCGAGGAGAAAGCAGACTTCGTTAAAGAGTTGGTGAGCAGCTATAAACCGAAGAAGACTCGGGACTCGCCTGTAGAGATGAAGATATTGTTAGCCGACGATATACGGGCTAGGCCAAGGCGTATGTCGTACGAAGATAAGTGCGTAGTAGAGCAACAGGTGGCAACGTGGTTGGAAGAAGGAATAATACAACGGAGTTCGTCGGAGTACGCATCGCCCATTGTGCTAGTTGGCAAAAAAGACGGTAGCAAACGGCTTTGCTGTGATTACAAGCGGTTAAGCGAGAAGATGGTAAGGGATAATTTCCCAATGCCCTTAATCGACGATGTGTTTGAAGGGTTGCACGCAGCGAACGTTTTCACCACTCACGATCTGACGAACGGCTTCTTCCACGTACCAGTAGAGCCTAGTTCACGTAAATACACAGCGTTTGTGACTCCCGACGACCAATTCGAATTTCTTTACGTACATTTTGGCATTTCTAACTCACCTGCTGTGTTCTCTAGGTTCATTTTTACAGTCTTCCGTGACATGATAAATGACGGAACCGTTATCGCTTATTTGGACGACCTGATCATTCCTGCTAAGTAAGTTGACGAGGGTGTTCAAAAGTTGGAAGCTGTTCTGCGCAGAGCACAGGAATACAATCTTCGGTTCAAATGGCGTTTAGCGCGATGTAGTGCTATGTAGTGCTATGTAGTTTTCGAAAGCCATGCTGATAATTGGCAAGACTCAAATTAGAAGTAAAATGGGGAATGGCAGTAAAATAGGGAATAGCAGTAAAATAGCAGAATGGCTTCAAGTGGCTTGGGTACTGGCGATAGAAGATATATCGGACGATAATACTCCTACGTTGGCTATTTTCCCAGTCTTTAGAAGCGGTACAACCCTCGTCATTTTCGATTTTTCGGGGATAACGAAGGTAGACAAAGACAGGTCGAAAACATGTGCTAGGTATTTAAATACTTCTTTGCCAAGTTTTTTGAGCATCGGCATGGCTATGCCCAGGGCCGTAGAGAGAAAATCCGGGCACGGGACTAAACAATTTACGGCCCCCTATAAAAAATGCACTAATACATTTGATTAACTTGAATTAATGACGTCTCATTCATGAATCATTATTGATGGATTACATCAAACAAAAATTTTGCCACATCAACTAAATAATTTTTGGACTAAGAGCTGACAATAAAATTAACACAGAATATTTACTATTTTTACTATTTTATTGTAACGTAGAAAGAAAATTCTCTTTTAACAGCCACATATTGTTTCAAATAATCTTTTCTAGTTATTTGGTAACATTTTAATACATTTCTTATAAATTGAATGATGATTAAAATTTTAATTATTCAATATAGAAAGTTCGGATATGAAAGAGTGGCTTTACTTGCTTCTTTCGCTGCAAAATTTTTATAATATCAAAATTTAACTGTCTTGCCAAAACGGATTCAACACAAAGCGTCGCAAGTCCTGAAACTCGTTCTTGAGATGAACACGATCTATGAAAGCTTTTGATTCTTGAAAGGACGCTGAAGGAACGTTCTGCACTAGCTACAGTGACAGGTACAGTGCAAAGATACGTAAAGCAACACAAATGTTGGGGAAAATCGTATACAGATTGTGAACATATGTTCATGGCATGTAGCAATTCCACCTTTATCAAAATTTGCTTCGTAAATGTGTTTGAAGTGAATTATTTCGCATTCTAAGCTTTGAGAAATGTCCAACTTACATTTTTCCACAAATTTTGCTGCGCTCGCCCGAACCGTAGTTTCATCCATGCCTTCAAATTGCCACAAAAAGGAAAACGTCTCGCTCAAATTTCTCAGAGCTGCAAATCGTTTAGTAATGCCAGTGATTCCCTTATCAACGATCACCAGGAATGTATTGTTTTTTAAATCAGACTCTGAATCATCTGTAATCATCTCATTTAAATTATCTTCAGAACGTCTTTTGGGTTTTCTCTTTCGAATAGCCGGAAACTTTGGAGAGATGTTCAATTGAATAGCAACTGTTTTGCATTCGTTTAAAATTGTTTCCCATTGGTTCCTGATCAACTTTAAATCAGCTAATAAGACATCTAGATGTCGGACCTCGACATCTAAGGTGGCGTCTCTAGCTTGGAGGACCACGTTTCTCTCATTAATGGTAGTCAGTATTTGGAAAAAAATTGCGGACAGCAAGATACATTCGAACTTGTTGATGTACTTGAGAATGCCGGGAAAATCTCCGTATGCTTGCGCAGTCAAATTTGGCTTTTGTCTGAAAGACTATGAAGAGAGCTCGGTACATTTTTTTTTGAGGATGTCCCATCGTTGTGGACTGCTGCTGAAAATAGTAACACATTTTTTTACAACTCCGAAAGAAGTAATTGCAGCCGTACAACATTCTGCAGCACAAGGCGAGTAATTAGCATTCGAGTTTTTGTCGAGAATGTGACGTAGTACTCCGTTGTAAGCTCCATTGTGAATGATGACTAAGTGCGATATCTTATCTGTCAACTGCCTGACAAGATGTTCAATATGGCTACTTTTTAGCGTTTTGACAGGGTGTTCAATATGGCGGCGTCTATCTTCAGCGGATGATAGAAAGAGATACAGAACGAGACAGCGATACTCAATTACAAATCAGGTGATCCAATCACTTTGGAATTTTGACGTCTATCCAAAAGATAGCACACTTAGTCATCATTCACAATGGTAAGCTCCTTTCATATTGGCGCCGTTATCGTACCCTTGTGCACAACAATCTTCAATCAAGTATGGCAAATTAAATCAGCGATTTCCTGACCAGTTTTTTGGTTACAATCCACGAAAGCCAAAAACCGTTTTTGAATTGTAAAATTTGTTGCTTTCGAATTGAAATGGAGTCAGCGCAAAATGAACGTAGTCAACGTGACCAGCATCAGGCATATCATCAACGATAATAGCAAAATACTTGGCTTTCTTGCATTGCTCTAATATAGTTTCCCTCAAGTGCTTTGCACAAATTTCTATAAACTCCTTCTGAATGTCTGGAGAAAGATAGTGAACTTGTAAACGTTTGTGCTGCTGTTGTGAAATCCCAACTTTCTCCAAATGATCTCTAAGTATGGGATCATATTGGCTTATGAGATCTTAAATGCCCAAAAAAGTCCATCGTTTCGTTCACCAAGATATATACTTTCGCCTTTGAAAGCTAGGCCTTTTTCACTCAAAAATAAAATAGTGTCAAAAATTCTATATACAATTTCTTTCCAGTTTTGAGTTTCAGTGATTAGCTGGTCATTAGCCGTGTTTTTTAACACGCGTATATCCGTTTACGCTTAAACTTTATATTGACTGCTAAGGGACAAACTACAAATACACCTCTGAAATTGCTGCGCATAAATTTTGTCCTACTAAATTTCAATACGCATTATACTCAGATGTAACTGAAATATGTGTCTTTGTTTCACCCTCTACACTAATTCTATGTATTCTATGTGTGTCCACAATTCATCGCAACTGATTCAGCTATATGTTATACCCTATGGCCATCAGAGCGTTGCGTCTCCGCTTTTCGGTACACCCTGTTGATGTAGCTAGTTGTTTAACCACAGCCGCTAGATGGGTCTCCTAAGCATTATCTAAGCAAAATAGGCGTTTTTTAACACGCGCAAACGAAACGTATACGCGCGTGTTAAAAACACGGCTATTGATAAGTGTATCAATTGTAGCCTCCTTTTGAATTAGATTTTGTAAAGATCGTCATTGAATATAACATTTAAGGTGATCTTGAGTATTTTCGTGTGATGGCAGTTTATCGTATAGCTTCTTTCCATACCTGGAATTTCGAATAACCGCAGAACAAATTTTAGGTCGATTTAAAGTATTGGTGCTTAATAGACGACATGGTAGGCAATAAAAAGCATTGATACTGGCACTTCACACTAACCAGTCACGATCCACTTTCTCTCCATTTGGCAACATTCTGTTTAACAACGCGGTACGAAATGCCTCGTCATGACGATCACGTGGAAAAATAACAGGACACTTTTGATGACCTCGACGAATTATTTCGTTGATTTCTTCAGATCGCAAAAACGCAAACAAGTCGTTTAAATAATCTGTACTTTGATACAGAGTTGGTGGTATTGTTCGAAGACTTTTTGAAGATGAACCTTCATCAGTGTCACCAAGAAAACTTTACAATTTCGGATTCATGTAAACATACATTTTTATTTGATGTTTTTTTTTTTTGTCTCCTCAGGCCCAGGCAAAAAATCATTATCAATATTCGTTGCTTTTGAAATTCGGTTTAAAATTTGCACATGGAACAACTAAAGACTCTCCTGAATTAAAAATAATTTCTTAGTACCTCTAAATCGCGGCCCCTGAGAAACACATTTTTGTTTGATGTTTTTATTGTTGTTGAAAACCTACTGTACCATAGTACAAAGCCGCAAAAATAATTCCGTTTTTTTTACTTTCAGTTGTAGCTACTTTTTTTTGCTTGATATAGTTTTATTTTCCTTGCCACCACTGTTCAGACTTCAAAACTTTAAGTAATACAGCTCATGTCAAAAACATATGTTTTGAACTGAGTTATCGACACATCTTGGAAACGCAAGGGTCTAATACCATTTCCTGAAAAAATTATCTTTCTCTTCCTGTGGAGATCTGAAGGAAGCAACATAGTTTGTGAAGTTGTCGCGGTGATATAAATTTTTTTGGTGTTAGAAGTGAAGCTAAAGTGAAGCTTTCTAAAGTTAATTAAATAATTTAAATAGTGCATGTGAGCATAAGTATATTTGACCAACAAAGACACTCAAAAGCAGTCGTCAACTTCGAGCCGGAGCCTTGATATTTAATCTTTAAATTTCGCATTTATATACATGGTGAGTTTTCAAATAAGTTTATATACCCATACGTGCAAAGTTCGCCTTTTTTAATGCTATACCAGTTTAAATAAAAATATAAAAACTGCGGTATTTTATTTATTCTACCAGATTTCTTTCGAGAATTCCCCGCAGAAAAGTTGTATCATATGCATGTGGGTTGCTTGTGCGAACCACAAGCAACCCTCTCCCTCATCTCCCTGCATTTCGCCATCAAAACATAATTCTACTAAAACGCTGCAAAAGTTGCTGAGATCCGCCTAGGGCCACTCTTGACCTACCTCCAAGTCCAGCTTGATCGAGTTTCCCCCCCAGCTTTGGAATTTTCAAAATAAATGAATAGCAAATCTTCTCAAGTATTTGCATAAATATTAAAATATGTAAAAATGTAAAATTTGGCATATAGTTACAATGTACGGAGAAGAAGAAGAAGTTAAAAGTTAGTATACCGAAAAGGAGAGTCATTAAATGCAACAAAACTTGGAGCAAAAGGTTGATAATAAGAATGTATATGAGAGAAAGATGTTGCGAAATTGAAATTATTATTAATTCCGAATAAAAACTTTAATCTAAGAAGGATTTTTCAATTAAATTAAAATAATACCTAGATTTAGTCCCATTTAGATTTAAACCCACTGTGGAAAACAAAAAAAGGTTAAATTTAAAATATCCATTAGATTTTCATAATCATTTCTCATATAATAATTATCAACGTGAGTATGTAATGTAACTAGCGATCGCTCATCAACATATGCCTATGTTGTTGTTCGTGTACAGCAGCCTCTCAAACATGCGACAAATATAAATTGTAAGGAATGAGAATGATTGAACATGTTTGAGAGAGAGTTGTATGACGTCGTTTGAACCCAAATTGTAGCTAAATAATTTTTTGTTGCGATCTCTCTTAAACATTTTGAATGAATTCGGATGGTTACCGTCATTCGCAAATTTATTATAGATGGGCAATTTATATTTAAAAGAATATTTGAATGTTTACAATATTCCTAATGCAGCAACTGCAAGCGTGAAGGCCTTCGATGCTACGTAGCAATGCATATATATATAAATATTTATATATATAATATATACCTATATCTACTTTTTTTTGATGCCCCTAAATATTCAAGCACACCACATACATACATATGCATATCTAGTTATAAGATTTTATTAATGCTACTTAAATACATATTTTTCATAAAACATATTTATTTTGTTGTTGTTGTACATACATATTGTATGTACATAAGCATGTGCGTATATACGAATGCAATTTCAACTTAAGTGAAATTCGATGGTTTTTAATGATAAATATTTTGTTTTTGCAAAGTGAGTTTTTTTTGCATCTACACACATACATATTTACATACATATGTATAAAGCTTTTTATTGAATTTGAAGTTAAAGAAAGAAAGCGAGTAGACTAATAGGAATCATTACAGTTCTGCCACCTGTATTTTTGTATTTTTATGAAATAGTAGGCAAACTAAGCTAAGATCCCTTATATTGTAATGGATTGATTTTGATAAAATAATAATTGTTAAAACGGGTAGATAATTTGTGTTTACTTTGGTTTGAGACACAGGAGTTAGTGGTAATGTATCGTGGCCTCAATAACATCTATGAGGCCAATGGTTGGGCGGGTACAGAGGCAGCCACCAAACGTTGCAACAATGAGCTGCCATGCATAAAGGTGAGTATACGGTGGGTCATATGGCTGAAGTGTGGCATGCAAGTGCGTTTGTTGTTTGTTTTTATTTTCTTATGCTAGTGTATCCCAGTGTGCAAAACAAATTATTCTGTTTGACCATTGACTGGGGAGAGTAGTGCTGTGCAGTGATCACGTTAAGGAATCCACGAAGCTGAAGCTCCGGGCCTGAACGCCAGTGCACACGCCGTGGTCATTGCACCTTGCCACAAGTACTGCCGCTCTTTTGTCTTTGAATGTGCCTATCGCACACTCAGTCAATGGATATCATAACAGATAAAATGGCGCCCAACGTGGGGCCCGATAGAGGAAAGCAACTTTTGTGTGTTTTTTTTAAATATTGGCTCCACATATAGGATTCACTCCTTGAATCAAATAGTCTGTCTGCTTTTGGAATTTTTTTTTTTTTATTAGATTAAAATTTTATACATTTTTTGAATTTTTTTTTTTTGATTGTTGTGTTCAAACAGTTTTTTACGGATGCGAAGAATTTTCGCTGGAATTGACCATCCTATAGGCTAGATGCCTTGAGATGCCTACCGCGTTAAAACTTCGTGTTTAGGGAATTGTTTTAGCATAGCACTTCTTTTGGTTTTGTTGCAAAAATACGTTATACGCTTTTTGGAAATTTTTTTCATTAAGGCTAAATACCAGTTGACTTACCAGGCGTTTACGTTTGCTACAATCCAATAGAAAAATATATGCAAGTTTTCTTTAGTTAGTACATCTCAAACTCACCGTCGAGATGCCACCTCAATTTAATACCTTTTTTTATTTTCGTTTAGTATTTGGGAAAGACTGAATATTTTGGAAATTGTGATTGTAAATCAAATACGTCACAACCGATCTTTCTTTCTCAAAATGTTGCATGTCACAGCACAATATGACTATATGCCGAATTTAACCTTAATGCCGCATTACCACTATACAGACTCCCATGGTCTCAAACCAAGTTTATTTTTGATGATTTTTTGTTTTTTTTGATAAAGAACCTTTTTTTTGCGTTGATTACCGAGCGAAAAAGCTTCTAATATTTTTGGTGATTTTTTTTTTTTTGGTTTTCTTAAAAACAATTTTGTTTGCGTTAAACTACCTTTTTTAACACTGCGTTAAAGGGTAATATCTTTTTTTTTGCGAGTACAAATATACATATACCTTTTTTTTTTAATTTTTTTTTGGGGAACATGCCATTGCGTCACAGCGACGAACACACTCCTTTGCAGGCTGGATGTTTTCTATGTAGGAAGGCTTTTACGAATAGGGATAACATACTAACTACCGCGTGTGACCACCGCTTCCACCGAAACTGCCTATTGCCGTGGCTTAAGAACAATTCTTCTTGCCCACTTTGTAGAGCTCCTTGCCGCAGTAGGGAGTTAAATCAGAATATATATAACACTAGATTATTGAAGAGGATGTCTCAGGGCAATGCAGGTAATACCAGTGGAAGTGGGAACCTACAAAAATCCAATAGGGAAGAACAACAAGAGCTGCAACAAGGAGCAGCAAATGGTAGTAGCTTGTCAGCTGAAGGAGCGCATGGAGGTGACGTACCACCAGTAAATGATGACGAAGCTCGTATTAGGAATATGGTCTCGGCTATTGTATCAGCGAGGTCAGCAACCGTTTTTGAAGATTTAGAGAATCGCGTAGGGCAAATGGTAGAACAGCGGATAGAAAACACTTTATCCAGTTTTTTAGAACGGTTAAATATTAACCCTACACAAGCAGTCCCTGTAGGCAATGACATAAGCCAACCAGCTAATTTGTCCACAACTCAACACCCACCAAATAGGTCCACTCCAGTGTGGCCTAGAGATGTACCTCCATTGCCAAATAATACCAATACCAATTTTCATAACCAGATTGACCAAATACGGCTAAGTGATATGTCGACCGTGCCGTACATAGGTAGAATAGCCCAATTAATTGCAAGTTGGGACGTGAAGTTTGACGGTACGTCTCGTTTATCTGTAGATAGTTTCTTATCGAGAATAGAATTGTTAGTTGTCGATTCGCTTAACGGCAATTTCAACCTTTTGTGTGAACACATACAAAGCCTTTTTAGTAATGAAGCCAAAGACTGGTACTGGCGATACCGTAGATCTGTCGAACGTGTCACCTGGCCAGCTCTTTGCCAAGCGTTAAGAACAAATTTTCAACAACATAAGAGTGACTTCGAAATTAAAGAATCGATTCGTGCTCGAAAGCAGGGTCAAAACGAATGTTTTGATGAGTTCCGTAATGCCATCCTAAAAATCGCGGAACCTCTTGAAACCCCACTTTCAGAGGTAGAGTTACTCGAAATTTTAAAACATAATTTGCGACCTCGTATTCGGCAACAGCTTCTTTTCATTCTGTGGCAGAATTACGTAGACTCTGTTTGAAAGGTGAGAGTCTTGCCAATGAAATTGCGAAGACAACGCCATCTTCACAAGCAAACAGCTCTCGACTATTGCCTAGGAGACAGGTTAACGAAGCCTACCTTGACTTGGAAGTAGATGATGACGCGATAGTGCAAGGTGAATTTGCTGAGGTAGACGCAGTTTCTCATCTAGCTTCCAAACTAAATCCTGGCTGCTGGAATTGTAACAAGGAGGGACATAGATATTATGACTGCCTTGAAGAGCGAACGGTGTTTTGCTACGGTTGTGGCGCATCAAATACTTATCGTCCCAAATGCCCGAAGTGTAGCCCGGGAAACTGCAAAACGAGCGAGGAATCTCGACAGATCCCTCGCAACGACAACAAACGCTAGAAAGCAATAACACCCACAAATATACGCAAACCAGTTGTGTACCGTCAAGTATACACACTGGTGACTCTCAGACTTTTACAACTCCGCCAAGAAAAGAAATTATTCCATACGAAGAACGGTTGAAGGGATACAATGAAGTTAGAAGAAGAATATTTAGTCCTGATGATAACACCTCAGAATTTCCAAAACTTTCCTCAACTCGTATGAAAGACTTTTGGATAAAAGTTAAAACAAATAGAAAAACTTGAAGAAGGTTATTTGTTCGTTGCAGCGAAGTGAAAGTGATTTGAGGCCCTATGCCAAGGGTAGGTTATTGGAAAGCGACCACTTAGGCCTCCTAGACAGTGGAGCTCAGGCGTCCTGCCTAGGAGGTTTGTTAGCAAAGGAGGTTTCCAAACGTCCTTTACGAAAACACCAAATTCCAATCTGCACAGCTGATGGCAAAAATCAAATAGTTTTCGGTACTATAGATCTTACTGTAAAATATAAAAATAAAACAGAAATCATAACTTTTTTTGTTGTACCGAGTATGTCACAGGATTTGATACTAGGTGTCGACTTCTGGCTTAAGTTCCAAATTGCGCCGAATAATATTTCGGAAATTTCACTTGATGAAAATTATAATGACGAAAACTCGCTTTCGTTGAATGTTGAGCAACAGCATCAGTTGAGTTTAGTTAAAAATAGATTTCCAAGCTTCGAAAAAGAAGGCTTAGGAAAAACTCTTTTACTGGAGTACGAGATCCAGCTCGAACCCAATGTCCGTCCGATAAAGCAGCGTTATTTCCCCATTTCACCAGCTGTCGAGAAACTCGTACATGCCGAAATTGATGAAATGATTAAGTTAGGTGTAATCGAGGAAGCTCCAAATAGTCCATGGTCCAGTCCGGTTGTGTTAGTGAAAAAGCCAGGTAAAGTCCGTCTGTGTCTTCATTCAAGAAAAGTAAATGGCGTCACCTTGAAGGACGCTTACCCCTACCTCATATTGACGGGATTCTTAGCAGAATACCCAAGGCAAAATTTATAAGTTCACTAGATTTAAGGCGCGCCTTTTGGCAAATTCCCCTAGCCGAACAGTCCCGAGATTACACCTGTTTTACCGTCCCTAATCGTCCGCTTTACCGATACCGTGTCATGCCTTTCGGTCTTTGTAACGCCCCACAAGCACTTTGTCGCCTGATGGATCGCGTAATCCCACCCAGTTTACGAAACCAAGTCTTCGTCTATTTAGACGATTTGTTAATTGTGTCGGAATATTTTGACACACACATGTCCGTCCTTGCTGAAGTTGCTCTACATTTAAGGAAAGCGGGGTTGACCATAAACGTCAACAAAAGCAAATTTTGTATTAAAGAAGTGAAGTATCTGGGGTATATTGTGGGCAACGGAACTATACGTACCGACCCCGAGAAGATTTCTGCCGTAACCCAATACCCAGTTCCAACGAATGTCAAGCAGGATAGAAGATTCCTGGGAATGGCGGGTTGGTATCGCCGATTCGTGGACAACTTTGCTGCGTTGACAAGTCCTCTCACTAATTTGTTAAAGAAGGGAAAAGGTTTTGACTGGAACGACGACGCTCAGCAAGCTTTCTGCGCTTTAAAAGAAAAACTTTGTACAGCACCAGTTTTGGCCAGTCCCGATTATAGCAAACCTTTCATCATCCAGTGTGATGCAAGTAAGCTAGGAGTTGGTGCGGTATTATTCCAAAAGAATGCTGAGAATATTGATGTCCCTATAGCATACTTTTCCCAGAAGTTGAACAAAGCGCAAAGTAACTATAGTGTAACAGAGCTCGAATGTCTAGCAGCTTTGCTTAGCTTGAAGAAATTCCGAGCCTATGTAGAGGGACAAGAGTTCACTATAGTTACTGACCACGCTAGCATGCAGTGGCTTATGCGACAAACTGACTTATCCAGCCGACTAGCGCGTTGGTCTCTCAAATTGCAAGGTTTTAAATTTAATATAGAACATAGGAAAGGCTCCCTTAATGTAGTGCCTGATTGTCTATCACGACAAAATTTTGAGGAAGTAGCTGAAGTCCGTGAGATTGAGGTCCGTCCGTTAGTTGATTTACAGTCGTCCGAATTTTTGTCCAATGATTATCAAACGTTGATAAGTCATGTCCGTCAAAATGAGAACCGCTTGCCTGATCTTCAGGTAATCGACAACCTGGTTTATAAAAGAACCGAACACCCCGATGGCAATCCTGAAAGGGAATCATTTAATTGGAAGCTTTGGATTCACACATCTCTAGTTCCAGGGGTCATCGAAAACGCTCACTGTCCACCAAATAAATGTCATGGTGGGATTGCCAAAACATTGGAACGATTGCGAAACAATTTGTATTGGACAAATATGACCGTTGATGTCAAGAACTACGTTAGCCGATGCGAAACATGTAAGCAAAGCAAATCGCCCAATGTTACGCTAAGACCACCAATGTCCGCACAATACACTGTACAAAGACCGTTTCAGAAATTGTATGTAGACTTTCTTGGACCTTACCCTAGATCCAAGCAAGGAAACATAGGAATATTCATTGTGTTAGACCATTTGACAAAGTTTCCCCTTTTAAAAACTGTTAAAAAGTTCAACACTTCAGTTATATGTGACTTCCTCCAAGATAACGTCTTTAGTATTTTCGGAACTCCCGAAATTGTAATGAGTGACAATGGCAAGCAATTTAGATCCACACAATTTAATACCTTATTGTCGGCCTGTGGGATAAGACATGTTTACACGGCCCTATATAGTCCTCAGGCCAATGCAAACGAGCGTGTGAATCGCCCAATCATTGCAGGTATAAGAGCTTACCTTAAAAAGGATCAATCACACTGGGACAGGAACATCTCTGAAATTGCTGAAGCACTTCGAAGTTCATATCATCAAACGATCGGTGTAACACCATATTTTGTATTGTTTGGACAGCAGATGATGTCACATGCAGGTGATTATGAACTATTAAGGAAGCTCAAGACCCTGGACGACACCGTCTTGGAACGAAGTGACAACCTGAAACTCATAAGAAAAAAAATCTCTGAAAACATTTCAACAGCCTTTGAAAACTCCTCAAAACGATACAATCTTCGAAGCTCTGGCAAACGCTTTAAGATCGGTGATTTCGTTTTTCGGCGCAACTTTGTCCAAAGCGATGCCTCTAAGAGATTCTCAGCGAAACTTGCTCCAAAATTTGTAAAATGTAAAGTGACTGCGATAAAAGGCAACTGTATATACGAGCTAGAGGACATCGATACAGGGAAAAGAGGAATTTATCACAGGAAAGATATTCAGAATAGCAACTAAGGCACACCGCACCAGCTCTCTAGGTGGGGGGATGTGTACCATAGTACAAAGCCGCAAAAATAATTCCGTTTTTTTACTTTCAGTTGTAGGCTACTTTTTTTTTGGTTGATATAGTTTTATTTTCCTTGCCACCACTGTTCAGACTTCAAAACTTTAAGTAATACAGCTCATGTCAAAAACATATGTTTTGAACTGAGTTATCGACAGATCTTGGAAACGCAAGGGTCTAATACCATTTCCTGAAAAAATTATCTTTCTTTTCCTGTGGAGATCTGAAGGAAGCAACATAGTTTGTGAAGTTGTCGAGGTGATATAAATTTTGTTGGTGTTAGAAGTGAAGCTAAAGTGAAGCTTTCTAAAGTTAATTAAATAATTTAAATAGTGTGAGTGAGCATAAGGATATTTGACCAACAAAGACACTCAAAAGCAGTCGTCAACTACGAGCCGGAGCCTTGATATTTAATCTTTAAATTTCGCATTTATATACATGGTGAGTTTTCAAATAAGTTTATATACCCATACGTGCAAAGTTCCCCTTTTTTAATGCTATACAAGTTTAAATAAAAATATAAAAACTGCGGTATTTTATTTATTCTACCAGATTTCTTTCGAGAATTCCCCGCAGAAAAGTTGTATCATATGCATGTGGGTTGCTTGTGCGAACCACAAGCAACCCTCTCCCTCATCTCCCTGCATTTCGCCATCAAAACATAATTCTACTAAAACGCTGCAAAAGTTGCTGAGATCCGCCTAGGGCCACTCTTGACCTATCTCCAAGTCCAGCTTGATCGAGTTTTCCCCCCAGCCTTTCGAATTTTCAAAATAAATGAATAGCAAATCTTCTCAAGTATTTGAATAAATATTAAAATATGTAAAAATGTAAAATTTGGCATATAGTTACAATGTACGGAGAAGAAGAAGAAGTTAAAAGTTAGTATACCGAAAAGGAGAGTCATTAAATGCAACAAAACTTGGAGCAAAAGGTTGATAATAAGAATGTATATGAGAGAAAGATGTTGCGAAATTGAAATTATTATTAATTCCGAATAAAAACTTTAATCTAAGAAGGATTATTCAATTAAATTAAAATAATACCTAGATTTAGTTCCATTTAGATTTAAACCCACTGTGGAAAACAAAAAAAGGTTAAGTTTAAAATATCCATTAGATTTTCATAATCATTTCTCATATAATAATTATCAACGTGAGTATGTAATGTAACTAGCGATCGCTCATCAACATATGCCTATGTTGTTGTTCGTGTACAGCAGCCTCTCAAACATGCGACAAATATAAATTGTAAGGAATGAGAATGATTGAACATGTTTGAGAGAGAGTTGTATGACGTCGTTTGAACCCAAATTGTAGCTAAATAATTTTTTGTTGCGATCTCTCTTAAACATTTTGAATGAATTCGGATGGTTACCGTCATTCGCAAATTTATTATAGATGGGCAATTTATATTTAAAAGAATATTTGAATGTTTACAATATTCCTAATGCAGCAACTGTAAGCGTGAAGGCCTTCGATGCTACGTAGCAATGCAATATATATATAAATATTCATATATATAATATATACCTATATCTACTTTTTTTTGATGCCCCTAAATATTCAAGCACAGCACATACATATGCATATCTAGTTATAAGATTTTATTAATGTTACTTAAATACATATTTTTCATAAAACATATTTATTTTGTTGTTGTTGTACATACATATTGTATGTACATAAGTTGTTGTTGTTGTTGTTGTAGCGATAAGGTTGCTCCCCGAAGGCTTTGGGGAGTGTTATCGGTGTGATGGTCCTTTGCCGGATACAAATCCGGTACGCTCCGGTACCATAGCACCATTAAGGTGCTAGCCCGACCATCTCGGGAACGATTTATGTGGCCACGTTAAACCTTCAAGTCATTCCCTCCCTCCCTACCCCCAAGTTCCATGAGGAGCTATCGCACACTCAGTCAATGGATATCATAACACTACTGTAGTTGAGAACTACACATACGATTCTTAGTTTTCTCTTTCAACAACAATACCTTTGAGTTTCATGTATTTGAAAAATTTTCTGAAGTATTGAATGTAGTTTTTTCCATGGTATAAATCATGGGTATAAATATTACAAAGTAAAACCGGTGAGAGCCGAAATGACGTTTAAAATAATTTTAAAATTCTCACTGCTCTCACATTTTTATTTTTTTATATTGGTGTTGTTTTCATAACAAAAATATAACAAACTGTAATATATTTGGTAATTCTATAGGACAGCATGACACTTTTAATACATGTCCAAAAAAATCAAGAGGGGTATCAAAAGACGCATTTTGGATCCAGGATCGCGAATTCCAAAGCGGAGGTGAAAAATTTTGGGTATGTCAAGAGATATTTACAAAAGAAATTTTGAAAATTTTCATCTGGTTGTTGTAATTTTGATGATTTTGTGGTGCCCACAAAAAAATTGTGACATAAGTGTTTTCCGCGGATATAGTTTTGGTTTCCAAACCGGTGTTGAACCCACCCAATGTAATTTTTTTTAAGCGCGGCCAAAGGCCGCCAATGCAGAAAGGTGTTCTGCGCAAAAATACTATGCATCCCACCCTCGGTTTCGGAGCACTCCGGGGTCATTTTTCGGTTTTTCGTTAATATCTTTTGAACGATCTAAAATTTTTACTTTCCGCCTTCGGATTATTGTTGTTGTTATGTATTCATGTAGGGTTAAGTAATTATAACATCTCGGTAACTCTGTTACCCAACTTTATTATCGATAAATCTATATCATATCTGGTAGTCACATTATATAATTCTTACAATAAAGACTTCTAGAATATAACAGTGGTGTCAAAAGTGGGCACTATGAGCGTCGACAACCAGCAACTAACCACAATTATGAATGCGCTGACAGCAGCGATTCGTGGAGCGGTACAACAAGCTTCCCAACAGGCTGGAGCATCTGCTGCAACAAATTCTTCATCCCCACGAGTACCGCCATTTGCAAGGACTGGCTTCAAAAGCGGTGAAGGGGCAACAGTACACGAGTATTTCACTCGTTTCGAGTGGGCACTGCAATTAAGTAAAATTCCAACGACGGAGTACCCAAAATATGCCCGAGTTCACATGGGCACGGAACTGAATACAGCACTTCGCATTTTGATAAGCCCAAAGCAACCCGAAGAATTAAAGTACAACGAAATTAAAGAGGTGCTAATTAAACATTTCGACGGCAAAAGAAATATATACGCTGAAAGCTTCAAATTCCTCAAATTAAAGCAGGAAGCAGGAGAATCGATATCCACGTACACACTACGATTGAAGCAAGCAGCAACTTTTTGCAATTATGACGCGTTCCTAGATATGATGCTTACAGAGCAAATGCTTTTCGGTATGGAGTCACGCAGTATCTGTGACGAAATTATCACAAAACAACCGAAAAATTTCTCAGAGGCGTATGACATTACATATTCAAAAGAACTGACCCAACGAGGCACGGGTATGGTAAACGCGACTGAAGGGCTGGAAACAGAACCGACACACAAAGTGGGACTGACTTCTATTAAAAAGAAGCCTAACAAGAATACAAACTCTTCACAAACCGGGACTTGCTGTGGATGTGGAGATCAACACTTACGCAAAGAATGCAAATTCAAAAATGCCAAATGTTTTACATGCGGAAAAACGGGCCACATAAGCAAAGTATGCCGGTCGAGTGTTAAACAGATATCTGAACTCGAAGAGACAAATGAATGTGAACCAGTACAAATTTTACGTCAAGAGGGTAGCGTTAATGCTATGAATACTTTCGGTAGAAAAATGATTACAATGCTAATTGACGGAAAGCAAATACAGTTGAAGTTAGATACGGGTGCTCCCTGCAGCATAATAAACACGAAATTATTCCGCAAGTTGAAGCTGACAGCAAGGTTGAAGCCAACGGACGGCCAGTTTTCAAGTTACACGGGACATAAAGTTAATTGCATTGGTCATGCAGTTGTCAACGTAACATACGGGAAAACCACACGCAAACTAAATACATATGTTGTTCAGGGTAATTTCGAGACGTTGTGTGGACGAGAGTGGATTTCACATTTCGTACATGAAATCAATTTCACTGAAATGTTCGCATCACATACAACAACAGACAAATCATTTCAAAAAAATAGTTCAATAAAACCAGTTTCAGTGCAAACAGCTAACCTCGCTGGAAATGAGAGACTACGCTTGCAACAGATTTTGAGACATTTGGAGGCCGCCTTTGGCTCGGTAGCAGGAACGTTTAAGGGCCCTGCAGCAAAATGCACCTTAAACCAGATGCTAAACCCGTATTTGCACGAGCGAGAGAAGTTCCATGCTAATGCATATGCTAAGGAAGTTGACGCAAAAATCGCCTCAGGTTTCTACGAACGGGTCGAGTATTCTGAGTGGGCATCTACTACACATGTAGTTACAAGGAAAAATGGTGGAATACGTATAACTGGGAATTACAAGCCAACTGTCAATCCGCAGATGATAATTGATGAGTATCCAATTCCCAAAGCAGAAGACATTTTTAACCAAATAAAAGGCGCCACAGTATTTGCTCATTTGGATGTGACCGACGCATGCTCACACCTACGAATCGATCAAGAGTTTGCCCATGTACTAACACTGAACACTACAACACACGGGCTCATTCGTCCAACACGTGCAGTTTATGGTGCTGCTAACATAGCTGCAATTTGGCAGCGCACGATGGAAACGACATTACAAGATATACCAAACGTTAGACATTTTTTCGACGATATCATATACGCCAAAAATATCAATGAACTACTAACAACGTTGGATCGGACTTTAGAGAAACTCACAAAACTCGGGTTCAAATTAAATAAATCGAAATGTGTATTTGCTGCATCTGCAATCGAGTTCTTAGGGCACAGGATCGATGCCCAAGGCATACACAAATCAAGGTCAATACGAGTCTTTTGACACCTCCCTCGGTATTTTTGGACGCGTATTACCGGTGTCATGCTGTCGTGCAGAATTACCATATATTTTCGCGTTCTAACAATATATTATGATATTTTATCCAAAACCGAATTTTATATTGGTCGAAATAACCAGAAAATAAGAAATCTCAACGGTCAACCGCATTCCAGAATTTTCAATTCAAGAATTGTATTGTGGTTTCCCGCAAAAGGAATAATCAGGCCACGATCCTCTCTTCTGAGAAATTTTCGTCAACAAATTGTTTAGAAATGTACCAGCGTCTGCACGACGAGAAGAAAACCCCGACTTACCGCCAAGGTATAAAGAAGAGATATATATCTACTAATAATAACAATTTGATGTATATATCTGAGGAGATTAAGGTCTAGCTTTCCATCCAATTCGAAGGCTACTTATCGTCAACAAATTGTTTAGAAATGTACCAGCGTCTGCACGACGAGAAGAAAACCCCGACTTACCGCCAAGGTATAAAGAAGAGATATATATCTACTAATAATAACAATTTGATGTATATATCTGAGGAGATTAAGGTCTAGCTTTCCATCCAATTCGAAGGCTACTTATCGTGTATTCATTTTTCTACGAACTGTCTCACCTAAATACATGTTTTGTGCCGACCCAAAAATTTATCTGCTAATTCGGACGAACTTTGGTGCCAAGGTAATGCCGAGGGACAATCAATACCATTTATACAAATTTCTTAAATATTTTTGATGGGTAGGGCAACACACTAGCTCTACACCACGACGGCAGACTTTGACCGTTCAGCCGGTAAATACAACCTCCACGAACTATCATACTCCAACTGGAGGATGATGTTTAGCTAAGCTGCGAAGATCTACAGCGTTTTTGATGACGTGGGCAAGTTATGGGAAGATCTCCACTGGGTTCGGAGAAGCAGGTGGGGGAAGACTTTGATCTCTCTTGGTGCCCCCTGTTGGCGTCAGTTATCGCGAAACAGGGTTAGCTGGAGTCACTTGTTACGCAACGACCACCATCTCCGAAACGGTTAAGCGCCAATTAACAAATGTATCTTCCAACCGCGAGGAAAAGGACCAAAACAAACCAAAGAATATCTCCAAGATCATTTTTTCCGCAGTAGCGAGGACACTTGAGACTGGTGCTCTCTCATAAAGTGAAGTTTCAGCATATTTAAGGGTTAAAAAGACATATCAACCAAGTGAAGAAGGATGAATGAAAAATCAATAGGGTTTGTCTCCAACATTCGTTCTTCTTTCCCTTTGCAAAAATAGCACTGGTAACTAATTTTTTGCCATATACATAAAAACCGATTTCAAAACTTTTCGAAATATTTTTCCACTTATTTCATAAGCATTTTATTTTGGTGTTTACTTTGGTTTGGCATTTCCACAAAGTTTAAGAGTGATTTTAAAATTTTTTTAAAAATCAAAAAACCATTATTATGGCCGCCGAGAAGAGTAAATGGTTTTACCTGGTAATATTTATACCATGGTTTTTTCTATCTTGAATAAATCAACGAATTGTTAAGACGTATAAATGTTTAATTCAAGTATTTTATTTTACATCGGGCTTCCTGTAGAAATTATGTTTTAACAATTGTCTCCTCAGGCCCAGACAAAAAATCATTATCAATATTCGTTGCCATGGTGGAATAACCAGGTGAAGTAAGCCGTCAATTGTCTCGCTCTAAATTCTCCTTTGTTCTGTCAATCGGCTATCTGAAAATTTTTCACCAATGTTGCCCCCAAAAAGGGTTGTTTTTTTGCATTATTCAGGAGTAAAATATCGTAGTTTTAGTACTTTTTTTCATCTAAACCAGTAGGTGAATATCGATGGACTTTTACCGGCTTTATTTAGAGAGATTCATATTTGGGTATCTTTGGTGTGGGCTTCCATAAGTAAGGTCGTGCTTAACTATTGCGTTCATATTATTGATGTTTCCATTATATAAGTATGTTTAATTTGTTCCAAAAAAATTGAAACAGATCTTTGTTCAAACAAACTATTTGAATTCGCGTCATATCCAACAAGGATTTTCGCCTGTACAGCGCGACTGAAAACTTTCGAGAAATGTGCAAGAACACCAAAACTATCGTATTACACCTTATTTATGTAAACACTTCGTTAAAACAATGGATTTCTAAATACAGTTACAAAAAATTTTTACTCACTATTGTTTTGGCCTAAAAATTAGACCACTAAGATAAGAGGAATGTTACAGTTATGGATTGTAATTTAGAATATATGAATCCGGCTCGATCGGATTAGCACCTTCTGATTCTAGGCCGACTCCTATTATATCCCCTGACATATTTTAGTAAATAATGAATTAACTGTCAAGAGCTTATGGGAGATCTTCTGATCACGTTTTTATGATAGAAGGTAATATGTTTTACTTCCGACTCTCAATTTCAAATCAACAGAGCAGATGGAAAGAACAATGGATTTTTAGAGATCGAAACACTTTTAAAAGTATTACGATCACTTCCAAGTGTGACTGTAAAACTTTTCATCAAACCGGAAACCCATTTAAGTGCGCAAAGTTCCTAAAGTTCAACTATATAAAGGATAACATCTCTCCCACTTATGTCCGGATTTTCGATAAAAGCTTCAACTGCAGTTGAAGTTGAGGTCAGTCTACTTTACACGCATTATTGAATTTTACTACTCATTTAATTTTTTAATTTTATTCGATGCCTAAAGTAATATAAGCTCGCACTGATCCTATGTATCCCTTTTGTATTGGCATTAGGTTGCACTGATAAGCTGAAAAAAAAAAAGACTGTAATGACTTTCGTAGCAAGGCTTCAAGGTTTCTCTACTCCTACTTTTCCAAAGCGGGTATACATTTTACCCTCTTCTGATCGTTGAAAATACATCCCTTCCATTTCAGATAGCGTACATTATCTCTTTTTAATTACTTCACCTGGTGATTCCACCATGATTCGATGCTTTTGAGATTCGCTTAAAATTTGCACATGGAGCAACTAAAGACTATCCTGAATTAAAAAAAAAAATGTTTTAGTACCTCTAAATCGCGACCCCCTGAGAAACACATTTTTGTTTGGATAGTTTTATTGTCTCCTCAGGCCCAGGCAAAAAATCATTATCAATATTCGTTGCTTTTGAAATTCGGCTTAAAATTTACACATGGAACAACTAAAGTCTCCTGAATTAAAAAAATTTCTTAGTGCCTCTAAATCTAACGGGCCTGGCTATGCCGTCTAGGCCTACAGCTTTAGATGGTCAACCTATTCGGCGGTGATGGTAATAGGGTACGCATTATGTTTATGCTTCTATGCGCGTCTGTTGGTCCGCCGCTCGTAGCATGATAAAAACATCCCATTATGCAAGCTTAGTGAGCTGCTAAAGCAGACAATTTTTTTTTATATATATAAAAATTACCTCGAAGTTAAGCGCCAAAAATGCGTCAGCTATGCGTTGTCGTGGTCTTGTGCATCTCAGTGAAATAGCTTTACGGGTAGAAGGAACATTGACCCATGACACTGCTTCTAATGCTGTGAACTGACAACCCGGTAATGGATGAATATTTTCCATAATAAAATTCGTATTAAATTGCGTCAATCGTAGGTATGACATTAAATCAGGAAGTTTTTGTTTACGCGAAGAAGCATCATGTTCATACCAACGTTTTATTGCATCGAAGGCGTCTCTCTCAGATGTTATATTCAAATCATCACGTTCTAAGATTGTCTGCAATTTGTTTGCGTCAAAATTTAAAAATTCGGGGCTTTGTATTACCTGCAAGGCAAATGTTAATTAAAATGATGTATTAAAAATCATTGAAAAGTATTCTATAGAAAATTATTAAGTAATTCAAATACAACTAACATTTATAAAATTTTCAATTTCATATTCAAATATTTTCGCACTTAGCAACTCGCACTGAGCCTCACTCTCTAGAGCATAGGCTCGCGCCAAGGTATAATCGGTTATATGGTCTATTAGAAAATCAACACAATTTAAAACAACTTCTTCCAACTGCAAAATTAAAGCAGCCTTCAGCATTCTATCTACATTTTCGATGGTTACGATCGTTTTGCCGGTGTAACAAAAAGTAATTAAACGCTCGAATGTATCGCTATCCATGTCTGTGATTTCAATGAGTGGACAAATGCCATCTTCGCTTTTAAAGAGTTGCTTGAAATATGGGCTTGCTGCCGATAGAATTAAGCGATGCGCTGTAATCCTGTAAAAGGGAAATCAAATCGTTTACTACTCTGTATTTTAATAATTATAAGATATTAGCTTACAAGGAAGTTGGATTTGATAATTTAAATGTGACATCAATCAAATCTTGCTCATCAAAATGCTCGTATATTTGGAACAAAAGCTTCTCCATAAAATGGATCGCCCCATCTGGACTCATCTCGGATAGGCGTTGACGTGTACTACATGCTGCTAGTGCCATTGCCATAGTGTTTGGAAGCGATCTCGTCTCTGCTAGCACAAAACTTTTCGGAATCAAAATATGGACAATTCTGCTGTAAATGCGTTCGCGGCGATGGAATAAATTTTTCGAATGTTAAAATCATTGTGAATTCATATGTATTCACAATGGCTTGGCGTAACGATACAAGGTGGCAGCACGGGACAACTGATACAAACTTTCTTCTAATTCGGCGCAGTACGATTTTGACATTTGTCCATCGAATTTGCAACAATAAAGTACATGGAACTTTTGTTTATTGTAGGTATGCAACCATGCACAAATCACATTCCCAGATTGCGCATTCATGAGATCAAAATTGCACCGTTTAATCTACTAACTTGATTATAGAAATGAATATTGATATGTAGTCTGATTTTCTGTATACACATACAAAAGAAAAGCTGATTTTAAACACAAATGTGCAATTCATGGCACTTCAATTTAATAACCGCGAGCAAAAAACAAACCTTTCTTCCATTCTCTACTCTACCTCCATTTTTTGTATCATGCTATTGAGCAAATGATTTAAGTAATCGAACAGCAATTTAACAGGTGATCCAGGCTGTTTACTATTATGAACGTTGTTTCCAAAAATTCGCCACTTGTATGAAATTATCCCATATATGTAGGGAGAGGGAGTTGAATCTCAGAACCTCACGGAATTTTGCGGACAGAACTCTTTGGGAAACAGGGAATCTATATACTGAGTCGGCTCAGAGGTCTGGATCAAAATTTTATGACGAAAAAACGGGTGCCGGCATCTATGGACCGAACTTGAAGAGATCGATCCATATACATGCTACTCCACTATTTTTAGGCAGAAATCTATGCCAAAGAAGTTTACGGTTGAGAATGTTTACGAAGAAGCCTATTCTCTCGGAGTATCCTCATTATGTCAGTGCCTTGCAGTCCTACACAATTACTTCTAAGGTAGTGGATGAATGCAATGAAGTCCTAAATGATCTGGGAACCAAAAACAAGGTTTTGTTAGGATGGGTTCCCCGGCATCAGGAACGTGAAGTAATGAACAGGCAGAATATCTAGCGAAGCAGGGTACTTTATCAGCATTCTATGATCCAGTGCTCTTCTGTGAACTCAAAAGGCCACATACGAGGGAGACCATACGTAACTGCGAAACAAAGCAGTTCAGACAACACTGAATTGAATCCAATTTGTTTATACGCTCAGCAACGAGAATATTAAACAAAGTCATTAATCTGAATAGAGAAAACCTACGAACTCTTTCTGGGTACTATACTGGACGTGTACTATAACGTAGATAAGTTCAATTTATACGAATGCGTCCCTCTGGCAAGTCAGATACTCTCCCATATAGGTGGCGGGACTCTTAATCCCTTCGCGATATGGAGTAAAAAGCCTGAAGAGGTTCTTTAATACATTAAAAGCCTCCACATACACTGATGGAGGATATGTCAAACACAATAGAACTAAGTAAAAGTCGTAGTGCATCGAGGCTTAAAAATAATCGTGGCGGAACCATACAAGTGACGGCCGGAAATCAGCTTTTTAATATGATTTGACACTTCAACTTCCGACGCAGTACGATTTCGACATTAGTCCATCGTATTACAAAAACAAGCTACATGGAATTTTTATTTATGTCTGTATGTGTGCCGTGTGCTGCCACCTTGTATGGCTCCGCCATGATAAGAATAATACCCTGCAAGAGGTGGTGGCCGCCCAGTATTTGCTAAGCCAACTTGAAACCCATCTGTACGGGAGCAAATCACAGCTGGCCAGAGGGTTGAAGGAGTTGATAAGCGCAATACAAAGATTTATAGTTTCACAGCTTCCGCAATTCAATTGTCAACCTCACATACCCGAGTGGAATCTTGTAACAAATATGAAAATATTACCTCATATTTAGCAGGGGAGGCTCTGGTAACCCCAAGCTCCTCGTGGAGTTAGTAAATGGTGGTGGGATGGCATAGAAGATTCAATGTGGTCATATATAATCGCTTGTTACCGGAACGTACTGGATCTAAATCCGGTCAAGGATCTTCAACAGCGAGAATACTCCTAAAAGCCTTCGGGGAGTGTCTTTGTCGCTACAACAACAACAACAGATGGCCAGTGGATACTCACAGGACATGCACTAAATCAGAACTCAAATATGAATAGCTACAATGATCGTGCAGCATTACCTTGCGGCTTAAATTGGGCTCCTCACAGTATACCACGCCAACCTTTCGGTTCAACTTGTCCCCATTGTGAAAGTGTTAGCAAATGATTTCCGCTCCCTAGTGCTCACTCCACGGAATGATACAGGTAAAGAATGCAAAGGGGGGAGTTGTCGGAAAAAGCCGGGCTTCAGCGGTCTGGCAACATCTGCCGAATGTAGGATCATCATGCCATTCAATGACAAGATAGGTGTTGTTGTAAAACTTTTCCAAAGGAAAGAGTTACCGCGGAATCAACCTGCTTAATATCGCATGCATATATGCGGTTCTACCGCGAAAGTACCGTGGAAACTCGTAAAGCCGCTGATTGGCAGTCATTATTGCGAAGCAGGGACAGCTGGCGTGACGCATTGACCCAAATTGCCCAGGCGGATAAGGGCCATTAATATGACGCTGATGATGATGATATGTTCGCTGGGATGTGGTGGTGGGCTGCTTTACCACCTGAAATTTGTACTGCATTATCATTAAAAGAGGCGTAGCATAATTTTGGGCTGAAACAATGGGACTATGTCAAATATGTTTTGAACAAAAACAGGTTCCTCAAAATAAGGTAACTAAAGATATTTTCGAGCTGCAGTTGTTGCAGCAGTGGTCCGTTTTATGACAGATCATCACTTTTTTCGGCAAACTTTGAGCAGCTGTGGCAATGTCGCGTGTTTGTGCAATGAAATGTTAATTGATCATCACTAGCAAATCAAACGCAACATAAACATTTACAGTGAAATCAGTGGATCACATTCAGAATATTTTTTCAAAAGCGTACTATATCAGGATCAGTTAGGGTGATCTTAAATCGAACTTTTTTATACAATAAAATTCAAAGAAATTGATTTTTTGAAAACAAATGTTATGAGGTTAGAATTCAGATTGGTCGGGCGCTCCTAAAACAAATGTTGAGTTTGAAAAATTTGCTGAAAATGGGCGTTTTTCGAAAAGACAAGTAAAATATGCGAATCACTGAGAATTCGCAATTAATATAGGACGATCCCGTGTTTTTGAGGATAAATGTAATCTGTGATTGTGACCTCTCAGCTGTTTTTAACCGTGACTTTTATCTGAATCAGAACAAATACCACGACTACAGGAGTAAATTCTTAAGTTTTGCCTTCTGATCGGGTTGCGAATAAATAGCACTAGATGTCGCTCTCACTAGCCATAATAGTGATATAGCCAAAATTATTTTACATAGGTTTTCAGGAGAGCGTTTTAAATGTTGAAATCGGGGAATTGGGATGAACTGGAAATGAAAAAAATTTGTATTTTAGTTCACTATTTCATATTTAAGTAAAATTAATTTATTTTAAGATGTAAAACAAACTAGGCAGTTTAGCTTTTTTCCTTTTTGTAACATTAGTTTAAATATCAATAAAATAAATAAAATAAAACATATTTACTTGCATCTAGCGTAAAAATTTCCAGGCCAACGCAATACCGTGATTCCTGATGACGATTTGAACATCCAAAATGCTCATTAAAAACTTATTGTAGCGAATTGAAGGAAATTTCTGATTATTTTGCAGCTTCTGTTAACGTTCGAATCTCTGAATTGTCAAATAAATAACTCAGATATTTGGTATATATAGCAATATCTCCTTTATTTACAACTCTACTGAAGTAGTAGTACTCCACAATTACTATACTACTCAATCAGTCTGATTTTAACACGCTTTTAGCGAAGTACGCGAGTATTGTGAAGTACTACTACTTCAGTAGAGTTGTAAATAAAGGAGATATTGCTATACTGAATATTTGGCGGTCCATCTGGTCCGGAGCCGACACGTTATGGCGATTGCGACGTAAAGGGCGTGTTTCAGACATCTAGTCATACTTAATTACAGTTTATTGAATTTTCTAGTGTTTTAAAATTATTATTCATAAGAAAAATTTAATATTAAGTAGATAAGTTTTAAAAACTTTTATGAAAGCAAAAATAGAATTAGCAATTTAGACTGAGTAAGAGATGTGATTTATATTTTCACTAGCAGACCCGGCAGACGTTGTTCTGCCCTAAATTTGGTCTATCTGCATATATTTTAATAAGCTTTTTCGGTCTAACTCTGCCCTCGCCCTTCTACACTTTTTCCTAATCTTTGTATTCACTCCTCCCTTCGTATTTTTCGCTTCATCTATCTCCATCTTCGCCTCATTCTATCTCTTTCTCAGTCTCCTTCTACTTCTCTCTTTTCTCTTCTCTCAAGTTTTTCTCATTCTTCTTCATATTTTATTGCCAGTCCCAGAGGGTGGTATGTATTTTGTTCCAGTCCCATTCCCAGTCTCAGTCGCAGTTACACTCCGAGCCTCAGTCTCAGTCTCAGTCCCAGTCCTAGTCCTAATCACAGTCCCAGTCCGTCTCTGGTCTACTTCCCGGAAAAAGCATAGTAAATACTAATATAGGCAAATGTATATACCAAATTTCAGGCAAATCGAATAGGATGTATGTAAATAGGTATGTGGGTATTATTAATTCATGTCTTTATTTCGGGTTCGCATGCATATTTATCAGTTTTGCCAGGTTTATGCGACTAAACCGAATATTGCAATGAAAATTACTTTAAAGTTCTCAGCAGGCCACCGTGGTGTGATGGTAGCGTGCTCCGCCTACCACACCGTATGCCCTGGGTTCGAACCCCGGGCAAAGCAACATCAAAATTTTAGAAATAAGGTTTTTAAATTAGAAGAAAATTTTTCTAAGCGGGGTCGCCCCTCGGCAGTGTTTGGCAAGCGCTCCGGGTGTATTTCTGCCTTGAAAAGCTCTCAGTGAAAACTCATCTGCCTTGCAGATGCCGTTCGGAGTCGGAATAAAACATGTAGGTCCCGTCCGGCCAATTTGTAGGGAAAATCAAGAGGAGCACGACGCAAATTGGAAGAGAAGCTCGGCCTTAGATCTCTTCGGAGGTTATCGCGCCTTACATTTATTTTTTTTATTCTCAGCAACAGCTTTCATTTGATATCCATAATACACACACATTCTAGGGGTATCCGAGTCCATGTTTTGGCCTATATCTCGAGACCCTAGTCACCCAGCGGCATAAAACTTACTCTGTACTAAAGCACACATCAGCAGCTTCAATTTGATATCCATACTTTAAAACCACATCCTATTGTTACCCTGATCCACGTTTTGGTCTATATATCGAGACCCTAGTCACCAATAGGTATGAAAACTATCCTGTATTAAAGCACTCATCAACAGCTTCAATTTGATACCCATAATGTAAAAACACTATCTAGGCGTTCACGGGCCCACGTTTTGGCATATATGTATCTCGAGACCCTAGTCACGCAGAGGTATGAAAATTACTCTCTACTAAAGTACTCATCAACAGCTTTCATTTGTTATCCATATTCTATAAACATATTCTAGGGGTACCCGGGTCCACGTTTTGGCCTATATCTCGAGACCCTAGTCACCCAGGGATATGAAAGTACCCTCTACTAAAGCACTCATCAACAGCTTTCATTTGATATCCATATTACACACACATTCTAGGGGTTTCCGTGTCCACGTTTTGGCCTATATCTCGAGACCCTAGTCACCAGTAGGTATGGAAAATACCCTGTACTAAAGCACTCATCTACAGCTTTCATTTGATATCCATATTGTAGAAACACATTCTAGGGGTGCCGGGTCCACGTTTTGGCCAATATCTCGAGACCCTAGTCACCCAGGGGTACGAAAAATACCCAGTATCACAGTACTCATAAACAGCTTCCATTTGATACCCATATTATACAAACACTTCCTGGAGTTACCCGGGTCCATGTTTTGGCCTATACCTCGAGACCTTAGTCAGCCGGTATCAAAGTACTCATTATACAAACCTTCCCCGTGGAAACATACATATATATATACCAGTTTTCATAATAATCGGTCCAGTAGTTTTTGAGTTAATCGATGACATACATACAAACATTCATTTTTATACATATATTTTCTAAAAAAAAATTATAACTCATGAATGGCTAAACCGATCTGGGATTTCAAAATCAACTAACCATCACCTTTCCTTCCTGTATCTTTCCTAAAAATTTCATGGCAGTCTTTCTATCCGTTATCGAGTTATGGAGTGACAATCAAAATGTACACTTCTTTTTATATATATAGACTAGCAGACCCGGCAGACGTTGTTCTGCCCTAAATTTGGTGTATCTGCATACATCTTAATAAGCGTTTTTCGTCTAACTCTGCCTCCCCCTCTTATATTTTTCTTAATCCTTTTATTCGCTCCTCCCTCCCTCTTTTTCGATTCATCTTTCTCTATTTCATCTCACTCTATCTCTTTCTCAGTCTCCTTCTCCTTCCCTCTTTTCTCTTCTCTCAAGTTCTTCTCATTCTTCTTCATCCCTTATTGCCAGTCCCAGAGGGTGGTATGTATTTTGTTCCAGTCCTATTCCGAGTCCCAGTCCCACTCCGAGTCTCAGCCCCAGTCCTAGTTCTAATCCTAGTCCCAGTCCGTCTCTGGTCTAGTTCCCGGAAAAAGGAACGTAAATACTAATACAGGTAAATTAATACACCAAGTTTCAGGCAAATCGAATAGCATGTACATATGTATATATGTATGTGGGTATTATTAATTCATGTCTTTATTTCGGCTTCGCATGCTTATTTATCAGCTTTGCCAGGTTGATGCGACTAAATCGAATATGACAATGGAAATTACTTTAAAGCTCTCAGCAACAGCTTTCATTTGATATCCATATTACACACACATTGCAGGGGTATCCGAATCCACGTTTTGGCCTATATCTCAAGACCCTAGCCACCCAGCGATATAAAAATTACTCTGTACTAAAGCACACATCAACAGCTTTCATTTGATATCCATATTACACACACATTGTAGGGGTATCCGAATCCACGTTTTGGCCTATATCTCAAGACCCAGTCACCCAGCGATATAAAAATTACTCTGTACTAAAGCACACATCAACAGCTTTCATTTGCTATCCATATTACACACACCGTCTAGGGGTATCCGGGTCTACGCTTTGCCCTATATCTCGAGACCCTAGTCACTCAATTCAATTGATACCCATAATGTAAAAACGCATCCTAGTGTTACCCTGGCCCATGTTTTGGCCTATATCTCGAGACTCTAGTCACCAATAGGTATGAAAACTACCCTCTACTAAGGCATTCAACAACAGCTTTCATTTGTTATCCATATTGTATAAACACTGTCTAGGCGTAAGCGGGCCCACGTTTTGGTGTATATCTCGAGACCCTAGTCACTCAGGAGTATGCAAATTATCCTCTACTAAAGCACTCATCAACAGCTTTCATTTGTTATCCATATTCTACAAACATATTCTAGAGGTACCCGGGTCCACGTTTTGGCATATATCTCAAGACCCTAGTTACCAATAGGTATGAAAACTACCCCGTAGTAAAGCACTCATCAGCAGCTTTCATTTGATATCCATATTGTATAAACATTGTCTCGGGGTATCCGGGTCCACGCTTTGGCCTATATCTCGAGACCCTAGTCACCAATAGGTATGAGAACTACCCTGTACTAAAGCACTCATCAACAGATTTCGTTTGATATCTATATTGTATAAACACATTCTAGGGGTGCCCGAGTCCACGTTTTGGCCTATATATCGAGACCCTAGTACCCCAGGGGTACGAAAATACCCAGTATCAAAGTACTCATAAACAGCTTCCAATTGATACCCATATTGTACAAACACATCCCAGGATTACCCAGGTTCACGTTTTGATCTCAAGACCCTAGCCAGAACGGGATAAAAAGTATCCTATGTCCGTTCCCTGGTTCTAAACTACCTCTCCACCAATCTTCAGCCAAATCGGTTCATCCGTTCTTGAGTTATGCGTAGTGTAACTAACACCACGTTCTTTTATATATACATATTTGAATTTTTTCTAAAAAAAAATCATAACTCAAGAACGGCTAAACCGATTGGGATTTCAAAATCAACTAACCATCATCTCTCCTTCCTGTATCTTTCCTAAAAATTTCATGGCAATCTTTCTATCCGTTCTCGAGTTATGGAGTGACAATCAAAATGTACACTTCTTTTTATATATATAGATAAATTGCAATTGTTTTAAATGTGTTCAAAAAATATCTCTTATTTTCCTACAGTAATGGATTTTCTCAGTCATTTAAGTGGAATTTTATTTCAGCTGGAAACGCAAGTTTAGTTGAGGGATGGCATGTGTGTGAGTGCGGAAAACGGAAATGCAGACGTTCTCTGCGGTATCCACGCACAGTGGGAGATTCAACCAAAAATATTACAAAATTTAATATCAGGAGGTAGATATAGATAAATTGCAATTGTTTTAAATGTGTTCAAAAAATATCTCTTATTTTCCTACAGTAATGGATTTTCTCAGTCATTTAAGTGGAATTTTATTTCAGCTGGAAACGCAAGTTTAGTTGAGGGATGGCATGTGTGTGAGTGCGGAAAACAGAAATGCAGACGTTCTCTGCGGTATCCACGCACAGTGGGAGATTCAACCAAAAATATTACAAAATTTAATATCAGGAGGTCGAAACACTTTTTAATAATTGATTTTGTTTAATTTTACTTTTTTTTATTCTATTTCTTTTATTTTAATTTACCTCGTTTTAAACTATTTTCTTCTTTCTCTTTACATAATTTATTTTTTCTTTTACTTTGTTTTATTTGATTTTATTTTAGTTTATTATTTAATTTCGTGTAACAAAATAACATAATAACAAATATGTAAAAATACAATTATTGGGACTCGGTACAGTGAAATATTTTTTTAACCCTTTCACCCCTGAGTTTTTTTTCTAAATTAGGCGGGGTTTTCATCATTACGACGGCAAATACTGTAATATGGCTAAAATATAAGATGTTTGGCATACCTGAAAAATCGGATATCCTTTCCGTTATCCTGGGATATATAATCCCAATAACATTTATAGGTGGGACGCATAAGTCCCAATAATACCAAAAGCACCAAAAAATTAAATAACAACTTTTAATAAAAAATAATTAATTTCACTCTTTATTCATGTTTCCTCTGAAAATTTAAGTCACTTGCGAACAGAAGCAAAACATTTAAAACATAAAGCGTTGGTTGCATCCAGAAAAGACGTATTTGGTTTAGACGTTCAGTTTGTGATCGCTTTGCTAGTTTTCCACCATATTGACATGTTGTGAGTTTTTTTTGCTATATTCCGGCTATCATTGACTGGGCTAATGGAACTATAAATTGAATGAGCGGAATTTTACGGCGTTGACGTTGTGTAAATATAATCCGAGCGTTAACAATAGCTAGCATAAAAATCTTGGCCATCAGTAAAGTGAAACGATCGCGAGAAATACAATTTTTTAACATATGGTTCCCCATAGATTGATTTTTACTCCAATAATCAGCAATTGATGGTAAGTGGTTGTAGTGCATTACCAAAGTGACTCCTAAAAAAAGCGTAATTTCGTACTCATCGGTAAGAGAGCGCTTTGCAGATTTTTCACTGTTTAATTTTTGAATACATTGGTTTGTGCACTCTGCAATACGTATATATAAACTTTTTGGAAAGAGTTTCCGGAAAACGTCAAGCTTTGAAGCACCGTGAGGAATGTCAATAAGAACTTAAGCCTCTTTTTCTACCGGCATTATATACTTCGGTTCGAAAATGACGCCGGCGTCAAACTTTGTCCAGCTACATTTATTACCTAACGACTGATCTTCACAGTTCTCTAAAGAATTAAGTTGATCGCCTATATCTTGACCGTCATCGTCATCCAATTCAGATTCAGGAGAAGATTCATCACCTGATTTGTTTACATATTTGGCGTTTTCTAAAGGAACTTCCGAATCTTCGTCAGCGTCATCCGATGGTACATAGCTAGACTCAAATGCACTAAAATCATCGGCCATATCGTCGCTATCGTCACTACCGTCTTATAGAAAATAGTCAGCAATTTTCTTCTCACCCAATTTTTTTCTTAGACACATCTAAATGTATAAACAAATATTGGGATATTATTATCCCAAACAAACACATTATTGGGATTATATGTCTCAATGCAGTTTCAAAGATAAAACACTTTTTTCATTATGATATGTTTCCAATTTCGAAGGAATAATATTTATTCACACCTAAATTTTATAGCAAGCGCTATATTATGAATAAAAACGTCACCACGCAGACGTTTCACACTAAAATACAACGTGTTACTGATGAAATTTCGCGACATGTCTGTGCAAAATAGTGCGTAACTGGCCATAGATGTCAACAATAACAGAATATTTTTACTGATTTTTAAAGAAGGCTTCAAGATTTTATTGGGCGCATTTGAGTGCGTAGTTGGGTAAAAGTTTTTAGTTATATACATGTTTGAAGTTTGCTGGGACGTATTGTCCCAGTAGGGGCGAAAGGGTTAAATTTTTATTAGTTTTTCCCCCTTTATTTCATTTAATTTTTTATTTTATTTTAAATAAATATGTACTATGGATCCCACCCCTGGTTTCGGAGTGGTCCAGGGTACTTTTTCGGTTTTTCGTGAATATTTTTTGAACGAAATTTTTTTCCTCCCTCGGATAAGTTTTTCCAAGTTCGAAACGCATTTTTTGACATTCTTGATGTGTTTAAACAGTCGACCCCTGTTGTAAAGTAATACATTTATTTTATTTTATATTTTGTTTTACTTAATTTAGTTAAATTTTTTGATTCAAGGTTCGATTCGAGCTCAAGGCCACAACAATAATTTTTTTTCTCTAATGATAATAATTATTTTATAATTTTTCTAAATTTGAAAAATTGTATTTTGTTTTTGGAATAGTAAGTAGAAAATTTTTTTTAATATATTTGGTAAAAATAGTTGGTAAAAAGGAATAGAAGTAGCAAATTTGGCAGTCAAACAAACCACCGCTGTATAGCTAAATGGTTAGCGCATATTTCTTATCTGAGATGCTCCCAAAAGTAGGCAATTATCTGTGGAAGTGTCACTGACATATACACGCGTATATGAGAAGCTATACACGTGCATCTGTAGTTATAATTTTATAGCAGTAACTAGGTAAATTCTGGAAGCGCCTAGAAGTATGCGAACGAGAAATCACAGAGTATAAAAGGCAGCAACAGTAGAGGCCCGACAATCAGTTTGATTTAAGCAAGCTATCAGTTGCGAAATATAAGTGTCTTTTAGTGAACGACAAGATTAAATGGAGGCCGAGATGGATGCTTTGAAAGATCGTATACAGGAGTTGCACTTAAATCGCCCAGCAGTTTCAGCGAGTAATCCAAAGGTAAAAATACCATCCTTTGACGGTTCTGTTCATTTTCAGGTCTTTAAGCTACAATTTGAGAAGACCGCAACAGTGAACAACTGGAATGCTGAAGATAAAGTTGCTGCACTCTTCGTAGCATTGAAAGGACCAGCTGCCGAAATCTTACAGACTATTCCAGAGTACGAACGGAACAGTTATGACGCATTGATGGCTGCTGTAGAACGAAGGTACGGAAACGAACACAGGAAACAGATATATCAAATAGAATTACAAAACCGTTACCAAAACGCTAATGAGACTTTGCAAGAGTTTGCTTCGGATGTTGAAAGGTTGGCTCATTTGGCAAATGCGGACGCACCCGTGGAGTGCACCGAGAGGGTAAAAATCCAGAGTTTTATAAATGGCATACGGGACGTAGAAACGAAGCGAGCGACATATGCAAACCCAAAACCCACATTCGCAGAAACGGTATCCCATGCACTGACTCAGGAAACAGCGTCACTTTTGAGTAAGCCCGCATACAAAGGTCATCGCGTGGAAGTGTAAAGGCCAGACTGGGTAGACACAATCTTGGAAGCATTAAAAGGAACGCAGCAGAAAAACGATGGTGCCGTCAAATGCTTTAAATATGGAAAGCCAGGGCACATTGCATGTTATTGCAGTACCAATCCTAACACTTGCAGCAATGTGGGTGGCCGTAAAAGCAGAGCTGAAGATGAGCAAATCTCCAAATGCACTCAATCGTTAAACTAAAGCGAGTCAGCCGCAAGGGGCGACAGCTGGATCCCTCAATTGAATGCCCCATAATCTCTATCTCGCAAATTGGAAGAAGGTCAAGCAATCTTACTGTCGGAGGACATGTGGATGGAAAAGAACGTTTACTGACTGCAGATACGGGTGCATCTCATTCCATCATTCGAGCGGATTTAGTCAACAAGAAAATAAGCCCATTGCATGGAGCAAGATTGCGTACAGCCACTGGAGAAGACACCACGGTTCTAGGAGAAGTAACATGTGAAGTCGCAATTGGGAACGTCACGGTAATACACAATCTTATAGTGGCAGAGATTGTTGATGAAATCATAATTGGAGTGGACTTCTTAATCGACCAAGGCATCAAGATCGACATGCAAAGCAAGACGATGAGATATAAGAACATGGATGTGCCACTTAATTTCGGCTACGAGAAAGGCTACAGCAATAAACAAGTGCTGGTGGAAGAGAGTCAGCAAATACCACCAAAATCCGAAGCAGTCATCTGGGCAAAGGTTGATGGAGATTGTGAGACAAACAAATTGTGGGTTGTCGAAGCAGCAAACAAATCAGCACTAAACATACTTGTAGGAAAAACCCTGGCTATGACAAAACAAGATGGACGTATTCCGGTAAGAGTACTCAATGAGTTCAAGTCACCATTCAATTTGACCAAAGGAGCTATTTTGGGAAGATGCCAAGAGGCTGAAGTAGTTATTAACTGTGAACAGCTCCAGGAACACGTTTTATCTAGTAATACTGATCTTTCAAATGACATCACGGCATGGACGCAGGGGCTAGAGGAAGCCTATCAGAGTAAGGCAAAACAACTGCCCCTAAAGTACGCGAACATATTTGACCAGGATGGTTCCAAACCAGGCCGCACCAATGTTGTGAAACATCAAATTTACACTGGAGACGCGAGGCCGATACGTCAAGCTCCTCGTAGTGTTCCACTGGCAAAACGGGAAGTTGTGAGTCAAATCGTACAAGAAATGAGCGCCATCGGCGTCATCGAACCATCAGCTAGTCCATGGAGCTCACCGGTAGTACTTGTAAAGAAGAAGGATGGAAAAATGAGGTTTTGCGTGGACTACCGGAAGTTGAATGACGTTACGAAAAAGGATAGCTACCCATTGCCAAGAATTGATGACACTCTGGACTCGCTATCTGGTACGAAATGGTTTTCCACACTGGACTTGAAAAGCGGCTACTGGCAAGTTGAGGTGAAGGAGGAAGATAAAGAGAAAACAGCCTTCAGTGTCGGTGATGGTCTTTGGCAATTTACAGTGATGCCTTTTGGACTTTGTAATGCACCAGCTACTTTTGAGAGACTCATGGACCAGGTACTGAAAGGTCTACATTGTAAAACATGCTTGGTGTACCTGGACGACATCATCGTATTGGGCAAGAACTTGGAGGAAGTTTTCCGGAGAATAGCTGGCGCTGGTTTGAAGTTAAGTCCCAAAAAGTGTGCGCTGTTTAAAAAGGAAGTAAATTATTTGGGTCACAAGGTAACGACAGAGGAGATCTGCACTGCAAACGAAAAGATAGAGGCTGTAAAGGATTGGCCAAGACCACAGAACCTACATGAATTGAGAAGTTTCCTTGGGCTGTGCACATATTACCGCCGATTTGTACCAAATTTTTCTAGCGTAGCCCATAGCCTCCATGAGCTTACAAGAAAAAATAAAGCTTTTGAATGGAAGAAGGAGCAAGAAGTGGCTTCCAAACATTGAAGGAGCGGTTGTGCACTGCCCCAATGTTAGCATATCCGATTCCAGGAGCAACATTTATTCTAGACACAGATGCGAGTGGATATGCTATAGGAGGCGTTTTATCACAACTGGTCGATGGACAGGAGAAGGTAGTTGCATATTACAGCCGTTCGATTGGAAAACCAGAGAGGAACTACTGCGTTACGCGGAGAGAGCTGTTGGCATTGGTAGAGTGCATTAAACATTTTCACAAATACCTCTACGGCCAGCGATTCCGTGTCAGGACAGATCACGCAGCGTTAAAATGGCTTCTGCAGTTCCGTAATCCGGAAGGACAATTGGCACGGTGGATCGAACGACTACAAAGCTATGACTTTTCCATTGAGCATCGAAAAGGTAGTACCCATGGAAATACCGATGCAATGTCACGAAGACCATGTAGTTTGGAATGCAAGCACTGTTCAAAGGCCGAGGCTAAAGAAGACATTATAGATGTCCGGCTAATGACTATAACGTGCACGGATGAATGGGACAAGGAACAACTACGAAAGTGTCAGCTAGAAGATAGAGATCTGTCACATGTTATGCAAGGGCTCGAACGAAACGAAAGACCAAGCAGAGAGGAGATGTCAGCAGAGAGTCCCATTGCGAAGTCATATTGGGCACAGTGGAACAGTTTAGAATTGATATCCGGTTGCTTGCATCGAGTATGGGAGAGTGAGGATAGTCAAAGAAAAAACGAACAGATAGTTGTTCCCAGAAAGAGGATTCCTGACGTGCTCAGCGAGCTGCATAATGGTCCAAGCGGAGGTCATCTTGGAATCACGAAGGAGCTCGGGAAGATTAAACATAGATTCTATTGGGTTGGTTGCCGTCAGTCGGTCACTGAGTGGATTGCGAACTGTGAGGTTTGCAGCAGAGCGAAAGGGCCCAAAACCCGAAGTCATGGCCAGATGAAGCAATATAACTCAGGTGCGCCATTTGAAAGGATCGCTATGGATGTCGCCGGTCCATTTCCTACTAGCAACGGCGAAAACAAATATGTACTGGTAGTTATGGATTATTTCAGCAAATGGCCAGAGGTATACCCAATCCCAAATCAAGAAGCGGAAACAGTAGCAGAAGTGTTTATAAACAATTGGGTTGCAAGGTATGGTGTACCAATGGAGGTACATTCTGACCAAGGCAGGAATTTCGAATCAGCTGTGTTCCAGGAAACGTGTAAATCATTGGGCATTCGAAAAACACGGAAAACTGCATTGCATCCTCAATCCGATGGTATGGTAGAACGATTCAATAGAACATTGGAGGAGCACTTAAGGAAAGTAGTAGAAAATACCATAAAGAGTGGGATACCCGCATGCCATTATTCTTGATGGTTTACCATCAGCAGTGCATGAGACAACGGGGCAAACCCCTGCAAAAGTAATTTTTGGCAATGACCTTAGACTGCCAGCTGATTTGAAGTTTGGAATAGATGCCAATGCGGAGAGAAATGTCAAGAAATCCACTGGTGACTTGGAAGAAGAGCTAAGAGAAATACATGATCTGATAAGGCAACGAACAAAGATTATGAGTGACAAGATGAAAGCCAGATACAATAAAGCAATTAATTCGGAAGGTTTTCAGGAAGAAGATTTGGTGCTGTTATACAACCAACGACGTAAAAAAGGTTTGTCCCCGAAATTGTAGTGTAATTGGGAAGGCCCATACAACGTTGTAAAACGGATCAACGATGTAGTGTACCGCATACAAGCCATCGGTAAACCACGAACCAAAATAAATGTCGTCCATATGGAAAGGCTGGCAGCGTTCAAATCGAGAGTTTTGTCTGATCGGGACGATCAGACTTAGGTGGAGGGCAGTGTTACGAATGTTAGCAACACTAAGGGGTACTGCCATCTCTATCCCGATGCTAAGCAGTGACGTGAATGCACATCAATAATTTAATCATTTTGTCTACACCTATGTACGTACACGCAGCGGAGAAGAGATGCACAAACACATGCAGATATCTTATCTGAGATGCTCCTAAAGGTATGCAATTATAATTGTGGAAGTGTCGCTCACACATACAAGCGCATGGGTATAGGAGAAGCTATAAAAATTATACATCTGTAGCTGTAGCTGAGAAATTTATAACTAAGTAGTAAGTTGTGGAATTAGAAAAGCCTAGAAATATGCAACGAGGAAATCAGACAGTATAAAAAGGCGACAACAGTAGAGGGAGAATCAGTTTCATTTAAGCTATCAGTCAGTTTGGTTATTAAGCAATCTAGTTGCAAAGTATAAGTGTTATTGGAAAGTACTTTAATAAAGGCCATTTTCCATTATCCAATATTGGAGTTATTTATGCAACAGTTTAGCGATACGAACGTTAGCAGAAGATTGCAAATAAGGGGAATTGCAGTAAATTCGTTCAATATATTAGTAGTAGTTGATGCTTTCACAAAGTTTGTGAAACTATATCAAACAAATTCAACTAGCACTAAGAAAGTTACCAGTGCTTTAGGCAAGTACTTTAGTTATTATAGTAGGCCAAGACGAATTGTTTCAGACCGGGGCACTCGTTTCACTTCACTAGAATTTAGTGAGTTTTTACTTAAACGTAATATAGTTCATATAAAAGTTGCTGTTGGGTCTCCTCAGGCCAATGGCCAAGTGGAGAGAGTTAATTGGGTCATTAAATCTATGTTAGGAAAAATTACCGATCCAATAGACCATGCTGATTGGTCGAATCGCCTATTGCAAGCAGAGTATGCAATTAATAATTCGCATCATAGCACGGTTAAAGATTCTCCAAGTATGCTTCTTTTTGGCATAGAACAGAGAGGAGAGTTTGTAGATGAATTTTCAGAATATTTAAATAATAAATTAGGCCTATCTGTAAAACGAGATTTAGTTAAGATTCGAGCTGATGCCAGTGAGGCAATTCAACATGCTCAAGAATATAGTTATAATTATTTTTTGAATCATAGTATAGATGCTAAAAAATATGAGGTTGGTGATTTTGTTGTTATAAAAAATGTCTATTCAGTAATTGGGACAAATAAAAAGTTTGTTCCTAAATATAAGGGACCATACGTTATTTTCAAAATCCTTGGGAATGACCGCTATATAATTAGGGATATAGAAAATTGTCAACTTAGCCAGCTTCCATACGATGGAGTTGTTGAAGCTTATAAAACGCGGAAATGGTTAATGAATAATAATGCTGAATCCATTGAATGAATAGCCTTTAGTATGGTGTTATGTTCTAGATCTTACTAAGAATCTGTACCATAGTACAAAGCCGCAAAAATAATTTCGCTTTTTCTACTTTCATTTGTAGCTACTTCTTTTTTTTTTGATTCATATAGTTTTACTTTCCTTGCCACCACTGTTCAGACTTCAAAACTTTAAGTAACTCAACTCATGTCAAAAACATATGTTTTGAACAGAGTTATCGACACATCTTGGAAACGCAAGGGTCTAGTACCATTTCCTGAAAAAATTATCTTTCTTTTCCTGTGGAGATCTGAAAGAAGTAACATAGTTTGTAAAGTTGTCGCGGTGATATAAATTTCTTTTGAGTTAGAAGTGAAGTAAAAGTGAAGCTTCTTAAAGTTAACTAAATAAATTAAATAGCGCATAACATAATTATATTTGACCAACAAAGACACTCAAAAGCAGTCGTCAACTGCGAGCCGGAGCCTTGTTATCTAATCTTTAAATTTTGCATCTATATACATGGTGAGTTTTCAAATAAGTTATAAACCCATACGTGCAAAGTTCCCCTTTTTTTTTTACTGCTATACCAGTTTAAATAAAAATATAAAAACTGCGGTATTTTATTTATTCTACTAGATTTCTTTCGAGAATTCCCAGCAGAAAAGTTGTATCATATGCATGTGGGTTGCTTGTGCGAGCCACAAGCAACCCTCTCCCTCATCTCCCTGCATTTCGCCATCAAAGCATAATTGTACTAAACGCTGCAAACGTTGCTGAGATCTTCCTAGGGCCACTCTTGACCTATCTCTAAGTCCAGCCTGATCGAGTTCCCCCCCCAGCTTTGGAATTTTCAAAATGAATGAATAGCAAATCCTCTCAAGTATTTGCATAAATATTAAAATATGTAAAAATGTAAAATTTGGCATATAGTACAATGTACGAAGAAGAAGAAGAAGTTAAAAGTTAGTATACTGAAAAGACAAGTCATTAAATACAACAAAACTTGGAGCAAAAGGTTGCTAATAAGAATGTATATGATAGAAAGATGTTGCGAAATTGACATTATTATTATTTCCGAATAGAAACATCAATCTAAGAAGGATTATCCAATAAAATTAAAATAATAACTAGATTTAGTCCCATTTAGATTTAAACCCACTGTGGAAAACAAAAAAAGTTAAATTTAACATATCCATTAGATTTTCATAATCAAATTTCATATAATGATTATCAACATGAATATGTAATGTAACTAGCGATCGCTCATCAACATATGCCTATGTTGTTGTTCGTGTACATTCAGATTGTTTAAACATGCGACAAATATAAATTGTAAGGAATGAGAATGATTGAACATGTTTGAGAGAGAGTCGTATGACGTCGTTTGAACCCAAATTGTAGCTTAAATAATTTTTTGTTGCGATCTCTCTTAAGCATTTTGTATGAATTCGGATGGTTACCGTCATTCGCAAATTTATTATAGATGGGTAATTTATATTTAAAAGAATATTTGAATGTTTACGATATTCCTAATGCAGCAACTGCAAGCGTGAAGGCCTTCGTTGCTACGTAGCAATGCAATATATATATAAATATTTATATATATAATATATACCTATATCTACTTTTTTTTGATGCCCCTAAATATTGAAGCACACCACATACATATGCATATCTAGTTATAATGTTACTTAAACACATATTTTTCTTAAAACATACCTACTTTGTTGTTGTTGTATATACATACTGTATGTACATAAGCATGTGCGGATATACGAATGTAATTTCAACTTAAGTGAAATTCGATGATTTTTAATGATAAATACTTTGTTCTTGCAAAGTGAGTTTTCTTTGCATCTACACACATACATATTTACATACATCTGTATAAAGCTTTTTATTGAAGTTGAAGTTAAAGACAAAAAAAAAAGTGAGTATGCTTATAGGAATCATTATAGTTCTGCCACCTCATACTTTTCGTTGTATTTTTAGGAAATAATAGGCAAACTAAGCTAATATCCTTAATATTGTAATGGATTGATTTTGGATGAAATAATAATTGTTAAAATGGGTAGATAATTTGTGTTTGCTTTGGTTTGAGACACAGGAGCTAGTGGTAATGTATCGGGGCCTCAATAACATCTATGGGGCCAATGGTAGGGCGGGTAAAGAGGCAGCCACCAAACCTTGCAACAATGAGCTGCCATGCATAGAGGTGAGTATACGGTGGGTCATATGACTGAAGTGTGGCATGTAAGTGCGTTTGTTGTTTTATTTTATCTTCTTATGCTAGTGTATCCCAGTGTGCAAAACAAATTATTCTGTTTGACCATTGACTGGGGAGAGTAGTGCTGTGCAGTGATCACGTTAAGGAATCCACGAAGCTGAAGCTCCGGGCCTAAACGCCAGTGCACACACCGTGGTCATCGCACCTTGTCACAAGCACTGCTGCTCGTTTGTTCCTGAATGTGCCTGTTGCACACTCAGTCGATGGATATCATAACAAATCATTGTCTAATACTAAAATTTGTGACTGTAATCGAGGTCGATTAGAGGTCAGGATGGCCAAGTTGTAAAGTGTTTTTTTATATATATGAATGTAATATCGATATTACTTTGAAAAATAACTAATTTGTAAATGACTTTTGTGAAAAAGATATTGTTTAAAAGTTCAGTTTGTGAAAAACTGCATAGAGCTAAGCTCTTCAATAAATATTTATTTAAGTTAGAGGATTTAGTCCTTTTATAATTTTATTTTTTATTTTATTCTATTTTATTTTGTTTTATTATTTAATCCCGTGATATTTAATTTCTTTTTACTTTATTTAACTTTATTTTTTTATAGTTTATTTTTTACTTTTATAAAATTGTTTTTTATTATATTTTACTTTATATTATTGTTTTTTAATTTGTTTATTTAATTTTATTAAAAAATTTTTTTTTTCGCAAAATCTTTATTTACTGTGTGAATTTTCAAAAACGGCTTATCTGAATAAAAATTCAATATGACATTGGGCTTTCATGAAAAAAAACCTTAGATAGCGCGTTTGATAACTGGCAGCCAAGATAGGTTGACATTCCACTCAGCAGCCGACTCCAACTGCAAATATCTCCGGACATAGATACAATTTTTATTTTCCGCTTCGTATTATTGTTTTTGAGGTCAATACGCCTCTTTTGACACCTCTCTCGATATGTTTGGTCGCGTATTAGCAGTCGACCCCTCAACTAGACTTTTACCTGAATTGCTTAGACCAAAAACAAATCAAAAGGACCAAAATCTCCTTGTGGGATACTGGGATACTAAAGCGTTTGAAAGGATACTGTTTTAATTTATTCGCCATGCTCTAGCTGAAACTTGTTATTAAACATATACACAATAACAATTTTTGTGAAGAAGCAACCACGAAAAAAATCTGAAGGTTCGAACATCCATGTCAATCTTTCAAAAATTTTGTGAAATTTATGGGTATCTGGTTGATCTCCAACATCGTCAAAAAAGAAAGGAAAGCTGAAAGAGTTTGAGAAAAACATAATTTTTTTTTTTAATACAAAAAAATTCCCTTTTGTCATATATGTATGTAATACATATACATATGCTATTTGTTATCAAAGTGAGCGGCTGTTGAGAAGCAAAGCTTGAAATTTAAGAAGTATGTTAGTTCTCAAACGATCTGTCAAAGTAAAGTACTGGGAAAAGTGTTCCATGTAAATCTGGCCTTCGGAAGCAATAAACTTGCAAACAGCCCATTTTATGACCATTGGCCTCGGGTAAATTTCTTTACAGGTGCTTGGTTGAATAGGACTTTTCACATTTAATTTTTGTATTAAACAATTCTAGCAATTGTGAGTTTTAGGCGAATTTTAAAACCTTGTAATACATATTTTTCGTGCTAATTTGACCAGACTAAAGATAAAGTAAAACATTTATAATAAAATTGTAAGACCTTATATAACAGCTTTCATTCAAATCTTACATTTATTTACTTTAGAGTAGACATTTTGGTGCAGTAAAACAATAGTAATAACCATCCTTGGGAATTGGTTTCTTATCGATCCATTTATCATTTTGCTCATCGTAAACTGAAACGAAATTTGAAGTGCACCAATTCTGATAGCCACCAACAGCCCACAATTGATTGTATATTGAAATGCATCCAGGTCTTTGACATTTTATATTCAAAGAGCAAATCTACAAAATGTAACGATGATTTAGATTAGCAACAACAAAATATATATATATTCAATAAAACCTTAGTCCATTCATTTCTTTGCGGATCGTATCGTTCCACCGTTGAAGAATCTATATTATGAGCGCCACCTACAACAAATATTTGTCCATTGTGAACTGATGCCTGAAATGTTGCGAATATATTATTTATTCACACATAAAAAAATATCATATTTTTCAGTTTATAATTTCTGAACTTACACCTGGATTAGAATGTATTTCATTCACATCCGCGCACTGAGTCCAGCTATTTGTTGTAGGGTCGTAGCATTCGACAGATTTTAATTTGTTACTATTTTCGCCACCAATAACATAAATTTTTTCGTTGAGAACAACTGCGTTAACAAATGCACGAGGTGTGCTCATACTATTTATTGCCTTCCATCCATCAGACGCGGTATACCTAAATATTTGCGGAGATTCGAATGGTTTAAAATGTATGGCAAAGACTGTCAAATTAAAATGCGGATGCTCCAAAACCCGGCAATAACTTTTCTATGGTGCACTCCTGTCGAAACTGCGACATTTCCTTTAGAGGATTTAGATGAGATTTGATGGGTGATCGAACCTATGCTTCGCCTTGCTTAACATTGCTACAACAATAACCCAAGTTCACAATCTAAGATGATGGCATTAGTGTTTCCTTACCCGACTATAACGATTTTCAATATCAATATCCCGTTTAAAAAACATCACCAGTCGCGGATGGATCAGCTAAAAGGTGCTATAAAGCATAATGTATGGAATGCAGAAAAAAGCCTAGGATGTACCGATTGATTGAACTTTATCAGTGGTGTTTTGTCATTACCATTTATTGTCGCTCAACCCCTCAGGCAATGTTTGTCGCCTCATAGCAAAGTAAGCAAGTCATTACTTCTTAGCGATAACTGACGACGACAAGCAACACCTATGGAAATCAAGTCTTCCTCCGCCTGGTTTTCCTACCCGCATAGTCAGCTTAGAAATTAAACGGAGAACAACTCTTGCCAACAAATGCTACATTGGACTGAGTAGGCAATTGAAAAGTAAAGAAAGTATTGCAGTCGACAGCGCAGTTGGCAGCAGAGGAAGGGGGAGACCTACACTGAGTTTGGAGAGGCACGTGGAGGAAGACTTTACCTCCCTTGATTCTCCCAATTGACATCAGTTATCGCGAACTAGGGATGGCTGGCGTGACTTGTTACGAAAAGGCCAAAATCACTTAGGCGGTTAAGCGCCAGTTAATAAATATACTATGAACCAGGTAGTGAAGTTTCAATTCACTAAACTATGTTCATATCGGAAAGCACGTACAGCTCGTGATTAAGTGAGCTTCAATATACAGCAATATGGCGCAGTATTAAATTAATATTAAAAGGACCCCAACTCAAGTGACGGAACAAGATATATCTGTGAAATGCTACGAATGTATTTCTGCCACGAAATGCTTCTAAGCAAAAAGATCCATCTTCAATGCCGTTCCGAGTCGACGTAAAGCAAAAAGTCTTACCGATTTCTACGAAAACTTAAAAATTAGTACCATACAAATTGGAAGAAAAGTTCCGCTTTAATCTTATCTGAGTATTACACAAATTTACAACGTTGGTAACTACGAAATAAAGTTCTCGTTCAGAAAAGGAAAATCATCCCGCCCGCGATGTAATGATAAGTTCTCGACGCAGGCAGCATTAGAAACTCAGCGGCAATGTTCAGTGTCCCCTTAAGCTCTCGCTAAGATTTTACAGTGATGGCCTCTGAGGTTTTATACTGAAGTGCTGTAGTTTATCTTTTTGCTCCCCCATCCTCCATGTCTTCAATCTATCTTTGTCTTCCGGCACTTTTAGCAGTAGATGGAGAAGAGCTCAATATGTCCAATCTTCAAATCTGGGAACAAAAATTGTGTCTCTAATTTGTTGTTGACCGCTCTACTATCACTAACCTAGCGTGGTTTTCTGATTTTTTGCATCCCTGCATTTACCTTGACAACCATGGTAAATACAAGTTCCACACAAAATCTTAATATTTAAACTTGAGTGTAGTGGGGTTTCATTCTGTCTTCTTATCATGATTAATATATTGTTTGTCGAACAAATATCTGTGTGAAAAAATCGAGGACTGCAAGTCTTACCCTTTTTTGCAACGAGCGGAGTACCTCAGGTATGCTTTGCTCAAAAATCTTTCTTGGACCTCTTTTGTTTGTGCTTTTCATTAATCCTTGATCGTGTTAAGAGTACATCGCCCCATTCAATAGTTACAACCACTCACAAATTGTCATCAAAGTCCTCTAAAGGGAGTCCAAGGAAGCTAGCAGTTTCAACAGGGTTGGGCAATAGAAAAGTCGCTGTTAAAGGCCTTGGTGTCACGTGGGAACACATCTTATGCAGGGCAAACATTACGAAAGCCGGGTGTCATACCATTTTATTTGAATAATCTTGACGATTGGTGTAATCCAGTATCCTAAGTTATGTTAGTTTGAACTGGTGAATAAAGGCTCACATAGACTGAATGTGTCCATAATGCTACCAGTTTCTTTGACGACCAAACAGAAAAAAGCCCAGTTAGGTACCAAGACTTATATTATAGAATAACTCTATCCTCTTGGCAAATATTTGAAGCTTTGTAGGACTTAGCTTAGCAAAGCAGTCACTGACTGTGGCGCTGGTTGATCGTAGCAGTCCTTTCGGACAAATGACTACTGAAAGGTGGAGATCTGTGGAAAGGGAGCTTATTAGCTTAATGCTTAAGATGATGCGGGAACAACCAAGTAAACCCCTTCCAACCTTTGATTCGGGGGGATGGTATAATGGTGTGAAGATGATAGCGTGCGACAACATCGCGAGCTTGCGGTCTCTGGAGGAAGTGGTTCCAAACCTCCAAAGGCAAGGCACGAACGCGCGGTTTGAGGTGGTGGATAAAGCGCAAATCCCCACGGTACCAAAAGTTAAGGTATGGATACCATGCGTGAAGAAGTCGGAGGATACACTGCGATTTCTGCAGAATCAGAATCCGAACATACCGACACAGGATTGGAAGGTACTTACTGTATCTCGGCCTACCGAGGATGGTCAGTTCTACATCTTCCAAATAAACAAGCAGGCGGAGGATATTTTGTACACGCAGCTTGGCAAAATGTCCTTTAGCACTGGCAAAATTTACATGCGACTCAGGAAAAGAAGTCCCGTGGATAAAAACCCTAACATGCTAGAGGTGGGCGAAGTCGAAAAGGACCTCAAAAGCCTAAGGGAAAAAGACAGGTGGAGGTCCCCGACGTCACCACGAACGTGCTAGAAGAGGACCAACCGCTAAATGGTGCTGTGACTCGCACAGAGGAACACCCGGCACAACAGTCACGACAGGCTGAAGGGGGCCTCGAATACTCTAAACCAAAAGGGCAAGGGGAGGACGACGACGTCAAGACGAAGGTGCTGGAGGGGGACAAACAGCCTAATGGTGCTGCGAGTCCTACAGATAAACCTCCAACACAGTAAAGTGGCGTCGAGCGAACTCCTCCTAACCCTTGAGGAGGGTTCGTTTGACGTGGCGCTGATCCAGGAGCCGTGGCTCTCAACGGGAGGAAAGGTTTCTGGACTTAGCGCGCGCGGGTTTGGCGTTTACTACGCGCAAACGGAAGGACGGGTGCGAGCTGTAGTAATGGTAAGGAAACAGCTGCATTCATATATGCTGCCTAATTACACCACTGAGGATCTCGTAGCGGTGGCCGTTGAGCAAAAGAATAAGCAGGCATTTATCCTGACGTCCTGCTACATGGCCCATGCTGCGGAGGTTCCACCGATGGAGTGCAAAAGGCTAGTACAGGAGGAAGGGCGCAAAGGGCGGTTGGTCATAGGCGCAGATGCAAATGCGCACCACAATGCGTGGGAAGGAGCAGATACGAACGAGAGAGGCGAATCTCTATTTTGGTACATCCTGCAAACCAATTTGCAGATAGCCAACAGGGGAAATGTCCCTACATACATTGGTCCAACATCCAGCAATGTTCTGGATATTACATTGAGCTCCGAGCGTGATATATCAAGGTATGATTGGATGGTTCTTGATAGACCATCCTTCTCCGAAAATGCGTATATCAGCTTCAACATCCCCCTAAAGAGGGTAGAGAAGGGAGGAACCTTTAGAAACCCTAAGTCAACGAATTGGACTAAATTCCAGAAACATGTAGAAATAAAACTGGGACAACCCAAAGAGGTTGCTAATGTAGAGGAACTGGAGGAGTCGAAGGAATTCCTAACAAGGACGCTTATGACTGCGTATAACAAAGCTTGCCCTCTAAGACGATTCAGAGGAAAAGCAAAGCCGCCATGGTGGAGCAATGAGCTGAGTCTTCTAAGAAGACAGGTAAAAGAAATGTTAAACTCGCAAAGACCGCGCAAAGCGAAGCGTGTCGGGACGAGTACAGGGATCTACTGAGGATCTACAAGCGTGAAATTACCAGGGCGAAGAGAAGCTCATGGAAAAGTTTCTGTACGGACATAGAGTGTTTCAGCGAAACAGCACGGTTGAAAAAGTCCTAGCAAAGGGAAACATAGTCCAGGGACTAATAAAGAAAGAGAACGGGGAATGGTCACGTAATAGTGAGGAATTCCTTGAGGTGCTTCTCGACACACATTTCCCATCGGGAGACGGTTTAGAAGAGCCAGCAGACATCACTCACACTTCGACCACGGAGCTAGTAGTGCCGGGCTTGGTGACCGATACCAAGATAGAATGGGCAGTGAAAACGTTTTCTAAGTTTAAATCGCCGGACCCAGACGGTATATTCCCGGCCATGGTACAAGTTTCAAGCATGGCGGTCGTGGAATGGCTTAAAATAATATTCGATGGGTGCATAATGCTGAATCATGTACCTCACTCTTGGAGAACTGCTCGCGTAGCTTTCCTATACTATAGACCCATTAGCTTAACATCATTTCTGCTCAAAACCTTTGAGAGGCTGATAGATGTGTATAAAAGTCCAACGTGGATGAAAAGCTGCTCTCCACAACACAGCATGCGTACACCAAAGGCAAGTCGGTAGACACCGCATTGCATAGGGTGGTAATAAGCATAGAGAAATCCCTGGAATATAAGGAGTATGCTCTAGGAGTCTTCTTGGACATTGCCGGGGCTTTCAATAATGTTGCAAAATGGGCGATTATGGATGGTCTTAATTCAATTAAAGTACATCCTGCCTTAATCAGATGGATCGGCTGCATGGTTAATTGCAGAAAGATTACATCACAATGGGGATTGTACGAGGCCACGAAATCAGTGGGCAGGGGCACGCCGCAGGGAGGGGTGCTATCACCTCTGCTGTGGACGCTGGTCATCAACCAACTGCTCAGGCAATTCGATGAGGGACCCGTAAAACTTACGGCTTACGCAGATGGCGTTGCAATTGTCATAAGTGGAAAGTGCCTTCCAACGATTAGTTCTTTGATGGATCGGGCGCTTCGGGATATTCATACCTGGGCATCTAATGTCGGGTTGAAAGTCAATGCGGAGAAGACGGATGGTCTTGTTTACAAAGAGGTACAAGGTCCCAAATTGGACCAGGCCTAAGTTAGGAGGGGTGACCTTACAGGAGAAACCTAGACAGTAAGCTGTCATGGAAGCTCAACGTGGAGGAAAAGATTCAAGAAGGCCTCAACGGCACTCTAAGCATGTCAAAGAATGCTGGGGTATACGTGGGGCCTATCGCCCTCTCTTTCTCATTGGGTTTTTACAGCGATTGTAAGCCCTATATTATACTATGGAGTTCTTGGTTGGTGGAAAGCCACACGAAAAACAACATACCTCAAAAAGTTAGAGGGGGTATGCAGACTATCGATGCTTAGCATTACGGGAGCCCTGAAAACAACCCCGACGGCTGCACTGTATAACATTATGCACAGTCCACCTGTAGACCTAGGCTCGGTGCTTCGGGCAGCTTGAGCACCGACCATATGGCCATAGTAGTATACGTCATCAATCACAAGACGAACAGACTACATGATTTCCTATCTGCGCTTCGAGGGAGATCTTAAGGCCACAATAGAGGTGGACGGTTGGCGCAAGGGTGCGCAAATGGCGGACGAGGCGATACATGTGTACACCGATGGTTCCAAAGTAGTGGAAGGAGTAGGGTCTACGGTATACTGCGCTGATCCGGAAATAAGCAGATCCTACAGGCTGCCGGATTACTGTAGCGTTTTCCAAGCGCAAATATTAGTCGTAACCAAAGCAGTAGAAACCCTGGAAGAGAATAGCTTAACCTGCAACCGTGTTAACTTTTATATTGACAGTCAAGCAGCAATTAAGGCAATAATCTCGCATAGCATAGCATCTAAATGCGTGTTAGAGTGTAAGCAGTCTCTGGAGAGAATCGGGACAGGGAAAAGCATACATCTATATTGGGTCCCAGGGCATATGGGAATAGATGGGAATGAAAAAGCGGACGAACTAGCTAAAAAGGGCGCATCCCTTGAAGCTTCCTCCGTAGACGTCCCAATTAGATTGGGCTAGATTAAGCGAAGGCGAGAGGTGCACATGATCGACCAAGCAGGAAAGGCGTGGGTTCAAGCGCAGGGCTGTAAAGTGTCGAAGATTATGTGTAGGTCTTACAACCTTAGACCAACACAGTTGCTTCTATCATTAAAAAGAGAGAACTGTAGACTCATGACGGGAATTCTGACTGGACATTGCCTTCTGGCGTCACGTGCTTTTAAATTAGGCTTGGTCAGTGATAGCAGATGTAGGAAGTGCGGATTGGAGGAGGAAACGATCGAGCACGTTCTGTGCTCGTGCCCTGCACTTGCCAGGCTAAGACTCCAGCTATTAGGAGCGATACAGCTGTCAGATCTAGAAGCAGCAAGTGGCTTAAGTCCTAGGAAGCTGCTAGTATTTGCCAAGAGGACGGAGTTATTTTATAACATAGGTCCTGGTTTTTGATAGGGGTTTTTCAGTTTCGTCGTTAAAACAAACTTCTGGTAACACTACGGACTCAATCAGTCTATGTGAGGTCCTCATGGACCGGCCAGTTCAACCTAACCTAACCTAGCTTAGCTTATCTTAGGTGCCAGGTCTCTAGGCAACACCTCTGCCACCCCTAGTAGATGGAGCCTAGACCTCGTGAGCGCAGGAAAGGAACACAGTGCGTGCTCAACCGAAGGCTTGTATAAATCATGCCTTCCTTCGTAGTTTGCAAAGACTTTAAGAATCCTTATACCCGAAATAATTTTTTATCTCTCTAGTAAGCTAAAAAATGGAATACGCCTCAGGTGTATAGAATCTTATCTATAGCGCAAGAATCGAGAGGGTTTAAAGAAAAATTATTGGATTTTCTTTAATTTCTCTTTATTTTGACCAACCAATTCCATCCTATTACCTACTCAAGCTGCAAGCTTATCAATCTCCAGCATTTAATGTGTGGAATAGGTGTCGTTGATCATTCCTTACCTTTTTATTTGCGCGCTTGCAGACCTAATAATTTACAGTTTTTTATTCATTTTTTTTCGAGAAGCATGTATATTCATGTCAGCACTGGAGTCGTGTCTTTAGCATGGTTTATAATATGTATTTAATTTAGCGAGACTTGCTCATATTGATTTATACAATGGTTTTTGTTATTGATATTAGAGAAAAATGGCAAAGTTTTGCAAACGGCGATGGTTTATAATATATTGTAGCGAATTTTTGGAATTTCTGATAATTATTTTGCACCTTTTGCTAACGCTCGAATCGCTGAATAAATGTTGTCGAATAAATAACTCCAATATTCAGTATTGGAAAATGGTCTGTATTTAGACTACTTTGGGAGTAGTACTTCACAATAACAATTATACTTTACTAATAGCATGTTAGATCAAACTTATTACTGACTCCTCAGCCTGTGCTGCTTTTATAATCTCGGTTACCTCGTATGCCCATTTGTCCTAAGGTGTACATGTTACACGAACATGCCTCCTAGAACAGTTGTATCTCATGCTTGGTTATTTAGTTATATACATGTATATCTGTAGTTTATGTTTTTCTTCTAGCTATATGCGTGTGTATGTGCGAGTAACAACTTCTGCTCTAAGTGCCGGCTACATATATTTACATATGCCAAATATCTCTTCCCTTGGAGCTGCTGGTTATGTGTGTGGAATATTCTTCGTTGTCTTGTGCATAAGTGTGGCTGTTTGATTTTTTTGTTTTGGTTATTTACTAACATCATAGTGATGTTAATGTTCGCCACACTGCCCTCCACCTAAGTCTGATCGTCCCGATCAGGCAAATTTTCTGATCTAAACGATGCTAGCCTCTCCAAATGAACCACTTTCATTTTGTTTCGTGGTTTGTATGCGGTAAACTGCATCATTGATCCGTTTTACAACTTTGTATGGGCCTCCCCAGTTACACTGAAATTTCGGGGAGAAACATTTTTTTCGTTGTGGGTTATGTAACAGCACCAAATCTCCTTCCAGAAAACCTTCCGAATCAATTGCTTTATCATCTCTGCCTTTCATTTTGTCACTCATAATCCTGGTTCGTTGTCTTACAAGGTCGTGTAATTCTCTCATTTCTTCCTCCAAGACACTAGTGGATTTCCTGGTATTTCTTTATCCCAAACTTCAAGTCAGCACTCACTGCCAAAGATTACCTTTGCGGGAGTTTGGCCCGTTGTCTCATGCACTGCCGATCGGTAAGCCATCAAGAATAAGGATATGTGTGTATCCCACTCTTTATGGAACTTGTCCGCTACTTTCCTTAAGTGCTCCTCTAAGGTTCTATTGAATCCTTCCTCCATTCCATCGGACTGAGGATTCAATGCAGTTGTTCTTTTTTTTTTCGAATGACCAATGTCTTACACATTTCTTGGAATACAGCTGATTCAAAATTCGTCCATTGGTCAGAATGTAGCTCCATTGGTACACCCTCCTTGCAACTGTTTGTAAACACTTCTGCTACTGTTTCTGCTTCCTGATTTGGAATTGGGTATACCTCTGACCATTTGCCGAAATAATCCATAACCACCATTACGTATTTGTTTCCACGGTTGCTAGTGGAAAGGAAATGGACATGCGACATCCATGGCGATCCTTTCAAATGGCGCACCTGAGATATATTGCTTCATCTGGCCATGACTACGTGTTTTGAGCCCTTTCGCTCCGCTGCAAACCTCGCAGTTGGCAATTCACTCAATGACCGACTGACGGCAACCAATCCAATAGAATCTCTGCTTAATCGTCTGGTAACCTTGCCGTGCGCGGACGTGTTTTTGATCGCTCTTCGAATTGTTATTCTTTTTACTTTATAAACAAGTTTTATCTTTTATAAATATTCATTAATATCAGAGCTGTAAAAAGATTGAATCAATTGAGTGTGCATTCTCTCAGCATTCTTTTAAAAATTTGTGGTTTTTTGGTTGCATATTATAAATCTCCATTCCTGAATGGCTTAAAATACTTTAACTCAAAGCTAAAGTGTGTGTGTTATTGAATGGTAAAATATAATTCAATATAGAGTGTGAATGTAGGAACCATTCCCACTCTTTATTGAATGAAAACTTTAAATGAATGCACACTTTTTTACCATTCAGTACTAATTTTCTTATATCAGAGTTGATATTTTTATACTTCAGTAGCTATACAGGTATGTTAAATGAATGCTTTCTTTAAACGGTTATAAATCTATGTGATCAAATATGTAATTTTTTAATCGAAACGGCGTATGTTCCGTCTGGCGTCCTATCATGTTCGTTTCCATGAACATGCGTGTATTTTTGACAGTTCATGTACGCTGTGCCATTGTGGCCAGAATTCCTGTACTAAGCAAAATATGTATTTGTATACCACATACCTACTCAATTTTGTAAATGTTGATTGAGGTATCACAATGAAAACCATTTAATTATGATAAAAAAGAGAAAATCGCCCGACATTTAAACACGTCATCAAATATTTCATGTGGTAATCAAATGTAATTGCAATTTGAGGTAAATGTAGGGGTATATAACATTGAAGTTGTTATGACGCTTATAAAAAATTAACAAAGTTTAGAATATATCAACAGCAAACCCATATTAAAAAGAATTAACTGTCATTAAGAGAAACTTTTCAAAATTTTCGTCAGAAAGGGATCCACGGCGCGGCGCATTCAATATAGTTGCTGCTGAAAACAATCTCTCTACTGATGCTAATGAGGACAAAGGAGTATTAATTTTCATATAGCACTTTTTCAGCTCTGGATACTTATAAAGAATTTCTTTACTAGTGCTGGGATCTGCAATATAATTGGAATATTCATTGAAATTTTTTTCCAGTTTTCAAACTTGAAAACTTTTAAAAAGGTTCTTGGTTTCTCTATTTACGTTACCAGTACTACGTCATGCGACTTCGACACGTCCACTGAAGGAATTATCAACGGAAATCCTAGGAAATTTCTATGCCAACAGATGTTTCTGTTTAGCTGTTAAAAAGATAATTTTTGTGGTGATCCACATGTAAGGCACGCGTTGACCAGAAAAGGGGTTAACCTGAATCTTTCATCTGAAGTTGGTATTATTATGTCCCAAAAACCAGTTTCACTGTGGAGCCAATTTTATATTTTACAAGTTTTAAATACATAGAGAACAAGTAAGGAAGGTTAAGTTCGGGTGTAACCGAACATTACATACTCAGTTGAGAGCTATGGTGACAACATAAGGGAAAATAACCATGTAGGAAAATGAACCGGGGGAAACCCTGGAATGTGTTTGTATGACATGTGTATCAAATGAAAGACATTAAAGAGTATTTTATGAGGAAGTGGGCCATAGTCCTATAGGTGGACGCCATTTAGGGATATAGCCATAAAGGTGGATCAGGGTTGACTCTAGAATGCGTTTGTACGATATGGGTATCAAATTAAAGGTATTAATGAGGGTTTTAAAAGGGAGTGGTGGTTGTTGTATAGGTGGTCGCCTTTTCGAGATATCGCCATAAAGGTGGACCAGGGGTGACTCTAGAATGCGTTTGTACGATATGGGTATCAAATGAAAGGTATTAATGAGTATTTTTAAAAGGGAGTAATCCTTAGTTCCATAGGTGGACGCCGTTTCGAGATATCGCTATAAAGGTGGACCAGGGGTGACCCTAGAATTTGCTTGTACAATATGGGTATCAAAAGAAAGGTGTTAATAAGAATTTTAAAAGGGAGTAATCCTTAGTCCCATAGGTGGATGCCGTTTCGAGATATCGCCATAAAGGTGGACCAGGGGTGACCCTAGAATTTGTTTGTACAATATGGGCATCAAACGAAAGGTGTTAATGAGTATTTAAAAAGGGAGTGGGCCTTAGTTCTATAGGTGGACGCCCTTTCGAAATATCGCCATAAAGGTGGCCAACGGGTGACTCTAGAATGTGTTTGTACGATATGGGTATCAAATTAAAGGTATTAATGAGGGTTTTAAAAGGGAGTGGTGGTTGTTGTATAGGTTGTCGCATTTTCGAAATATCGCCATAAAGGTGGACCAGGGGTGACTCTAGAATTTGTTTGTACAATATGGGTAACAAAAGAAAGGTGTTAATGAGTATTTTAAAAGGGAGTAATCCTTAGTTCCATAGGTGGACGCCGTTTCGAGATATCGCCATAAAGGTGGACCACGGGTGACTCTAGAATGTGTTTGTACGATGTGGGTATCAAATTAAAGGTATTGATGAGGGTTTTAAAAGGGAGTGGTGGTTGTTGTATAGGTTGTCGCATTTTCGAGATATCGCCATAAAGGTGGGTCAGAGGTGACTCTAGAATTCGTTTGTGCAATATGGGTATCAAACGAAAGGAGTTAATGAGTATTTTAAAAGGGAGTAAGCCTTAGTTCTATAGGTGGACGCCTTTTCGAGTTATCGCAATAAAGGTGGACCAGGGGTGACTCTAGACTTTGTTAGTACGATATGGGTATCAAATGAAAGGTGTTAATGAGTATTTTTAAAAGGGAGTGGGCCTTCGTTCTATAGGTGTCCGCCTTTTCGAGATATCGCCATAAACGTGGACCAGGGGTGACTTTAGAATATGTTTGTACGATATGGGTATCAAATGAAAGGTGTTAATGAGTATTTTAAAAGGGAGTGGGCCTTAGTTCTATAGGTGGACGCCGTTTCGAAATATCGCCATAAAGGTGGACCAGGGGTGACTCTAGAATGTGTTTGTATGATATGGGTATCAAATTAAAGGTATTAATGAGGGTTTTAAAAGGGAGTGGTGGTTGCTGTATAGGTGGTCGTATTTTCGAATTATCGCCATAAAGGTGGACCAGGGGTAACTAGAATTTGTTTGTACAATATGGGTATCAAAAGAAAGGTGTTAATGAGTATTTTAAAAGGGAGTAATCCTTAGTTCCATAGGTGGACGCCGTTTCGAGATATCGCCATAAAGGTGGGCCAGGGGTGACTCTAGAATTCGTTTGTGCAATATGGGTATCAAACGAAAGGAGTTAATGAGTATTTTAAAAGGGAGTGGGCCTTAGTTCTATAGGTGGACGCCTTTTCGAGGTATCGCAATAAAGGTGGACAAGGGGTGACTCTAGACTTTGTTAGTACGATATGGGTATCAAATGAAAGGTGTTAATGAGTATTTTTAAAAGGGAGTGGGCCTTCGTTCTATAGGTGTTCGCCTTTTCGAGATATCGCCATAAAGGTGGACCAGGGGTGACTTTAGAATATGTTTGTACGATATGGGTATCAAATGAAAGGTGTTAATGAGTATTTTAAAAGGGAGTGGGCCTTAGTTCTATAGGTGGACGCCGTTTCGAAATATCGCCAAAAAGGTGGACCAGGGGTGACTCTAGAATGTGTTTGTACGATATGGGTATCAAATTAAAGGTATTAATGAGGGTTTTAAAAGGGAGTGGTGGTTGTTGTATAGGTGGTCGCATTTTCGAAATATCGCCAAAAAGGTGGACCAGGGGTGACTCTAGAATTTGGTTGTACAATATGGGTATCAAAAGAAAGGTGTTAATGAGTATTTTAAAAGGGAGTAATCCTTAGCTCCATAGGTGTACGCCGTTTCGAGATATCGCCATAAAGGTGGGCCAGGGGTGACTATAGACTTCGTTTGTGCAATATGGGTATCAAACGAAAGGAGTTAATGAGTATTTTAAAAGGGAGTGGGCCTTAGTTCTATAGGTGGACGCCTTTTCGAGATATCGCCATAAAGGTGGACCAGGGGTGACTCTAGAATTTGGTTGTACAATATGGGTATCAAAAGAAAGGTGTTAATGATTATTTTAAAAGGGAGTAATCCTTAGTTCCATAGGTGGACGCCGTTTCGAGATATCGCCATAAAGGTGGGCCAGGGGTGACTATAGACTTCGTTTGTGCAATATGGGTATCAAACGAAAGGAGTTAATGAGTATTTTAAAAGGGAGTGGGCCTTAGTTCTATAGTTGGACGCCTTTTCGAGATATCGCCATAAAGGTGGACCAGGGGTGACTCTAGAATGAGTTTGTACGATATGGGTATCAAATTAAAGGTACTAATTAGAGTTTTAAAAGGGAGTGGTGGTAGTTGTATATGTGAAGACGTTTTCCAGATATCGACCAAAATGTGGACCAGGGTGACCCAGAACATCATCTGTTGGATACCGCTAATTTATTTATATATGTAATACCTGCCAAGATTTTAAGGGTTTTTTATTTCGCCCTGCAGAACTTTTTCATTTTCTTCTACTTAATATGGTAGGTGTCACAACCATTTTATAAAGTTTTTTCTAAAGTTATATTTCGCTTCAATAAACAATCCAATTACCTTACCATGTTTCATCCCTTTTTCGTATTTGGTATAGAATTATGGCATTTTTTTCATTTTTCGTAATTTTCGATATCGAAAAAGTGGGCGTGGTCATAGTCGGATTTCGTTCATTTTTCATACCAAGATAAAGTGAGTTCAAGTAAGCACGTGAACTAAGTTCATTAAAGATATGTCGAGTTTTGCTCAAGTTATCGTGTTAACGGCCATGCGGAAGGACAGGCGGACGACTGTGTATAAAAACTGGGCGTGGCATCAATCGATTTCGCCCATTTTCACAGAAAAGATTAGCGTCATAAAATCTATGCCCCTACCAAATTTCAAAAGGATTGGTTAATTGTTGTTCGACTTATGGCGAAAGTAGTATCCTAGACAAATTAAATGAAAAAGGGCGGAGCCACGCCCATTTTGAAATTTTCTTTTATTTTTATATTTTGTTGCACTATATCATTACTGGAGTTGAATGTTGACATAATTTACTTATATACTGTAAAGATATTAAATTTTTTGTTAAAATTTTACTTTAAAAAAATTTTTTTTTAAAAGTGGGCGTGGTTTTTCTCTGATTTTGCTAATTTTTATTAAGCGTACACATAGTAATAGGAGTAACGTTCCTGCCAAATTTCATCATGATATCTTCAACGACTGCCAAATTACAGCTTGCAAATCTTTTAAATTACCTTCTTTTAAAAGTGGGCGGTGCCACGCCCATTGTCCAAAATTTTACTAATTTTCTATTTTGCGTCATAAGTTCAACTCATCTACCAAGTTTCGTCGCTTTATCTGTCTTTTGTAATGAATTATCGCAATTTTTCGGTTTTTCGAAATTTTCGATATCGAAAAAGTGGGCGTGGTTATAGTCCGATATCGTTCATTTTAAATAGCGATCTGCGATGAGTACTCAGGAACCTACATACCAAATTTCATCAAGATACCTCAAAATTTACTCAAGTTATCGTGTTAACGGACGGACGGACATGGCTCAATCAAATTTTTTTCGATCCTGATTATTTTGATATATGGAAGTCTATATCTATCTCGATTTCTTTATATATGTACAACCAACCGTTATCCAATCAAACTTAATATACTCTGTGAGCTCTGCTCAACTGAGTATAAAAATAGTATATTACTATTGCATTTGCAAACCCACAGACCAGTATAGAGATACAGTATTTTAGCACATACAGCTAAGAAGAATACATGAAGGAACTTGTACTAAGACTTTTTATACTCAGTTGAGCAGAGCTCACAGAGTATATTAAGTTTGATTGGATAACGGTTGGTTGTACATATATAAAGGAATCGAGATAGATATAGACTTCCATATATCAAAATAATCAGGATCGAAAAAAAATTTGATTGAGCCATGTCCGTCCGTCCGTCCGTCCGTCCGTTAACACGATAACTTGAGTAAATTTTGAGGTATCTTGATGAAATTTGGTATGTAGGTTCCTGAGTACTCATCTCAGATCGCTATTTAAAATTAACGATATCGAACTATAACCACGCCCACGTTTTCGATATCGAAAATTTTGAAAAACCGAAAAATTGCGATAATTCATTACAAAAGACAGATAAAGCGACGAAACTTGGTAGATAAGTTGAACTTATGACGCAGAATAGAAAATTAGTAAAATTTTGGACAATGGGCGTGGCACCGCCCACTTTTAAAAGAAGGTAATTTAAAAGATTTGCAAGCTGTAATTTGGCAGCCGTTGAAGATATCATGATGAAATTTGGCAGGAACGTTACTCCTATTACTATGTGTACGCTTAATAAAAATTAGCAAAATCAGAGAAAAACCACGCCCACTTAAAAAAAAAAAAAATTTTTAAAGTAAAATTTTAACAAAAAATTTAATATCTTTACAGTATATAAGTAAATTATGTCAACATTCAACTCCAGTAATGATATAGTGCAACAAAATATAAAAATAAAAGAAAATTTCAAAATGGGCGTGGCTCCGCCCTTTTTCATTTAATTTGTCTAGGATACTTTTAACGCCATAACTCGAACAACAATTAACCAATCCTTTTGAAATTTGGTAGGGGCATAGATTTTATGACGTTAAATCTTTTCTGTGAAAATGGGCGAAATCGATTGCTGCTACGCCCAGTTTTTATACACAGTCGTCCGCCTGTCCTTCCGCATGGCCGTTAACACGATAACTTGAGCAAAACTCGACATATCTTTAATGAACTTAGTTCACGTGCTTACTTGAACTCACTTTATCTTGGTATGAAAAATGAACGAAATCCGACTATGACCACGCCCACTTTTTCGATATCGAAAATTACGAAAAATGAAAAAAATGCCATAATTCTATACCAAATACGAAAAAGGGATGAAACATGGTAAGGTAATTGGATTGTTTATTGAAGCGAAATATAAATTTAGAAAAAACTTTATAAAATGGTTGTGACACCTACCATATTAAGTAGAAGAAAATGAAAAAGTTCTGCAGGGCGAAATAAAAAACCCTTAAAATCTTGGCAGGTATTACATATATAAATAAATTAGCGGTATCCAACAGATGATGTTCTGGGTCACCCTGGTCCACATTTTGGTCGATATCTGGAAAACGTCTTCATATATACAACTACCACCACTCCCTTTTAAAACTCTAATTAGTACCTTTAATTTGATACCAATATCGTCCAAACTCATTCTAGAGTCACCCCTGGTCCACCTTTATGGCGATATCTCGAAAAGGCGTCCACCTATAGAACTAAGGGCCACTCCCTTTTAAAATACTCATTAACTTCTTTCGTTTGATACCCATATTGCACAAACGAAGTCTATAGTCACCCCTGGCCCACCTTTATGGCGATATCTCGAAACGGCGTCCACCTATGGAACTAAGGATTACTCCCTTTTAAAATACTCATTAACACCTTTCTTTTGATACCCATATTGTACAACCAAATTCTAGAGTCACCCCTGGTCCACCTTTATGGCGATATCTCGAAAAGGCGAACACCTATAGAACGAAGGCCCACTCCCTTTTAAAAATACACATTAACACCTTTCATTTGATACCCATATCGCACTAACAAAGTCTAGAGTCACCCCTTGTCCACCTTTATTGCGATACCTCGAAAAGGCGTCCACCTATAGAACTAAGGCCCACTCCCCTTTAAAATACTCATTAACTCCTTTCGTTTGATACCCATATTGCACAAACGAATTCTAGAGTCACCCGTGGTCCACCTTTATGGCGATATCTCGAAACGGCGTCCACCTATGGAACTAAGGATTACTCCCTTTTAAAATACTCATTAGCACCTTTCTTTTGTTACCCATATTGTACAAACAAATTCTAGAGTCACCCCTGGTCCACATTTATGGCGATATTTCGAAAATGCGACAACCTATACAACAACCACCACTCCCTTTTAAAACCCTCATTAATACCTTTAATTTGATACCCATATCGTACAAACACATTCTAGAGTCACCCGTGGTCCACCTTTATGGAGATATTTCGAAACCATCTATAGAACTAAGGCCCACTCCCTTTTTAAATACTCATTAACACCTTTCGTTTGATACCCATATTGTACAAGCAAATTCTAGGGTCACACCTGGTCCACCTTTATACCGATATCTCGAAACGGCGTCCACCTATGGAACTAAGGATTACTCCCTTTTAAAATACTCATTAACACCTTTCATTTGATACCCATATCGTACAAACGCATTCAAGAGTCACCCCTGGTCCACTTTTATGGCGATATCTCGAAAAGGCGATCACCTATACAACAACTACCACTCCCTTTTAAAACCCTCATTAATACCTTTAATTTGATACCCATATCGTACAAACACATTCTAGAGTCAACCCTGGTCCACCTTTATCGCGATATTTCGAAACGGCATCCACCTATAGAACTAAGGCCCACTCCCTTTTAAAATACTCATTAACACCTTTCATTTGATAGCCATATTGTACAAACGAAGTCTATAGTCACCCCTGGCCCACCTTTATGGCGATATCTCGAAACGGCGTACACCTATGGAACTAAGGATTACTCCCTTTTAAAACCCTCATTAATACCTTTAATTTGATACCCATATCGTACAAACACATTCTAGAGTCACCCGTGGTCCACCTTTATGGAGATATTTCGAAACCATCTATAGAACTAAGGCCCACTCCCTTTTTAAATACTCATTAACACCTTTCGTTTGATACCCATATTGTACAAGCAAATTCTAGGGTCACACCTGGTCCACCTTTATACCGATATCTCGAAACGGCGTCCACCTATGGAACTAAGGATTACTCCCTTTTAAAATACTCATTAACACCTTTCATTTGATGCCCATATTGTACAAACAAATTCTAGGGTCACCCCTGGTCCACCTTTATGGCGATATCTCGAAACGGCGTCCACCTATGGAACTAAGGATTACTCCCATTTAAAATACTCATTAACACCTTTCTTTTGATACCCATATTGTGCAACCAAATTCTAGAGTCACCCCTGGTCCACCTTTATGGCGATATCTCGAAAAGGCGAACACATATAGAACGAAGGCCCACTCCCTTTTAAAAATACTCATTAACACCTTTCATTTGATACCCATGTCGTACTAACAAAGTCTAGAGTCACCCCTGGTCCACCTTTATTGCGATAACTCGAAAAGGCGTCCACCTATAGAACTAAGGCCCACCCCCTTTTAAAATACTCATTAACTCCTTTCATTTGATACCCATATCGTACTAACAAAGTCTAGAGTCACCCCTGGTCCACCTTTATGGCGATATCTCGAAAAGGCGAACACCTATAGAACGAAGGCCCACTCCCTTTTAAAAATACTCATTAACACCTTTCATTTGATACCCATGTCGTACTAACAAAGTCTAGAGTCACCCCTGGTCCACCTTTATTGCGATAACTCGAAAAGGCGTTCACCTATAGAACTAAGGCCCACTCCCTTTTAAAATACTCATTAACACCTTTCATTTGATACCCATGTCGTACTAACAAAGTCTAGAGTCACCCCTGGTCCACCTTTATTGCGATAACTCGAAAAGGCGTCCACCTATAGAACTAAGGCCCACTCCCTTTTAAAATACTCATTAACTCCTTTCGTTTGATACCCATATTGCACAAACGAATTCTAGAGTCACCCCTGGCCCACCTTTATGGCGACATCTCGAAAATGCGACAACATATACAACAACCACCACTCCCTTTTAAAACCCTCATTAATACCTTTAATTTGATACCCATATTGTACAAACACATTCTAGAGTCACCCGTGGTCCACCTTTATGGCGATATCTCGAAACGGCGTCCACCTATGGAACTAAGGATTACTCCCTTTTAAAATACTCATTAACACCTTTCTTTTGTTACCCATATTGTACAAACAAATTCTAGAGTCACCCCTGATCCACCTTTATGGCGATATTTCGAAAATGCGACAACCTATACAACAACCACCACTCCCTTTTAAAACCCTCATTAATACCTTTAATTTGATACCCATATCGTACAAACACATTCTAGAGTCACCCGTGGTCCACCTTTATGGCGATATTTCGAAACGGCGTCCACCTATGGGACTAAGGATTACTCCCTTTTAAAATACTTATTAACACCTTCCTTTTGATACCCATATTGTACAAGCAAATTCTAGGGTCACCCCTGGTCCACCTTTATAGCGATATCTCGAAACGGCGTCCACCTATGGAACTAAGGATTACTCCCTTTTAAAATACTCATTAACACCTTTCATTTGATACCCATATCGTACAAACGCATTCTAGAGTCACCCCTGGTCCACCTTTATGGCGATATCTCGAAAAGGCGACCACCTATACAACAACCACCACTCCCTTTTAAAACCCTCATTAATACCTTTAATTTGATACCCATATCGTACAAACACATTCTAGAGTCACCCGTGGTCCCCCTTTATGGAGATATTTCGAAACGGCGTCCACCTATAGAACTAAGGCCCACTCCCTTTTTAAATACTCATTAACACCTTTCGTTTGATGCCCATATTGTACAAACAAATTCTAGGGTCACCCCTGGTCCACCTTTATGGCGATATCTCGAAACGGCATCCACCTATGGGACTAAGGATTACTCCCTTTTAAAATACTTATTAACACCTTTCTTTTGATACCCATATTGTACAAGCAAATTCTAGGGTCACCCCTGGTCCACCTTTATAGCGATATCTCGAAATGGCGTCCATCTATGGAACTAAGGATTACTCCCTTTTAAAATACTCATTAACACCTTTCATTTGATACCCATATCGTACAAACGCATTCTAGAGTCACCCCTGGTCCACCTTTATGGCGATATCTCGAAAAGGCGACCACCTATACAACAACCACCACTCCCTTTTAAAACCCTCATTAATACCTTTAATTTGATATCCATATCGTACAAACACATTCTAGAGTCAACCCTGGTCCACCTTTATGGCGATATTTCGAAACGGCATCCACCTTTAGAACTAAGGCCCACTCCCTTTTAAAATACTCATTAACACCTTTCATTTGATAGCCATATTGGACAAACGCATTCTAGAGTCACCCCTGTTCCACCTTTGTGGCGATATCTCGAAACGGCGTCCACCTATGGAACTAAGGATTACTCCATTTTAACATACTCATTAATACCTTTAATTTGATACCCATATCGTACAAACGCATTCTAGAGTCACCCCTGGTCCACCTTTATGGCGATATCTCGAAAAGGCGACCACCTATACAACAACCACCACTCCCTTTTAAAACCCTCATTAATACCTTTAATTTGATACCCATATCGTACAAACGCATTCTAGAGTCAACCCTGATCCACCTTTATGGCTATATCCCTAAATGGCGTCCACCTATAGGACTATGGCCCACTCCCTCATAAAATACTCTTTAATGCCTTTCATTTGATACACATGTCATACAAACACATTCCAGGGTTTCCCTCGGTTCATTTTCCTACATGGTTATTTTCCCTTATGTTGTCACCATAGCTCTCAACTGAGTATGTAATGTTCGGTTACACCCGAACTTAACCTTCCTTACTTTTTATAATTAATTGCCTTTTCTTCAATTGTTTAATCACCAATTGAGGACGTTCAAATGTAGGTTAGTGTAGGGTTATCTATTTTGTAAAATATACTTTAATTTTATAAATTATTTTTATGTTATATTACTTTTAATCTTATTTAAAAATAAAAATTTTCTAGTTATTTAAAAATTTTTAAAAGTGAAAATAGTAAATAATAAATGGAATAAATTTATTTAAATATATAGTTATATAGTTTAACACTATATATTTATGGTAATTTTTGAGTAATTGTGCACACAAAGTTGTCATCTACTATAGTTCAACCTCATTCTAGGTTCTTGAAAAACATAATTATAATAGACAATATTTAACAAACAGTTAACCTCAACAACATAGCAATGACACAACCAAATATTAATATACATAAAATATTAATACAATAACTAAAATAAACTATCAAGAACATCGAATCATCAAAAGATTGAGTACTTACATCAATACCAACATAAACTTTTTACGCAATCTACACAAAATTATTAACATTACAAAAAATTTTTCGTTTCACTGGAGGGGGAGTATATGTAGAGTTATCTACTTATAACAAATATATATATATGTTATATTTTAAATTTATTCTTATTATATTAGTTATTTTTTATTATCAAAAGATGAAAATATTTGAGTCATCAAAAATATCTTTTTAAAAAATAAAGTTTAAATAAAATTATTCTAAATTATAAAGAAAATTATTATTTTCTATATCTTATAGTAAATATAGTGTTTACTACTTTGTACTCTTTACTTTAATTTTTAAAATAATTTTTAATTGAGTTTTCGTGTTAACTTAAAATTTTTGAATAACTTCAAAAAAGAAAATACTAATTAGTATTAAAATATCTAAACTCAAAAATAAACAAAAATAAAATTGATACTTCAAATAAATAACATAATATTTTTTAAAAAATAAATATTTAAATATTTGGTTAATCACCAAAGTTAGTACTTTTACATGCAAGTACCTTTTATATGGCACATTGGCAATACTTATTTAGAACGATGACAATTTTCGGAACAGGGATGTTTAAATATTTGCCATTTGCTTTTTTCATTATTAAATTTTTAGAACAATTTTAATAAAAATGTTTTTTCAATTAACTTCTTTGTGCTTTATTACCATTTAAATAACGAAAAAACTGGCCATCACTGTCAATAACTAAATTTTTGTGTTGATATTTTGAAGTGGCTTTAATTAAATGCAACCATGTGATATTTGAGCGGGTTTTGTGCTTGTACGACATTTTTATACTCAGCTGAGCAGAGCTAGAGTATATTAACTTTGTTCGCATAACGGTAATCCGTAACGGCATAAACTAATCGAGATAGATATAGACTTCTATATATCAAAATGATCTGGGTGAAAAAAGAAATTCATTTAGCCATGTCCGTCCGTCCGTCTGTCCGTCCGTAAACACGATAACTTGAGTAAATTTTGAGGTATGTTGATGAAATTTGATATGTAGATTCCTGGGCCCTCATCTCAGATCGCTATTTAAAATGGACGAAATCGGACTACAATCACGCCCAATTTTTCGATATCGAAAATTTCGAAACCCGAAAAAGTGCGATAATTCATTACCAAAGACGGATAAAGCGATGAAACTTGGTAGGTGCGTTGACCAAAATAGAAAATTATAAAAAATTTTGACAATGGGCGTGGCACCGCCCACTTTTAAAAGAAGGTAATTTTAAAGTTTTGCAAGCTGTAATTGGCAGTCGTTGAAGATATCATGATGAAATTTGGTAGGCACGTTACTCCTATTATTATATGTGTGCTAAATAAAAATTAGCGAAATCGGATGACGAACACGCCCACATAAAAAAAAAAAAATTGTTAAGTAAAATTTTAACAAAAAATTTAATATCTTTAGAGTATAAAAGTAAATTATGTCAACACTCGACTCCAGTAATGATATGGTGCAACAAAATACAAAGATAAAAGAAAATTTCAAAATGGGCGTAACTCCGCCCTTTTTCATTTAGTTCGTCTAGAATACTTTTAATGCCATAAGTCGAACAAAAATTTACCAATCTTTGTGAAATTTGGTAGGGACATAGATTCTGTGTCGATAACTGTTTTCTGTGAAAATGGACGAAATCGGTTGAAGCCACGCCCTGTCTGTGCTTTCGCTCGTCCGTTAACACGATAACTTGCGCAAAAAACGATATATCTTAACTAAACTTAGTTCACGTACTTATCTAAAGTCACTTTATCTTGGGATAAAATATGGCCGAAATCCGACTATGACCACGCCCACTTTTCCGATATCGAATATTACGAAAAATTTAAAAAAATGCCATAATTCTGTACCAAATATGAAAAAAGGCATGAAACATGGCAATTGGATTGGTTTATTGACGCAAAATATAACTTTAGAAAAAACTTTGTAAAATGGGTGTGACACCTACCATATTAAGTAGAAGAATATGAAAAAGTTCTGCAGGGCGAAATCAAAAGCCCTTGGAATCTTGGCAGGAATACTGTTCGTGGTATGTCATATATAAATAAATTAGCGGTACCCGACAGAGGATTTTCTGGGTCACCCTGGTCCACATTTTGGTCGATATCTCGAAAACGCCTTCACATATAGAACTAAGGGCTACTCCCTTTTAAAACCCTCATTAATACTTTTAATTTGATACCCATATCGTACAAACACATTCTAGAGTCACCCCTGGTCCACCCTTATTGCGATATCTCGAAAAGGCGTCCACCTATAGAACTAAGGCCCACTACGTTTTAAATAATCATTAACACCTTTCATTTGATACAAAAGTCATACAAACACATCCCAGGGTTACCCTAGGTTCATTTTGCTAAATGCTGATTTTCCCTTATTTTGTCTCCAAAGCTCTCAGCTGAGTATGTAATGTTCGGTTACAGCCGAACTTAGCCTTCTTACTTGTTCATAATTTATTGGTACTAGAAAAGTGTGTGCACACTCAGCAAAGGCTGCATTCATTTGAATGCTTATTCTGTGTTGAAAAATGTTTGTGTTTCGTTCAAATACTTCATTCTTACTTCGAATGAGTTCAAGAGTGCATTCTTTTCTTCCCACTATTGAATGAAGAATGGGTTGACTTTTAAGCCACATTCCTTAACAAGGAATGAAAGAATGAAGAAACAAAATTCTTAAATCAATGATTTAAAATTTCAAATGATTGCACACTTTTACAGCTCTGGATAATATAATAGAAAACAGTTTATAAGTTTAATTTCGTATTAAATCTTTACACAGTGCAATATACATAGTGGCTTTTTGTGCAATTTAAACATTCAGTCTGTGTGTTCATAGTGTAGGGTTCTTATTATCTTTATTTAACTTTGTATTTTAGTTACTTTGAACTTTTTAATTTTTAAATTTATTATCAATATTTTAAGTTTCAATATTGATTTTCAATTTTCAAAAATATTGATGATTGTAAAAAAATAAAAAAATATATTGACGCATACATTTAGGCGTTTTAAAAAATATAATTTAAATTTTTATTATAAAATAAAAACGTAGTTTCAATTACTACACATAGATCATAGATTTTCACAAAAATTTGTGATAACCGCATACCTTTTTGTTGGTAGCTGCTATTAGCAAGTCATTGTGTGCCCTTTTTGCTTTCTGTTGTGTTCGCTGCTAGCTATACGCTGTCTTGCGATTTGCATCCAGTGCTCCAAAATAACTCTCGCTCATATTTTTTGAACAGATGTTCAATTTATCCTATACTTATAATTTCTTTTGCCTATTTCTCTTTTGGGTTTGTTTAACTTTGCAATTATGTTGGATTGCTGTGTTAAGAAGTACACCAATCAAAAGAAAATTTACCGTGGTGATACTTATGTTTGTTGTTGGCTCTGTGATAATATGGCTCATGTTATCTGTGCCGGTTTCTCTCACATATGTGGTCGGGTTGTTGACCTAATATCCAGCAAAATTGGACTGAACTGGACATGTCATGATTGTCGTTCCGTAGAACATGACATGCGAGCTTTTATGAGGCAAACTCAGAAAGAGTTCAACATTTTTATTGGGTTTAAATTTTTCCCAAATCGAAACAGCTGCCGCCTTGTCCGTCCTGACGTCACGTTGTTTAAATTTTTCCCAAATTATTAAATAATAGTGGTACCTTTGCGGCTGTTTGTTCTACGTCACCAATGTTGATTTCGCTGGACTCTCGAATTCATCCTACACCTCCACCGGTATCTTTACCTCCAACAATAACAGTTACCGACACTGGGGTTGTTGCTAGCGATACAAGTGTACCTGAAAAAAATAGTACTTCATTGACGGGCTCGATAACCAACGCTAGGTCAAGCAATGCGTTTGCTGTCAACTGTCCTACAACGGCCGCACCTTCCCAGCTCTCTGGTGCGCTATCCGCTACTCCTTTGCAGGTGACTGCCGTGCCACCTCGTAGGGCTATATTTGTGTCCCGATTACACTCCTCGCTTACCGAAAATGATATTGCTCATTACGCTCTAAACTTGGTGTTGCACCCACTAGTAACATCAATGTGTATAAATTTAACTTTAAATATGAGAGAGACATCTCCTCATTTAAAATATCTCTTTCAGATGCATATATCGATAAGATACTTGATTCCTCTTTTTGGCCTAAGCATACTGTGGTTCACTTGTTCACAATAAAGGCGAGGGCCGAACCTGTTTTATTACAGCCAAAAAACGGTATGACGAACACAGTAATAACAACACAAAGGTAATTGCTGATCTGTCCCGTCTTCTCATTAATTACCAAAATGTTCGTAGTTTACGATCAAAACGTTTTCCATTCTTAATTAATTAATTCTTTCAACTTTTCTGCACAAGTTGTAGCTTTTACGGAGACTTGGGTAAAGCCTGATAATTACAATTCTGAGGTTTTTTCAAATAAATATGCTGTTTATCGGCGTGATCGCATCTCTAGAGCGGGAGGTGTCCTTATTGCTGTTGATTCTAACCTATCATCTGAGTTGATTTCGCTGGACAATATCTCTCATATCGAATTCATAGCAGATAGGCTTTCATTCGGTAGCTATAGCGCAATTGTTTGCTGTTCGTATATACCACCTCGTTCAGAAATGTATGTTTATGCTAGTCATAGCTCGGCCATCTGCGATTTGCATTCGCAGTTGGGAGATAACGATCGACTTGTTGTTGGTGCTGACTTTAACTTGCCAACAGTTAGTTGTGTTAATATAAGTGATTCAAACTTTTTAACTCCCACTGCTCAACATGAGTTTCTCAATTGCTTGTTAGACTCATCTCTTTTACAGATTAACAATGTTCCAAATAGTGGAAATAAAATGCTGGATTTGGTATTTGTGGATGGCTCGGTGGGTACTGCCCTTACGCAAATTCCACCTTTATCCCTTCCAGAAGACCCTCTTCACTCTACGCTAGAGATATCACTTGATATCAGCCTACCGCGTAGGATTCAAGTACAGTCTCGTCCCCGATCTAGATGCTTCTACAAAGCGAATTTCATTATGCTCAATGATCTGTTGGCTTCCCATGATTGGTCGAATCTCTATGCTTGCACTCATGTCGATTCGGCAATCTCTATATTTTACAGTACGTTTGATGGCTTCTTTGATACCTGCATTCCTACTCGCTATACCCTATGTTCGAATACGCCCCCTTGGTTTTCAAGGCAACTTATCAGACTTAATAACATTAAATCTAGGCTTTATAAGAGATTCAAGAAATCTGGAGCATCTGCAGACCTCTCTAAATATCTAATAGCTCGTTCTAAATTTCACCGTCTTAATCAGCTTTGTTATAAAAATTACTTGAGTTGTTGTAAAGCCCAATTTTTTAAAAATCCAAAAAAGTTTTACAGTTTCTTAAATTCAAAGCGGAAAACTTCTGGGTATCCTTCCTCATTAACCTTTGGATGTAAAAAAGCTTGCACTGATGACGACGTTGCTGAACTATTTTCTGAGTTCTTTAAGTCCACGTATTTATCCAGTGGTTTTCATTCCGGTCAATACCCATATCGCTTAGATAGCTCGAATTCCATTAGGAATCCTGCTATTGATGGTAATATTGTTCTTCAGAGTCTTCAATCTTTGAAGCCCACCTTTTCTCCGGGACCGGACGGTGTTCCTAGTTGCGTGCTTAGGTACTGCGCCGAAAACATGTATGAACCTATTTTAAAATTATTTGAGCTATCTCTGGGATCTGCGTCATTCTCGCCACTTTGGAACCAGTCTTTATTATACCCCTGCATAAAAAAGGTAGTAGGTTAAAAGTTGAAAACTACACGGGTATTGCTAAACTTTCAGCCATTCCTAAAGTTTTTGAACAGATTGTTACCAGTCAACTCCAATATCAGTGTTCTAGTCTTTTATCTCCATGCCAACACGGTTTCATTCGTCAAAGGTCAACCACTACCAATTTGCTTGTATTCACCTCTATAGCAATTGTTTTTGTTTTTATCGGCCTATTGATAAATCATTCAAGGTTCGAATCGAGCTCAAGGCCAGAACAAAAATTTTTTTCTAATGATAATTATTGTTATTTTTTAATTTTTCTAAATTTAAAAATTGTATTTTGTTTTTGGAATAGTAAGTAGAAAATTTTTCAGACATCTATCAGCGCAGCTATGGCAGGTTGTCTGAAAAATTTAAATTTCAATACCATAGTGTGTTTTTCTATCTGTATGGTTATTTTCAGCTTCTCTTTGAAAAGGTGTAGGTTACGGGTTTTTGCAATTCAAGTCCCATTGTACACGTGAAAGAACGAATTTTCGCACTAATAGGCAGATGACTTATTGGTGAGAAGCTTTTTCATGGCACATCATATACATATATAACTACATCAAAATCGGAATTAGAAAATGTCCATTTATAAAAATAATAAAAAATACTAATCTAATATCTAATCTAATATCTAATATATATTATAAATGGGAAAGTTTGGATGTTAAGATGTTTGGATGTTTGGATGTTTGGATGTTTGTCCAGACGTTTGTCTTTGTGACTCAATAACGCAAGAACGGCTGGACCGATTTGGATGAAATTTTGCACACATATAGCCAATATATATATAGCCATATAGGCGGCCGCCGTGGTGTGATGGTAGCGTGCTCCGCCTATCGCGCCGTATGCCCCGGGTTCAACTCCCGGGCAAAGCAACATCAAAATTTTAGAAATAAGGTTTTTCAATTAGAAGAAAATTTTTCTAAACGGGGTCGCCCCTCGGCAGTGTTTGGCAAGCGCTCCGGGTGTATTTCTGCCATGAAAAGCTCTCAGTGAAAACTCATCTGCCTTGCAGATGCCGTTCGGAGTCGGCATAAAACATGTAGGTCCCGTCCGGCCAATTTGTAGGGAAAAATCAAGAGGAGCACGACGCAAATTGGAAGAGAAGCTCGGCCTTAGATCTCTTCGGAGGTTATCGCGCCTTACATTTATTTTTTTTTATAGCCAATAGTCTAGAAGGATCTACTGGCGTGGTCCCCGCCACCTAGGAACAGTTATAATTTAATTATTATATTTTTTCGTCTTTGCGACTGAATCACGCCAGAATGGCTACACGGATTTTGATGAAATTTGGGACACAGACAGTAGTCTACTAGCGAAATTTTTTTCGAACATGGAAAGAGGGGTGGGGGTCCCATGACCCCTTCGAGAAATTATTTTTCATAATTTTTACACATTATAACTTTACGTATACTGGCCTTCACCAATATCACAGACTCAAGGGGTCAAATAAGTCGAGGGCTTACAAAGTAAGCAGTGACACCCTCCGCCCGCCCCCCTTTATCTCCCCTCTGGTGTAAAATCCATAAATTGTTATAACTCAATCTAAATTTTCTCCTAAATCAATAGTTTTTGGTATCTGGTACATACAGAACGAGATCTAGACAATTTTGGAGGAACGATCAGTGGTCCTCTCCTCTACTCCCGCCATCCGCCCTCCATCAATTGTTTTTATTAGCACGCTTTTATTAGCTTTACCTGTATGTTTCTATCTAACTTTTTATTCGCTCCAATGCGCCTGCTGCCTTATTAACATGGTTTTATAATTAGCTTCACCTTATTTGTAATCCCGTAAGGGTCATATCGAGACCCTTCCGGGATCATTTCTGGATGGTTTTCGGGATCGGTCCGGGATTACGCCGGGGTAATTTCGGGACTTTTTCGGGACTATTTCGGGATCATTTTGGGACCCTTCCGGGATCATTTCTGTATAGTTTACGGGATCCGTCCGGGATCCCGTCGGGGTTATTTTGGAACATTTTCGGGACTACTCCGGAATCATTTCGGGACTATTTCGCGATCATTTGGGAACCCTTCCGGCATCATTTCTGGATGGTTTTCGGGATCCGTGCGGGATCTCGTCGGGGTCATATGGGGACTTTTTCGGGATCATTTGGGGGCTCTTCCGGCATCATTTCTGGATGGTTTTCGGGATCCGTCCGGGATATCGTCGGGGTCATTTGGGGACTTTTTCGGGATCATTTGGGGGCTCTTCCGGCATCATTTCTGGATGGTTTTCGGGATCCGTCCGGGATCTCGTCGGGGTCATTTGGGGACTTTTTCGGGATCATTTTGGGGCTCATCCGGCATCATTTCTGGATGGTTTTCGGGATCCGTCCGGGATCCCGTCGGGGTCATTTCGGGACTTTTTCGCGACTAATACGGGATCATTTGGGAACCCTTTCGGCATCATTTCTGGATGGTTTTCGGGATCCGTCCGGGATCCCGTCGGGGTCATTTCGGGACTTTTTCGCGACTAATACGGGATCATTTGGGAACCCTTTCGGCATCAATTCTGGATGGTTTTCGGGATCCGTCCGGGATCCCATTAGGGTAATTTCGGGACTATTAGGGGATCATTTGGGAACCTTTCCGGCATCATTTCTGGATAATTTTCGGGATCCGTCCGGGATGCCGACGAGGTCATTTCGGGACTATTTCCGGATCATTTGGGATACCTACCGGCATCATTTCTGGATGGTTTTTGGGATTCGTCCGGGATCCCGTCGTGGTCCTTTCGGGACTTTTTTTCGACTAATACGGGATCATTTGCGGACCCTTTCGGCATCATTTCTGGATAGTTGTCGGGATCCCGTCACAGTCATTTCGGGACTATTAGGGGATCATTTGAGGACCTTTCCGGCATCATTTCTGTATTGTTTTCGGAATCCTTTAGGGATCCCGTCAGGGTCATTTTGGGACTTTTTCGGGGCTAATACGGGATCATTTGGGGATCCTCTAGGGGTCGTTTCGTGCCTTTTTCTGTTTTATTTCGGGATCATTTGGGGACCCTTCCGGCATAATTTCTTGATGGTTTGCCGGATCCATCAGGGTCATTTCGGGACCATTTTGGGATCATTTGGGGACCCTTCCGAGATCATTTCTGGATCCGTTCGGGATGCCGTATGAGCCATTTCGGGATTTTTTGTTACTTTTCCGGGATAGTTTTTGGACCCTTCCGGGATCATTTCTGGATCTGTGCGGGATCCCATCTGGGTCATTTCAGGACTATTTCGGGATCATTTTGGGATCCTTCCGGAATCATTTCTGTATGGTTTTCGCGATCCGTCGTTGATTCCCTCGGAGCTATTTCGGAACCTTTTCTGGAGTATGTAGGGGTCATTTGGGGACTTTTTCGGGATCATTTGGGGCTCTTCCGGCATCATATCTGGATGGTTTTCGGGATCCGTGCGGGATCTCGTCGGGGTCATTTGGGGACTTTTTCGGGATCATTTGGGGGCTCTTCCGGCATCATTTCTGGATGGTTTTCGGGATCCGTCCGGGATATCGTCGGGGTCATTTGGGGACTTTTTCGGGATCATTTGGGGGCTCTTCCGGCATCATTTCTGGATGGTTTTCGGGATCCGTCCGGGATCCCATCAGGGTAATTTCGGGACTATTAGGGGATCATTTGTGGACCTTTCCGGCATCATTTCTGGATAATTTTCGGTATCCGTGCGGGGTGCCGACGAGCCCATTTCGGGATCATTTGGGATACCTACCGGCATCATTTCTGGATGGTTTTTGGGATTCGTCCGGGATCCCGTCGGGGTCATTTCGGGACTTTTTCTCGACTAATACGGGATCATTTGCGGACCCTTTCGGCATAATTTCTGGATAGTTGTCGGGATCCGTTCGGGATCCCGTCACGGTCATTTCGGAACTATTAGGGGATCATTTGAGGATCTCGTCGGGGTCATTTGGGGACTTTTTCGGGATCATTTGGGGGCTCTTCCGGCATCATTTCTGGATGGTTTTCGGGATCCGTGCGGGATCTCGTCGGGGTCATTTGGGGACTTTTTCGGGATCATTTGGGGGCTCTTCCGGCATCATTTCTGGATGGTTTTCGGGATCCGTCCGGGATATCGTCGGGGTCATTTGGGGACTTTTTCGGGATCATTTGGGGGCTCTTCCGGCATCATTTCTGGATGGTTTTCGGGATCCGTCCGGGATCCCATCAGGGTAATTTCGGGACTATTAGGGGATCATTTGTGGACCTTTCCGGCATCATTTCTGGATAATTTTCGGTATCCGTGCGGGGTGCCGACGAGCCCATTTCGGGATTATTTCGGGATCATTTGGGATACCTACCGGCATCATTTCTGGATGGTTTTTGGGATTCGTCCGGGATCCCGTCGGGGTAATTTCGGGCCTTTTTCTCGACTAATACGGGATCATTTGCGGACCCTTTCGGCATAATTTCTGGATAGTTGTCGGGATCCGTTCGGGATCCCGTCACGGTCATTTCGGAACTATTAGGGGATCATTTGAGGATCTCGTCGGGGTCATTTGGGGACTTTTTCGGGATCATTTGGGGGCTCTTCCGGCATCATTTCTGGATGGTTTTCGGGATCCGTCCGGGATATCGTCGGGGTCATTTGGGGACTTTTTCGGGATCATTTGGGGGCTCTTCCGGCATCATTTCTGGATAGTTTTGGAATCCTTTCGGGATCCCGTCAGGGTCATTTCGGGGCTTTTTCGGGATCATTTAAGGATGGCTTTCAGGATTCGTCCGGGAACCCGTCAGGGTAATTTCTGGACTTTTCCGAGACTATTTCGGGATCATTTTGGGACCTTCCCAAGATCATTTCTGGATGGATTTCGGGATTTGTCCGGGATGCCCTCAGGGTCATTTTGGGACTATTAGGTGAGCATTTGAGGACCGTTCCGGTATCACTTCTGCATGGTTTTCGGTATCCGTTCAGATTCCCGTCGGAATAATTGCGGGACTTTCGGGATCATTGGGGTCCCTTCCGACATCATTTCTGGATGGTTTTTGGGATTCGTCCGGCATCCCGTCGGGGTCATTTCGGGACTTTTTCTCGACTAATACGGGATCATTTGCGGGCTCTTTCGGTATCATTTCTGGATAGTTGTCGGGATTCGTTCAGGATCCCATCAGGGTCTTTTCGGAACTATTGGGAGATCATTTGAGGACCTTTCCGGCATCATTTCTGGTTAGTTTTCGGGATCCTTTCCGGGTCCATTAAGGTTCATTTCGGGACTTTTTCGGCATCACTTAAGATTGGTTTTCAGGATTCGTCCTGGTTCCGTCAGGGTAATTTCTGGACTTTTCCCAGACTATTTCGGGATAATTTTGGGACCCTCCCAAGATCATTTCTGGATGGATTTCGGGATGCCGTCAGGGTCATTTTGGGACTATTAGGTGATCATTTGAGGACCTTTTCGGCATCACTTCTGGATGGTTTTCGGTATCCGCTCAGGATCCCGTCGGAATTATTGCGGGACTTTTTCGGGATCATTTGGTGTCCCTTCCGGCATCATTTCTGGATGTTTTTTGGGATTCGTCCGGCATCCCGTCGGGTTCATTTCGGGACTTTTTCTCGACTGATACGGGATCATTTGCGGGCCCTTTCGTCATCATTTCTAGATAGTTGTCGGGATCCGTTCGGGATCCCGTCAGGGTCTTTTCGGAACTATTAGGTGATCATTTGAGGAAATTTCCGGCATCATTTCTGGATAGTTTTCGGGATCCTTTCGGGGTCCAGTCAGGGTCATTTCGGGACTTTTTCGGGATCATTTAGAGATGGCTTTCAGGATTCGTCCGGGAACCCGTCAGGGTAATTTCTGAACTTTTCCGAGACTATTTCGGGATAATTTTGGGACCTTCCCAAGATCATTTCTGGATGGATTTTGGGATCAGTCCGGGATGCCGTCGGGGTCATTTTGCTATTAGGTGATCATTTGAGGACCCTTCCGGCATCACTTCTGGATGGTTTCGGTATCCGATCAGGATCCCCACGGAATCATTGCGGGACTTTTTCGGGATCATTTGGGGTCCCTCCCAAGATCATTTCTGGATGGATTTCGGGATCTGTCCGGGATCCCGTCAGGGTCATTTAGGGGTGCGTTCGAGATCCCGTCAGGGTCATTTCGGGACTTCTTCGGGACTATATCGGGATCATTTCTGGATGGTTTATGGGATCCGTCCATGACCCCTTAAGGGTCATTTCGGGACTATTAGGTGATCATTTGAGGACCTTTCCGGCATCACTTCTGGATGATTTTCGGTATCCGTTCGGGATCCCGTCGGAATCAATGTGGGACTTTTACGGAATCATTTGGGATTCCTTCCGCTTTAATTCTGGATGGTTTTCGGGATTTGTCCGGGATCCCGTCGGGGTTATTTCGGGACCTTTTCGGGGCTAATACGGGATCATTTGGGGATCCTCTAGGGGTCGTTTCGTGACTTTTTCTGTATTATTTCGGGATCATTTTGGGACCCTTTCGGCATAATTTCTTGATGGTTTGCCGGATCCATCAGGGTCATTTCGGGACCATTTTGGGATCATTTGGGGACCCTTCCGAGATCATTTCTGGATCCGTCCGGGATGCCGTAGGAGCCATTTCGGGATTTTTTGTTTCTTTTCCGGGATAGTTTTTGCACCCTTCCGGGATCATTTCTGGATCTGTGCGGGATCCCATCTGGGTCAATTCCGGACTATTTCGGGATCATTTTTGAATCCTTCCAGAATCATTTCTGTATGGTTTTCGCGATCCATCGTGGATCCCCTCGGAGCCATTTCGGAACTTTTTCTGGAGTTAGTCGGGATAATTTAGGGACCCTTCCTGGATATTTTCTGGATGGTTTTTGAGATCCGCCCGGGAGCCCGTCAGGGTCATTTCGGAACCTTTTCGGGATCATTTTGGAACACCTTCAGGGATCATTTCTGTGTGGTTCTCTGGATACGTCTAGAATCGTGTCGCTCTCATTTCGGGTTTTTTTGGGACTATTCGGGGAACTTTTTGAGACGCTTTCGGGGCATTTCTGGATGGTTTTCGGGATCCGTCCGCGATAGCGTTGGCGTCATTTCGTAGCTTTTTCTGGATAATTTCGGGATCATTTGGGATCCTATCAGGTTATCAGCTCATTTAGTCCTTTTTTTTACTCAATTACAAAAATAAAATGCATTAGACAGAAAACAAAATTTTAAACAGATAATAAGCAGGCTAACGCGAATAGCCCATATAATTAAAATTTTCCTTGCGGACGGGGCCGCGGGTAAAGGCTAGTATATTATAAATGGCAAAGTTTGGATGTTTAGATGTTTGGATGTTTAGATGTTTGGATGTTTGGATGTTTGGGTGTTTGTCCAGACGTTTGTCTTTGTGACTCAATCACGCAAGAACGGCTGGACCGATTTGGATGAAATTTTGCAAACATATAGCCAATAGTCTAGAAGGATCTACCAGCTATATATTTTTCAAAAGGAGCGTGGTCCCCGCCCCCTAGGAACAGTTATAATTTAATTATTATATTTTTCGTCTTTGCGACTGAATCACGCCAGAATGGCTACACGGATTTTGATGAAATTTGGGACACAAACAATAGTCTACTAGCGAAATTTTTTTCGAACATGGAAAGAGGGGTGAGGGTCCCACGACCCCTTCGAGCAATTACTTTTTAATAATTTTTACACATTATAACTTTAAGTATACTGGCCTTCACCAATATCACAGACTCAAGGGGTCAAATAAGTCGAGGGCTTACAAAGTAAGCAGTGACACTCTCCGCCCCCCCTTTATCTCCCCCTCTGGTGTAAAATCTATAAATTGTTATAACTCAATATAAATTTTCTCCTAAATCAATAGTTTTTGGTATCTGGCACATACAGATCGAGATCTAGACAATTTTGGAGGAACGATCAGTGGTCCTATCCTTCTACTCCCGCCATCCGCCCTCCTTCAATTGTTTTTATTAGCACGCTTTTATTAGCTTTACCTGTATGTTTCTATCTAACTTTTTATTCGCTCCAATGCGCCTGCTGCCTTATTAACATGGTTTTATAATTAGCTTCACCTTATTTGTAATCCCGTAAGGGTCATATCGAGACCTTTCCGGGATCATTTCTGGATGGTTTTCGGGATCGGTCCGGGATTACGCCGGGGTAATTTCGGGACTTTTTCGGGACTATTTCGGGATCATTTTGGGACCCTTCCGGTATCATTTCTGTATAGTTTACGGGATACGTCCGGGATCCCGTCGGGGTTATTTTGGAACATTTTCGGGACTATTCCGGAATCATTTCGGGACTATTTCGCGATTATTTGGGGACCCTTCCGGCATCATTTCTGGATGGTTTTCGGGATCGGTCCGGGTAATTTGGGACTTTTTCGGGTTCGTTTTGGGGCTCCCCTTTCGGCATCACTTCTGGATAGTTTTCGGGATCCTTTCGGGGTCCAGTCAGGGTCATTTCGGGACTTTTTTGGGATCATTTAGAGATGGCTTTCAGGATTCGTCCGGGAACCCGTCAGGGTAATTTCTGAACTTTTCCGAGACTATTTCGGGATAATTTTGGAACCTTCGCAAGATCATTTCTGGATGGATTTTGGGATCAGTCCGGGCTGCCGTCAGGGTCATTTTGGTATTAGGTGATCATTTGAGGACCTTTCCGGCATCACTTCTGGATGGTTTTCGGTATCCGATCAGGATCCCCTCGGAATCATTGCGGGACTTTTTCGGGATCATTTGGGGTCCCTCCCAAGATCATTTCTGGATGGATTTCGGGATCTGTCCGGGATGCCGTCAGAGTAATTTCGGGACTATTAGGGGATCATTTGAGGACCTTTTCGGCATCACTTCTGGATAGTTTTCGGGATCCTTTCGGGGTCCAGTCAGGGTCATTTCGGGACTTTTTCGGGATCATTTAGAGATGGCTTTCAGGATTCGTCCGGGAACCCGTCAGGGTAATTTCTGAACTTTTCCGAGACTATTTCGGGATAATTTTGGGACCTTCCCAAGATCAATTCTGGATGAATTTTGGGATCAGTCCGGGCTGCCGTCAGGGTCATTTTGGTATTAGGTGATCATTTGAGGACCTTTCCGGCATCACTTTCAGGGTCATTTCGGGACTTTTTCGGGATCATTTAGAGATGGCTTTCAGGATTCGTCCGGGAACCCGTCAGGGTAATTTCTGAACTTTTCCGAGACTATTTCGGGATAATTTTGGCACCTTCCCAAGATCATTTCTGGATGGATTTTGGGATCAGTCCGGGCTGCCGACAGGGTCATTTTGGTATTAGGTGATCATTTGAGGACCTTTCCGGCATGACTTCTGGATGGTTTTCGGTATCCGATCAGGATCCCCTCGGAATCATTGCGGGACTTTTTCGGGATCATTTGGGGTCCCTCCCAAGATCATTTCTGGATGGATTTCGGGATCTGTCCGGGATCCCGTCAGGGTCATTTAGGGGTGCGTTCGAGATCCCGTCAGGTCATTTCGGGACTTCTTCGGGACTATATCGGGATCATTTCTGGATGGTTTATGGGATCCGTCCATGACCCCTTAAGAGTTATTTCGGGACTATTAGGTGATCATTTGAGAACCTTTCCGGCATCACTTCCGGATGATTTTCGGTATCCGTTCGGGATCCCGTCGGAATCAATGCGGAATTACGGAATCATTTGGGATTCCTTCCGGCATCATTTCTGGATGGTTTTCGGGATTTGTCCGGGATCCCGTCGGGGTTATTTCGGGACCTTTTCGGGGCTAATACGGGATCATTTGGGGATCCTCTAGGGGTCGTTTCGTGACTTTTTCAGTATTACTTCGGGATCATTTTGGGACCCTTTCGGCATAATTTCTTGATGGTTTGCCGGATCCATCAGGGTCATTTCGGGACCATTTTGGGATCATTTGGGGACCCTTCCGAGATCATTTCTGGATCCGTCCGGGATGCCGTAGGAGCCATTTCGGGATTTTTTGTTACTTTTACTGGATAGTTTTGCACCCTTCTGGAATCATTTCTGGATCTGTGCGGGATCCCATCTGGGTCAATTCCGGACTATTTCGGGATCATTTTGGAATCCTTCCGGAATCATTTCTGTATGGTTTTCGCGATCCATCGTGGATCCCCTCGGAGCCATTTCGGAACTTTTTCTGGAGTTAGTCGGGATAATTTAGGAACCCTTCCTGGATATTTTCTGGATAGTGTTTGAGATCCGCCCGGGAGCCCGTCAGGGTCATTTCGGAACCTTTTCGGGATCATTTTGGAACACGTTCAGGGATCATTCCTGTGTGGTTCTCTGGATACGTCTAGAATCGTGTCGCTCTCATTTAGCGTTTTTTTGGGACTATTCGGGGAACTTTTGGAGACCCTTTCGGGGCATTTCTGGATGGTTTTCGGGATCCGTCCGCGATAGCGTTGGGGTCATTTCGTAGCTTTTTCTGGATAATTTCGGGATCATTTGGGATCCTATCAGGTTATCAGCTCATTTAGTTCTTTTTTTACTCAATTACAAAAATAAAATGCATTAGACAGAAAACAAAATTTTAAACAGATAATAAGCAGGCTAACGCGAATAGCCCATATATTTAAAATTTTCCTTGCGGACGGGGCCGCGGGTAAAGGCTAGTATATATTATAAATGGGAAAGTTTGGATGTTTGGATGTTTAGATGTTTGGATGTTTGGATGTTTGGATGTTTGGATGTTTGTTCAGACGTTTGTCTTTGTGACTCAATCACGCAAGAACGGCTGGACCGATTTGGATGAAATTTTGCACACATATAGCCAATAGTCTAGAAGGATCTACTAGCTATATATTTTTCAAAAGGGGCGTGGTCCCCGCCCCCTAGGAACAGTTATAATTTAATTATTATATTTTTTCGTCTTTGCGACTGAAACACGCCAGAATGGCTACACGGATTTTGATGAAATTTGGAACACAGACAATACTCTACTAGCGAAATTTTTTTCGAACATGGAAAGAGGGGTGGGGGTTCCACGACCCCTTCGAGCAATTACTTTTTAATAATTTTTACACATTATAACTTTACGTATACTGGCCTTCACCAATATCACAGACTCAAGGTGTCAAATAAGTCGAGGGCTTACAAAGTAAGCAGTGACACCCTCCGCCCCCTTTATCTACCCCTCTGGTGTAAAATCTAAAAATTGTTATAACTCAATATAACTTTTCTCCTAAATCAATAATTTTTGGTATCTGGCACATACAGATCGAGATCTAGACAATTTTGGAGGAACGATCAGTGGTCCTCTCCTTCTACTGGAATCATTTCGGGACTATTTCGCTATCATTTGGGGACCCTTCCGGCATCATTTCTGGATGGTTGTCGGGATCCGTCCGGGATCCCGTCGGGGTCATTTCGGAACTTTTTCTCGAATAATACGGGATCATTTGGGGATCCTTTCGGCACCATTTCTGGATGGTTTTCGGGTTCCGTCCGGGATCCGGGCAGGGTCATTTCGGGACTATTTCGGTATCATTTGGGGTACCTTCCGGCATCATTTCTAGATGGTTTTCTGGATCCATCCGGGATCCCGTCGGGGTCATTTCGGGACTTTTTCTCGACTAATACGGGATCATTTGGGGTACCTTCCGGAAACATTGCTAGATGGGTTTCGGGATCCGTCCGGGATCCCGTCTTGGTTATTTCGGGACTTTTTCTCGACTAATACGCGATCATTTGGGGACCCTTTCGGCATTATATCTGACTGGTTTTCGGGATCCGTCCGGGATCCAGTCGGGGTCATTTCGGGACTATTTCGGGATCATTTGGGGTGCCTTCCGCCATCATTTCTAGATGGTTTTCGGGATCCCGTCGGGTTCATTTCGGGACTTTTTCTCGACTAATACGGGATCATTTGGGGATCCTTTCGGCACCATTTCTGGATGGTTTTCGGGTTCCGTCCGGGATCCGGGCAGGGTCATTTCGGGACTATTTCGGTATCATTTGGGGTACCTTCCGGCATCATTTCTAGATGGTTTTCTGGATCCATCCGGGATCCCGTCGGGGTCATTTCGAGACTTTTTCTCGACTAATACGGGATCATTTGGGGTACCTTCCGGCATCTTTGCTAGATGGTTTTCGGGATCCGTCCGGGATCCCGTCTTGGTCATTTCGGGACTTTTTCTCGACTAATACGGGATCATTTGGGCACCCTTTCGGCATCATTTCTGGATGGTTTTCGGGATCCGTCCGGGATTCCGTCGGGTCATTTCGGGACTATTTCGGGATCATTTTGGGTGCCTTCCGGCATCATTTCTAGATGGTTGTCGGTATCCGCTCAGGATCCCGTCGGAATTATTGCGGGACTTTTTCGGGATCATTTGGTGCCCCTTCCGGCATCATTTCTGGATGGTTTTTGGGATTCGTCCGGCATCCCGTCGGGTTCATTTCGGGACTTTTTCTCGACTAATACGGGATCATTTGCGGGCCCTTTCGGCATCATTTCTAGATAGTTGTCGGGATCCGTTCGGGATCCCGTCAGGGTCTTTTCGGAACTATTAGGTGATCATTTGAAGACATTTCCGGCATCATTTCTGGATAGTTTTCGGGATCCTTTCGGGTCCAGTCAGGGTCATTTCGGGACTTTTTCGGGATCATTTAGAGATGGCTTTCAGGATTCGTCCGGGAACCCGTCAGGGTAATTTCTGAACTTTTCCGAGACTATTTCGGGATAATTTTGGCACCTTCCCAAGATCATTTCTGGATGGATTTTGGGATCAGTCCGGGCTGCCGACAGGGTCATTTTGGTATTAGGTGATCATTTGAGGACCTTTCCGGCATGACTTCTGGATGGTTTTCGGTATCCGATCAGGATCCCCTCGGAATCATTGCGGGACTTTTTCGGGATCATTTGGGGTCCCTCCCAAGATCATTTCTGGATGGATTTCGGGATCTGTCCGGGATCCCGTCAGGGTCATTTAGGGGTGCGTTCGAGATCCCGTCAGGGTCATTTCGGGACTTCTTCGGGACTATATCGGGATCATTTCTGGATGGTTTATGGGATCCGTCCATGACCCCTTAAGAGTTATTTCGGGACTATTAGGTGATCATTTGAGAACCTTTCCGGCATCACTTCCGGATGATTTTCGGTATCCGTTCGGGATCCCGTCGGAATCAATGCGGAATTACGGAATCATTTGGGATTCCTTCCGGCATCATTTCTGGATGGTTTTCGGGATTTGTCCGGGATCCCGTCGGGGTTATTTCGGGACCTTTTCGGGGCTAATACGGGATCATTTGGGGATCCTCTAGGGGTCGTTTCGTGACTTTTTCAGTATTACTTCGGGATCATTTTGGGACCCTTTCGGCATAATTTCTTGATGGTTTGCCGGATCCATCAGGGTCATTTCGGGACCATTTTGGGATCATTTGGGGACCCTTCCGAGATCATTTCTGGATCCGTCCGGGATGCCGTAGGAGCCATTTCGGGATTTTTTGTTACTTTTACTGGATAGTTTTGCACCCTTCTGGAATCATTTCTGGATCTGTGCGGGATCCCATCTGGGTCAATTCCGGACTATTTCGGGATCATTTTGGAATCCTTCCGGAATCATTTCTGTATGGTTTTCGCGATCCATCGTGGATCCCCTCGGAGCCATTTCGGAACTTTTTCTGGAGTTAGTCGGGATAATTTAGGAACCCTTCCTGGATATTTTCTGGATAGTGTTTGAGATCCGCCCGGGAGCCCGTCAGGGTCATTTCGGAACCTTTTCGGGATCATTTTGGAACACGTTCAGGGATCATTCCTGTGTGGTTCTCTGGATACGTCTAGAATCGTGTCGCTCTCATTTAGCGTTTTTTTGGGACTATTCGGGGAACTTTTGGAGACCCTTTCGGGGCATTTCTGGATGGTTTTCGGGATCCGTCCGCGATAGCGTTGGGGTCATTTCGTAGCTTTTTCTGGATAATTTCGGGATCATTTGGGATCCTATCAGGTTATCAGCTCATTTAGTTCTTTTTTTACTCAATTACAAAAATAAAATGCATTAGACAGAAAACAAAATTTTAAACAGATAATAAGCAGGCTAACGCGAATAGCCCATATATTTAAAATTTTCCTTGCGGACGGGGCCGCGGGTAAAGGCTAGTATATATTATAAATGGCAAAGTTTGGATGTTTGGATGTTTAGATGTTTGGATGTTTGGATGTTTGGATGTTTGGATGTTTGTCCAGACGTTTGTCTTTGTGACTCAATCACGCAAGAACGGCTGGACCGATTTGGATGAAATTTTGCACACATATAGCCAATAGTCTAGAAGGATCTACTAGCTATATATTTTTCAAAAGGGGCGTGGTCCCCGCCCCCTAGGAACAGTTATAATTTAATTATTATATTTTTTCGTCTTTGCGACTGAAACACGCCAGAATGGCTACACGGATTTTGATGAAATTTGGGACACAGACAATACTCTACTAGCGAAATTTTTTTCGAACATGGAAAGAGGGGTGGGGGTTCCACGACCCCTTCGAGCAATTACTTTTTAATAATTTTTACACATTATAACTTTACGTATACTGGCCTTCACCAATATCACAGACTCAAGGTGTCAAATAAGTCGAGGGCTTACAAAGTAAGCAGTGACACCCTCCGCCCCCTTTATCTACCCCTCTGGTGTAAAATCTAAAAATTGTTATAACTCAATATAACTTTTCTCCTAAATCAATAGTTTTTGGTATCTGGCACATACAGATCGAGATCTAGACAATTTTGGAGGAACGATCAGTGGTCCTCTCCTTCTACTGGAATCATTTCGGGACTATTTCGCTATCATTTGGGGACCCTTCCGGCATCATTTCTGGATGGTTGTCGGGATCCGTCCGGGATCCCGTCGGGGTCATTTCGGAACTTTTTCTCGAATAATACGGGATCATTTGGGGATCCTTCCGTAATCATTCCTGGATGGTTTTCGGGTTCCGTCCGGGATCCGGGCAGGGTCATTTCGGGACTATTTCGGTATCATTTGGGGTACCTTCCGGCATCATTTCTAGATGGTTTTCTGGATCCATCCGGGATCCCGTCGGGGTCATTTCGGGACTTTTTCTCGACTAATACGGGATCATTTGGGGTACCTTCCGGAAACATTGCTAGATGGGTTTCGGGATCCGTCCGGGATCCCGTCTTGGTTATTTCGGGACTTTTTCTCGACTAATACGCGATCATTTGGGGACCCTTTCGGCATTATATCTGACTGGTTTTCGGGATCCGTCCGGGATCCAGTCGGGGTCATTTCGGGACTATTTCGGGATCATTTGGGGTGCCTTCCGCCATCATTTCTAGATGGTTTTCGGGATCCCGTCGGGTTCATTTCGGGACTTTTTCTCGACTAATACGGGATCATTTGGGGATCCTTTCGGCACCATTTCTGGATGGTTTTCGGGTTCCGTCCGGGATCCGGGCAGGGTCATTTCGGGACTATTTCGGTATCATTTGGGGTACCTTCCGGCATCATTTCTAGATGGTTTTCTGGATCCATCCGGGATCCCGTCGGGGTCATTTCGAGACTTTTTCTCGACTAATACGGGATCATTTGGGGTACCTTCCGGCATCTTTGCTAGATGGTTTTCGGGATCCGTCCGGGATCCCGTCTTGGTCATTTCGGGACTTTTTCTCGACTAATACGGGATCATTTGGGCACCCTTTCGGCATCATTTCTGGATGGTTTTCGGGATCCGTCCGGGATTCCGTCGGGTCATTTCGGGACTATTTCGGGATCATTTTGGGTGCCTTCCGGCATCATTTCTAGATGGTTGTCGGGATCCGTCCGGGATCCCGTCGGGGTCATTTCGGGACTTTTTCTCGACTAATACGGGATCATTTGGGCGCTCTTTCGGCATCATATCTGGATGGTTTTCAGGATCCGTCCGGGATTCCGTCGGGTCCTTTCGGGACTATTTCGGGATCATTTGGGGTGCCTTCCGGCATCATTTCTACATGGTTGTCGGGATCCGTCCGGAATTCCGTCGGAGTCATTTCGGGACTTTTTCTGGACTAATACGGGATCATTTGGGGACCCTTTCGGCATCATTTCTGGTTGGTTTTCGGGATCCGTCCGGGATCCCATCAGGGTCATTTTTAGACTTTTTCTCGACTAATACGAGATCATTTGAGGTACCTTCCGGCATCATTTCTGGATGATTTTCGGGATCCGTTCGGGATCCCGTCGCGTCATTTCGGGACTATTTCGGGATCATTTGGGGACCCTTTCGGCATCATTTCTGGATGGTTTTCGGGTTCCGTCCGGTGTCCCGTCAGGGTCATTTCGGGACTATATCCGGGATCATTTGAGGTACCTTCCGGCATCAATTCTAAATGGTTTTAGGACTCCGTCCGGGATCCCGTTAGGGTCATTTCGGGACTCCTTCCCGACTAATACGAGAACATTTGGGGACCCCCCTCAGGGCCATTTCGAGACTATTAGGGGATCATTTGGGGACCTTTCCGGAATCATTTCTGTATAGTTTTTGGGGATCTTGTCGTGGTAATTTCGTGACTTTTTCGGGATCATTTGGGGTCCCTTCCGGCATTATTTCTGGATGGTTTTCGGGATCCGTCAGGAATCCCGTCGGGGTCATTTTGGGACTTTTTAGGGACTAATACGGGATAATTAAGGGAGCCTTTCGGCATCATTTCTGGATGGTTTTCGGGATCCGCCGGGATCCCGTCAGGGTCATTTTGGGACTTTTTCTCGAATAATACTGGATCATTTGGGGTACCTTCCCTTCCGGCATCATTTCTGGATGGTTTTCGGTATCCGCCGGGATCCCGGCAGGGTCATTTTGAGACTTTTTCTCGACTAATACGGGATCATTTGAGGTACCTTCCGGCATCATTTCTAGATGATTTTCGGGGTCCGTCCCGGATTCCGTCGGGGTTATTTGGGACATTTTCGGGACTATTCCGGAATCATTTCGGGACTATTTCGCTATCATTTGGGGACCCTTCCGGCATCATTTCTGGATGGTTGTCGGGATCCGTCCGGGATCCCGTCGGGGTCATTTCGGAACTTTTTCTCGAATAATACGGGATCATTTGGAGACCCTTTCGGCATCATTTCTGGATGGTTTTCAGGATCCGTCCAGGATCCCCTCAAGGTCATTTCGGGACTATTTCGGGATCATTTGGGGTGTCTTCCGGCATCAATTCTAGATGGTTTTCGGGATCCGTCCAGGATCCCGTCGGAGTCATTTCGGGATTTTTTCTCGACTAATACGTGGCGGCCACCGTGGTGTGATGGTAGCGTGCTCCGCCTATCACGCCGTATGCCCTGGGTTCAACTCCCGGGCAAAGCAACATCAAAATTTTAGAAATAAGATTTTTCAATTAGAAGAAAATTTTTCTAAGCGGGGTCGCCCCTCGGCAGTGTCTGGCAAGCGCTCCGATTGTATTTCTGCCATGAAAAGCTCTCAGTGAAAACTCATCTGCCTTGCAGATGCCGTTCGGAGTCGGCATAAAACATGTAGGTCCCGTCCGGCCAATTTGTAGGGAAAAATCAAGAGGAGCACGACGCAAATTGGAAGAGAAGCTCGGCCTTAGATCTCTTCGGAGGTTATCGCGCCTTACATTTATTTTTATTTTAATACGGGATCATTTTGGGGTACCTTCCAGAAACATTGCTAGATGGGTTTCGGGATCCGTCCGGGATCCCGTCTTGGTCATTTCGGGACTTTTTCTCGACTAATACGCGATCATTTGGGGACCCTTTCGTCATTATATCTGACTGGTTTTCGGGATCCGTCCGGGATCCAGTCGGGTCATTTCGGGACTATTTTGGGATCATTTGGGGACCCTTTCGGCATCATTTCTGGATGGTTTTCGGGTTCCGTCCGGTATCCCGTCAGGGTCATTTCGGGACTATATCCGGGATCATTTGAGGTACCTTCCGGCATCAATTCTAAATGGTTTTAGGACTCCGTCCGGGATCCCGTTGGGGTCATATCGGGACTCCTTCGCGACTAATACGAGAACATTTGGGGACCCCCCCTCAGGCCATTTCGAGACTATTAGGGGATCATTTGGGGACCTTTCCGGAATCATTTCTGTATAGTTTTTGGGGATCCTGTCGTGGTAATTTCGTGACTTTTTCGGGATCATTTGGGGTCCCTTCCGGCATAATTTCTGGATGGTTTTCGGGATCCGTCAGGAATACCGTCGGGGTCATTTTGGGACTTTTTCGGGACTAATACGGGATAATTAGGGGAGCCTTTCGGCATCATTTCTGGATGGTTTTCGGCATCTTGCCAGGGTCATTTCGGGATCATTTGGGGTGCCCTTCAGGAATCATTTCTTTGTGGTTCTCTGGATAAGTCCAGAATCGCGTCGTTGTCATTTCGGGTTTTTAGGGACTATTCCGGGAACTTTTGGAGACCCTTCCGTGGCATTTCTAGATGGTTTTCGGGATCCGTCCGCGATAGCGTCGGGGCATTTCGTGGATTTTTCTGGATAATTTTGGGATCCTATCAGGTTATCAGCTCATTTAGTTCTTTTTTTTACTCAATTACAAAAATAAAATGCATTAGACAGCAAAAATTTTTTAAAAAGATAACTTCATAAGCAGGCTAACGTGAATAGCCCATATATTTAATTTTCTCCTTGCGGATGGGGCCGCGGGTAAAGGCTAGTCTAATATATATATTATAAACAAAAAAAAGAAAACAAAATTTTAAACAGATAATAAGCAGGCTAACGCGAATAGCCCATATATTTAAAATTTTCCTTGCGGACGGGGCCGCGGGTAAAGGCTAGTATATATTATAAATGGCAAAGTTTGGATGTTTGGATGTTTAGATGTTTGGATGTTTGGATGTTTGGATGTTTGGATGTTTGTCCAGACCAGGCATGCTTAACCAACGAAACGATATCATTTCGTTACGATAATCAACGTTAATAAACGAAACGAAGTCATTTCGTTTCGTTTATTAACGTTAAGATCGTCAAATTAACGAAATGATTTCGTTTCGTTTTCTGCCATATCAAAACGAAATCAAATCGTTTATGTTGATTATTAATTTCAAACTATGCTGGCAAAGCTGATTGATGGCGGAGTCATTAAAGGTGAAAGCATTAGCCAAGCTGATTGCAACTTTTCTCATGCATTTTGACAGTACGAACATTTCTCAGAGTATTTTTGACATTACCACCAACGAATTACACAAACAAATTACATAGAGTTTGTGTGTGTATGTGCGCTCGTTGTTGCCACCTTACGGCTTCACCATTGCTATAGCATTGCCAGCACAATTCAAACATAAAGTATCACGTTTTTGTTAACGTTTTTAACGTTAACGAAAGCTTTTCGTTTCAGTTAAAAACGAGATACAATTTATTTTGATAATTTCTTTATCGATAATATTTCGAAGTGTTTCAACGGAAACGGTGGAAATTTTTTGATAAACGATTAGCTTAACGTTAAGGTGCATCCCTGGTCCAGACGTTTGTCTTTGTGACTCAATCACGCAAGAACGGCTGGACCGATTTGGATGAAATTTTGCACACATATAGCCAATAGTCTAGAAGGATCTACTAACTATATATTTTTGAAAAGGGGCGTGGTCCCCGCCCCCTAGGAACAGTTATAATTTAATTATTATATTTTTTCGTCTTTGCGACTGAATCACGCCAGAATGGCTAGACGGATTTTGATGAAATTTGGGACACAGACAGTAGTCTACTAGCGAAATTTTTTTCGAACATGGAAAGAGGGGTGGGGGTCCCACGACCCCTTCGAGAAATTATTTTTCAATAATTTTTACACATTATAACTTTACGTATACTGGCCTTCACCAATATCACAAGCTCAAGGGGTCAAATAAGTCGAGGGCTTACAAAGTAAGCAGTGATACCTTCCGCCCGCCCCCCCCCCCTTTATCTCCCCCTCTGGTGTAAAATCTATAAATTGTTATAACTCAATATAAATTTTCTCCTAAATCAATAGTTTTTGGTATCTGGTACATACAGAACGAGATCTAGACAATTTTGGAGGAACGATCAGTGGTCCTCTCCTCTACTCCCGCCATCCGCCCTCCATCAATTGTTTTTATTAGCACGCTTTTATTAGCTTTACCTGTATGTTTCTATGTAACTTTTTATTCGCTCCAATGCGCCTGCTGCCTTATTAACATGGTTTTATAATTAGCTTTACCTTATTTGTAATCCCGTAAGGGTCATATCGAGACCCTCCGGGATCATTTCTGGATGGTTTTCGGGATCGGTCCGGGATTACGCCGGGGTAATTTCGGGACTTTTTCGGGACTATTTCGGGATCATTTTGGGACCCTTCCGGGATCATTTCTGTATAGTTTTCGGGATCCGTCCGGGATCCCGTCGGGGTTATTTTGGGACATTTTCGGGACTATTCCGGAATCATTTCGGGACTATTTCGCGATCATTTGGGGACCCTTCCGGCATCATTTCTGAATGGTTTTCGGGATCCGCCCAGGATCCCGTCGGGGTACTTTCGGGATCATTTGCGTACCTTCGAGAGATAAATTCTTGATGGTTTCCGGGATCATTACGGGACTTTTTCGGGGTCAGTTTGGGTCCTTTCCGTAATCATTCCTGGATGGTTTTAGGGATCCGTCCGGGATCCCGTCGGGACCATTTCGGGGCTATTTCGGGATCATTAGGGGTATCTTCCGGCATCATTTCTGCATGGTTTTCGAGATCCGTCCGCGATCCCGTCAGGGTCATTTCGGGACTATATCGGGATAATTTGGGGTACCTGCCTGCATCATTTCTGGATGGTTTTCGGTATCCGTCCGGGATCCCGTCGGTGTCATTTCGGGACCATTTGGGGTCCATTCCGGCATCATTTCTGGATGGTTTTCGGGATCCGTCCGGGATCCTGTCAAGGTCATTTTGGTACTTTTGCGGGATCATTTGGGATCTCTTCCGGCATCATTTCTGGATGGTTTTCGGGATCCGTCCGGGATCCCGTCGATGTCATTTCGGGACTATTACGGCATCATTTGGGGTACCTTCCGGCATCATTTCTAGATGGTTTTCGGGATCCATCCGGGATCCCGTCGGGGTCATTTCGGAACTTTTTCTCGACTAATACAGGATCATTTGGGGAACCTTTCGGCATCATTTCTGGATGGTTTACGGGATCCGTCCGGGATCCCGTCGGCGTCATTTTTGGACTTTTGCGGGATCATTTCGGGTCTCTTCCGGCATCATTTCTGGATGGTTTACGGGATCCGTCCGGGATCCTGTCGGGGTCATTTTGAGACTTTTGCGGGATCATTTGGGGTCTCCTCCGGCATCATTTCTGGATGGTTTACGGGATCCGTCCGGGATCCTGTCGGGGTCATTTTGGGACTTTTGCGGGATCATTTGGGATCTCTTCCGGCATCATTTCTGGATGGTTTACCGGATCCGTCCGGGATCCTGCCGGGGTCATTTTGGGACTTTTGCGGGATAATTTGGGGTCTCTTCCGGCATCATTTCTGGATGGTTTACGGGATCCGTCCGGGACCCTGTCGGGGTCATTTTGGGACTTTAGCGGGATCATTTGGGGTCTCCTCCGGCATCATTTCTGGATGGTTTACGGGATCCGTCCGGGATCCTGTCGGGGTCATTTTGGGACTTTTGCGGGATCATTTGGGGTCTCTCCCGGCATCATTTCTGGATGGTTTTCGGGATCCGTCCGGGATCCTGTCGGGGTCATTTTGGGACTTTTGCGGGATCATTTGGGGTCTCTTCCGGCATCATTTCTGGATGGTTTACGGGATCCGTCCGGGACCCTGTCGGGGTCAATTTGGGACTTTAGCGGGATCATTTGGGGTCTCCTCCGGCATCATTTCTGGATGGTTTTCGGGATCCGTCCGGGATCCCGTCGATGTCATTTCGGGACTATTTCGGCATCATTTGGGGTACCTTCCGCTATCAATTCTAGATGGTTTTCGGGCTCCGTCCGGGATCCCGTCGGAGTCATTTCGGAATTTTTTCTCGACTAATACAGGATCATTTGGGGACCCTATCGGCATCATTTCTGGATGGTTTTCGGAATCCGTCCGCGATCCCGTCAGGGTCATTTCGGGACTATTTCGGGATAATTTGGGGTACCTGCCGGCATCATTTCTGGATGGTTTTCGGTATCCGTCCGGGATCCCGTCGGTGTCATTTCGGGACCATTTGGGGTCCATTCCGGCATCATTTCTGGAAGGTTTTCGGGATCCGTCCGGGATCCTGTCGGGGTCATTTTGGGACTTTTGCGGGATCATTTGGGGTCTCTTCCGGCATCATTTCTGGATGGTTTTCGGGATCCGTCCGGGATCCTGTCGGGGTCATTTTTGGACTTTTGCGAGATCATTTGGGGTCTCTTCCGGCATCATTTCTGGATGGTTTACAGGATCCGTCCGGGATCCTGTCGGGGTCATTTTGAGACTTTTGCGGGATCATTTGGGGTCTCTTCCGGCATTATTTCTGTATGGTTTTCGGGATCCGTCCGGGATCCTGTCGGGGTCATTTTGGGACTTTTGCGGGATCATTTGGGGTCTCTTCCGGCATCATTTCTGGATGGTTTACGGGATCCGTCCGGGATCCTGTCGGTGTCATTTTGGGCCTTTTGCGGGATCATTTGGGTTCTCTTCCGGCATCATTTCTGGATGGTTTACGGGATCCGTCCGGGATCCTGTCGGGGTCATTTTGGGACTTTTGCGGGATCATTTGGGGTCTCTCCCGGCATCATTTCTGGATGGTTTTCGGGATCCGTCCGGGATCCTGTCGGGGTCATTTTGGGACTTTTGCGGGATCATTTGGGGTCTCTTCCGGCATCATTTCTGGATGGTTTACGAGATCCGTCCGGGATCCTGTCGGGGTCATTTTGGGACTTTTGCGAGATCATTTGGGGTCTCATTTCTGGATGGTTTACGGGATCCGTCCGGGACCCTGTCGGGGTCATTTTGGGACTTTAGCGGGATCATTTGGGGTCTACTCCGGCATCATTTCTGGATGGTTTTCGGGATCCGTCCGGGATCCTGTCGGGGTCATTTTGGGACCTTTGCGGGATCATTTGGGGTCTCTTCCGGCATCATTTCTAGATGGTTTTCGGGATCCGTCCGGGATACCGTCGATGTCATTTCGGGACTATTTCGGCATCATTTGGGGTACCTTCCGGTATCAATTCTAGATGGTTTTAGGGATCCGTCCGGGATCCCGTCGGAGTCATTTCGGAACTTTTTCTCGACTAATACAGGATAATTTGGGGACCCTTTCGGCATCATTTCTGGATAGTTTTAGGGATCCGTTCGGGATCCCGACGGGGTCATATCGGGACCATTTGGGGTACCTACCGACATCATTTCTGGATGGTTTACGGGATCCATCCGGGACCCTGTCGGGGTCATTTTGGGACTTTAGCGGGATCATTTGGGGTCTCCTCCGGCATCATTTCTGGATGGTTTCCGGATCCATCCGGGATTCCGTCGGCGTAATTTCGGGACTATTAGGGGGTTATTTGGGGACCTTTCCGGCATCATTTCTGGATAGTTTTAGGGATCTGTCCGGGATCCCGACGGAGTTTTTTCGGGACTTTTTCCGGACTATTTCTGGATTATTGCGGACTTTTCAGAGCTCAGTTCTGGATGATTTTCGGGATCTGTCCGGGATCCCGTCGGAGTTATTTCGGGGTAATTTTGGGACCCTTCCAGGATAATTTCTTCATGATTTTCGGGATGGGTCTGAGTTTTTCGTGACTTTCGGGACTATTTCGGGATCATTTGCGGAACCTTCAGAGATCAATTCTGGATGGTTTGTGGACTTTTCCGGGATCATTTGGGGATCCCTCCAGAGTCATTTCTGGATGGTTTTCGGGATCCCGTCAGGGTCATTTCGGGCCTTTTTCGTGACTACTATTTCGGAATCATTTTGGGACTCTTCCGGGATAATTTCTGGGCGATTTTCGGGATTTGTCCGGGATCCCGTCAGAGTTTTTTCGGGACTTTTTCGGACTATATCGGGATCATTTGCGGACCGTTCAGGAATCAAATCTGGATGGTTTACGGGACCCGTCCGGGATCCCGTCAGGGTCATTTCGGGACTTTTCGTGACTACTTCGGGATTATTTTGGGACCCTTCCGGCATCATTTCTGGATAGTTTTCGAGATTTGTCCAGGATCCCGTCGGCATCATTTCGTGACTATTTGGTGTCATTTAGGGACACTTCCGGGATCATTTTAGGTCTCTTCGAAACCGGTAATTCAGCACACATGGCCGTGGATTTACCGCAAATTATTCGTAATTAAAATTCGGTATGTTTTATCTTTAATATATCACAGCTTTTTCGTTCTATTTTTGAATGAATCCTGTACGAACTATTACAACTATAATTAAAATTTTTGTAATATTTTAACCAACTAAATACCCGAAAAAGCAACACTGCTTTCATTTAAAAATTATTTTTTGGTTTTAGCTAATTGTAGTTTCACTCCTTTGTTCTATGAGTAGTAATTCTTTCACCCCTGTCATATCAATTAATTTAACTTAGAAACAAAATGTATTTTTTTAATTCGAAAAAAGTGTATTGTACTATTCATGTACGCGTGCCCATCAGCTCAGTTAGTTCTTTTTTTTTACTGTATTAAAAAATAAAATACATTGACAGAAAAAATTTTTAAACAGACAACTTGATAAGCAGGCTAACGTGAATAGCACATATATTTTATTTTCTCCTTGCGGACGGGGCCGCGGGTAAAGGCTAGTATATTATAAATGGGAAAGTTTGGATGTTAAGATGTTTGGATGTTTGGATGTTTGGATGTTTGGATGTTTGGATGTTTGTCCAGACGTTTGTCTTTGTGACTCAATCACGCAAGAACGGCTGGACCGATTTGGATGAAATTTTGCACACATATAGCCAATAGTCTAGAAGGATCTACTAACTATATATTTTTGAAAAGGGGCGTGCTCCCCGCCCCCTAGGAACAGTTATAATTTAATTATTATATTTTTTCGTCTTTGCGACTGAATCACGCCAGAATGGCTAGACGGATTTTGATGAAATTTGGGACACAGACAGTAGTCTACTAGCGAAATTTTTTTCGAACATGGAAAGAGGGGTGGGGGTCCCACGACCCCTTCGAGAAATTATTTTTCAATAATTTTTACACATTATAACTTTACGTATACTGGCCTTCACCAATATCACAAGCTCAAGGGGTCAAATAAGTCGAGGGCTTACAAAGTAAGCAGTGATACCTTCCGCCCGCCCCCCCCCCCTTTATCTCCCCCTCTGGTGTAAAATCTATAAATTGTTATAACTCAATATAAATTTTCTCCTAAATCAATAGTTTTTGGTATCTGGTACATACAGAACGAGATCTAGACAATTTTGGAGGAACGATCAGTGGTCCTCTCCTCTACTCCCGCCATCCGCCCTCCATCAATTGTTTTTATTAGCACGCTTTTATTAGCTTTACCTGTATGTTTCTATGTAACTTTTTATTCGCTCCAATGCGCCTGCTGCCTTATTAACATGGTTTTATAATTAGCTTTACCTTATTTGTAATCCCGTAAGGGTCATATCGAGACCCTCCGGGATCATTTCTGGATGGTTTTCGGGATCGGTCCGGGATTACGCCGGGGTAATTTCGGGACTTTTTCGGGACTATTTCGGGATCATTTTGGGACCCTTCCGGGATCATTTCTGTATAGTTTTCGGGATCCGTCCGGGATCCCGTCGGGGTTATTTTGGGACATTTTCGGGACTATTCCGGAATCATTTCGGGACTATTTCGCGATCATTTGGGGACCCTTCCGGCATCATTTCTGAATGGTTTTCGGGATCCGTCCAGGATCCCGTCGGGGTACTTTCGGGATCATTTGCGTACCTTCGAGAGATAAATTCTTGATGGTTTCCGGGATCATTACGGGACTTTTTCGGGGTCAGTTTGGGTCCTTTCCGTAATCATTCCTGGATGGTTTTAGGGATCCGTCCGGGATCCCGTCGGGACCATTTCGGGGCTATTTCGGGATCATTAGGGGTATCTTCCGGCATCATTTCTGCATGGTTTTCGAGATCCGTCCGCGATCCCGTCAGGGTCATTTCGGGACTATATCGGGATAATTTGGGGTACCTGCCTGCATCATTTCTGGATGGTTTTCGGTATCCGTCCGGGATCCCGTCGGTGTCATTTCGGGACCATTTGGGGTCCATTCCGGCATCATTTCTGGATGGTTTTCGGGATCCGTCCGGGATCCTGTCAAGGTCATTTTGGGACTTTTGCGGGATCATTTGGGATCTCTTCCGGCATCATTTCTGAATGGTTTTCGGGATCCGTCCGGGATCCCGTCGATGTCATTTCGGGACTATTACGGCATCATTTGGGGTACCTTCCGGCATCATTTCTAGATGGTTTTCGGGATCCATCCGGGATCCCGTCGGGGTCATTTCGGAACTTTTTCTCGACTAATACAGGATCATTTGGGGAACCTTTCGGCATCATTTCTGGATGGTTTACGGGATCCGTGACTTTTGCGGGATAATTTGGGGTCTCTTCCGGCATCATTTCTGGATGGTTTACGGGATCCGTCCGGGACCCTGTCGGGGTCATTTTGGGACTTTAGCGGGATCATTTGGGGTCTCCTCCGGCATCATTTCTGGATGGTTTACGGGATCCGTCCGGGATCCTGTCGGGGTCATTTTGGGACTTTTGCGGGATCATTTGGGGTCTCTCCCGGCATCATTTCTGGATGGTTTTCGGGATCCGTCCGGGATCCTGTCGGGGTCATTTTGGGACTTTTGCGGGATCATTTGGGGTCTCTTCCGGCATCATTTCTGGATGGTTTACGGGATCCGTCCGGGACCCTGTCGGGGTCAATTTGGGACTTTAGCGGAATCATTTGGGGTCTCCTCCGGCATCATTTCTGGATGGTTTTCGGGATCCGTCCGGGATCCCGTCGATGTCATTTCGGGACTATTTCGGCATCATTTGGGGTACCTTCCGCTATCAATTCTAGATGGTTTTCGGGCTCCGTCCGGGATCCCGTCGGAGTCATTTCGGAATTTTTTCTCGACTAATACAGGATCATTTGGGGACCCTATCGGCATCATTTCTGGATGGTTTTCGGAATCCGTCCGCGATCCCGTCAGGGTCATTTCGGGACTATTTCGGGATAATTTGGGGTACCTGCCGGCATCATTTCTGGATGGTTTTCGGTATCCGTCCGGGATCCCGTCGGTGTCATTTCGGGACCATTTGGGGTCCATTCCGGCATCATTTCTGGAAGGTTTTCGGGATCTGTCCGGGATCCTGTCGGGGTCATTTTGGGACTTTTGCGGGATCATTTGGGGTCTCTTCCGGCATCATTTCTGGATGGTTTTCGGGATCCGTCCGGGATCCTGTCGGGGTCATTTTTGGACTTTTGCGAGATCATTTGGGGTCTCTTCCGGCATCATTTCTGGATGGTTTACAGGATCCGTCCGGGATCCTGTCGGGGTCATTTTGAGACTTTTGCGGGATCATTTGGGGTCTCTTCCGGCATCATTTCTGTATGGTTTTCGGGATCCGTCCGGGATCCTGTCGGGGTCATTTTGGGACTTTTGCGGGATCATTTGGGGTCTCTTCCGGCATCATTTCTGGATGGTTTACGGGATCCGTCCGGGATCCTGTCGGGGTCATTTTGGGCCTTTTGCGGGATCATTTGGGTTCTCTTCCGGCATCATTTCTGGATGGTTTACGGGATCCGTCCGGGATCCTGTCGGGGTCATTTTGGGACTTTTGCGGGATCATTTGGGGTCTCTCCCGGCATCATTTCTGGATGGTTTTCGGGATCCGTCCGGGATCCTGTCGGGGTCATTTTGGGACTTTTGCGGGATCATTTGGGGTCTCTTCCGGCATCATTTCTGGATGGTTTACGAGATCCGTCCGGGATCCTGTCGGGGTCATTTTGGGACTTTTGCGAGATCATTTGGGGTCTCATTTCTGGATGGTTTACGGGATCCGTCCGGGACCCTGTCGGGGTCATTTTGGGACTTTAGCGGGATCATTTGGGGTCTCCTCCGGCATCATTTCTGGATGGTTTTCGGGATCCGTCCGGGATCCTGTCGGGGTCATTTTGGGACCTTTGCGGGATCATTTGGGGTCTCTTCCGGCATCATTTCTAGATGGTTTTCGGGATCCGTCCGGGATACCGTCGATGTCATTTCGGGACTATTTCGGCATCATTTGGGGTACCTTCCGGTATCAATTCTAGATGGTTTTAGGGATCCGTCCGGGATCCCGTCGGAGTCATTTCGGAACTTTTTCTCGACTAATACAGGATAATTTGGGGACCCTTTCGGCATCATTTCTGGATAGTTTTAGGGATCCGTTCGGGATCCCGACGGGGTCATATCGGGACCATTTGGGGTACCTACCGACATCATTTCTGGATGGTTTACGGGATCCATCCGGGACCCTGTCGGGGTCATTTTGGGACTTTAGCGGGATCATTTGGGGTCTCCTCCGGCATCATTTCTGGATGGTTTCCGGATCCATCCGGGATTCCGTCGGCGTAATTTCGGGACTATTAGGGGGTTATTTGGGGACCTTTCCGGCATCATTTCTGGATAGTTTTAGGGATCCGTTCGGGATCCCGACGGGGTCATATCGGGACCATTTGGGGTACCTACCGGCATCATTTCTGGTTGGTTTTCGGGATCCGTCCGGGATCCCGTCGGAATAATTTCGGGACTATTTCGGGATCATTTGGGTACCTACCTTCATCATTTCTGGATGATTTTCGGGATCCGTACGGGATCCCGTCGGGGTCATTTCAGGACTTTTTCGGGATCCGCCCGTGATCCCGGCGGGGTCATTTCGGGACTATTTCGGGATCATTTGGGGTACCTAGATGGACAGTTTTCGGGATTCGTCCGGGATCCCGTCTGGATCATTTCAGGACTTTTTCGGGATCATTTGGGGTATCTTCCGGCCACTTTTCTAGATGGTTTTCGGTATCCGTCCGGCATACCGTCAGGGTAATTTCGGGACTATTTGGGGATAACTTGCGAACCTTTCCGGTATCATTTCTGGATAGTTTCCGGGATCCTTCGGGGATCCCGTCAGGGTCATTTCGAAACCCGCGACTAATGCGTGATCATTTGGGGACCCCTTCGCCATCATTTCCGGATGGTTTTCGTTATCCGTCCGGGATACCGTCAGGGTAATTTTGGGACTATTTGGGGATAACTTGGGAACCTTTCCGGCATCATTTCTGGATAGTTTCCGGGATCCGTCGGGAATCCCGTCAGGATCATTTCGGAACTATAAGGGGATCATTTCACCTTCCAGCATCATTTCTGTATACTTTTGGGGATCCGTCCGGGATCCCGACGGGGTCATTTCTGGCCTATTTCGGGATCATTTTGGGGTACCAACCGGCATCATTTCTGGATGATCCGGGATCCGTCCGGGATCCCATTGGGGGAATTTCGGGATCATTTGGGGTCCCTTCCGGCATCATTTCTGGATCGTTTTCGGGATCCGTCCGAGATCCCGTCGGGTTTATTTTTTTACTTTTTCGGGAAAATGTCAGGGAATTTCGAGACTGTTCTTGGATCATTTGGGGATCCTTCAGGGATAATTTCTGGATGGTTTTCGGGATCCCGTCGGGGTAATTTCGGGACTTTTTCACGACTATTTCGGGGTCAGTTGCCCTTAAAGATCATTTATGGGTGGTTTTCGGGATCCGTCCGGGATCCCGTCGGGGTAATTTCGGGACTTTTTCACGACTATTTCGGGGTCAGTTGCCCTTAAAGATCATTTATGGGTGGTTTTCGGGATCCGTCCGGGATCCCGTCGGGGTATTTCGCGCCTTTTCGGGACTATTTCGGGATCATTTTGGGACCCTTCCGGGATAATTTCTCTATGATTTTCGGGATCTGTTCGGGATCCCTTCGTAGTTTTTTTCGCGACTTTATCTGGGATAAATTGCGGACCGTTTAGAGATCAATTCTGGATGGTTTTCGGTATCGGTCTGGGATCTCCTCAAGGTCATTTCGGGACTTTTTCGGGACTATTTCGGAATCATTTTGGGACCCCTCCGGCATAATTTCTGGGTGATTTTCGGGATCTGTCCGGGATCCCGACGGAGTTTTTTCGGGACTTTTTCCGGACTATTTCTGGATTATTGCGGACTTTTCAGAGCTCAGTTCTGGATGATTTTCGGGATCTGTCCGGGATCCCGTCGGAGTTATTTCGGGGTAATTTTGGGACCCTTCCAGGATAATTTCTTCATGATTTTCGGGATGGGTCTGAGTTTTTCGTGACTTTCGGGACTATTTCGGGATCATTTGCGGAACCTTCAGAGATCAATTCTGGATGGTTTGTGGACTTTTCCGGGATCATTTGGGGATCCCTCCAGAGTCATTTCTGGATGGTTTTCGGGATCCCGTCAGGGTCATTTCGGGCCTTTTTCGTGACTACCATTTCGGAATCCGCCCCCCCCCCCTTTATCTCCCCCTCTGGTGTAAAATCTATAAATTGTTATAACTCAATATAAATTTTCTCCTAAATCAATAGTTTTTGGTATCTGGTACATACAGAACGAGATCTAGACAATTTTGGAGGAACGATCAGTGGTCCTCTCCTCTACTCCCGCCATCCGCCCTCCATCAATTGTTTTTATTAGCACGCTTTTATTAGCTTTACCTGTATGTTTCTATGTAACTTTTTATTCGCTCCAATGCGCCTGCTGCCTTATTAACATGGTTTTATAATTAGCTTTACCTTATTTGTAATCCCGTAAGGGTCATATCGAGACCCTCCGGGATCATTTCTGGATGGTTTTCGGGATCGGTCCGGGATTACGCCGGGGTAATTTCGGGACTTTTTCGGGACTATTTCGGGATCATTTTGGGACCCTTCCGGGATCATTTCTGTATAGTTTTCGGGATCCGTCCGGGATCCCGTCGGGGTTATTTTGGGACATTTTCGGGACTATTCCGGAATCATTTCGGGACTATTTCGCGATCATTTGGGGACCCTTCCGGCATCATTTCTGAATGGTTTTCGGGATCCGTCCAGGATCCCGTCGGGGTACTTTCGGGATCATTTGCGTACCTTCGAGAGATAAATTCTTGATGGTTTCCGGGATCATTACGGGACTTTTTCGGGGTCAGTTTGGGTCCTTTCCGTAATCATTCCTGGATGGTTTTAGGGATCCGTCCGGGATCCCGTCGGGACCATTTCGGGGCTATTTCGGGATCATTAGGGGTATCTTCCGGCATCATTTCTGCATGGTTTTCGAGATCCGTCCGCGATCCCGTCAGGGTCATTTCGGGACTATATCGGGATAATTTGGGGTACCTGCCTGCATCATTTCTGGATGGTTTTCGGTATCCGTCCGGGATCCCGTCGGTGTCATTTCGGGACCATTTGGGGTCCATTCCGGCATCATTTCTGGATGGTTTTCGGGATCCGTCCGGGATCCTGTCAAGGTCATTTTGGGACTTTTGCGGAATATTTGGGATCTCTTCCGGCATCATTTCTGGATGGTTTTCGGGATCCGTCCGGGATCCCGTCGATGTCATTTCGGGACTATTACGGCATCATTTGGGGTACCTTCCGGCATCATTTCTAGATGGTTTTCGGGATCCATCCGGGATCCCGTCGGGGTCATTTCGGAACTTTTTCTCGACTAATACAGGATCATTTGGGGAACCTTTCGGCATCATTTCTGGATGGTTTACGGGATCCGTCCGGGATCCCGTCGGCGTCATTTTGGGACTTTTGCGGGATCATTTCGGGTCTCTTCCGGCATCATTTCTGGATGGTTTACGGGATCCGTCCGGGATCCTGTCGGGGTCATTTTGAGACTTTTGCGGGATCATTTGGGGTCTCCTCCGGCATCATTTCTGGATGGTTTACGGGATCCGTCCGGGATCCTGTCGGGGTCATTTTGAGACTTTTGCGGGATCATTTGGGGTCTCCTCCGGCATCATTTCTGGATGGTTTACGGGATCCGTCCGGGATCCCGTCGGCGTCATTTTGGGACTTTTGCGGGATCATTTCGGGTCTCTTCCGGCATCATTTCTGGATGGTTTACCGGATCCGTCCGGGATCCTGCCGGGGTCATTTTGGGACTTTTGCGGGATAATTTGGGGTCTCTTCCGGCATCATTTCTGGATGGTTTACGGGATCCGTCCGGGACCCTGTCGGGGTCATTTTGGGACTTTAGCGGGATCATTTGGGGTCTCCTCCGGCATCATTTCTGGATGGTTTACGGGATCCGTCCGGGATCCTGTCGGGGTCATTTTGGGACTTTTGCGGGATCATTTGGGGTCTCTCCCGGCATCATTTCTGGATGGTTTTCGGGATCCGTCCGGGATCCTGTCGGGGTCATTTTGGGACTTTTGCGGGATCATTTGGGGTCTCTTCCGGCATCATTTCTGGATGGTTTACGGGATCCGTCCGGGACCCTGTCGGGGTCAATTTGGGACTTTAGCGGGATCATTTGGGGTCTCCTCCGGCATCATTTCTGGATGGTTTTCGGGATCCGTCCGGGATCCCGTCGATGTCATTTCGGGACTATTTCGGCATCATTTGGGGTACCTTCCGCTATCAATTCTAGATGGTTTTCGGGCTCCGTCCGGGATCCCGTCGGAGTCATTTCGGAATTTTTTCTCGACTAATACAGGATCATTTGGGGACCCTATCGGCATCATTTCTGGATGGTTTTCGGAATCCGTCCGCGATCCCGTCAGGGTCATTTCGGGACTATTTCGGGATAATTTGGGGTACCTGCCGGCATCATTTCTGGATGGTTTTCGGTATCCGTCCGGGATCCCGTCGGTGTCATTTCGGGACCATTTGGGGTCCATTCCGGCATCATTTCTGGAAGGTTTTCGGGATCCGTCCGGGATCCTGTCGGGGTCATTTTGGGACTTTTGCGGGATCATTTGGGGTCTCTTCCGGCATCATTTCTGGATGGTTTACGGGATCCGTCCGGGATCCTGTCGGGGTCATTTTGGGCCTTTTGCGGGATCATTTGGGTTCTCTTCCGGCATCATTTCTGGATGGTTTACGGGATCCGTCCGGGATCCTGTCGGGGTCATTTTGGGACTTTTGCGGGATCATTTGGGGTCTCTTCCGGCATCATTTCTGTATGGTTTTCGGGATCCGTCCGGGATCCTGTCGGGGTCATTTTGGGACTTTTGCGGGATCATTTGGGGTCTCTTCCGGCATCATTTCTGGATGGTTTACGGGATCCGTCCGGGATCCTGTCGGGGTCATTTTGGGCCTTTTGCGGGATCATTTGGGTTCTCTTCCGGCATCATTTCTGGATGGTTTTCGGGATCCGTCCGGGATCCTGTCGGGGTCATTTTGGGACTTTTGCGGGATCATTTGGGGTCTCTTCCGGCATCATTTCTGGATGGTTTACGAGATCCGTCCGGGATCCTGTCGGGGTCATTTTGGGACTTTTGCGAGATCATTTGGGGTCTCATTTCTGGATGGTTTACGGGATCCGTCCGGGACCCTGTCGGGGTCATTTTGGGACTTTAGCGGGATCATTTGGGGTCTCCTCCGGCATCATTTCTGGATGGTTTTCGGGATCCGTCCGGGATCCTGTCGGCGTCATTTTGGGACCTTTGCGGGATCATTTGGGGTCTCTTCCGGCATCATTTCTAGATGGTTTTCGGGATCCGTCCGGAATACCGTCGATGTCATTTCGGGACTATTTCGGCATCATTTGGGGTACCTTCCGGTATCAATTCTAGATGGTTTTAGGGATCCGTCCGGGATCCCGTCGGAGTCATTTCGGAACTTTTTCTCGACTAATACAGGATAATTTGGGGACCCTTTCGGCATCATTTCTGGATAGTTTTAGGGATCCGTTCGGGATCCCGACGGGGTCATATCGGGACCATTTGGGGTACCTACCGACATCATTTCTGGATGGTTTACGGGATCCATCCGGGACCCTGTCGGGGTCATTTGGGGTCTCCTCCGGCATCATTTCTGGATGGTTTCCGGATCCATCCGGGATTCCGTCGGCGTAATTTCGGGACTATTAGGGGGTTATTTGGGGACCTTTCCGGCATCATTTCTGGATAGTTTTAGGGATCCGTTCGGGATCCCGACGGGGTCATATCGGGACCATTTGGGGTACCTACCGGCATCATTTCTGGTTGGTTTTCGGGATCCGTCCGGGATCCCGTCGGGATAATTTCGGGACTATTTCGGGATCATTTGGGTACCTACCTTCATCATTTCTGGATGATTTTCGGGATCCGTACGGGATCCCGTCGGGGTCATTTCAGGACTTTTTCGGGATCCGCCCGTGATCCCGGCGGGGTCATTTCGGGACTATTTCGGGATCATTTGGGGTACCTAGATGGACAGTTTTCGGGATTCGTCCGGGATCCCGTCTGGATCATTTCAGGACTTTTTCGGGATCATTTGGGGTATCTTCCGGCCACTTTTCTAGATGGTTTTCGGTATCCGTCCGGCATACCGTCAGGGTAATTTCGGGACTATTTGGGGATAACTTGCGAACCTTTCCGGTATCATTTCTGGATAGTTTCCGGGATCCTTCGGGGATCCCGTCAGGGTCATTTCGAAACCCGCGACTAATGCGTGATCATTTGGGGACCCCTTCGCCATCATTTCCGGATGGTTTTCGTTATCCGTCCGGGATACCGTCAGGGTAATTTTGGGACTATTTGGGGATAACTTGGGAACCTTTCCGGCATCATTTCTGGATAGTTTCCGGGATCCGTCGGGAATCCCGTCAGGATCATTTCGGAACTATAAGGGGATCATTTCACCTTCCAGCATCATTTCTGTATACTTTTGGGGATCCGTCCGGGATCCCGACGGGGTCATTTCTGGCCTATTTCGGGATCATTTTGGGGTACCAACCGGCATCATTTCTGGATGATCCGGGATCCGTCCGGGATCCCATCGGGGGAATTTCGGGATCATTTGGGGTCCCTTCCGGCATCATTTCTGGATCGTTTTCGGGATCCGTCCGAGATCCCGTCGGGTTTATTTTTTTACTTTTTCGGGAAAATGTCAGGGAATTTCGAGACTGTTCTTGGATCATTTGGGGATCCTTCAGGGATAATTTCTGGATGGTTTTCGGGATCCCGTCGGGGTAATTTCGGGACTTTTTCACGACTATTTCGGGGTCAGTTGCCCTTAAAGATCATTTATGGGTGGTTTTCGGGATCCGTCCGGGATCCCGTCGGGGTATTTCGCGCCTTTTCGGGACTATTTCGGGATCATTTTGGGACCCTTCCGGGATAATTTCTCTATGATTTTCGGGATCTGTTCGGGATCCCTTCGTAGTTTTTTTCGCGACTTTATCTGGGATAAATTGCGGACCGTTTAGAGATCAATTCTGGATGGTTTTCGGTATCGGTCTGGGATCTCCTCAAGGTCATTTCGGGACTTTTTCGGGACTATTTCGGAATCATTTTGGGACCCCTCCGGCATAATTTCTGGGTGATTTTCGGGATCTGTCCGGGATCCCGACGGAGTTTTTTCGGGACTTTTTCCGGACTATTTCTGGATTATTGCGGACTTTTCAGAGCTCAGTTCTGGATGATTTTCGGGATCTGTCCGGGATCCCGTCGGAGTTATTTCGGGGTAATTTTGGGACCCTTCCAGGATAATTTCTTCATGATTTTCGGGATGGGTCTGAGTTTTTCGTGACTTTCGGGACTATTTCGGGATCATTTGCGGAACCTTCAGAGATCAATTCTGGATGGTTTGTGGACTTTTCCGGGATCATTTGGGGATCCCTCCAGAGTCATTTCTGGATGGTTTTCGGGATCCCGTCAGGGTCATTTCGGGCCTTTTTCGTGACTACTATTTCGGAATCATTTTGGGACTCTTCCGGGATAATTTCTGGGCGATTTTCGGGATTTGTCCGGGATCCCGTCAGAGTTTTTTCGGGACTTTTTCGGACTATATCGGGATCATTTGCGGACCGTTCAGGAATCAAATCTGGATGGTTTACGGGACCCGTCCGGGATCCCGTCAGGGTCATTTCGGGACTTTTCGTGACTACTTCGGGATTATTTTGGGACCCTTCCGGCATCATTTCTGGATAGTTTTCGAGATTTGTCCAGGATCACGTCGGCATCATTTCGTGACTATTTGGTGTCATTTAGGGACACTTCCGGGATCATTTTAGGTCTCTTCGAAACCGGTAATTCAGCACACATGGCCGTGGATTTACCGCAAATTATTCGTAATTAAAATTCGGTATGTTTTATCTTTAATATATCACAGCTTTTTCGTTCTATTTTTAAATGAATCCTGTACGAACTATTACAACTATAATTAAAATTTTTGTAATATTTTAACCAACTAAATACCCGAAAAAGCAACACTGCTTTCATTTAAAAATTATTTTTTGGTTTTAGCTAATTATAGTTTCACTCCTTTGTTCTATGAGTAGTAATTCTTTCACCCCTGTCATATCAATTAATTTAACTTAGAAACAAAATGTATTTTTTTAATTCGAAAAAAGTGTATTGTACTATTCATGTACGCGTGCCCATCAGCTCAGTTAGTTCTTTTTTTTTACTGTATTAAAAAATAAAATACATTGACAGAAAAAATTTTTAAACAGACAACTTGATAAGCAGGCTAACGTGAATAGCACATATATTTTATTTTCTCCTTGCGGACGGGGCCGCGGGTAAAGGCTAGTATATTATAAATGGGAAAGTTTGGATGTTAAGATGTTTGGATGTTTGGATGTTTGGATGTTTGGATGTTTGGATGTTTGTCCAGACGTTTGTCTTTGTGACTCAATCACGCAAGAACGGCTGGACCGATTTGGATGAAATTTTGCACACATATAGCCAATAGTCTAGAAGGATCTACTAGCTATATATTTTCCAAAAGGGGCGTGGTCCCCGCCCCCTAGGAACAGTTATAATTTAATTATTATATTTTTTCGTCTTTGCGACTGAATCACGCCAGAATGGCTACACGGATTTTGATGAAATTTGGGACACAGACAGTAGTCTACTAGCGAAATTTTTTTCGAACATGGAAAGAGGGGCGGAGGTCCCACGACCCCTTCGAGAAATTATTTTTCAATAATTTTTACACATTATAACTTTACGTATAATGGCCTTCACCAATATCACAGACTCAAGGCGTCAAATAAGTCGAGGGCTTACAAAGTAAGCAGTGACACCCTCCGCCCGCCCCCCTTTATCTACCCTCTGGTGTAAAATCTATAAATTGTTATAACTTAATATAAATTTTCTCCTAAATCAATAGTTTTTGGTATCTGGTACATACAGAACGAGATCTAGACAATTTTGGAGGAACGATCAGTGGTCCTCTCCTCTACTCCCGCCATCCGCCCTCCATCAATTGTTTTTATTAGCACGCTTTTATTAGCTTTACCTGTATGTTTCTATGTAACTTTTTATTCGCTCCAATGCGTCTGCTGCCTTATTAACATGGTTTTATAATTAGCTTCACCGTATTTGTAATCCCGTAAGGGTCATATCGAGACCCTTCCGGGATCATTTCTGGATGGTTTTCGGGATCGGTCCGGGATTACGCCGGGGTAATTTCGGGACTTTTTCGGGACTATTTCGGGATCATTTTGGGACCCTTCCGTGATCATTTCTGTATAGTTTTCGGGATCCGTCCGGGATCCCGTGGGGGTTATTTAGGGACATTTTCGGGACTATTCCGGAATAATTTCGGGACTATTTCGCAATCATTTGGGGACCCTTCCGGCATCATTTCTGGATGGTTTTCGGGATCTGTCCGGGATCCCGTCGGGGTACTTTCGGGATCATTTGCGTACCTTGGAGAGATAAATTCTTGATGGTTTCCGGGATCATTATGGGACTTTTTCGGGGTTATTTTGGGTCCCTTTAGGCATAATTTCTGGATGGTCCTCGGGATTCGTCCGGCATCCCGTCGGGGTCATTTCGGGACTTTTTCGCGACTAATACGGGATCATTCGGCATCATTTCTGGATGGTTTTCGGGATCAGTTCGGGATCTCGTCGGGGTCATTTGGGGACTTTTTCGGGATCATTTCTGGATGGTTTTCGGGATCCGTCCGGGATCTCGTCGGGGTCATTTGGGGACTTTTTCGGGATCATTTGGGGGATCTTCCGGCATCATTTCTGGATGGTTTTCGGGATCCGTCCGGGATCTCGTCGGGGTCATTTGGGGACTTTTTCGGGATCATTTGGGGGCTCTTCCGGCATCATTTCTCGATGGTTTTCGGGATCCGTCCGGGATCTCGTCGGGGTCATTTGGGGACTTTTTCGGGATCATTTGGGGGCTCTTCCGGCATCATTTCTGGATGGTTTTCGGGAACCGTCCAGCATCTCCTCGGGGTAATTTGGGGACTTTTTGGGATCATTTTGGTGCTCTTCCGGCATCATTTCTGGATGGTTTTCGGGATCCGTCCGGGATCCCGTCGGGGTCATTTCGGGACTTTTTCGCGACTAATACGGGATTATTTGGGAACCCTTTCGGCATCATTTCCGGATGGTTTTCGGGACTTTTTCGCGACTAATACGGGATCATTTGTGAACCCTTTCGGCATTATTTCTGTATGGTTTTCGGGATCCCATCAGGGTGATTTCGGGACTATTAGGGGATCATTTGGGAACCTTTCCGTTATCATTTCTGGTTAATTTTCGAGATCCGTCCGGGATGCCGACGAGGTCATTTCGGGACTATTTCGGGATCATTTGAGATACCTACCGGCATCATTTCTGGATGGTTTTTGGGATTCGTCCGGGATCCCGTCGTGATCATTTCGGGACTTTTTCTCGACTAATACGGGATCATTTGCGGACCCTTTCGGCATCATTTCAGGGTAGTTGTCGGGATCCCGTCACGGTCATTTCAGGACTATTAGGGGATCATTTGAGGACCTTTGCGGCATAATTTCTGGATTGTTTACGGAATCCTTTCGGGATCCCGTCAGGGTCATTTTGGGACTTTTTCGGGGCTAATACGGGATCATTTGGGGATCCTCTAGGGGTCGTTTCGTGACTTTTTCTGTTTTATTTCGGGATCATTTGGTGACCCTTCCGGCATAATTTCTTGATGGTTTGCCGGATCCATCAGGGTCATTTCGGGACCATTTTGGGATCATTTCGGGACCCTTCCGAGATCATTTCTGGATCCGTCCGGGATGCCGTAGGAGCCATTTCGGGATTTTTTGTTACTTTTCCGGAATAGTTTTTGGACCCTTCCGGGATAATTTCTGGATCTGTGCGGGATCCCATCTGGGTCATTTCCGGACTATTTCGGGATCATTTTGGGATCCTTCCGGAATCATTTCTGTATGGTTTTCGCGATCCGTCGTTGATTCCCTCGGAGCCATTTCGGATCTTTTTCTGGAGTATGTCGGGGTCATTTCGGGACTTTTTCTCGACTAATACGGGATCATTTGGGGACCCTTTCGACATCATTTTTGAATAGTTTTCGGGATCCGTCCGGGATCCGGACGGGTCATTTCGGGACTATTTCGGGATCATTTGGGGTACCTACCGGCATCATTTCTGGATGGTTTTCGGTATCCGTCCGGGATCTCGTCGGGGTCATTTGGGGACCTTTTCGGGATCATTTGGGGCTCTTCCGGCATCATTTCTGGATGGTTTTCGGGATCCGTCCGGGATGCCGTCGGGGACATTTCGGGACTTTTTCGCGACTAATACGGGATCATTTGGAACCCTTTCGGCATCATTTCTGGATGGTTTTCGGGATCCGTCCGGGATCCCGTCAGGGTAATTTCGGGACTATTAGGGAATCATTTGTGGACCTTTCCGGCATCATTTCTGGATAATTTTCGGTATCCGTCCGGGATGCCGACGAGGTCATTTCGGGATTATTTCGGGATCATTTGGGATACCTACCGGCATCATTTCTGGATGCTTTTGGGATTCGTGCGGGATCCCGTCGTGGTTATTTCGGGACTTTTTCTCTACTAATACGGGATCATTTGCGGACCCTTTCGGCATTATTTCTGGATAGTTGTCGGGATCCGTTCGGGATCCCGTCACGGTCATTTCGGGACTATTAGGGGATAATTTGAGGACCTTTCCGGCATCATTTCTGGATAGTTTCGGAATCCTTTCGGGATCCCGTCAGGTTAATTTCGGGGCTTTTTCGGGATCATTTAAGGATGGCTTTCGGGATTCGTCCGGGAACCCGTCAGGGTAATTTCGGGACTTTTCCGAGACTATTTCGGGATCATTTTGGACCTTCCCAAGATCATTTCTGGATGGATTTCGGGATTTGTCCGGGATGCCGTCAGGGTCATTTTGGGACTATTAGGTGAGCATTTGAGGACCTTTCCGGCATCACTTCTGGATGGTTTTCGGTATCCGTTCAGGATCCCGTCGGAATAATTGCGGGACTTTTTCGGGATCATTGGGGTCCCTTCCGACATCATTTCTGGATGGTTTTTGGGATTCGTCCGGCATCCCGTCGGGGTCATTTCGGGACTTTTTCTCGACTAATACGGGATCATTTGAGGTATCATTTCTGGATAGTTGTCGTGATCCGTTCGGGATCCCGTCAGGGTCTTTTCGGAATTATTGGGAGATCATTTGAGGACCTTTCCGGCATCATTTCTGGTTAGTTTTCGGGATCCTTTCCGGGTCCCATCAGGGTCATTTCGGGACTTTTTCGGCATCATTTAAGATTGGTTTTCAGGATTCGTCCGGGATCCCGTCAGGGTAATTTCTGGACTTTTCCGAGACTATTTCGGGATAATTTTGGGACAATCCCAAGATCATTTCTGGATGGATTTCGGGATCTGTCCGGGATGCCGTCAGGGTCATTTTGGGACTATTAGGTGATCATTTGAGGACCTTTCCGGCATCACTTCTGGATGGTTTTCGGTATCCGATCAGGATCCCGTCGGAATCATTGCGGGACTTTTTCGGGATCATTTGGGGTCCCTCCCAAGATCATTTCTTGATGGATTTAGAGATCTGTCCCGGATCCCGTCAGGGTCATTTAGGGGTGCGTTCGAGATCCTGTCAGGGTCATTTCGGGACTTCTTCGGGTCTATATCGGGATAATTTCTGGATGGTTTATGGGATCCGTCCATGACCCCTTAAGGGTCATTTCGGAATCAATGCGGGACTTTTTCGGAATCATTTGGGATTCCTTCCGGCATCATTTCTGGATGGTTTTCGGGATTTGTCCGGGATCCCGTCGGGGTTATTTCGGGACCTTTTCGGGGATAATGCGAGATCATTTGGGGATCCTCTAGGGGTCGTTTCGTGACTTTTTCTGTATTATTTCGGGATCATTTTGGGACCCTTTCGGCATAATTTCTTGATGGTTTGCCGGATCCATCAGGGTCATTTCGGGACTATTTTGGGATCATTTGGGGACCCTTCCGAGATTCTTCCTGGATCCGTCCGGGATGCCGTAGGAGCCATTTCGGGATTTTATATTACTTTTCCGGGATAGTTTTGCACCCTTCCGGGATCATTTCTGGATCGGTGCGGGATCCCATCTGGGTCATTTCCGGACTATTTCGGGATCATTTTGGGATCCTTCCGGAATCATTTCTGTATGGTTTTCGCGATCTGTCGTGGATCCCCTCGGAGCCATTTCGGAACTTTTTCTGGAGTATGTCGGGATAATTTAGGGACCCTTCCTGGAAATTTTCTGGATGGTTTTTGAGATCCGCCCGGGAACGTTTTCGGAACGTTTTCAGGATCATTTTGGAACACCTTCAGGGATCATTTCTGTGTGGGTCTCTGGATACGTCTAGAGTCGTGTCGCTGTCATTTCGGGTTTTTTTGGGACTATTCGGGGAACTTTTGGAGACGCTTTTGGGGCATTTCTGGATGGTTTTCGGGATCCGTCCGCGATAGCGTGGGGGTCATTTCGTAGCTTTTTCTGGATAATTTCGGGATCATTTGGGATCCTATCAGGTTATCAGCTCATTTAGTTCTTTTTTTTACTCAATTACAAAAATAAAATGCATTAGACAGAAAACAAAATTTTAAACAGATAATAAGCAAGCTAACGCGAATAGCCCATATATTTAAATTTCTCCTTGCGGACGAGGCCGCGGGTAAAGGCTAGTATATTATAAATGGCAAAGTTTGGATGTGAAGATGTTTGGATGTTTGGATGTTTGTCCAGACGTTTGTCTTTGTGACTCAATAACGCAAGAACGGCTGGACCGATTTGGATGAAATTTTGCACACATATAGCCAATATTCTAGAAGGATCTACTAGCTATATATTTTTCAAAAGGGGCGTGGTCCCCGCCCCCTAGGAACAGTTATAATTTAATTATTATATTTTTTCGTCTTTGCGACTGAATCACGCCAGAATGGCTACACGGATTTTGATGAAATTTGGGACACAGACAATAGTCTACTAGAGAAATTTTTTTCGAACATGGAAAGAGGGGTGGGGGTTCCACGACCCCTTCGAGCAATTACTTTTTAATAATTTTTACACATTATAACTTTACGTATACTGGCCTTCACCAATATCACAGACTCAAGGTGTCAAATAAGTCGAGGGCTTACAAAGTAAGCAGTGACACCCTCCGCCCCCCTTTATCTACCCCTCTGGTGTAAAATCTAAAAATTGTTATAACTCAATATAACTTTTATCCTAAATCAATAGTTTTTGGTATCTGGTACATACAGATCGAGATCTAGACAATTTTGGAGGAACGATCAGTGGTCCTCTCCTCTACTCCCGCCATCCGCCCTCCATCAATTGTTTTTATTAGCACGCTTTTATTAGCTTTACCTGTATGTTTGTTTCTATGTAACTTTTTATTCGCTCCAATGCGCCTGCTGCCTTATTAACATGGTTTTATAATTAGCTTCACCTTATTTGTAATCCCGTAAGGGTCATATCGAGACCCTTCCGGGATCATTTCTGGATGGTTTTCGGGATCGGTCCGGGATTACGCCGGGGTAATTTCGGGACTTTTTCGGGATCATTTTGGGACCCTTCCGGGATCATTTCTGTATAGTTTTCGGGATCCGTCCGGGATCCCGTCGGGGTTATTTTGGGACATTTTCGGGACTATTCCGGAATCATTTCGGGACTATCTCGCGATCATTTGGGGACCCTTCCGGCATCATTTCTGGATGGTTTTCGGGATCTCGTCGGGGTCATTTGGGGACTTTTTCGGGATCATTTCTGGATGGTTTTCGGGATCCGTCCGGGATCTCGTCGGGGTCATTTGGGGACTTTTTCGGGATCATTTGGGGGCTCTTCCGCCATCATTTCTGGATGGTTTTCGGGATCCGTCCGGGATCTCGTAGGGATCATTTGGGGGCTCTTTCGGCATCATTTCTGGATGGTTTTTGGGATCCGTCCGGGATCTCGTCGGGGTCATTTGGGGACTTTTTCGGGATCATTTGGGGGCTCTTCCGGCATCATTTCTGGATGGTTTTCGGGATCCGTCCGGGATCTCGTCGGGGTCATTTGGTGACTTTTTCGGGATCATTTGGGGGCTCTTCCGGCATCATTTCTGGATTGTTTTCGGAATCCTTTCGAGATCTCGTAGGGGTAATTTCGGGACCTTTTCGGGACTATTTCGGGATCATTTTGGGACCCTTCCGGGATCATTTCTGTATAGTTTTCGGGATCCGTCCGGGATCCCGTCGGGGTTATTTTGGGACATTTTCGGGACTATTCCGGAATCATTTCGGGATGGTTTTCGGGATCCGTCCGGGATCTCGTCGGGGTCATTTGGGGACTTTTTCGGGATCATTTGGGGGCTCTTCCGGCATCATTTCTGGATGGTTTTCGGGATCCGTCCGGGATCTCGTCGGGGTCATTTGGGGACTTTTTCGGGATCATTTGGGGGCTCTTCCGCCATCATTTCTGGATGGTTTTCGGGATCCGTCCGGGATCTCTTAGGGATCATTTGGGGGCTCTTTCGGCATCATTTCTGGATGGTTTTTGGGATCCGTCCGGGATCTCGTCGGGGTCATTTGGTGACTTTTTCGGGATCATTTGGGGGCTCTTCCGGCATCATTTCTGGATTGTTTTCGGAATCCTTTCGAGATCCCGTCAGGGTCATTTTGGGACTTTTTCGGGGCTAATACGGGATCATTTGCGGACCCTTTCGGCATCATTTCTGGATAGTTGTCGGGATCCCGTCACGGTCATTTCGGGACTATTAGGGGATCATTTGAGGACCTTTCCGGCATCATTTCTGGATTGTTTTCGGAATCCTTTCGAGATCCCGTCAGGGTCATTTTGGGACTTTTTCGGGGCTAATACGGGATCATTTGGGGATCCTCTAGGGGTCGTTTCGTGACTTTTTCTGTTTTATTTCGGGATCACTTTGGGGACCCTTCCGGCATAATTTCTTGATGGTTTGCCGGATCCATCAGGGCCATTTCGGGACCATTTTGGGATCATTTGGGGACCCTTCCGAGATCATTTCTGGATCCGTCCGGGATGCCGTAGGAGCCATTTCGGGATTTTTTGTTACTTTTCCGGGAGTTTTTGCACCCTGCGGGATCATTTCTGGATCTGTGCGGGATCCCATCTGGGTCATTTCCGTACTATTTCGGGATCATTTTGGGATCCTTCCGGAATCATTTCTGTGGATCCCCTCGGAGCCATTTCGGAACTTTTTCTGGAGTATGTCGGGATAATTTAGGGACCCTTCCTGGATATTTTCTGGATGGTTTTTGAGATCCACCCGGGAGCCCGTCAGGGTCATTTCGGAACCTTTTCGGAATCATTTTGGAACACCTTCAGGGATCATTTCTGTTTGGTTCTCTGGATACGTCTAAAATCGTGTCGCTGTCATTTCGGGTTTTTTTGGGACTATTCGGGGAACTTTTGGAGACCCTTTCGGGGCATTTCTGCATGGTTTTCGGGATCCGTCCGCGATAGCGTGGGGGTCATTTCGTAACTTTTTCTGGATAATTTCGGGATAATTTGGGATCCTATCAGGTTATCAGCTCATTTAGTTCTTTTTTTTTACTCAATTACAAAAATAAAATGCATTAGACAGAAAACAAAATTTTAAACAGATAATAAGCAGGCTAACGCTAATAGCCCATATATTTTAATTTCTTCTTGCGGACGGGGCCGCGGGTAAAGGCTAGTAGCCATATAATTGCAAACACTAAATACATGGAAAGTATATGTTTGTCTGTATGTATGTCGATCTGCTGCCACCTTACATATACTTTCGGCATGTTCTACATTTATGCGGCTTCAAAAAATAGCTATCTTGCAGCATACATTAAAAGCAGTACATTATTTTATCAAAATTGCAATTTACCAATTTAATTGTATAAAAAATTTCATATTTGCATCATATATTGAGTGAAACCATGTGCCACAATTAATTATTCCTGAAGAGAAGCAGTGTTTTGGCTAAACTTTCACAAAAATGTTAATATGCAAGTGATAAAATAGTTAAGTTGTGAATACTGCATTAAAATAAATGAGTTTTAGTGTTAAATTTAGTGAATAATGGAATAGCAATAACCATATTGAAAAACAACAAGGCCGTGGGCGCTGATGGATTGCCTGCGGAGCTATTCAAGTACGGCGGCGAGGAATTGGTAAGGCGCATGCAGCAGCTTCTTAGCAAAATATGGGCGGACGAGTGCATGCCCGACGGTTGGAATCTAAGTGTTCTTTGCCCAGTCCACAAGAAGGGGGATACTGCAAAATGCACCCACTATCGTGGAATCAGCATTCTTAATATCGCATATAAGGTCCTTTCAAGTGTATTGTGCGAAAGATTGAAGCCCACCGTGAACCGGCTGATTGGACCTTATCAGTGCGGCTTCAGACCTGGTAAATCTACCATCGACCAGATATTCACAATGCGCCAAATCTTGGAAAAAACCCGTGAAAAGAGAATCGACATACATCACCTCTTCGTCGACTTTAAAGCCGCCTTCCACAGCACGAAAAGGAGCTGCCTATATGCCGCTATGTCTGAATTCGGTTTCCCCGAAAAACTTATACGGCTGTGCAAAATGACGTTGAGCAACATGATCAGTTCAGTCAGAATTGGGAAGGACCTCTCCGAACCGTTCGAAACTAAACGAGGTTTCAGACAGGGTGACCCCCTATTGTGCGATTTCTTTAATTTGATGCTGGAGAAAATTATACTAGCTGCAGAACTTAACCGCACTGGAACAATATACTATAAAAGCGTGCAATTACTCGCATATGCTGATGACATTGATATCATCAGCCTAAACACCCGCGCTGTTAGTTCTGCTTACTCCAAACTGGAAAGAGAAGCGGTAAAGATGGGTTTGATCTCGACAAAACGTTTGAATGAGGACAAAACGAAGTACCTGCTGTCATCCAGCAAAGAGTCAGTGCATACGCTCCTTGGCAACCACGCTACTGTTGGCAGCCATAATTTCGAAATAGTAAAAGACTTCGTTTATTTGGGAACCAGCATCAACACTAGCAACATCAGCTCTGAAATACAGCGAAGAATCACTCTTGCCAATAAATGCTACTTTGGACTAGGTAGGCAATTGAAAAGTAAAGTCCTCTCTCGGCGAACGAAAATCATACTCTACAAGTCACTTATCGTACCCGTCCTGCTATATGGGGCAGAAGCATGGACCATGACAACAGCAGATGAAGCGGCTTTGGGAGTGTTCGAGAGAAAAGTTCTTCGAAAGATTTATGGACCTCTACGCGTTGGCGATGGCGAGTACCGAAGAAGATTTAATGATGAGCTGTACGAGCTATATGCAGACATCAACATAGTCCAGCGAATTAAAACGCAGCGGCTGCGCTGGCTAGGCCATGTTATGCGAATGAAATATGATGCTCCGGCCAAGAAAGTGTTTCTATCGGATCCCGCCTATGGAAGCAGAGGTAGAGGGCGGCCCCCACTCCGTTGGAAGGACCAGGTGGACAACGATTTAAACTCCCTTGGTGTGACCCATAGGCGCCGGTAGGCGGAGCGAAGGAGCGACTGGCGCGCCTTGTTGGACGGCCATAACCGTTTAGACGGTTAAGCGCCAATTAAGTAAGTAAGTAAGTTAATAAAATATTTCTGATACTATTTAGCTTTTTACTGTTCTGTGAGTTCGTACTTCCTTATAATTTTTTATACTCCAATCATATTTTCTAATGAGTTAAAATTTCTCCAAAAATTACTTTGTAAATGTATGACAACTTAGATGCAAAAGATTCTTTTGCTCACCTTGAATGGTCATTCGTCCTACTGTGCTGTATGATTTTTCATTCGTTTCACGAGAATTTGAATTTACCAAAAACTCAAAAGAACAAAGCAGCCATGTTTGATACCGTTATTCATTCTTGAAATGAAATTTTTAGTATACTAAAAATTTAAATGAACTTAGCAAGCCGTTGCGATAAGTACGTGTTTTTATTTTCGCATTTTAAGTCATTTGGTTGTTCCGAAATTGTCTACTTTAATAAATTGGTGCAATTTGAAAGGAAAAACTATTATAAGGATTATAAGTGAATATTAGTTATTGGTGTTTGCCTTTAGTGTTAAAGTGTTTGTTAAAGTGTACACCCATACTTAATTGAATAATGCCTAGAGTACGACGTGTTCGAATCGGGCGGCGCAGTCGTAATGCCACTAATCAGGCAAATTATCGGGAAAGTCAAAGTGCTAATTACCATACATATCAAACAGAGTTGACGCAACAGAGAACGAGTAGAAATAGGGTGGTTTCAGCTAATATACGCTCCAGTCGTAACGACAACAATCGACGCAGACAAACTTGCGTCTCATCAAATCTGCACCGTGCTGCGTGGTCAATGAGCGTCGTTTGTTCACGCTGCAATGCAATGGAATTTTTAGTGAAACGGAGGATTATGTTGTGCAGCTGGAAAAATTAAATTGCCGGCACTGACTCCTCCACCTGAACCCCTGCATTCATTGGTATCCGGAATTGGAAGTGATTCGAAACAGTTCTTGAAAAATGTCCAGGCTTATAACAGTTGCTTTCAAATGACTTCATTTTGCGCTACGCAAATAATAAAAGACAATTTCAATCCAACGTTTACGGTAATTGTTTTAAAGTGGTACTATGAAATTTAAAATAACCAGAGAGTGTGAATAATTTATTGCGAAAAACTTTGAATTGAAAATGGCTCATCAAGCAATTATTCTATTGTTGCGTACAACAAGCAAAATAAATGTATGTTGGGTTATTAAATTATAATGTATACGACCTTAGATGCAAGAACTTCTTATTGTACGCAACTTTATGCATTTGTAACGATAGCGGTTGTAAATGGAGTAACACACTAGTTTTGTATGAACTTTTAATTTTTTAATTACTTCAGCGGGTTGCACTATGTAAAATTACATTCAATAAAAAACAAAAGCAAGAAGAAAATCTAAACAATGACATTTCATATTCTTTCATTACATTCCTTCGCATTGGAATAACAGGGTTGCCAGATGGGCACGAACATGCCGGCCGCCTTGAACGACCGATAAGAGTTCGAAATTAAATTCATGTTTACAAATTGAATTCACATTTCAATTACTAAAAATATCTTAGATAGTTAAATATTTACATTTCAAATACGTATGTATTAAGAGATCAACATTACAGTACAGACTCATCTTGTGTTGGCAGCAACGTTAGTTTCGCTATAGGCCGAACCAATTCACCATCGGCAGTCTTCAGTCTTACTAAACGTACTAATCCGTCTGTGCCAGGATGACACTGAATGACACGCCCAAGTCGCCATTTAGTAGGTGGGCTAGTTGGATCGTGAATGATAACGACGTCATCTTCCTTTAGATTTGCGGAGGAACGAAACCATTTAGCCCTTTGTTGTAGGTTGACGAGATATTCGTTTCGCCAACGGGACCAAAAATGTTGTCGCATTGCGCTAATAGCTTGCCATCTTTGACGCAACCTTCCTGAGAAATTTTCGGTATCAGGTTCAGGCAGCGCCTTGATTGGCTCACCAATCAGGAAATGACCAGGGGTGAGAACTTCCAGGTCATCAGCATTAGCAGAGTGCCAATAGAGAGGTTGAGAGTTGACGCAAGCTTCAATTTCCGTCAACAGCGTAGAAAATTCTTCGTATGTTAATAATGAATTACCCAGAGCTCGTTTCAGGTGATATTTAACTCGCTTCACCCCTGTCTCCCAATAGCCACCCATATGTGGCGCGCTCGGCGGGTTAAAGTGCCATGTCAATTGCATATTTGCCAGATACGAGGTAACTTTTTCATCTCTCAAGCAGCGGTGGTAGGCGGCGTATAACTCTTTCTCAGCACCTACGAAATTGGTGCTGGCAATAACCCCTTCTATTTATAAATCTCGAAAAAGCGGCAATAAACGCTGGTGAGGAGAGATCTCCGACGAGTTCGAGATGCATTGCCCCAGTACTCATGCATATGAAACTGCATATATATGCCTTGCAGGATTTAGCTCCTCTGCCTTGAGAGAACTTGATAAAATAGGGTCCTGCAAAGTCGACAGCGCTGTGCAAAAAACATCGATAACTTGTTAGGCGGCTGCTTGGCAGATCCGACATCGCTTGACCTAGCGGTTGACGGTTTATACGTTTACATTTTACGCAGTTGTGGTAGACTGCGCGAACGAGATTCCGAGAACTCATAACCCAAAAATGACGTTGAAGAACGATTTGCATAATTTGCGGACCGGCGTGGAGCGTGCTGCGATGAATGTCGAGAACTATTAGCTTAGCCAGGACTGAGTTTTTCGGTAGAATTATAGGGTGTTTGACGTCTGCAGAGACCGAAGCACGTTTTATCCTCCCGCCAACACGGAGAATGCCCTCAGGATCCAAAAACGGTTGAAGCCGGATTAGAGTACTTCACAATGGTATAGGTTTGTTTGACCTGCAAGAAACAATCTCTTTCGGAAAAGCGTTAGTTTGGATATACTTTACCAGAATATTTTCAGCGTGACGAATTTCACCGCAGGTGAGAGCGCCAGCAGTGCGTTGACTGCTGATTGTTTGTAGATTTTTGATGAAGCGTATAGCGTAGGCCATAACCCTCTATAGTTTAGTGTACGAATTATATCTTGCTAATAGGTCCCACTCTTCCGTTGGTTGAGTGAGATGCGATGCGGACTTGGTATTTCGTAATTCGGAACCAGCAGTTGGATCGAGTTTCATCATTTGTTCCAAATCTTCGTTCGTCTGATGTTGCCACTGATTTTCACCTTCGGATAACCAACTTGGGCCTTGCCACCAAAGACAATGCGCGAGTAGATACGAAGGAGTTAATCTTCTAGATGCGCAGTCCGCTGGATTATCCTCTGAACGGACGTGTCGCTAACACTGAGGAGCCAAAACTTCCTGCACAGCGGCTACGCGGTTCGCTGCGAAGACTGACCATCGACTTGGATGACTTTTTAACCAAGCTAGAGTTATAGTCGACTCAGTCCTCGCATATAACTGTTTCATATTACCACCGAAGCTTAGCTGGATCTGCTTGACAAGTTTAGCGCCTAGATGCGCTGCGCACAATTATAAGCGTGGAAGGGTCGTACTTTTTAAAGGCGCGACTTTTGCGCGTGCGGCGACTAAAACTACTTTAAATTTTCCGTCGAGTATTTGCGTGCGACAGTAAAGTGCGGCAGCGTAGGCGCGTTGCGATGCGTCCGTGAAGACATGGTACTCAGCGTGATCGTAAATTTCGCCGGTGCCAATCCAACGATTTAATTTGAGTGCAGTGAGTTCAGGCAACTGCTGACGATAAGCAAGCCATTCCTTTGCGACATCGACAGGCACTGGTTCGTCCCAATCAACATCCGCTCGCCAAATTCGCTGCAATTTGCCAAATTTTCGATAAAATTGTACAAGGTGCGATTAATCCGAGTGGATCGAAGATTTTACTTGAACCCGACAAAAAAGCTATTTTCGTAAGAACAGCAGGCAGTGGTGTTAAGTTCACTGCTATCGATAAATAATCGTCGCTCGTGTTCCAAATAGTACCCAATGTACGTACTTCATCGCCGTCAGCCAACAAGTGTGAAATTTGCTTCGATGCGTGCGGTATATTTTCCTTAAGCTCATTGCAATTTGTAGCCCATTTACGTAACTCGAACCCAGCGTTAGATAGAACTACGGTTATATTAATTTGCAGCGTGAGATCGTCCATGTAAAAATCGCGCATGATGACTCTAGCGGCTTCTTTGTGCTCTTCATCGGCATCTAAAGCTGCTTGGTGCAGAGAACGTACGGCCAAGTGTGAAGCCGAAGCGACGCCGTAAGTTACACGGATCATTCGATAGTCTCGAATAGGTTCGGTTGGTGCATCACGCCAAACTATGCGTTGGTAGTCAGCATCTTCTTCATATACATGAACTTGCCGATAAATTTTTTCGACGTCGGCCATCATAGAGTAGCGATGAGTCCGAAAACGTACCATTATAGAGAACAGATCCTCTTGTAGCTGTGGGCCTATCATCAAAGCGTCGTTTAACGAGAAACCGGTCGATGTTTTCATCGAAGCGTTAAAAACCACTCTAAGTTTAGTGGTGGAACTAGTGTCCTTCACCACAGCATGGTGTGGCATGTAGTAGCTTTTATGCGGTGACGTGTCACCCACGAGCTCCATGTGACCCATACTTAAGAGCTCCCGCATAAACTCGGAGTATTGTCGACGAAGCTCGTCATCCATAGCGAAACGTTTTTCCATCGTAGCAAACTTCGTATAGATATGTCTCTCGACTCACCTAAGGGTACAGACTCCAATGCTGGCGAAAGTGCTTTTCGCAAGCCTCTTCTTCAACAGTTAAAAATTTGCTTAGGCGGACACTCCTCGAGTTCCCAGAACTTACTCACCATTCTAATGAGTGGCACATCACAATGAAGTGAGAGAAGACCAGTATTGGGACTAGATGAACGCATGGCTTTTCCGAAAAGTACCCAACCGAAAACTGTGTTTTGTGCCATAGGTGTATTAGGCGGCCCCTTACAGAGCCCAGATAGCAAAAATTTGTCCATTTCGTCCATCCCTATTAAAACATCGACAGGGCCAGGTTTGGCGTAGTGCCGATCAGCGAGATCGAGATTTTGTATGTGCGGCCAAGATGGCATCTGTACACAAACGCTAGGTAGATCGTTTGTGATCTTCGATAATATAAGCGAATTGATTGTAAAATTCGTGGCAAGAGATCGAGGTGTGAGTGAGAGCACGGTCTCTCCTTTAACTTGACCACCATCTGACGAACCAATCCCAGTGACATGAGCTACCGAAGTTTTTCTAGGTAAACGAAGGCGTTGGATGCAGGCCTCTGTCACGAAGGATGCATGTGAGCCGTTGTCAAACACTCGTGCGGGTTGCCATCGACCTGCATGGTCTTGCAGGTAGACTTCCGCAGTTGCCAACAAGATGGCCTTGTCAGCTTCAGCGTGGTGAGATGCTACACAACCAAGATGCGGTGCCTCAGGGTTGGCATTTACAGACGACATTGCGGTTGAATCATTCATTGTTGAAGACGTAGAATTTGTATAAAAAGATTGCTTTGCGGCTTTACGAACGGAGAAGCCTGCACATTTAGATCAGCGCCATGAAGTAGGGTGTGATGTCGACGTCGGCAGATGTTGCATACTGATGAACTACGACACTTTGCTATAAAATGATCTTTGCTCAAACAATTGAGGCAAGCGCTGTGTTTCTTAATAGCTGAAAACCTAGAAGCGGCGTCTAATTTACGAAAACTTGGGCAAGCGTAGATGTTGTGTTTGGCATTGCAATGCATACAGGGTGCTACGTTCGCTACAGCACTAGAGTTGGAAGACGGTGTGTGCTGTTCACCAACCGCATGAAGGACGTTTGTTGTAGTCTTCGCTGCTACTTTGAGCAGACGCGCTCCTTGGGATGTCGTCGACAGTGTAGTAGTCGTCGGCAACATTTCGAGCGAGTGAGCGCGTATTTCTAAAAATTCGACCAACTCTTCGAAGGTAGGCAAAGCATCCTTGACTAACGAAAGCTCCCATTGTTTTCTGGTATCGTAAGCCAGTTTTGAAACCGTGATGTGAATGAGCCAGTCGTCCCAATATTCGACAGGCCTACCTAACGCACGAAGTGAACCAAAGTGCTGCATAGTGACGTTTGCTTAATAGCCTTACCAGTATCTCGCGGTGCTTTTTCGATCGCGAAAATAGCTTTAAAATGAGCGTCGACCATGACACGCAAAACTTTGTACCGTGCGGTGAGTAAATCCCACGCCGCACTGTAGTTGGCATCGCATATTTGTAGACTAATTGCAAGTTGAAGTGCAAATAATGCAAATAATGCAATTTCTGACTATCAGACAAGCTCGCATTTCTATGTACGAGTGACTGAAAGGCGTCGTGAAAAGCCAGCCAATTTGTAGGATCACCGCTAAAAGTGGGTAACTGCAATTTGGGTAGTTGAACTGGAGACGATGAAAAACTTGTTGCCGTAGGTATACGCGGGGTTTCAGGGGTTCCGATGAGACGTTTGAAATTCGCCTTTGCTGTAATATACCATTCTTCTGCCTGTGCACGCGATTGCTCTTCAACCGCTGCGTTTTCTTCACCGCACGTCAACTCTACTTCTTGTTGAGCGTCAGCGAATCGGGGCCACTGCTCCTCGAGAAGTTGTAGATATGTTTCTACTGATTCCTTATCTAAGGCTAACTCATCCTTTTTGCTTGTTACCACATATCGCTTGATTGCATTCAATGCAGAATCGCGCACCTTTAGTTTTGACATGGCGTGATTTGCAAAATTTGGGGTTATGTTATACACGTGAAAATGTTACTACTAAATGTGTATTTAAACCCGCACTTTTACCAGCAAAAACCTTTGATTAGCTTTAGAAAAGTTTTACGTAGGTTTATAACCTTTTTTCAGCATAAAAAATTCAATACCGATGAAATTTAGTTGCAGATTGTGACTCGCAACTATGTATGTATGTACGTGTGCCGGCACTATCCGGCTCGAAGGACCAGCTTGTTGCGTACAACAAGCAAAATAAATGTATGTTGGGTTATTAAATTATGATGTATACGACCTTAGATGCAGGAACTTCTTATTGTACGCAACTTTATGCATTTGTAACGATAGCGGTTGTAAATGAAGTAACACACTAGTTTTGTATAAACTTTTAACTTTTTAATTACTTCAGCGGGTTGCACTATGTAAAATTACATTCAATAAAAAACAAAAGCAAGAAGAAAATCTAAACAATGACATTTCATATTCTTTCATTACATTCCTTCGCATTGGAATAACAGGGTTGCCAGATGGGCACGAACAGCTATAGTCATTAACCCGTCGGCTTAGAGTGTAAACCTGCTAAGTACCATTTTTGTCGAAAACTACTTTTTGCTGCACTTTAGGAAAGCAGGAGATACCGTATCACCCAGACAAAACAGTAAGATAATGTAGTGGCCATTAATAAAATAGGCCAATTTTTTACGAAGTTTACTTCGTATGATTTTAATGAAAAATTATAGTAGTTTTTTACTTGCAATGTAAAATTGTCTTTATGTTGCTTAGCAGGCTTACACTCCAATCCAACGAAATATACAAATTTCCTTTTTTTTGCGTAAAAGTTCCATTTTCGCTCAAAACCGAATCTGATACTTTTTTTGTACGCCTTTTTTTATAAAATTCAACCAGTAATATTTACTCATGAGATTTTAATTTCCTCATTAAAATTCTTTGATAAATCTTATGCTGCTTTTAATATTAATACAAAACAAGAAATGTTATTAGCGTACTAAAATAAAACTATTACAGTTACGGCCCCTGTAACTTAAACTCCATATAGGACAAAACATATCTACTTTATAATAGGCGCGTATTGTTTAAGGGCATATACGTCTGCGAACAGAACAACAGCAGTGGCAATATTTATCAACTTTCGAACTAAATACTTCCTTTTTTACTTCCGATATTTTAAGAAAAAATTTATTTGAAGTTTTTAAATGAAAACATTTCCGAAAAAATTCGAAAATTTCAAAAAATTCTAAACAAAGTGAGACATTTTCGTTAAATTTAATCCAACTTTAGAATTCTTTCGAAAACATTTTTGAGATTGGTTTGCATAGTTTCAGTTACAAAATTCATAGAGGTTTTTTCTGAAAAATATAGGAAATAAGAAAAGCAGTATTTAATTGACGAATATTGACCAAAATTGCCACAGCTATTTTTCTGCTCGGAGGTGTACCTCTTCGTTCGCCAAACAAAAAAATTGGCCACCGGCGCTTTGTAGTGGTGTATATTTTTCGATTGCGGTGAATCACGCGAATAGCACGCCATGTAGTGGTGTATATTTTTCGATTGTGGTGAATCACGTGAATAGCACGCCATGTAGTGGGGTATATTTTTCTGTAGTGGCAAAACAGTGACGACCCGAATTTTTTTTCGGATTTTTTTTACTATACAACGCATACCCACATCGGTATTGGTGGAAATCTTTTTTACCAAATCATAGCTTTTGGTGATATTGTATGACGCATACTTACATTTCAATGTCCGTTGAGTTTATTAATTTAAATTTTTTGTACAATATTTTTAGAGAGCAACCCCAGGATAATGGGAATTGCTATCGCTACCGCATATTGCCAAAAGTAAGATGGCCACGTATCACACATGGTACCAAATTTTTCAAGCCTTTCGGCGCTTTTAATACTATTTTTGGCGATAGAGTGAATCCATCGGTTTTATATGTGAGAAAATTAGGAACAACCTCGACAGAAAAAAATTTTTAAAATTAAACGGTACTCGATAGCTTTCGAAACTTACACGTCGTTAAAGTCAAATCGAATGAGCTTCAAAACTGCATACACGAAAAAGTTCTAAGGCTTCCCAATAGTAAAAAAGTAAAAAAAAAAATTGATGACACCATTTTGCAATTCCCTGGATTCGTGTGAAGGAAAATCTTAAACATATGTTTTGCAGAAACAGCCAAGCTGTTTATTTTGTTCTATTTCCCAAATATGTACATAAATGTTTCTGTGAATATCATAAAGTTAAGTCTAAAAAAACCTTATTCGTTCACATTGAGTGTGAAAAATTCAAGTTAATATATTATTACCGATGTGGTGGTACGCTGTTTCCCATTTCCAAAAAGTATGTGTCACTACTTTCACCACTTTGCGTTATGCACTATGTTTGAAACAGTGCGTGTCGCCGCTATTTGAGTTTTTACGATTACCGAAAAATCGAAAACACTACTACACACAAATGTAAATACGCGCTTTTGTAGTCGCAAAAGTAGATGTATGTACATACATATGCACCCGTAAAAAACCACAACTAATAATAGCCGTGTTTTTGTTTGCACGCATATACAGGCTTTGCTGGAAATTTGTATGGACAGCCAAGTGCACAACTTTATCTGCTCTCATGACATAAGCTGGAGACATTGGTGCCGTATGTCGTATCGCTGTATCCGTATCCCTAACGTAATCAGCTGTTTATCGTTACGACGGTAAACCAAAAACCAATTGGTTGGCTACGATACGGTTACGACCTTAGCGGCACCAATAATCGATTGCATTGATTCTCATAAGGTTGGTCGAATTAGCTGTTATAAGGTTACCGATACGGTTACCGATAAAGCACCAATGTCTCCAGCTATAATTGAACATAAAATTAGCGTTGCCAAATTTTTATATACGTTATACTCAGTTGCAGAGCGAATCTGTGTATCCACCACCCTGCATTTTCAACGAAGTGTGTGTGCCTACTATCGACGAGTATGTACTGCATTGAATTGCAGTTGAAGCGTGGTATGCGTCACCCCAGATTACTGACGAAGTGTGTGCATCTCCACTAAACATAGCATATAGCATAAATTTGCATATATAGAAATATCGAAAAGCGTGTTTTTTATACTCACACATGCAAATGCAATGCGCGTGAAAAAAACGGCTAATATAAAATAGAATGAAAAATAAATAGGGCACATCGCTTTAAACTCTAACGGAGTTATTATGTACATCGCAAACCGACGCGAGGAGTCACTTTCACCCAAGTGAAACCAAATTCGTATCATATAAGAGCATTCATTCACTTCAGTGACTCTCGGTGAATATCGGTGATTGCAGGTGATTGTAGGTGATTGTATTACGCTTTTTCGTATTGTAACGAATTTACTTGCAAATCCTCTTATTTGCAACCCTCTGCTAAGTTCGAATCACTAAACTGTCGAATAAATAACTCCAATATTTAATAATGCAAAATGGCCTTTATTAAAGTACTTAACAATGACACTCAAACTTTGTAACGAATAGCTTGCTTAATAACCAAACTGATTGATAGCTCAGATGAAACTGAATTCCAGCGCCTCTACAATTGCCGCCTTTTATACTCTCTGATTTCAATGTTCGCATCTTCTAGGCGCTTCCAGAATCTACTAGTCCATCAGCTCTAAAACTTCTCAGCTGTAACTGCAATTGCACGATTTATAGCTTCTAACGAGTATCTCAGATATGTGCATGTGTGTTTGTGCATTGATTCTCCGCTGCTCGTATACGTACATGGTACATATATGTAGACGCAATTATTGTTTCGTTTATGTAGATACATAATGATTGATCTATGGATGTGAATTCACGTCACTGCTTAGCATCGGCTTAGAGATGGCAGCACTCCTTAGTTTTGCTAATATTCGTAACACTGCCCTCCACCTAAATCTGATCGTCCCGATTAGACAAATTTCCTGATCTAAACGTTGCCAGCCTTTCCAAATGGACCACTTTCATTTTGGTTCGTGGTTTACCGATGGTTTGTATGCGGTACACTACATCGTTGATCCGTTTTACAACTTTGTATGGGCCTTCCCAATTACACTGCAATTTCGGGGACAAACCTTTTTTACGTTGTGGGTTGTATAAAAGCACCAAATCTCCTTCCTGAAAACCTTCTGAATTAATTGCTTTATCGTATCTGGCTTTCATCTTGTCACTCATAATCTTTGTTCGTTGCCTTATCAAATCATGTATTTCTCTTAGCTCTTCTTCCAAACCACTAGTGGATTTCTTGACATTTCTCTCCGCATTGACATCCATCCAAAACTTCAAATCAGGTGGCAGTCTAAGCTCATTGCCAAAAATTACTTTTGCAGGGGTTTGGCCCGTTGTCTCATGCACTGCTGATCGGTAAGCCATCAAGAATAATGGTATGCCGGTATCCCACTCTTTATGGTACTTGTCTACTACTTTCCTTAAGTGCTCCTCCAATGTTCTATTGAATCGTTCTACCATACCATCGGATTGAGGATGCAATGCAGTTGTCCGTGTTTTTCGAATGCCCAATGATTTACACATTTCCTGGAACACAGCTGATTCGAAATTCCTGCCTTGGTCAGAATGTAACTCCATTGGTACACCATACCTTGCAACCCAATTGTTTATAAACACTTCTGCTACCGTTTCCGCTTCTTGATTTGGGATTGGGTATACCTCTGGCCATTTGCTGAAGTAATCCATAACTACCAGTACATATTTGTTTCCGCCGTTGCTAGTAGGAAATGGACCGGCGACATCCATAGCGATCCTTTCAAATGGCGCACCTGAGTTATATTGCTTCATCTGGCCATGACTTCGGGTTCTGGGCCCTTTCGCTCTGCTGCAAACCTCGCAGTTCGCAATCCACTCAGTGACCGACTGACGGCAACCAACCCAATATAATCTCTGTTTAATCTTCTCGAGCGTCTTCGTGATTCCAAGATGACCTCCGCTTGGACCATTATGCAGCTCGCTGAGCACGTCAGGAATCCTCTTTCTGGGAACAACTATCAGTTTCTTCTTGCATTTACCATCCTCACTCTCACATACTCGATGAAGGCAACCGGATATCAATTCTAAACTGTTCCACTGTGCCCAATATGACTTCGCAATGGGACTCTCTACTGACATCTCTTCTCTGTTTGGTCTTTCGTTTCTTCGTGTTCCTTGCCCATTCATCTGTACATGTTATAGTCAATAGCCGGACATCTATAATGTCTTCTTTAGCCTCGGCTTTTGAACAGTGCTTGCATTCCAAACTACATGGTCTTCGTGACATTGCATCGGCATTTCCATGGGTACTACCTTTTCGATGCTCAATGGAAAAGTCATAGCTTTGTAGTCGCTCGATCCACCGTGCCAATTGTCCTTCCGGATTCCGGAACTGCAGAAGCCATTTTAAAGCTGTGTGATCTGTCTTGACACGGAATCGCTGGCCGTAGAGGTATTTGTGAAAATGTTTAATGCACTCTACCAATGCCAACAGCTCTCTCCGCGTAACGCAGTAGTTCCTCTCTGGTTTTCCAATCGAACGGCTGTAATATGCATCTACCTTCTCCTGTCCATCGACCAGTTGTGATAAAACGCCTCCTATAGCATATCCACTCGCATCTGTATCTAGAATAAATGTTGCTCCTGGAATCGGATATGCTAACATTGGGGCAGTGCACAAACGCTGCTTCAATGTTGGGAAAGCCACTTCTTGCTCATTCTTCCATTCAAAAGCTTTATTTTTTCTTGTAAGCTCATGGAGGCTATGGGCTACGCTGGAAAAATTTGGTACAAATCGGCGGTAATATGTGCACAGCCCAAGGAAACTTCTTAATTCATGTAGGTTCTGTGGTCTTGGCCAATCCTTTACAGCCTCTATCTTTTCGTTCGCAGTGCAGATGCCCTCTGTTGTTACCTTGCGACCCAAATAATTGACTTCCTTTTTAAACAGCGCACACTTTTTGGGACTTAACTTCAAACCAGCGCCAGCTATTCTCTGGAAAAGTTCCTCTAAGTTTTTAAGATGTTCATCAAAGTTATTGCCCAATACGATGATGTCGTCTAGGTACACCAAGCATATTTTCCAATGTAGTCCTTTCAGTACCTGGTCCATGAGTCTCTCAAAAGTAGCTGATGCATTACAAAGTCCAAAAGGCATCACTGTAAATTGCCAAAGACCATCACTGACACTGAAGGCTGTTTTCTCTTTATCTTCCTCCTTCACCTCAACATGCCAGGAGCCGCTTTTCAAGTCCAGTGTTGTAAACCATTTCGTACCAGATAGCGAGTCCAGAGTGTTGTCAATTCTTGGCAATGGGTAGCTATCCTTTTTCGTAACGTCATTCAACTTCCGGTAGTCCACGCAAAACCTCATTTTTCCATTCTTCTTCTTTACAAGTACTACCGGTGAGCTCCATGGACTAGCTGATGGTTCGATGACGCCGCTGTCGCTCATTTTTTGTATGATTTGACTCACAACTTCCCGCTTTGCCAGTGGAACACTACGTGGAGCTTGACGGATCGGCCTCGCATCTCCAGTGTTTATTTGATGTTTCACAACGTTGGTGCGGCCTGGTTTGGAACCATCCTGGTCAAATATGTTCGCGTACTTTAGGTGCAGTTGTTTTGCCTTACTCTGATAGGCTTCCTCTAGCCCTTGCGTCCATGCCGTGATGTCATTTGAAAGATCAGTATTACTAGATGAAACGTGTTCCTGGAGCTGTTCACAGTTAATAACTACTACAGCCTCTTGGCATCTTCCCAAAATAGCTCCCTTGGTCAGTTTGAGTGGTGACTTGAACTCATTGAGTACTCTTACCGGAATACGTCCATCTTGTTTTGTCACAGCCACGGTTTTTCCTACAAGTATGTTCAGTGCTGATTTGTGTGCTGCTTCGACAACCCACAATTTGTTTGTCCCACAATCTCCATCAACCTTTGCCCAGATGACTGCTTCGGATGTTGGTGGTATTTGCTGACTCTCTTTCACTAGCACTCGTTTACTGCTGTAGCCTCTCTCATAGCCGAAATTAAGTGGTACATCCATGTTCTTATATCGCATCGTCTTGCTTTGCATATCAATCTTGATGCCTTGGTCGATTAAGAAGTCCACTCCAATTATGATTTCATCAACAATCTTTGCCACTATAAAATTGTGTACTACCGTGACGTTCCCAATTGCGACTTCACATGATACTTCTCCTAGAACCGTGCTGTCTTCTCCAGTGGCTGTACGCAATCTTGCTCCATGCAATGGTCTTATCTTCCTGTTGACTAAATCCGCTCGAATGATGGAATGAGATGCACCCGTATCTACAGTCAGTAAACGTTCCTTTCCATCCACATGTCCTCCGACAGTAAGATTGTTTGACCTTCTTCCAATTTGTGAGATAGAGATTATGGGGCATTCAATTGAGGGAGCCAGCTGTCGCCCCTGGCGGCTGACTCGCTTTAGTTTAACGATTGGGTGGACTTGGAGATTTGCTCATCTCCTTCAGCTCTGCGTTTACGGCCACCCACATTATTGGAGCTATTGGGACCGGTGCTGCAATGTCGTGCAATATGACCTGGGTTGCCGCACTTGAAGCATTTAATAACTCCGGCATTTTTCTGTTGTGATCCCTTCAGTGCTTCCAAAATTGTGTCTACCCAATCTGGTCTTTCCACTTCCACACGATGAGCTTTGTACGCTGGTTTACTCAATAGTGAGGCCGTTTCCTGAGTCAATGCATGTGATACCGTTTCAGCAAATGTCAGCTTTGGGTTTGCGTATGTAGCTCGCTTCGTTTCCACGTCCCGTATGCCATTTATAAAACTCTGGATTTTTACCCTCTCGGTGTATTCCACGGGTGCGTCCGCATTTGCAAGATGAGCCAATCTTTCAATATCTGAAGCAAACTCCTGCAATGTCTCATTTGCTTTTTGGTAGCGGTTTTGCAACTCAATTTGGAATATCTGTTTTCTATGCTCGCTTCCATAACGTCGTTCTACAGCAGCCATGAATGCTTCATAACTGTTCCGTTCGTACTCTGGAATCGTCTGTAAGATTTCGGCAGCTGGTCCTTTCAATGCTACGAAGAGTGCAGCAACTTTATCTTCAGCATTCCAGTTGTTCACTGTTGCGGTCTTCTCAAATTGTAGCTTAAAGACCTGGAAAGGAACAGAACCGTCAAAGGATGGTGTTTTTACCTTTGGATTACTCGCTGAAACTGCTGGATGATTTAGTTGTAACTGCTCGATACGTCCTCTCAAAGCATCCATCTCGGCCTCGCTTTTATCCTGTCAACCACTGAAGCCTTCATGAAACTGGGTTAGTTTTTCTTCCATATGCGCTTCCAGTTTAGATAATATACGGACGTCCTGCTCTTCTGGTTGTGTGAAGATCTGAGATGATATCTGTGCTGAAATTTGTGCTGACATTTCCGAAATACGCGTTTCTTGTGCTTCAATCTTTGATGTTATACGTGTCTCTTGGGATTCCATCTGTGATGACATATACGTTTTCTGTTCTTCCAATTGTGATGTTATATTTGTCTTTTGTTCTTCCAGTTGAGATGACACTTGCGACGCCATTTCTGAAATACGTACCTCCTGTAATTCTAGTTGGGATGATATTTGCGACGACATTGATGTTACTGTCGATGTTTGAGCAGCTATTGCAGCCAATATCATGTTCAAGTCTGTGCTCGTAACTGTCTGCGATGTTTCGTTTTTCTCTTAAATTTTTGTTGTTGTCTCGCCCCCATCAGGATAAAAGATATACTCGTCCACATCAATTCCTTCTGCTTCCATTGCCTCTCGTAGCCGTGCCTGAAGTTCGAGTTTAACGCCGCTTGTATTCAATCCACGGCTCTCCAACTCCTTCTTCAGTTGCTGGATCTTCAATTCACTGAACTTTGCCATGTCCTTGTTGTCCTCTGGAATTTATTCAACAATTCCTCTTCTGACACCAATTGTAACGAATTTACTTGCAAATCCTCTTATTTGCAACCCTCTGCTAAGTTCGAATCACTAAACTGTTGAATAAATAACTCCAATATTTAATAATGCAAAATGGCCTTTATTAAAGTACTTCACAATGACACTCAAACTTTGCAACGAATAGCTTGCTTAATAACAAAACTGATTGATAGCTCAAATGAAACTGAATTCCAGCGCCTCTACAATTGCCGCCTTTTATACTCTCTGATTTCAACGTTCGCATCTCCTAGGCGCTTCCAGAATCTACTAGTCCATCAGCTCTCAAACTCCTCAGCTGTGACTGCAATTGCACGATTTATAGCTTCTCTCGTTGCATACTTTCAGGAGTATCTCAGATATATGCATGTGTTTGTGCATTGATTCTCCGCTGCTCGTATACGTACATGGTACATATGTGTAGACGCAATTATTGTTTCGTTTATGTAGATACATAATGATTGATCTATGGATGTGAATTCACGTCACTGCTTAGCATCGGCTTAGAGATGGCAGCACTCCTTAGTTTTGCTAATATTCGTAACACTGCCCTCCACCTAAGTCTGATCGTCCCGATCAGACAAATATCCTGATCCAAACGTTGCCAGCCTTTCCAAATGGACCACTTTCATTTTGGTTCGTGGTTTACCGATGGTTTGTATGCGGTACACTACATCGTTGATCCGTTTTACAACTTTGTATGGGCCTTCCCAATTACACTGCAATTTCGGGGACAAACCTTTTTTACGTTGTGGGTTCTATAACAGCACCAAATTTCCTTCCTCAAAACCTTCTGAATTAATTGCTTTATCGTATCTGGCTTTCATCTTGTCACTCATAATCTTTGTTCGTTGCCTTATCAGATCATGTAGTTCTCTTAGCTCTTCTTCCAAAGCACTAGTGGATTTCTTGACATTTCTCTTCGCATTGGCATCTATCCCAAACTTCAAATCAGGTAGCAGTCTAAGGTCATTGCCAAAAATTACTTTTGCAGGGGTTTGGCCCGTTGTCTCATGCACTGCTGATCGGTAAGCCATCAAGAATAATGGTATGCGGTATCCCACTCTTTATGGTACTTGTCTACTACTTTCCTTAAGTGCTCCTCCAATGTTCTATTGAATCGTTCTACCATACCATCGGATTGAGGATGCAATGCAGTTGTCCGTGTTTTTCGAATGCCCAATGATTTACACATTTCCTGGAACACAGCTGATTCGAAATTCCTGCTTTGGCCAGAATGTAACTCCATTGGTACACCATACCTTGAAACCCAATTGTTTATAAACACTTCTGCTACCGTTTCCGCTTCTTGATTTGGGATTGGGTATACCTCAGGCCATTTGCTGAAATAATCCATAACTACCAGTACATATTTGTTTCCGCCGTTGCTAGTAGGAAATGGACCGGCGACATCCATAGCGATCCTTTCAAATGGCGCACCTGAGTTATATTACTTCATCTGGCCATGACTTCGGGTTCTGGGCCCTTTCGCTCTGCTGCAAACCTCGCAGTTCGCAATCCACTCAGTGACCGACTGACGGCAACCAACCCAATAGAATCTCTGTTTAATCTTCTCGAGCGTCTTCGTGATTCCAAGATGACCTCCGCTTGGACCATTATGCAGCTCGCTGAGCACGTCAGGGATCCTCTTTCTGGGAACAACTATCAGTTTCTTCTTGCATTTACCATCCTCACTCTCACATACTCGATGAAGGCAACCGGATATTAATTCTAAACTGTTCCACTGTGCCCAATATGACTTCGCAATGGGACTCTCTGCTGACATCTCTTCTCTGTTTGGTCTTTCGTTTCGTTCGAGCCCTTGCATAACACGTGACAGATCTGTATCTTCTAGCTGACACTTTCTTAGCTGTTCCTTGCCCATTCATGCTTGCATTCCAAACTACATGGTCTTCGTGACATTGCATCGGCATTTCCATGGGTACTACCTTTTCGATGCTCAATGGAAAAGTCATAGCTTTGTAGTCGCTCGATCCACCGTGCCAATTGTCCTTCCGGATTACGGAACTGCAGAAGCCATTTTAAAGCTGCGTGATCTGTCCGGACACGGAATCGCTGGCCGTAGAGGTATTTGTGAAAATGTTTAATGCACTCTACCAATGCCAACAGCTCTCTCCGCGTAACGCAGTAGTTCCTCTCTGGTTTCCAATCGAACGGCTGTAATATGCAACTACCTTCTCCTGTCCATCGACCAGTTGTGATAAAACGCCTCCTATAGCATATCCACTCGCATCTGTATCTAGAATAAACGTTGCTCCTGGAATCGGATATGCTAACATTGGGGCAGTGCACAAACGCTGCTTCAATGTTTGGAAAACCACTTCTTGCTCCTTCTTCCATTCAAAAGCTATATTTTTTCTTGTGAGCTCATGGAGGCTATGGGCTACGCTGGAAAAATTTGGTACAAATCGGTGGTAATATGTGCACAGCCCAAGAAAACTTCTTAATTCATGTAGGTTCTGTGGTCTTGGCCAATCCTTTACAGCCTCTATCTTTTCGTTCGCAGTGCAGATGCCCTATGTCGTTACCTTGTGACCCAAATAATTTACTTCCTTTTTAAACAGGACTTAACTTCAGACCAGCGCCAGCTATTCTCTGGAAAACTTCCTCCAAGTTCTTAAGATGTTCATCAAAATTCTTGCCCAATACGATGATGTCGTCCAGGTGCACCAAGCATGTTTTCCAATGTAGTCCTTTCAGTACCTGGTCCATGAGTCTCTCAAAAGTAGCTGAAGCATTACAAAGTCCAAAAGGCATCACTGTAAATTGCCAAAGACCATCACCGACACTGAAGGCTGTTTTCTCTTTATCTTCCTCCTTCACCTCAACTTGCCAGTAGCCGCTTTTCAAGTCTAGTGTTGAAAACCATTTCGTACCAGATAGCGAGTCCATAGTGTCGTCAATTCTTGGCAATGGGTAGCTATCCTTTTTCGTAACGTCATTCAACTTCCGCTTTGTTTCCACGTCCCGTGTGCCATTTATAAAACTCTGGATTTTTACCCTCTCCGTGTATTCCACGGGTGCGTCCGCATTTGCAAGACGAGCCAATCTTTCAATATCTGAAGCAAACTCCTGCAATGTCTCATTTGCTTTTTGGTAGCGGTTTTGCAACTCAATTTGGAATATCTGTTTTCTATGCTCGCTTCTATAACGTCGTTTTACAGCAGCCATCAATGCTTCATAACTGTTCCGTTCGTACTCTGGAATCGTCTATTGTAAGATTTCGGCAGCTGGTCCTTTCAATGCTACGGAGAGTGCAGCAACTTTATCTTCAGCATTCCAGTTGTTCACTGTTGCGGTCTTCTCAAATTGTAGCTTAAAGACCTGGAAAGGAACAGAACCGTCAAAGGATGGTGTTTTTACCTTTGGATTACTCGCTGAAACTGCTGGACGATTTAGTCGTAACTGCTCGATACGTCCTCTCAAAGCATCCACCTCGGCCTCGATTTTATCCTGTCGACCACTGAAGCCTTCATGAAACTGGGTTAGTTTTTCTTCCATATGCGCTTCCAGTTTAGATGATATACGGACTTCCTGCTCTTCTGGTTGTGTGGAGATCTGAGATGATATCTGTGCTGAAATTTGTGCTGACATTTCCGAAATACGCGTTTCTTGTGCTTCAATCTTTGATGTTATACGTGTCTCTTGGAATTCCATCTGTGATGACATATACGTTTTCTGTTCTTCCAATTGTGATGTTATATTTGTCTTTTGTCCTTCCAGTTGAGATGACACTTGCGACGCTATTTCTGAAATACGTACCTCCTGTGATTCTAGTTGGGATGATATTTGCGACGACATTAATGTTACTGTCGATGTTTGAGCAGCTATTGCAGCCAATATCATGTTCAAGTCTGTGCTCGTAAATGTCTGCGATGTTTCGTTTTTCTCTTCAATTTTTGTTTTTGTCTCGTCCCCATCAGGATAAAAGACATACTCGTCCACATCAATTCCTTCTGCTGCCATTGCCTCTCGTAGCCGTGCCTGAAGTTCGAGTTTAACGCCGCTTGTATTCAATCCACGGCTCTCCAACTCCTTTTTCAGTTGCTGGATCTTCAATTCACTGAACTTTGCCATGTCCTTGTTGTCCTCTGGAATTTATTCAACAATTCCTTTTCTGACACCAAATTAACGAATTTACTTGCAAATCCTCTTATTTGCAACCCTCTGCTAAGTTCGAATCACTAAACTGTTGAATAAATAACTCCAATATTTAATAATGCAAAATGGCCTTTATTAAAGTACTTCACAATGACACTCAAACTTGCAACGAATATCTTGCTTAATAACCAAACTGATTGATAGCTCAAATGAAACTGAATTCCAGCGCCTCTACAATTGCCGCCTTTTATACTCTCTGACTCCAACGTTCGCATCTTCTAGGCGCTTCCAGAATCTACTAGTCCATCAGCTCTCAAACTTCTCAGCTGTAACTGCAATTGCACGATTTATAGCTTCTCTCGTTGCATACTTTCAGGAGTATCTCAGATATATGCATGTGTTTGTGCATTGATTCTCCGCTGCTCGTATACGTACATGGTACATATGTGTAGACGCAATTATTGTTTCGTTTATGTAGATACATAATGATTGATCTATGGATGTGAATTCACGTCACTGCTTAGCATCGGCTTAGAGATGGCAGCACTCCTTAGTTTTGCTAATATTCGTAACAGTATTATATAGCGACGCAAAGTGTCACGAACACTCATTTTTGCTGTCAAAATATTCACTTGCTTCTGGGTCGCGTTTGCTTCATTCACTTCGCTTTTTTATTGTCGTTTTGTTATAATTTTTGAGTAAAAACTGAAGAATCTTAACATTTTATGAGAAAAACTATTGAAATATTCCATTGACAGCCGATAAAGGTTATATTTGGAGCTTCGTTCAATGTGGATGCATATTTCGTCAAATTTTACAGGAATAAAAAAAGCGAAACCTATAAAAATTACAGCCAGGGACGCAAACTGTTATTCTTTTGTAATAAAAGTTCTTCAGAAAAATTTATTGGTGGTATGGCCTAGACGGTTCAATGCGGTCATATTAAATCGTTCCCGAGATTGTCGAGCTTGTACCTTAATGGTGCTTGTTACCGGAACATACCTGATATATATCCGGTAAAGGACCATCAACATCGACAACACTCCCCGAAACCTTCGGGGAGTTTATCGCTACAACAACAACAACAATGAAATGAAATGCTAACCAAACAATTTCTGTTGAATACCCAGAAATCTGGGCATCCCAACAGACATCTGATTGATTAGGCTACACCGCCCAGGGGCTTAAACGGTAATCTCCGAAAACATTATGAGGAAATACGGCACCTGAGAACACACCCGTATGAAGAAGACCTTTCTGCGTTGGCGGTCTTCGTACGAGCTTATAAAAAATTACTCTGGCCGATCCACCAATGGGGTGGGATCAAAATTAAATGCGTGCAAAATCCGTTTTTACACAACATTTTTTTCAGTGTACACCATTACAACAACCACATAAAATTGCCAACTTCAACTGCAAATATCTACGGACAGAGATACAATTTTTATTTTCCGCCTTCGGATTATTGTTGTCGAGGTCAATACGCGTCTTCTGACACCTCTCTCTATATTTGTGGACGCGTATTAGTAGTCGATCCCTGTTCTTGACTTTTACCAGACATTTTGTTTGTCGTCAAAAATGTCAGCTTTTATATTATGAGAAACAACAGGTCAACGTTACAAACAGTGTAGCGTTAACAACTGCAACGAGGCTGTGGCTAGGGAAGCTTGAGCGCAGCCCATACGGCCATAGTGGTATGAACTTCAAGGCGCATGGTACCAAAATTGCAGCTGTAGTGCAAGGCCGCAACAAAAATCCTCAAATCGATTGCCGGCAGTACTTGGGAAAAAGATAAAGAAACATACAAAATTCAACCACAATTGGAAAATAAACAAGCAACTGGTTTTAAAAACATTAACAATCAGGCAATCAATATTGCAATCATTGTAAATCTTACCAAGTAGCGCAACTAACAGCTGATCGGTGAAAATTCGCACATTCACAAGCACAGTTCTCGACTCAGTTTCAAAAAAAAAAATTTAGATTATTTAGCTCAAATTTTAAAGTGAGATAATCCTTACGAATTTATGTATATAGAATATATAAGGCGTTTTTGTTGTTACTAAAACAATATTTTTATTTATATTAAAGCTTTTATCATTTTTTTTTAACTTTGAAAAAACTCCGAACACCATTCCTTCATTATATGTCATTCGACTGCCTATTCCACTGCCTTCCACTCTATTCGCAACATAACCTCAATTTAAGCTGCCAAACTATATAGTAAACAATGATTGCAATTTACACTGTTTTCTTTTTTTACAATTGTCAGGTGTTTCGCTGCAATATTGCCAGCTCGTTGAAACGAACTTATTCCGAAAAAATTGCTGTGCAAAGTTTTACGAAATAACAAAAGTAATAAGTGGCTATACTGGCTACGTATTGGGTTTGACAGTCTCAGTGAATACGTAGTGACTAATGCGGCAGTTACCCACCGACGTGTGCCGTACGTAAGGACGTTTGTCGTACGAAGCACGTTTGACCGAACTCGCAAGCCCGTAGGAATCAATGTGTGCGTCTGTGTACATGTACATAAGATATTTGTGTGTGTATTGTTTACAGATAAGCACTGTTGCCATTGACCATTTTGCATGTATGCTTATGGAAACATCAACTTTTTCCAATTTAATTTTTGATATTGTAAAAGGCCGGAATACATATTAAATAAGTATAAATAGATTACATATTTATAATCAGCACTTTTACATAATTATTTCGAATTATTTTCACAATTTTTCAAACTTTAATTAGGTGTTTTTGCATAAAATTGCAAACGGTTAAAAATTAGCGCACAAAAGTTTACTCGGCAACTCTGTCTAGTGAGAGAGCGATCAGCTGACACGTTCTTACGGAAAAAATCAAAATTGTTTTGATTTCTACGTTCCGTGCTACGTACGTACGGGCGTTGCACTTCGGTGAGTTTTCGTTTACATTGCACACTCATAAGATAGGTCGTGTCAGCTGACACGTTTTTTCTACGTACGTTCGTGAGTAACCACGGCTTAAGACTAATACGTAAGAAGTTATAAAATACGAATTCTGGGTGAATGTGAATGTGAGTGAATGCGACGCAAACATTCACGGTGACATACATAATACGGGCCTAAATTACAGATTCAAGGTCAAATCTACCATAGAGCAGGTTCGTTGTTGCCTTTGTCCAGTGACGATCATAAATTTATTCAATTATATTTTATGGGAGATCCGAATGTAGAAGCTCAAGAACGAAATTCCCACTTCCCTAACACAAAATTACAAATTATCCAACAGTTGCAAGCACTGCTTCATGAGGATAATGAATTAATTAAAAATGTTTAAGACGGCTCTAGATCGAATGCCTTCTGATAATTATAAGGTTGTTATTCGAGCCCACCAGGAGATAACGCCCGTCGATTCAATGCGCCGACAATAGCTGACGTGGCTATCGTGATTGTAGGGGAAAACTTGCAATTAAGATATATTATCCTTGAACGCAGAAGCAACAATTTGCAACGTGTTTCAGAAACACACCGGTCGTACGATGCTTTGCAGTATCCATTATTATTTTGGCAAGGTGAAGATGGATATGATTTCACACTCAAAATGATAAACCCTTCAACTGGTGAGTAATTTCCTTAATCTGTGTTTGACTATTTCAGTACCTTTAGACATATTCTAATCGCTCGATTTGAAATTTTTCCCGAAATGGCAGTTCACGCTATTTTCTCTGTAAAATGTTCCATTTTATTTAAATTCGAGGTTGCTGCAAGATTGCGAATTTTTTTTTTTGATATACAAATGTAGCATTTGATCTCAGTATTTCTAAATCTGCTGTGGCATAGAGGCAAGACTGTTGAACTCACATGCAAAGTCGAGCTGCCCTCAAATTCTGTAAATCGCGGTTCCCCCATAAATTCAGAAAACAAAAATTCCGAAACACATTTTTTCACAAAACATTAGTCAGAACCCTTTTTTTTCAGAAAACCAAAATTCAGAAGTCAAAATTTCAGAAATCAAAATTCAGAAGTCAAATTTCAGAAGTCAAATCTCAGAAGTCAAAATTCGGAATGTAATCAGACAGCAAAAAAACATCGCATACGCGATCACTTGGTGACCTTCTGCCTCCATGAGGCGTAGTAGTTGGTTGACGGTAACCATCCAAAGTATCGGAGAGAAAACGCCGCCCTGCCGAGTGCCTCTGCCGACCGGTCTGCGGATCACGCATCCACCTAACTCAGTTTTAATCTGCCTACGCGTAAGCATATTGTATATAAACTCCACCAGGCACGCGTCAACCCCCAGATCGGCCAGCGCCGAGGTGATGGCCTCAGGGAGAACGTTGTTGAAGGCACCCGCTATATCTAGAAATGCCACCAGTGTGTATGCCTTGAGGTCAAGTGACCTTTCGATAACGGATACCAGTGAGTGCAAGGCCATGTCAGTTGACCTACCCTTAGTATAGGCATGTGGATCTTGCGAAAGAAGCGATGGGTCAATCCTCCTCCTGATGTAGTCCTCTAGGAGTCTTTCGAGTGCTTTTAGCAGAAGAGAAGATAAGCTTATAGGACTATAATCATTTGGTTTAGAGTGGGAGGTTTTCCCTGCCTTGGGGATAAAGACCACGTTGACTTCTCTCCACGATGCTGGTACGTAATTGAGCCCAAGACAACCTATAAACATCCCTTTTATCCAGGGCCTTATAAATTTTGCAGTATACTGTAGCTGAGCCGGAAAAATTCCATCCGGCCCCGGCGATTTATAGGGCTTGAAGTTCTATAAAGCCCAATCAATCCTTTTATCATCTGTGATTTCGCTTATTAGCTCGTCATTAGGTGACCCTCCGCTAACAATATTTGAAGACACGCCCGCGCTTGCTGGGAAGTGTGTATCCATAAGCAAGTTTATGGTTTCAGCGCTGGAGTCCGTCCAGTGCCCATCCGGCTTTTGGATGTAATCCTGGAGCAGCTCCAGGATGTCAGCTGGGTCCGTTGGCGTCACTGGAACCCAGGCTCTAGCCCTTGGTCGTGAGGGGATATCACGCGCCTCCACTACCTTGAGGCGCGCACCCGGATATACCACCCCTATCAGCGTGACGACGGCCCTAAAGAGGTTTACCGACCTGGCGTCGTCACAGGCAATTAGCTTGACATTACCTTGTAACCACCCTTCATCGGTGTAAGATGGCGGTGGACCAGGGTTGTCTTTCTTCTCTATATAATAATAAATAATAGTTAAAAAAAACTAAAAAAAACACGTTTTTATAGCTAACCGAACTAAAAAATAGAAAATAATTTTCAATTAAAAAGAGTTTATATAACAGTAGTAGAAGGTCAAACAATCATTTATAGTTAATCACCTCAAAATAAAATTATAATAAAATTTAAGTTATTAACAGAATAATTTAATTCACAGTAAAAAGCGTGGGGTGCTTGATATTGAATGTCACAATCATTCTATTGGCAACTATCTGAGAGGAAAGATATGAAATGTTCAAATGCACCCCACGCTTTTTACTCTGTATTAAATTATTCTGTTAATAACTTAAATTTTATTATAATTTTATTTTGAGGTGATTAACTATAAATGATTGTTTGGTTCGCTATAAAAGCGTTTTTTTTTTAGTTTTTTTAAACTATTATTTATTTTGCTGTCTGATTACATTCTGAATTTTGACTTCTGAATTTTGATTTCTGAAATTTTGACTTCTGAATTTTGGTTTTCTGAAAAAAGGGTTCTGACTAATGTTTTGTGAAAAAATGTGTTTCGGAATTTTTGTTTTCTGAATTTATGGGGGGAACCGCGATTTACAGAATTTGAGGGCAGCTCGACTTTGCATGTGAGTTCAACAGTCTTGCCTCTATGCCACAACAGATTTAGAAATACTGAGATCAAATGCTACATTTGTATATCAACAAAAAAATTCGCAATCTTGCAGCAACCTCGAATTTAAATAAAATAGAACATTTTACAGAGAAAATAGCGTGAACTGCCATTTCGGGAAAAATTTCAAATCGAGCAATTAGAAGATGTCTAAAGGTACTGAAATAGTCAAACACATATTAAGGAAATTACCAGTTGAAGGGTTTATCATTTTGAGTGTGAAATCATATCCATCTTCACCTTGCCAAAATAATAATGGATACTGTAAAGCATCGTACGACCGGTGTGTTTCTGAAACACGTTGCAAATTGTTGCTTCTGCGTTCAAGGATAATATATCTTCATTGCAAGTTTTCCCCTACAATCACGATAGCCACGTCAGCTATTGTCGGCGCATTGAATCGACGGTTGTGCTCTCCTGGTGGGCTCGAATAACAACCTTATAATTATCAGAAGGCATTCGATCTAGAGCTGTCTTAAACATTTGAATTAATTCATTATGCTCATGAAGTAATGCTTGCAACTGTTGGATAATTTGTAATTTTGTGTTAGGGAAGTGGGAATTTCGTTCTTGAGCTTCTACATTCGGATCTCCCATAAAATATAATTGAATAAATTTATGATCGTCTCTGGACAAAGGCAACAACGAACCTGCTCTATGGTAGATTTGACCTTGAATCTGTAATTTAGGCCCGTATTATGTATGTCACCGTGAATGTTTGCGTCGCATTGACTCACATTCACATTCACCCAGAATTCGTATTTTATAACTTCTTACGTATTAAGCCCCCATTACTGATACTTAGCATAGAATTGACTTGACTTGGCGTAAACTTGGCAACTTAGCCACGATTATACTCCACTTGTCGCATAAAATCTGGCATCATAATCAGTGTTGAAATTTATTTTTAAATAAATGTCAATTTGAATGACAAAATGTCAAAATGAAATGGAAACAAACAAATGGCATCTCAAAATGTAAACGTCACTTAGAACTTACATAGAAAATCAAAATTCAACAGACTTCTAAGTCAAGTTAAGTTTTGAGTAATCAGTAACATGCAATGTTCATTTAACAGAACTGTAAGTGACAGTTCGCAAGCCAAGTCAAGTCTATGCTAAGTATCAGTAATGGAGCCTTTAGTCTTAGTCACTACGCATTCACTGAGACTGTCAAACCCAATACGTAGCCAGTATAGCTACTTATTACTTTTGTTATTTCGTAAAATTTTGCACAGCAATTTTTTCGGAATAAGTTCGTTTCAACGAGCTGGCAATATTGCAGCGAAACACCTGACAATTGTAAAAAAAGAAAACAGTGTAAATTGCAATCATTGTTTACTATATAGTTTGGCAGCTTAAATTGAGGTTATGTTGCGAATAGAGTGGAAGGCAGTGAAACAGGCAGTCGAATGACATATAATGAAGGAATGGTGTTCGGAGTTTTTTCAAAGTTAAAAAAATGATAAAAGCTTTAATATAAATAAAAATATTGTTTTAATAACAACAAAAACGCCTTATATATTCTATATACATAAATTCGTAAGGATTATCTCACTTTAAAATTTGAGCTAAATAATCTAAATTTTTTTTTTTGAAACTGAGTCGAGAACTGTGAGTGTGAACGTGCGAATTTTCACCGTCACCTGTTAGTTGCGCTACTTGGTAAGATTTACAATGATTGCAATATTGATTGTCTGATTGTTAATGTTTTTAAAACCAGTTGCTTGTTTATTTTCCAATTGCGGTTGAATTTTGTATGTGTCTTTATCTTTTTCCTAAGTACTGCCGGCAATCGATTTGAGGATTTTTGTTGCGGCCTTGCACTACAGCTGCAATTTTGGTACCATGCGCCTTGAAGTTCATACCACTATGGCCGTATGGGCTGCGCTCAAGCTTCCCTAGCCACAGCCTCGTTGCAGTTGTTAACGCTACACTGTTTGTAACGTTGACCTGTTGTTTCTCATAATATAAAAGCTGACATTTTTGACGACAAACACAATTTCTGGTAAAAGTCAAGAACAGGGATCGACTGCTAATACGCGTCCACAAATATAGAGAGAGGTGTCAGAAGACGCGTATTGACCTCGACAACAATAATCCGAAGGCGGAAAATAAAAATTGTATCTCTTTCCGTAGATATTTGCAGTTGAAGTTGGCAATTTTATGTGGTTGTTGTAATGGTGTACACTGAAAAAAATGTTGTGTAAAAACGGATTTTGCACGCATTTAATTTTGATCCCACCCCATTGGTGGATCGGCCAGAGTAATTTTTTATAAGCTCGGACGAAGACCGCCAACGCAGAAAGGTGTTCTTCATACGGGTGTGTTCTCAGGTGCCGTATTTCCTCATAATGTTTTCGGAGATTACCGTTTAAGCACCTGGGCGGTGTAGCCTCATCAATCAGATGTCTGTTGGGATGCCCAGATTTCTGGGTATTCAACAGAAATTGTTTGGTTAGCATTTAATTTCATTGTTGTTGTTGTTGTTGTAGCGATAAACACCCCGAAGGTTTCGGGGAGTGTTGTCGATGTTGATGGTCCTTTACCGGATATATATCAGGTATACTCCGGTAACAAGCACCATTAAGGTACAAGCTCGACCATCTCGGGAACGATTTAATATGACCGCATTGAACCGTCTAGGCCATACCACCAATAAATTTTTCTGAAGAACTTTTATTACAAAAGAATAACAGTTTGCGTCCCTGGCTGTAATTTTTATAGGTTTCGCTTTTTTTATTCCTGTAAAATTTGACGAAATATGCATCCACATTGAACGAAGCTCTAAATATAACCTTTATCGGCTGTCTATGGAATATTTCAATAGTTTTTCTCATGAAATGTTAAGATTCTTCAGTTTTTACTCAAAAATTATTAAAAAAAAACGACAATAAAAAAGCGAAGTGAATGAAGCAAACGCGACCCAGAAGCAAGTGAATATTTTGACAGCAAAAATAAGTGTTCCTGACACTTTCGTCGCTATATAATACTGTTACGAATATTAGCAAAACTAAGGAGTGCTGCCATCTCTAAGCCGATGCTAAGCAGTGACGTGAATTTACATCCATATATCAATCATTATGTATCTACATAAACGAAACAATAATTGCGTCTACACATATGTACCATGTACCTATACGAACAGCGGATAATCAATGCACAAACACATGTACATATCTGAGATACTCCTGAAAGTATGCAATGAGAGAAGCTATAAATTGTGCAATTGCAGTTACAGCTGAGAAGTTTGAGAGCTGATGGACTAGTAGATTCTGGAAGCGCCTAGAAGATGCGAACGTTGAAATCAGAGAGTATAAAAGGCGGCAATTGTAGAAGCGCTGGAATTCAGTTTCATTTGAGCTATCAATCAGTTTGGTTATTAAGCAAGCTATTCGTTGCAAAGTTTGAGTGTCATTGTGAAGTACTTTAATAAAGGCCATTTTGCCTTATTAAATATTGCAGTTATTTATTCAACAGTTTAGTGATTCTAACTTAGCAGAGGGTTGCAAATAAGAGGATTTGCAAGTAAATTCGTTACAATTGGTGTCAGAAGAGGAATTGTTGAATAAATTCCAGAGGACAACAAGGACATGGCAAAGTTCAGTGAATTGAAGATCCAGCAACTGAAGAAGGAGTTGGAGAGCCGTGGATTGAATACAAGCGGCGTTAAACTCGAACTTCAGGCACGGCTACGAGAGGCAATGGAAGCAGAAGGAATTGATGTGGACGAGTATGTCTTCTATCCTGATGGGGACGAAACAACAACAAAAATTTAAGAGAAAAACGAAATATCGCAGACAGTTACGAGCACAGACTTGACCATGATATTGGCTGCTATAGCTGCTCAAACATCGACAGTAACATCAATGTAGTCGCAAATATCATCCAACTAGAATTACAGGAGGTACGTATTTCAGAAATGGCGTCGCAAGTGTCATCTAAGCTGGAAGAACAAAAGACAAATATAACATCACAATTGGAAGAACAGAAAACGTATATGTCATCACAGATGGAATCCCAAGAGACACGTATAACATCAAAGATTGAAGCACAAGAAACGCGTAATTCGGAAATGTCAGCACAAATTTCAGCACAGATATCATCTCAGATCTCCACACAACCAGAAGAGCAGGACGTCCGTATATCATCTAAACTGGAAGCGCATATGGAAGAAAAACTAACCCAGTTTCATGAAAGCTTCAGTGGTCGACGATAAAAGCGAGGCCGAGGTGGATGCTTTGAGAGGACGTTACAACTAAATCATCCAGCAGTTTCAGCGAGTAATCCAAAGGTAAAAACACCATCCTTTGGCGGTTCTGTTCCTTTCCAGGTCTTTAAGCTACAATTTGAGAAGACCGCAACAGTGAACAACTGGAATGCTGAAGATAAAGTTGCTGCACTCTTCGTAGCATTGAAAGGACCAGCTACCGAAATCTTGCAGACGATTCCAGAGTACGAACGGAACAGTTATGAAGCATTCATGGCTGCTGTAGAACGACGTTATGGAAGCGAAAACAGATATTCCAAATTGAGTTGCAAAACCGCTACCAAAAAGCAAATGAGACATTGCAGGAGTTTGCTTCAGATATTGAAAGATTGGCTCATCTTGCAAATGCGGACGCACCCGTGGAATACACCGAGAGGGTAAAAATCCAGAGTTTTATTAATGGCATACGGGACGTGGAAACGAAGCGAGCTACATACGCAAACCCAAAGCTGACATTTGCTGAAACGGTATCACATGCATTGACTCAGGAAACGGCCTCACTATTGAGTAAACCAGCGTACAAAGCTCATCGTGTGGAAGTGGAAAGACCAGATTGGGTAGACACAATTTTGGAAGCACTGAAGGGATCACAACAGAAAAATGCCGGAGTTATTAAATGCTTCAAGTGCGGCAACCCAGGCCATATTGCACGACATTGCAGCACCGGTCCCAATAGCTCCAATAATGTGAGTGGCCGTAAACGCAGAGCTGAAGGAGATGAGCAAATCTCCAAGTCCACTCAATCGTTAAACTAAAGCGAGTCAGCCGCAAGGGGCGACAGCTGGCTCCCTCAATTGAATGCCCCATAATCTCTATCTCACAAATGGAAGAAGGTCAAACAATCTTACTGTCGGAGGACATGTGGATGGAAAGGAACGTTTACTGACTGTAGATACGGGTGCATCTCATTCCATCATTCGAGCGGATTTAGTCAACAGGAAGATAAGACCATTCCATGGAGCAAGATTGCGTACAGCCACTGGAGAAGACAGCACGGTTCTAGGAGAAGTATCATGTCAAGTCGCAATTGGGAACGTCACTGTAGTACACAATTTTATAGTGGCAGAGATTGTTGATGAAACCATAATTGGAGTGGACTTCTTAATCGACCAAGGCATCAAGATTGATATGCAAAGCAAGACGATGCGATATAAGAACATGGATGTACCACTTAATTTCGGCTATGAGAGAGGCTACAGCAGTAAACGAGTGCTGGTGAAAGAGAGTCAGCAAATACCACCAACATCCGAAGCAGTCATCTGGGCAAAGGTTGATGGAGATTGTGGGACAAACAAATTGTGGGTTGTCGAAGCAGCAAACAAATCAGCACTGAACATACTTGTAGGAAAAACCGTGGCTGTGACAAAACAAGATGGACGTATTCCGGTAAGAGTACTCAATGAGTTCAAGTCACCACTCAAACTGACCAAGGGAGCTATTTGGGAAGATGCCAAGAGGCTGAAGTAGTTATTAACTGTGAACAGCTCCAGGAACACGTTTCATCTAGTAATACTGATCTTTCAAATGACATCACGGCATGGACGCAAGGACTAGAGGAAGCCTATCAGAGTAAGGCAAAACAACTGCACCTAAAGTACGCGAACATATTTGACCAGGATGGTTCCAGGCCGCACCAACGTTGTGAAACATCAAATTAACACTGGAGATGCGAGGCCGATCCGTCAAGCTCCACGTAGTGTTCCACTGGCAAAGCGGGAAGTTGTGAGTCAAATCATATAAGAAATGGGCGACAGCGGCGTCATCGAACCATCAGCTAGTCCATGGAGCTCACCGGTAGTACTTGTAAAGAAGAAGAATGGAAAAATGAGGTTTTGTGTGGACTACCGGAAGTTGAACGACGTTACGAAAAACGATAGCTACCCATTGCCAAGAATTGACGACACTCTGGACTCGCTATCTGCTACGAAATGGTTTTCAACACTGGACTTGAAAAGCGGCTACTGGCAAGTTGAGGTGAAGGAGGAAGATAAAGAGAAAACAGCCTTCAGTGTCGGTGATGGTCTTTGGCATTTTACAGTGATGCTTTTTGGACTTTGTAATGCACCAGCTACTTTTGAGAGACTCATGGACCAGGTACTGAAAGGACTACATTGGAAAACATGCTTGGTGTACCTGGACGACATCATCGTATTGGGCAATAACTTTGATGAACATCTTAAAAACTTAGAGGAAGTTTTCCAGAGAATAGCTGGCGCTGGTTTGAAGTTAAGTCCCAAAAAGTGTGCGCTGTTTAAAAAGGAAGTAAATTATTTGGGTCGCAAGGTAACAACAGAGGGCATCTGCACTGCGAACGAAAAGATAGAGGATGTAAAGGATCGGCCAAGACCACAGAACCTACATGAATTAAGAAGTTTCCTTGGGCTGTGCACATATTACCGCCGATTTGTACCAAATTTTTCCAGCGTAGCCCATAGCCTCCATGAGCTTACAAGAAAAAATAAAGCTTTTGAATGGAAGAAGGAGCAAGAAGTGGCTTTCCAAACATTGAAGCAGCGTTTGTGCACTGCCCCAATGTTAGCATATCCGATTCCAGGAGCAACATTTATTCTAGATACAGATGCGAGTGGATATGCTATAGGACGCGTTTTATCACAACTGGTCGATGGACAGGAGAAGGTAGTTGCATATTACAGCCGTTCGATTGGAAAACCAGAGAGGAACTACTGCGTTACGCGGAGAGAGCTGTTGGCATTGGTAGAGTGCATTAAACATTTTCACAAATACCTCTACGGCCAGCGATTCCGTGTCAAGACAGATCACGCAGCTTTAAAATGGCTTCTGCAGTTCCGTAATCCGGAAGGACAATTGGCACGGTGGATCGAGCGACTACAAAGCTATGACTTTTCCATTTAGCATCGAAAAGGTAGTACCCATGGAAATGCCGATGCAATGTCACGAAGACCATGTAGTTTGGAATGCAAGCACTGTTCAAAAGCCGAGGCTAAAGAAGAGATTATAGATGTCCGGCTATTGACTATAACATGTACAGATGAATGGGCAAGGAACAGCTAAGAAAGTGTCAGCTAGAAGATACAGATCTGTCACGTGTTATGCAAGGGCTCGAACGAAACGAAAGACCAAACAGAGAAGAGATGTCAGCAGAGAGTCCCATTGCGAAGTCATATTGGGCACAGTGGAACAGTTTAGAATTGTTATCCGGTTGCCTTCATCGAGTATGTGAGAGTGAGGATGGTAAATGCAAGAAGAAACTGATAGTTGTTCCCAGAAAGAGGATTCTTGACGTGCTCAGCGAGCTGCATAATGGTCCAAGCTGAGGTCATCTTGGAATCAATCGCGAAGACGCTCGAGAAGATTAAACAGAGATTCTATTGGGTTAGTTGCCGTCAGTCGGTCACTGAGTGGATTGCGAACTGCGAGGTTTGCAGCAGAGCGAAAGGGCCCAGAACCCGAAGTTATGGCCAGATGAAGCAATATAACTCAGGTGCGCCATTTGAAAGGATCGCTAAGGATGTCGCCAGTCCATTTCCTACTAGCAACGGCGGAAACAAATATGTACTGGTAGTTATGGATTACTTCAGCAAATGGCCAGAGGTATACCCAATCCCAAATCAAGAAGCGGAAACGGTAGCAGAAGTGTTTATAAACAATTGGGTTGCAAGGTATGGTGTACCAATGGAGTTACATTCTGACCAAGGCAGGAATTTCGAATCAGCTGTGTTCCAGGAAATGTGTAAATCATTGGGCATTCGAAAAACACGGACAACTGCATTGCATCCTCAATCCGATGGTATGGTAGAACGATTGAATAGAACATTGGAGGAGCACTTAAGGAAAGTAGTAGACAAGTACCATAAAGAGTGCGATACCGGAATACCATTATTCTTGATGGCTTACCGATCATCAGTGCATGAGACAACGGGCCAAACCCCTGCAAAAGTAATTTTTGGCAATGACTTTAGACTGCCACCTGATTTGAAGTTTGGGATGGATGCCAATGCGGAGAGAAATGTCAAGAAATCCACTAGTGATTTGGAAGAAGAGCTAAGAGAAATACATGATCTGATAAGGCAACGAACAAAGATTATGAGTGACAAGATGAAAGCCAGATGCGACAAAGCAATTAATTCAGAAGGTTTTCAGGAAGGCTATTTGGTGCTTTTATACAACCCACAACGTAAAAAAGGTTTGTCCCCGAAACTGCAGTGTAACTGGGAAGGCCCATACAAAGTTGTAAAACGGATCAACGATCCACGAACCAAAATGAAAGTGGTCCATTTGGAAAGGCTGGCAACGTTTAGATCAGGAAATTTGTCTAATCGGGACGATCAGACTTAGGTGGAGGGCAGTGTTACGAATATTAGCAAAACTAAGGAGTGCTGCCATCTCTAAGCCGATGCTAAGCAGTGACGTGAATTCACATCCATAGATCAATCATTATGTATCTACATAAACGAAACAATAATAGCGTCTACACATATGTACCATGTACGTATACGAGCAGCGGAGAATCAATGCACAAACACATGCATATATCTGAGATACTCCTGAAAGTATGCAACGAGAGAAGCTATAAATCGTGCAATTGCAGTCACAGCTGAGAAGTTTCAGAGCTGATGGACTAGTAGATTCTGGAAGCGCCTAGAAGATGCGAACATTGAAATCAGAGAGTATAAAAGGCGGCAATTGTAGAGGCGCTGGAATTCAGTTTCATTTGAGCTATCAATCAGTTTGGTTATTAAGCAAGCTATTCGTTACAAAGTTTGAGTGTCATTGTTAAGTACTTTAATAAAGGCCATTTTGCATTATTAAATATTGGAGTTATTTATTCGACAGTTTAGTGATTCGAACTTAGCAGAGGGGGCGCAAATAAGAGGATTTGCAAGTAAATTCGCTACAATACGAAAAAACGTAATACAATCACCTGCAATCACCGATATTCACCGAGAGTCACTGAAGTGAATGAATGCTCTTATATGATACGAATTTGGTTTCACTTGGGTGAAAGTGACTCCTCGCGTCGGTTTGCGATGTACATAATAACTCCGTTAGAGTTTAAAGCGATGTGCCCTATTTATTTTTCGTTCTATTTTATATTAGCCGTTTTTTTCACGCGCATTGCATTTGCATATGTGAGTATAAAAAAACGCTTTTCGATATTTCTATATATGCATATTTATGCTATATGCTATGTTTAGTGGAGATGCACACACTTCGTCAGTAATCTGGGGTGACGCATACCACGCTTCAACTGCAATTCAATGCAGTACATACTCGTCGATAGTAGGCACACACACTTCGTTGAAAATGCAGGGTAGTGAATACACAGATTCCCTCTGCAACTGAGTATAACGTATATAAAAATTTGGCAACGCTAATTTTATGTGCAATCATTTCATGAGAGCAGATAAAGTTGTGCACTTGGCTGTCCATACAAATTTCCAGCAAAGCTGTATATGCGTGCAAACAAAAACACGGCTATTATTAGTTGTGGTTTTTTACGGGTGCATATGTACATACATCTACTTTTGCGACTACAAAAGCGCGTATTTACATTTGTGTGTAGTAGCAAAGAGAGTAGATAATAAAAGGCACCAGCTGTGAATGTCGGGCAGAACTTCAATTTGCCAATGTACCTATTTCTTGGGCTCGGCCATTCCGTCTCTTCCTATTTTTCGTAAATTGTTGTCTCATATTTTTTGTTTCGCCTGACGAAAATTAAGTAGAGAAGAAGTAAAAATGAGTGACATTGAGTTATTTTCTGCATTTGAGCTTTTTGAAGTTTTGTTTACTTTTGTACAAATGCATACAATATTTATGCACAATTTATGCAATATTAAAAGGTTTTATGACTGTTAAAGCACGGCCCTTTTACTGTATGAACTGTTTCAAATATTTTGTCATCCTTATTTATTGTTCTATCATCATACATATGTACGTACATATGTCACAGTCTGTTTGTTTTATTGAAACCTGGAAATTGTCCGCTAAACATGAATACATATGTGAAAATGTCTCGCTCTTTCGCATAGGTACATAAATTTGACTTCATAACTGTTCAATTATATTTATTTGTAAACCGCAATGTTAATCGCTCTAACTCTTGCATACAAAGTTGCTATGAATTTGGTGACCGTTTTAGTCGTCGATGAAGAATTGGAGCGAACAACACTGCGGTAAGTACTGTTTGTTAGCTTGTTAAATGTTAAACATATTTGTAATAGTTTCCTTTAAATATGTAGAAATAAACCCACAAAACACCCGCAAATAAATTAATACGTGGAGTTAAATTCGCAAATCGTAATTGACGACAGATTTTTATTTCGCATCGACGACAAATTTTTATTTCGCAATGTAAATACATTTACATATTTATGGAACTCGTCAAATCGTTGGAGATAAAAATAAGTAGCCGCGCATTGCCCTTTTTATGGATAAATCCCCACGCCGTAGTACTCGTTTAAATCCAGTCAGTGGTAAGCACAAAAGAACAGCCATGCCTTTAATGGAAAAAGACGTGCCAATGTCAAACACAACACTTAGTATGCCTGCAACAAAACCAGCCTCGCCTATAATTACTTCAGGGTCCTCAACAACTTCAGCAGCAAGTCAAGAAAGCGTGGTTAGCGCAATGCAACAACGTATAGCCGTACTCGAAAGTAACCTCAGAGCTGCTCAAGCAAAGTTGAGGGATCATGAAGCGCAAAATGCAGCAAACAATGGTATGGGTGCTACGTCGGCAGCTCCCCAGCCACCAACGAAGCAATTGCCATCTGCGCACCCGACGGGAACGCAAGAAATAACAGCTACGACTGCTAATACACCACCTTCTCCATTACTAGCCGACATTCGGTACTCGCCGCCAATTTTCACTGCCTGTAGTACTACGTCTACCGCAAATTGCCAATATATTTCGCTTAATAATATGTATGCTAATCCGCTGCCAGCTGTTAGGGCCACTCCGCTAGGGTTTAACCCTGCCAGCACTCCTGCCTATACACAAATGAGTTCTGTAGCTGCACCGTCGTCTTGCTTACCTAGAAAAATGCAAGCTTTGCCGGATTTCTGTGGGAAACCAGAAGACTGGCCAATATTCTATACTGCCTTTACAGAATCTACGGCAGTCTACGGGTACAGCAATTTCGAAAATAATCAGCGGCTACAGAGAAGCTTGAAGGGCGAAGCTAGAGAATCGGTAAAGTCTCTACTTATTCACCCGAACAACGTTAGCAACATAATAGAGCAACTTAAATTTAGATTTGGCCGGCCAGAACAGCTGATCCGTAGCCAGCTAGCACGCGTAAAAGAAATTGCACCCATAGCGGAAAATGCAATGGTAAAAATTGTCCCGTTTGCCAGCAACGTGAACAATATCTGCGCCTTCCTACAATCGGCGAGAGGAGGAGATCTACATCTAGCCAACCCTACGCTACTCGACGAGCTTGTCATGAAATTGCCAATGAGCAAACGAATCGAGTGGGATAGTTATGCGGCAACGGTACAACCATATGCGACCGTGAAACAGTTTAGCGAGTGGCTCACGAATCTCGCGAGTGTTATCTGTACAGTTCAGGATGGTGATCCAGTGCGGGACCATAAACGCCGGGTCGTACTTCACACTGCGCAAACTTACCGTCAATCAAATTGCGCAATCTGCCAGGGTCAACATAAAACATCTGAGTGCAAACAATTTATTGAGCTGACTGTTGCAAACAGGTGGGCTCAAGTAAAGCAGAGCCGCCTTTGCTTCGGGTGTCTTAGCTCTGGACACGGTATGCGTGATTGTCAACGGCGCAAGCCATGCGCTATAGAGGGTTGTAGGAGAATGCACCATAAACTCCTACATGAGGTCGAACGTCCAACGACCAATTTGCCGAAAGCAGTAAATTCAGCCAAAAGACACGAAACTTCGATGGTTCAAGCCAAGAATCACACCGTAATGCATACGCAACCGCCAGTAGGTAGTCAACAGCCAAAGGACGCAGAAGCGGCTGTGCTCAGTTGCAGTAACGGCGCTGAAAGTAAGTTATTATTTAGAATTTTACCAGTCATTTTGTATGGAATCAACAGATCGGTCGAGACGTATGCGCTATTAGATGAAGGCTCTTCAATAACAATGATTGACAATACTCTTCTGAACGAACTTGGACTACGAGGACGTGAGCAGAGTCTGAACTTGCAATGGTTCGGTGGTCGCGCAGCACAGGAGCCAGCCCTCATTGTTGACCTGTCAATAAGTGGAGTAAGTGTTCGCAAGAAGCACAAGCTTCGAAACGTATATGGGGTTTCAAATTTGAAGTTGCCATCTCAAAGTTTAAGTAAGTCCGAGTTGAATTGCCATGGGTCGCATCTAAGTGAGTTGCCAGTACAGACATATCCGCAAGTAAGACCGAAACTTCTGATCGGTCTTGACCATTGCCACCTCGGATCGCCATCCACTACCGTAAGAGTTAGAGAGAGTGGTCCTTTCGCTGCGAACACCGAACTAGGATGGGTATTGTTTGGCCCAACATCGAGCATATCCATACCCATGCCCGCCCCAATGATGTCGTCATGTTTGCTGCTGAACAATTGTAGCGATCAGTCACTCCATGATATGGTGGCCAACTTTTTCGATACTGAATCCTTCGGAATTAGATCCGCACCGCCAATAGAAAGTGAATCCGACAGCCGAGCACGACAGATATTGCATTCAACCACACTTCGTATTGATGGAAGGTTCCAGACTGGGCTCATTTGGAAGAGTGACCACACAGTACTACCAGATAGTTTCCCGCTAGCACTGTAAAGGTTGGTTGGTGTAGAGAAGAAAATGAGTCGCGACGCTGAATTTGGCGCTGCATATGAACGCATCATAAACTCATATATAGAGAAGAAATACGCACGTAAGCTCCTACCCACAGAAGCAGCCTTATTGTCGCCCAAAACATGGTACTTACCTCACTTTGCCGTCAGAAATCCAAATAAACCAGGCAAATTACGCTTAGTCTTCGATGCCGCGGCTCAGGTTGAAGGTGTCTTTCTTAACTCGTGCCTACTGAAGGGACCGCAGGAGTACAAAGCATTGCCCTCGATACTCTTTCATTTTCGCAAAGGTGCCTATGCAGTATGTGGTGACATAAGAGAAATGTTTCACCAAGTGCTAGTGCAACCAGACGACAGATGTGCGCAGCGATTCCTGTGGCGCAATGGTAACTCCACAAAGCAGCCTGAAGTTTATGAAATGCGAGTGATGACGTTTGGTGGCGCTTGCTTACCGTGCTCTGCAAATTATGTTAAAACCATCAACGCAATGGAATATGGAAATACTGACGAAATTACATCCCGAGCAGTAGATGCTATTTTAAATCATCACTACGTAGACGACTTTGTGGACAGCTTCGCAACGGAGCAAGAAGCAATCACGATCTCAGAGAAACTACGGGAAATCCATTTGAAAGCTGGTTTCGAGCTTAGAAATTTCTCATCGAACTCACAAAGGGTAGTTAACATGCTAGGTGGTAACGAGTGCACACGCCCAATGGGCCAAAAAGAAGGCATTTTGACTGAAAGGGTTTTAGGTCTATTTTGGAAACCATCTACCGACTGCTTTGGGTTTCAGTTAAAATTTAATAACGTCGATCCCGCGGTCATAAGCGGATCAAGATGCCCTACTAAGCGTGAGCTATTAAGTGTCGTTATGTCTATTTTCGACCCCTTAGGTTTTCTAGCTCATTTTGTTGTTAGCGCCAAACTAATAATGCGAGAGGTATGGAAAAGAAATATGCGATGGGATGAGCCACTGCCAAATGACATAAACGGCGCATGGGTAAAGTGGCGAAACCAGTTGGCTGCGGTCAGTGAGTATACCATGCCCCGTTTTTATTTTCGATGTGGCACTCCGCGAATGCTGCAGCTTCACATATTTGTAGATGCAAGTGAGGAGGCCTTTGCAGCTGTAGCCTACTTCAGATCGGTAAGTACGAGCGGAGAAATAGAAGTATCTTTCATATGCGCCAAGTCCAAATGCGCCCCTATAAAGCCACTAACTGTGCCGCGACTTGAACTACAGGCGGCTGTGTTAGGAACTCGCCTACTTAACTGTGTGCGTGAAGATCATCCGATAGACAGTGAAAACTGCTATTTGTGGCGCGACTCAATGACGGTTTTAAGGTGGATCAATAGCGAGCACCGTCGATATAAGCCATTCGTGCAACACAGGGTTGCAGAAATATTGGCAACAACAACAACAACAAATTGGAGGTGGATTCCTACTGATATTAACGTTGCAGATGTAGCCACACGTACAAATAACCAGGTGCGACTCGATTCGACAACGGCCTGGTTAGCCGGCCCACCATTTCTCAAAGCATCGCATCTTTCTTGGCCTACTGGTGAATCTTTGTTTTGCGAGAATGCAGATCCTGATGAAGAGCTCCGATCTAAATATGCTTTGGTAATTATTGACACCAATCCCTTTGAATTTAAACGTTTTTCTACCTTCAGGAAACTGGTCAGAACCGCCGCCTGGGTATTGCGTTTTATTGCCATTTGTCGCCGCCAAACACAAGCAAATGAATGTCATGGTCTGTCCGCTAGAGAAACTGAATTAGCAAAACGCTTACTATGTCGACTTGTACAACGTGAGACGTTCTCCACGGAAATCCAGCAAATCGAAAGTGGACAGAGCATCGCCCGTAATAGTGAGCTCGTCCATCTCTCACCGTACATTGATGAAGACAAGGTGCTCCGTGTGGAAGGTCGTATTTACGCTGCCAGTTGGCTGCCCATAAGTTCAAGACGCCCTATTATATTGCCGCCGAGCCACGCATTCACAAAGCTTGTCGTAACGCACTATCACTGTATCATGCATCACCAAAATACAGAAGCTACCATGTGTGAAATTCGTCGAACTTACTGGATTCCACGGCTGAGAAATTTATTACGCGGTGTAATAGCACGATGTTTAGTCTATCGTATAAGTAGAGCACAGCCGAAGGCACCTTTGATGGGACCACTGCCTCCTGACAGGCTTACACCATATATCCGGCCATTTAGCTATACAGGACTGGACTATTTCGGCCCGGTAACTGTAACTGTACGACGCAGCACGGAGAAGAGGTGGGTGGCACTCTTCACATGTTTGACTGTGAGAGCGGTTCATTTGGAGTTGGCCCACGATTTGAGCACCGATTCCTGTATCATTGCAATTCGAAATTTTGTAAACCGTCGCGGTGTACCTATACGCTTGCGTTCGGATAACGGGAAAAATTTTGTGGGTGCTGACAAAGAGGCCAAGAGATTTAGCGAAGTTTTTGATTGTACTCGCGTGCAAGATGAGTTGTCTCGACGAGGAGTTGACTGGGTGTTTAATTCGCCATTTAATCCAGCAGAGGGAGGTGCTTGGGAAAGGTTGGTGCAATGTGTTAAGCGTGTCCTACGGCACACTTTGAAAGAGGTAGCACCACGGGAACACACCCTCAACTGCCCTTTAATTGAAGCAGAAAATATAGTCAACTCAAGGCCTCTCACTCATTTACCTGTAGACGTGAATCAAGAACAACCACTCACACCCAATGACTTTATCCTGGCCGAATCTAATAACGCACAAACGCCAGCTGTGGGCGACGTCATCGAAGGGGTATCTGGTCTACGACAACAGTGGAGAATTGCGAGGCAGTTGAGAGATCACTTCTGGAAGCGTTGGATTAACGAATACCTCCCCACGTTGACGCGTAGAGTGAAGTGGTGCCAACGAGCAAAGAAGTTGCAGGAAGGGGACCTTGTCTTCATTTGCGACCCGAACGTGCCTAGACGCGACTGGTGTCGCGGTAAAATAGAACGCATTTACCCTGGGCACGACGGCGAAGTTCGGCGAGCGGACGTTAGAACTTCTGGTGGCGTAAAACGTAGAGCGGCGTCGAATCTGGCCGTCCTTGATATAAATTGTGGTGAATCTGGTTGATTCACGGAGGCGGGGATGTTAAAGCACGGCCCTTTTACTGTATGAACTGTTTCAAATATTTTGTCATCCTTATTTATTGTTCTATTATCATACATATGTACGTACATATGTCACAGTCTGTTTGTTTTATTGAAACCTGGAAATTGTCCGCTAAACATGAATACATATGTGAAAATGTCTCGCTCTTTCGCATAGGTACATAAATTTGACTTCATAACTGTTCAATTATATTTATTTGTAAACCGCAATGTTAATCGCTCTAACTCTTGCATACAAAGTTGCTATGAATTTGGTGACCGTTTTAGTCGTCGATGAAGAATTGGAGCGAACAACACTGCGGTAAGTACTGTTTGTTAGCTTGTTAAATGTTAAACATATTTGTAATAGTTTCCTTTAAATATGTAGAAATAAACCCACAAAACACCCGCAAATAAATTAATACGTGGAGTTAAATTCGCAAATCGTAATTGACGACAGATTTTTATTTCGCATCGACGACAAATTTTTATTTCGCAATGTAAATACATTTACATATTTATGGAACTCGTCAAATCGTTGGAGATAAAAATAAGTAGCCGCGCATTGCCCTTTTTATGGATAAATCCCCACGCCGTAGTACTCGTTTAAATCCAGTCAGTGGTAAGCACAAAAGAACAGCCATGCCTTTAATGGAAAAAGACGTGCCAATGTCAAACACAACACTTAGTATGCCTGCAACAAAACCAGCCTCGCCTATAATTACTTCAGGGTCCTCAACAACTTCAGCAGCAAGTCAAGAAAGCGTGGTTAGCGCAATGCAACAACGTATAGCCGTACTCGAAAGTAACCTCAGAGCTGCTCAAGCAAAGTTGAGGGATCATGAAGCGCAAAATGCAGCAAACAATGGTATGGGTGCTACGTCGGCAGCTCCCCAGCCACCAACGAAGCAATTGCCATCTGCGCACCCGACGGGAACGCAAGAAATAACAGCTACGACTGCTAATACACCACCTTCTCCATTACTAGCCGACATTCGGTACTCGCCGCCAATTTTCACTGCCTGTAGTACTACGTCTACCGCAAATTGCCAATATATTTCGCTTAATAATATGTATGCTAATCCGCTGCCAGCTGTTAGCGCCACTCCGCTAGGGTTTAACCCTGCCAGCACTCCTGCCTATACACAAATGAGTTCTGTAGCTGCACCGTCGTCTTGCTTACCTAGAAAAATGCAAGCTTTGCCGGATTTCTGTGGGAAACCAGAAGACTGGCCAATATTCTATACTGCCTTTACAGAATCTACGGCAGTCTACGGGTACAGCAATTTCGAAAATAATCAGCGGCTACAGAGAAGCTTGAAGGGCGAAGCTAGAGAATCGGTAAAGTCTCTACTTATTCACCCGAACAACGTTAGCAACATAATAGAGCAACTTAAATTTAGATTTGGCCGACCAGAACAGCTGATCCGTAGCCAGCTAGCACGCGTAAAAGAAATTGCACCCATAGCGGAAAATGCAATGGTAAAAATTGTCCCGTTTGCCAGCAACGTGAACAATATCTGCGCCTTCCTACAATCGGCGAGAGGAGGAGATCTACATCTAGCCAACCCTACGCTACTCGACGAGCTTGTCATGAAATTGCCAATGAGCAAACGAATCGAGTGGGATAGTTATGCGGCAACGGTACAACCATATGCGACCGTGAAACAGTTTAGCGAGTGGCTCACGAATCTCGCGAGTGTTATCTGTACAGTTCAGGATGGTGATCCAGTGCGGGACCATAAACGCCGGGTCGTACTTCACACTGCGCAAACTTACCGTCAATCAAATTGCGCAATCTGCCAGGGTCAACATAAAACATCTGAGTGCAAACAATTTATTGAGCTGACTGTTGCAAACAGGTGGGCTCAAGTAAAGCAGAGCCGCCTTTGCTTCGGGTGTCTTAGCTCTGGACACGGTATGCGTGATTGTCAACGGCGCAAGCCATGCGCTATAGAGGGTTGTAGGAGAATGCACCATAAACTCCTACATGAGGTCGAACGTCCAACGACCAATTTGCCGAAAGCAGTAAATTCAGCCAAAAGACACGAAACTTCGATGGTTCAAGCCAAGAATCACACCGTAATGCACACGCAACCGCCAGTAGGTAGTAAACAGCCAAAGGACGCAGAAGCGGCTGTGCTCAGTTGCAGTAACGGCGCTGAAAGTAAGTTATTATTTAGAATTTTACCAGTCATTTTGTATGGAATCAACAGATCGGTCGAGACGTATGCGCTATTAGATGAAGGCTCTTCAATAACAATGATTGACAATACTCTTCTGAATGAACTTGGACTGCGAGGACGTGAGCAGAGTCTGAACTTGCAATGGTTCGGTGGTCGCGCAGCACAGGAGCCAGCCCTCATTGTTGACCTGTCAATAAGTGGAGTAAGTGTTCGCAAGAAGCACAAGCTTCGAAACGTATATGGGGTTTCAAATTTGAAGTTGCCATCTCAAAGTTTAAGTAAGTCCGAGTTGAATTGCCATGGGTCGCATCTAAGTGAGTTGCCAGTACAGACATATCCGCAAGTAAGACCGAAACTTCTGATCGGTCTTGACCATTGCCACCTCGGATCGCCATCCACTACCGTAAGAGTTAGAGAGAGTGGTCCTTTCGCTGCGAACACCGAACTAGGATGGGTATTGTTTGGCCCAACATCGAGCATATCCATACCCATGCCCGCCCCAATGATGTCGTCATGTTTGCTGCTGAACAATTGTAGCGATCAGTCACTCCATGATATGGTGGCCAACTTTTTCGATACTGAATCCTTCGGAATTAGATCCGCACCGCCAATAGAAAGTGAATCCGACAGCCGAGCACGACAGATATTGCATTCAACCACACTTCGTATTGATGGAAGGTTCCAGACTGGGCTCATTTGGAAGAGTGACCACACAGTACTACCAGATAGTTTCCCGCTAGCACTGAAAAGGTTGGTTGGTGTAGAGAAGAAAATGAGTCGCGACGCTGAATTTGGCGCTGCATATGAACGCATCATAAACTCATATATAGAGAAGAAATACGCACGTAAGCTCCTACCCACAGAAGCAGCCTTATTGTCGCCCAAAACATGGTACTTACCTCACTTTGCCGTCAGAAATCCAAATAAACCAGGCAAATTACGCTTAGTCTTCGATGCCGCGGCTCAGGTTGAAGGTGTCTTTCTTAACTCGTGCCTACTGAAGGGACCGCAGGAGTACAAAGCATTGCCCTCGATACTCTTTCATTTTCGCAAAGGTGCCTATGCAGTATGTGGTGACATAAGAGAAATGTTTCACCAAGTGCTAGTGCAACCAGACGACAGATGTGCGCAGCGATTCCTGTGGCGCAATGGTAACTCCACAAAGCAGCCTGAAGTTTATGAAATGCGAGTGATGACGTTTGGTGGCGCTTGCTTACCGTGCTCTGCAAATTATGTTAAAACCATCAACGCAATGGAATATGGAAATACTGACGAAATTACATCCCGAGCAGTAGATGCTATTTTAAATCATCACTACGTAGACGACTTTGTGGACAGCTTCGCAACGGAGCAAGAAGCAATCACGATCTCAGAGAAAGTACGGGAAATCCATTTGAAAGCTGGTTTCGAGCTTAGAAATTTCTCATCGAACTCACAAAGGGTAGTTAACATGCTAGGTGGTAACGAGTGCACACGCCCAATGGGCCAAAAAGAAGGCATTTTGACTGAAAGGGTTTTAGGTCTATTTTGGAAACCATCTACCGACTGCTTTGGGTTTCAGTTAAAATTTAATAACGTCGATCCCGCGGTCATAAGCGGATCAAGATGCCCTACTAAGCGTGAGCTATTAAGTGTCGTTATGTCTATTTTCGACCCCTTAGGTTTTCTAGCTCATTTTGTTGTTAGCGCCAAACTAATAATGCGAGAGGTATGGAAAAGAAATATGCGATGGGATGAGTCACTGCCAAATGACATAAACGGCGCATGGGTAAAGTGGCGAAACCAGTTGGCTGCGGTCAGTGAGTATACCATGCCCCGTTTTTATTTTCGATGTGGCACTCCGCGAATGCTGCAGCTTCACATATTTGTAGATGCAAGTGAGGAGGCCTTTGCAGCTGTAGCCTACTTCAGATCGGTAAGTACGAGCGGAGAAATAGAAGTATCTTTCATATGCGCCAAGTCCAAATGCGCCCCTATAAAGCCACTAACTGTGCCGCGACTTGAACTACAGGCGGCTGTGTTAGGAACTCGCCTACTTAACTGTGTGCGTGAAGATCATCCGATAGACAGTGAAAACTGCTATTTGTGGAGCGACTCAATGACGGTTTTAAGGTGGATCAATAGCGAGCACCGTCGATATAAGCCATTCGTGCAACACAGGGTTGCAGAAATATTTGCAACAACAACAACAACAAATTGGAGGTGGATTCCTACTGATATTAACGTTGCAGATGTAGCCACACGTACAAATAACCAGGTGCGACTCGATTTGACAACGGCCTGGTTAGCCGGCCCACCATTTCTCAAAGCATCGCATCTTTCTTGGCCTACTGGTGAATCTTTGTTTTGCGAGAATGCAGATCCTGATGAAGAGCTCCGATCTAAATATGCTTTGGTAATTATTGACACCAATCCCTTTGAATTTAAACGTTTTTCTACCTTCAGGAAACTGGTCAGAACCGCCGCCTGGGTATTGCGTTTTATTGCCATTTGTCGCCGCCAAACACAAGCAAATGAATGTCATGGTCTGTCCGCTAGAGAAACTGAATTAGCAAAACGCTTACTATGTCGACTTGTACAACGTGAGACGTTCTCCACGGAAATCCAGCAAATCGAAAGTGGACAGAGCATCGCCCGTAATAGTGAGCTCGTCCATCTCTCACCGTACATTGATGAAGACAAGGTGCTCCGTGTGGAAGGTCGTATTTACGCTGCCAGTTGGCTGCCCATAAGTTCAAGACGCCCTATTATATTGCCGCCGAGCCACGCATTCACAAAGCTTGTCGTAACGCACTATCACTGTATCATGCATCACCAAAATACAGAAGCTACCATGTGTGAAATTCGTCGAACTTACTGGATTCCACGGCTGAGAAATTTATTACGCGGTGTAATAGCACGATGTTTTGTCTATCGTATAAGTAGAGCACAGCCGAAGGCACCTTTGATGGGACCACTGCCTCCTGACAGGCTTACACCATATATCCGGCCATTTAGCTATACAGGACTGGACTATTTCGGCCCGGTAACTGTAACTGTACGACGCAGCACGGAGAAGAGGTGGGTGGCACTCTTCACATGTTTGACTGTGAGAGCGGTTCATTTGGAGTTGGCCCACGATTTGAGCACCGACTCCTGTATCATTGCAATTCGAAATTTTGTAAACCGTCGCGGTGTACCTATACGCTTGCGTTCGGATAACGGGAAACATTTTGTGGGTGCTGACAAAGAGGCCAAGAGATTTAGCGAAGTTTTTGATTGTACTCGCGTGCAAGATGAGTTGTCTCGACGAGGAGTTGACTGGGTGTTTAATTCGCCATTTAATCCAGCAGAGGGAGGTGCTTGGGAAAGGTTGGTGCAATGTGTTAAGCGTGTCCTACGGCACACTTTGAAAGAGGTAGCACCACGGGAACACACCCTCAACTGCCCTTTAATTGAAGCAGAAAATATAGTCAACTCAAGGCCTCTCACTCATTTACCTGTAGACGTGAATCAAGAACAACCACTCACACCCAATGACTTTATCCTGGCCGAATCTAATAACGCACAAACGCCAGCTGTGGGCGACGTCATCGAAAGGGTATCTGGTCTACGACAACAGTGGAGAATTGCGAGGCAGTTGAGAGATCACTTCTGGAAGCGTTGGATTAACGAATACCTCCCCACGTTGACGCGTAGAGTGAAGTGGTGCCAACGAGCAAAGAAGTTGCAGGAAGGGGACCTTGTCTTCATTTGCGACCCGAACGTGCCTAGACGCGACTGGTGTCGCGGTAAAATAGAACGCATTTACCCTGGGCACGACGGCGAAGTTCGGCGAGCGGACGTTAGAACTTCTGGTGGCGTAAAACGTAGAGCGGCGTCGAATCTGGCCGTCCTTGATATAAATTGTGGTGAATCTGGTTGATTCACGGAGGCGGGGATGTTAAAGCACGGCCCTTTTACTGTATGAACTGTTTCAAATATTTTGTCATCCTTATTTATTGTTCTATTATCATACATATGTACGTACATATGTCACAGTCTGTTTGTTTTATTGAAACCTGGAAATTGTCCGCTAAACATGAATACATATGTGAAAATGTCTCGCTCTTTCGCATAGGTACATAAATTTGACTTCATAACTGTTCAATTATATTTATTTGTAAACCGCAATGTTAATCGCTCTAACTCTTGCATACAAAGTTGCTATGAATTTGGTGACCGTTTTAGTCGTCGATGAAGAATTGGAGCGAACAACACTGCGGTAAGTACTGTTTGTTAGCTTGTTAAATGTTAAACATATTTGTAATAGTTTCCTTTAAATATGTAGAAATAAACCCACAAAACACCCGCAAATAAATTAATACGTGGAGTTAAATTCGCAAATCGTAATTGACGACAGATTTTTATTTCGCATCGACGACAAATTTTTATTTCGCAATGTAAATACATTTACATATTTATGGAACTCGTCAAATCGTTGGAGATAAAAATAAGTAGCCGCGCATTGCCCTTTTTATGGATAAATCCCCACGCCGTAGTACTCGTTTAAATCCAGTCAGTGGTAAGCACAAAAGAACAGCCATGCCTTTAATGGAAAAAGACGTGCCAATGTCAAACACAACACTTAGTATGCCTGCAACAAAACCAGCCTCGCCTATAATTACTTCAGGGTCCTCAACAACTTCAGCAGCAAGTCAAGAAAGCGTGGTTAGCGCAATGCAACAACGTATAGCCGTACTCGAAAGTAACCTCAGAGCTGCTCAAGCAAAGTTGAGGGATCATGAAGCGCAAAATGCAGCAAACAATGGTATGGGTGCTACGTCGGCAGCTCCCCAGCCACCAACGAAGCAATTGCCATCTGCGCACCCGACGGGAACGCAAAAAATAACAGCTACGACTGCTAATACACCACCTTCTCCATTACTAGCCGACATTCGGTACTCGCCGCCAATTTTCACTGCCTGTAGTACTACGTCTACCGCAAATTGCCAATATATTTCGCTTAATAATATGTATGCTAATCCGCTGCCAGCTGTTAGCGCCACTCCGCTAGGGTTTAACCCTGCCAGCACTCCTGCCTATACACAAATGAGTTCTGTAGCTGCACCGTCGTCTTGCTTACCTAGAAAAATGCAAGCTTTGCCGGATTTCTGTGGGAAACCAGAAGACTGGCCAATATTCTATACTGCCTTTACAGAATCTACGGCAGTCTACGGGTACAGCAATTTCGAAAATAATCAGCGGCTACAGAGAAGCTTGAAGGGCGAAGCTAGAGAATCGGTAAAGTCTCTACTTATTCACCCGAACAACGTTAGCAACATAATAGAGCAACTTAAATTTAGATTTGGCCGGCCAGAACAGCTGATCCGTAGCCAGCTAGCACGCGTAAAAGAAATTGCACCCATAGCGGAAAATGCAATGGTAAAAATTGTCCCGTTTGCCAGCAACGTGAACAATATCTGCGCCTTCCTACAATCGGCGAGAGGAGGAGATCTACATCTAGCCAACCCTACGCTACTCGACGAGCTTGTCATGAAATTGCCAATGAGCAAACGAATCGAGTGGGATAGTTATGCGGCAACGGTACAACCATATGCGACCGTGAAACAGTTTAGCGAGTGGCTCACGAATCTCGCGAGTGTTATCTGTACAGTTCAGGATGGTGATCCAGTGCGGGACCATAAACGCCGGGTCGTACTTCACACTGCGCAAACTTACCGTCAATCAAATTGGGCAATCTGCCAGGGTCAACATAAAACATCTGAGTGCAAACAATTTATTGAGCTGACTGTTGCAAACAGGTGGGCTCAAGTAAAGCAGAGCCGCCTTTGCTTCGGGTGTCTTAGCTCTGGACACGGTATGCGTGATTGTCAACGGCGCAAGCCATGCGCTATAGAGGGTTGTAGGAGAATGCACCATAAACTCCTACATGAGGTCGAACGTCCAACGACCAATTTGCCGAAAGCAGTAAATTCAGCCAAAAGACACGAAACTTCGATGGTTCAAGCCAAGAATCACACCGTAATGCACACGCAACCGCCAGTAGGTAGTAAACAGCCAAAGGACGCAGAAGCGGCTGTGCTCAGTTGCAGTAACGGCGCTGAAAGTAAGTTATTATTTAGAATTTTACCAGTCATTTTGTATGGAATCAACAGATCGGTCGAGACGTATGCGCTATTAGATGAAGGCTCTTCAATAACAATGATTGACAATACTCTTCTGAACGAACTTGGACTACGAGGACGTGAGCAGAGTCTGAACTTGCAATGGTTCGGTGGTCGCGCAGCACAGGAGCCAGCCCTCATTGTTGACCTGTCAATAAGTGGAGTAAGTGTTCGCAAGAAGCGCAAGCTTCGAAACGTATATGGGGTTTCAAATTTGAAGTTGCCATCTCAAAGTTTAAGTAAGTCCGAGTTGAATTGCCATGGGTCGCATCTAAGTGAGTTGCCAGTACAGACATATCCGCAAGTAAGACCGAAACTTCTGATCGGTCTTGACCATTGCCACCTCGGATCGCCATCCACTACCGTAAGAGTTAGAGAGAGTGGTCCTTTCGCTGCGAACACCGAACTAGGATGGGTATTGTTTGGCCCAACATCGAGCATATCCATACCCATGCCCGCCCCAATGATGTCGTCATGTTTGCTGCTGAACAATTGTAGCGATCAGTCACTCCATGATATGGTGGCCAACTTTTTCGATACTGAATCCTTCGGAATTAGATCCGCACCGCCAATAGAAAGTGAATCCGACAGCCGAGCACGACAGATATTGCATTCAACCACACTTCGTATTGATGGAAGGTTCCAGACTGGGCTCATTTGGAAGAGTGACCACACAGTACTACCAGATAGTTTCCCGCTAGCACTGAAAAGGTTGGTTGGTGTAGAGAAGAAAATGAGTCGCGACGCTGAATTTGGCGCTGCATATGAACGCATCATAAACTCATATATAGAGAAGAAATACGCACGTAAGCTCCTACCCACAGAAGCAGCCTTATTGTCGCCCAAAACATGGTACTTACCTCACTTTGCCGTCAGAAATCCAAATAAACCAGGCAAATTACGCTTAGTCTTCGATGCCGCGGCTCAGGTTGAAGGTGTCTTTCTTAACTCGTGCCTACTGAAGGCACCGCAGGAGTACAAAGCATTGCCCTCGATACTCTTTCATTTTCGCAAAGGTGCCTATGCAGTATGTGGTGACATAAGAGAAATGTTTCACCAAGTGCTAGTGCAACCAGACGACAGATGTGCGCAGCGATTCCTGTGGCGCAATGGTAACTCCACAAAGCAGCCTGAAGTTTATGAAATGCGAGTGATGACGTTTGGTGGCGCTTGCTTACCGTGCTCTGCAAATTATGTTAAAACCATCAACGCAATGGAATATGGAAATACTGACGAAATTACATCACGAGCAGTAGATGCTATTTTAAATCATCACTACGTAGACGACTTTGTGGACAGCTTCGCAACGGAGCAAGAAGCAATCACGATCGCAGAGAAAGTACGGGAAATCCATTTGAAAGCTGGTTTCGAGCTTAGAAATTTCTCATCGAACTCAGAAAGGGTAGTTAACATGCTAGGTGGTAACGAGTGCACACGCCCAATGGGCCAAAAAGAAGGCATTTTGACTGAAAGGGTTTTAGGTCTATTTTGGAAACCATCTACCGACTGCTTTGGGTTTCAGTTAAAATTTAATAACGTCGATCCCGCGGTCATAAGCGGATCAAGATGCCCTACTAAGCGTGAGCTATTAAGTGTCGTTATGTCTATTTTCGACCCCTTAGGTTTTCTAGCTCATTTTGTTGTTAGCGCCAAACTAATAATGCGAGAGGTATGGAAAAGAAATATGCGATGGGATGAGTCACTGCCAAATGACATAAACGGCACATGGGTAAAGTGGCGAAACCAGTTGGCTGCGGTCAGTGAGTATACCATGCCCCGTTTTTATTTTCGATGTGGCACTCCGCGAATGCTGCAGCTTCACATATTTGTAGATGCAAGTGAGGAGGCCTTTGCAGCTGTAGCCTACTTCAGATCGGTAAGTACGAGCGGAGAAATAGAAGTATCTTTCATATGCGCCAAGTCCAAATGCGCCCCTATAAAGCCACTAACTGTGCCGCGACTTGAACTACAGGCGGCTGTGTTAGGAACTCGCCTACTTAACTGTGTGCGTGAAGATCATCCGATAGACAGTGAAAACTGCTATTTGTGGAGCGACTCAATGACGGTTTTAAGGTGGATCAATAGCGAGCACCGTCGATATAAGCCATTCGTGCAACACAGGGTTGCAGAAATATTTGCAACAACAACAACAACAAATTGGAGGTGGATTCCTACTGATATTAACGTTGCAGATGTAGCCACACGTACAAATAACCAGGTGCGACTCGATTCGACAACGGCCTGGTTAGCCGGCCCACCATTTCTCAAAGCATCGCATCTTTCTTGGCCTATTGGTGAATCTTTGTTTTGCGAGAATGCAGATCCTGATGAAGAGCTCCGATCTAAATATGCTTTGGTAATTATTGACACCAATCCCTTTGAATTTAAACGTTTTTCTACCTTCAGGAAACTGGTCAGAACCGCCGCCTGGGTATTGCGTTTTATTGCCATTTGTCGCCGCCAAACACAAGCAAATGAATATCATGGTCTGTCCGCTAGAGAAACTGAATTAGCAAAACGCTTACTATGTCGACTTGTACAACGTGAGACGTTCTCCACGGAAATCCAGCAAATCGAAAGTGGACAGAGCATCGCCCGTAATAGTGAGCTCGTCCATCTCTCACCGTACATTGATGAAGACAAGGTGCTCCGTGTGGAAGGTCGTATTTACGCTGCCAGTTGGCTGCCCATAAGTTCAAGACGCCCTATTATATTGCCGCCGAGCCACGCATTCACAAAGCTTGTCGTAACGCACTATCACTGTATCATGCATCACCAAAATACAGAAGCTACCATGTGTGAAATTCGTCGAACTTACTGGATTCCACGGCTGAGAAATTTATTACGCGGTGTAATAGCACGATGTTTAGTCTATCGTATAAGTAGAGCACAGCCGAAGGCACCTTTGATGGGACCACTGCCTCCTGACAGGCTTACACCATATATCCGGCCATTTAGCTATACAGGACTGGACTATTTCGGCCCGGTAACTGTAACTGTACGACGCAGCACGGAGAAGAGGTGGGTGGCACTCTTCACATGTTTGACTGTGAGAGCGGTTCATTTGGAGTTGGCCCACGATTTGAGCACCGATTCCTGTATCATTGCAATTCGAAATTTTGTAAACCGTCGCGGTGTACCTATACGCTTGCGTTCGGATAACGGGAAAAATTTTGTGGGTGCTGACAAAGAGGCCAAGAGATTTAGCGAAGTTTTTGATTGTACTCGCGTGCAAGATGAGTTGTCTCGACGAGGAGTTGACTGGGTGTTTAATTCGCCATTTAATCCAGCAGAGGGAGGTGCTTGGGAAAGGTTGGTGCAATGTGTTAAGCGTGTCCTACGGCACACTTTGAAAGAGGTAGCACCACGGGAACACACCCTCAACTGCCCTTTAATTGAAGCAGAAAATATAGTCAACTCAAGGCCTCTCACTCATTTACCTGTAGACGTGAATCAAGAACAACCACTCACACCCAATGACTTTATCCTGGCCGAATCTAATAACGCACAAACGCCAGCTGTGGGCGACGTCATCGAAAGGGTATCTGGTCTACGACAACAGTGGAGAATTGCGAGGCAGTTGAGAGATCACTTCTGGAAGCGTTGGATTAACGAATACCTCCCCACGTTGACGCGTAGAGTGAAGTGGTGCCAACGAGCAAAGAAGTTGCAGGAAGGGGACCATGTCTTCATTTGCGACCCGAACGTGCCTAGACGCGACTGGTGTCGCGGTAAAATAGAACGCATTTACCTTGGGCACGACGGCGAAGTTCGGCGAGCGGACGTTAGAACTTCTGGTGGCGTAAAACGTAGAGCGGCGTCGAATCTGGCCGTCCTTGATATAAATTGTGGTGAATCTGGTTGATTCACGGAGGCGGGGATGTTAAAGCACGGCCCTTTTACTGTATGAACTGTTTCAAATATTTTGTCATCCTTATTTATTGTTCTATTATCATACATATGTACGTACATATGTCACAGTCTGTTTGTTTTATTGAAACCTGGAAATTGTCCGCTAAACATGAATACATATGTGAAAATGTCTCGCTCTTTCGCATAGGTACATAAATTTGACTTCATAACTGTTCAATTATATTTATTTGTAAACCGCAATGTTAATCGCTCTAACTCTTGCATACAAAGTTGCTATGAATTTGGTGACCGTTTTAGTCGTCGATGAAGAATTGGAGCGAACAACACTGCGGTAAGTACTGTTTGTTAGCTTGTTAAATGTTAAACATATTTGTAATAGTTTCCTTTAAATATGTAGAAATAAACCCACAGAACACCCGCAAATAAATTAATACGTGGAGTTAAATTCGCAAATCGTAATTGACGTCAGATTTTTATTTCGCATCGACGACAATGACTTTAAATAAATAAATTATAGAATAGTACAATTTAATTAATCAGGGGGAGGTGTTGCGTTTTGCCGACGGCAAATCATAATTGTAATTGGTAATTAATAATTGGTGTAATTGTTCCTCCCACAAAATCTCCAAAGGAAATTGCGCCAAAAAAGGGTCGTAGGCAAAAATAATAAGTCAAATCTTAGCGAAAAGTAGTAATGTGACTGAAAAATTGTTTTCAGTTTTTTATCATCAAAAGTGTTGTTATTCCCTTCGTTAATTTTTATATAATTTTAAAATTTAATAATCAAAGTTATTCAAAAATGATTTCAAGAAATGATCGAAAAATTATTTCCAGTTCTTGATCATTATATATATTTATATACATACCTACCTATGAATGTAAATTGTGTTTACCAACGAGAAAAAAAAAACCATTTTCCAATTCTTTCCGTTGTGCAACAATGTCTACGTATGCACATAGTATGTAAGTATGTACATATGAATATGCAAACGTACATTCAACATTATCAAATATGTATATGTACTATGCAGATATCATGATAACACGATTGATAAGAGCATCTGCACATTCACATACCTAATTGCATTCATACATACATATGTACATACCTACATATGAACACAATTAAATTACGAACACACTACATACCAGGCATGCTTAACCAACGAAACGATATCATTTCGTTACGATAATCAACGTTAATAAACGAAACGAAGTCATTTCGTTTCGTTTATTAACGTTAAGATCGTCAAATTAACGAAATGATTTCGTTTCGTTTTCTGCCATACCAAAACGAAATCAAATCGTTTATGTTGATTATTAATTTCAAACTATGCTGGCAAAGCTGATTGATGGCGGAGTCATTAAAGGTGAAAGCATTATCCAAGCTGATTGCAACTTTTCTCATGAATTTTGACAGTACGAACATTTCTCAGAGTATTTTTGACATTACCACCAACGAATTACACAAACAAATTACATAGAGTTTGTGTGTGTATGTGCGCTCGTTGTTGCCACCTTACGGCTTCACCATGGCTATAGCATTGCCAACACAATTCAAACATAAAGTATCACGTTTTCGTTAACGTTTTTAACGTTAACGAAAGCTTTTCGTTTCGGTTAAAAACGAGATACAATTTATCTTGATAATTTCTTTATCGATAATATTTCGAAGTGTTTCAACGGAAACGGTGGAAATTTTTTGATAAACGATAAGCTTAACGTTAAGGTGCATCCCTGCTACATACATACATGAGTGGCATCATCATAACGAGATTGATAAAAACATCTGCAAATTCATATAATTCTCTGATATGTGTGTACGCATGCGTGGTTGATAAATCAAAACAAACGCATGCCCTACATATCTACATAATGAATGTATGTTCAAATATTCTAACCATCTGTAGTGCGATTCACTAACTTATATCGTTATGGAAGTCGTTATGTATATCGGCCAAATTTTTGGTTTGCTGTAACGAATGTGCGATTCAGTAACTTATATATAACGAGTCCAAACAGCTGACTTTTCGTATCTATTCAAAATGTTAAAGTGTGGCATCTCTGCTCACATCAGCCGTTCGAAATGTCAAAATATGCGAAAATCACAAAGAGGAATAAAGAAAAACTATTTGTTCGCGCTAATTTGATTCTTCAGTTTAATAATTGATTTTTTATAAGTGGAATTCACCATAATAGGAACTGAAATCAAATTTCTTTGTTCAGTGTATAAAAGAAAAGTAATATTAAAGGAAAGTATTTTTAATTATTACGTTATTACAACCTTATTTTAAACATTTATTGTTCTTTATTTTAGAATTTTATAATGGCGTCCACAAGTGCTGCTGCTAAGCGAAACCGGACATCACAGGAGCAGTTACGGGCACTAGTTGACCTTCTCACTGAGAACGACGGACTGGCAACAGGAAAATTCCAGCGTCAACATGGAAGGATTGAGTACTTGAGGAAATGGAGAGAGTTGACAGAAAAGCTAAACGCTATTGGAGAAGCTACAAAAACTATAGAACAATGGCAAACGGTAAGTACTTCTTTAGTAAAAAATAGCAACATACAAACCGTCATGAGGAACCAGTGCTTGTGATACATAAATGGAATCGCAAATTGTGAGACAATTTATGAATAATCATAGCATGGTGAGAACGGGATTCCACTAAATATTGTGAATAGCGGAAAGCGCTGACAAAGTTACGTTCGGCCATTTGTTTGCATATTAGTGTTTGGTTCTTATGTACAAATATGTGTGGATAGTATATGTACATTTAACTTGTACGCTAATCCCAAAAACATACATAAATGTGTTGCGGTGAAGTTAATATTGTGTGAAAATTCAAACGAAGAATTTAGTGATTCCGGTAAGTCTAGGACTGTGGTAGACTGCTTAAAAACGTCCAAAAATATCGAGAGCTATCAAAAGACACGTTTTAACCACGGTATCAATAATCCGAAGGTGGAAAATAAAAATTTTACTTCTGTCAGGAAATATTTGTAGCCGATGTTTGTCCTAGACTTATCGTGTTATCAGAATTCACTTTTAACTTTGATTTTTCCGGAGATATTTATGTTTATTCATAAATGTGTCTATATTTCGTGTTTTATTTCTTCGGAAGTAGGTGTGGCGCGATTTAAAAGGCCGCACGAGCAACCGCGTTCGGGACCGAAATGTGCAAAGAGCCCAAACAGGCAATCGGCCAATTACCCTCCCGGCGCCGAATGAAATGGAGATGCGTGTGTTAAATTTAATTGGGGAAAAATATGTTGAAGGCTCACACGATTGCCCGGATACAATGGAAGAAGAAGAGGTGAAGTTAAAGTTTTACACTTATTTCCATATATGTGTCCGAATTATTTTGTTTGTTTTTATTATAATTAGGAGCTGCGTTTGATTTTCGAGGACGATGACGAGGAGGCGGTGACTCCGACTGTAGAATGTGTAGTTGCTGCAACACCGTCCGCTACCCCCGACCAAACACTGCGCAGGGGTTCAAAAAGGAAAAATAAGTAGCAAGAAGCTGATGATGACGAGGAGGCTGTTGAATGTGGGATGGCTACAACACCGTCCGCTCATCACTCGAGAGGGTCTAGGGCATTTTCTGCTACCCCCGCACAAACACAACGTAGGGGCTTAAAAAGTAAGCGTGCTGACGCAGAAGCCGACAAAACGCGGCGATTTTTAGAAATCGCTGAAGTGCAGGCTCAAACACACAGGGTAAGAAACAATAATTCATTATAAAAAATTTATTTATTAAACTTTTTTCATTTTTCTCCCTATATCAACAGATGCTGAGACCAAACGATTGGAAAATGAGGCCAAGCTAATTGAAATGCAAGCGAAGCAGAACGAGGCATTGTTTGCAATTGTTAAAGAAATTGGAAAGTGGTCGGATGCGTTTAACCGGCTGTCTGTTAGACTATAAACTAGTATTTTAGTATTTAGCTTAGTTTTGATTTTTTTTTAACTCTCTTTTTTTAACTCGCTCTAGAAAATTTATCGAACTTCGAAAAAATGTCATCAACATTTTTAACTTTTTATTCAGAATTGTTAGAAAATAATAATAAAACAAGTAAGGAAGGCTAAGTTCGGGTGTAACCGAACATAACATACTCAGTTGAGAGCTATGGAGACAAAATAAGGAAAATCAATCTGGGGTAACCCTGGAATGTGGTTGTATAACATGTGTATCAAATGAAAGGTATTAAAGAGTATTTTAAGAGAGAATAGGCCATAGTTCTATGGATGAACGCCATTTAGGGATATCGCCATAAAGGTAGACCAGGGCTGACTCTAGAATTTGTTTGTACGATATGGGTATCAAATGAAAGGTGTTACTGAGCATTTTAAGAGGGAGTGGGCCTTAGGTCTATCGGTGGACGCCTTTTCGAGATGTCCCCATTAAGGTGGACCAGGGGTGATTCTATAATGTGTTTGTACGATATGGGTATCAAATGAAAGCTGTTAATGAGTATTTTGAAAAGGAGTGATCCTTAGTTCCATAGGTGGACGCCGTTTCGAGATATCGCCATAAAGGTGGACCAGGGGTGTCTCTAGAATGTGTTTGTACGATATGGGAATCAAATGAAAGGTGTTACTGAGCATTTTAAGAGGGAGTGGGCATTAGGTCTATAGGTGGACGCCTTTTCGAGATATCGCCATTAGGGTGGGCCAGGGGTGACTCTAGAATGTTTGTACGGTATGGGTATCAAACGAAAGGTGTTACTGAGCATTTTAAGAGGGAGTGGGCATGAGGTCTATAGGTGGACGCCTTTTCGAGATATCGTCATTAGGGTGGGCCAGGGGTGACTCTAGAATGTGTTTGTACGATATGTGCATCAAACGAAAGGTGTTACTGAGCATTTTAAGAGGGAGTGGGCATTAGGTCTATAGGTGGACGCCCTTTCGAGATATCGCCATTAGGGTGGGCCAGGGGTGACTCTAGAATGTTTGTACGATATGGGTATCAAACGAAAGGTGTTACTGAGCATTTTAAGAGGGAGTGGGCATTAGGTCTATAGGTGGACGCCTTTTCGAGATATCGCCATTAGGGTGGGCCAGGGGTGACTCTAGAATGTGTTTGTACGATATGGGTATCAAATGAAAGGTGGTAAGGAGTATTTTAAAAGGGAGTAATCCTTAGTTCTATAGGTGGACGCCTTTTCGAGATATCGCCATAAAGGTGGACCAAGGGTGACTCTAGAATGTTTGTACGATATGGGTATCAAACGAAAGGTGTTACTGAGCATTTTAAGAGGGAGTGGGCATTAGGTCTATAGGTGGACGCCTTTCGAGATATCGCCATTAGGGTGGGCCAGGGTGACTCTAGAATGTGTTTGTACGATATGGGTATCAAATGAAAGGTGGTAATGAGTATTTTAAAAGGGAGTAATCCTTAGTTCTATAGGTGGACGCCTTTTCGAGATATCGCCATAAAGCTGGACCAAGGGTGACTCTAGAATGTTTGTACGGTATGGGTATCAAACGAAAGGTGTTACTGAGCATTTTAAGAGGGAGTGGGCATTAGGTCTATAGGTGGACGCCTTTTCGAGATATCGCCATTAGGGTGGGCCAGGGTGACTCTAGAATGTGTTTGTACGATATGGGTATCAAATGAAAGGTGGTAATGAGTATTTTAAAAGGGAGTAATCCTTAGTTCTATAGGTGGACGCCTTTTCGAGATATCGCCATTAGGGTGGGCCAGGTGTGACTCTAGAATGTTTGTACGATATGGGTATCAAACGAAAGGTGTTACTGAGCATTTTAAGAGGGAGTGGGCATTAGGTCTATAGGTGGACGCCTTTTCGAGATATCGCCATTAGGGTGGGACAGGGGTGACTCTAGAATGTTTGTACGATATGGGTATCAAACGAAAGGTGTTACTGAGCATTTTAAGAGGGAGTGTACATTAGGTCTATAGGTGGACGCCTTTTCGAGATATCGCCATTAGGGTGGGCCAGGGGTGACTCTAGAATGTTTGTACGATATGGGTATCAAACGAAAGGTGTTACTGAGCATTTTAAGAGGGAGTGGACATTAGGTCTATAGGTGGACGCCTTTTCGAGATATCGCCATTAGGGTGGGCCAGGGTGACTCTAGAATGTGTTTGTACGATATGGGTATCAAATGAAAGGTGGTAATGAGTATTTTAAAAGGGAGTAATCCTTAGTTCTATAGGTGGACGCCTTTTCGAAATATCGCCATTAGGGTGGGCCAGGTGTGACTCTAGAATGTTTGTACGATATGGGTATCAAACGAAAGCTGTTACTGAGCATTTTAAGAGGGAGTGGGCATTAGGTCTATAGGTGGACGCCTTTTCGAGATATTGCCATTAGGGTGGGCCAGGGGTGACTCTAGAATGTTTGTACGATATGGGTATCAAACGAAAGGTGTTACTGAGCATTTTAAGAGGGAGTGGACACTAGGTCTATAGGTGGACGCCTTTTCGAGATATCGCCATTAGGGTGGGCCAGGGGTTACTCTAGAATGTTTGTACGATATGGGTATCAAACGAAAGGTGTTACTGAGCATTTTAAGAGAGAGGGGGCATTAGTTCTATAGGTGGACGCCTTTTCGAGATATTGCCATTAGGGTGGGACAGGGGTGACTCTGGTATGTTTTTGTACGATATGGATATCAAATTAAAGGTATTAATGAGGGTTTTAAAAGCGAGTGGCCCTTAGATGTATATGTGAAGGCGTTCTCGTGATATCCACCAAAATGTGGACCAGGTGATCCAGAAAATCATCTGTCGGGTACTGCTAATTTATTTATATATGCAATACCACTAACAGTATTCCTGCCAAGATTCCAAGGGCTGTTGATTTCGCCTTGTAGAACTTTTTCATTTTCTTCTACTTAATATGGTAGGTGTCACACCCATTTTACAAAGATTTTTCCAAAGTTATATTTTGCGTCAACAAACCAATCCAGTTACCATGTTTCATCCCTTTTTTCGTATTTGGTATAGAATTATGGCATTTTTTTCATTTTTCGTAATTTTCGATATCGATAAAGTGGGCGTGGTTATGGTCAGATTTCGCCCATTTTTTATACCAAGAAAAAGTGAGCTCAGGTAAGTACGTGGGCTAAGTTTAGTAAAGATATATCGGATTTTGCTCAAGTTATTGTGTTAATGGCCGAGCGGAAGGACAGACGGTGGACTGTGTATAAAAACTGGGCGTGGTTTCCACCGATTTCGCCCATTTTCACAGAGAACAGTTACCGTCATAGAATCTATGCTCCTACCAAATTTGAGAAGGATTGGTAAATTTTTGTTCGACTTATGGCAATAAAAGTATTCTAGACAAACTAAATGAAAATGGGCGGAGCCACGCCCATTTTGAAATTTTCTTTTATTTTTGTATTTTGTTGCATCATATCATTACTGGAGTTGAATTTTGACTTAATTTACTTATATACAGTAAAGATATTAAATTTTTTGTTAAAATTTGAATTTAAAAAAATTTTTTTTTAAAAAGTGGGCGTGTTCTTAATCGAATTTTGCTAATTTTTATTTAGCACATATAGAGTAATAGTAGTAACGTTCCTGCCAAATTTCATCATGATATCTTCAACGACTGCCAAATTACAGCTTGCAAAACTTTTAAATTACCTTCTTGTAAAAGTGGGCGGGGCCACGCCCATTGTCCAAAATCTTACTAATTTTCTATTCTGCGTCATAACGTCAACCCATCTACCAAGTTTCGTCGCTTTATCTGTCTTTTGTAATGAGTTATCGCACTTTTTCGGTTTTTCGAAATTTTCGATATCGAAAAAGTGGGCGTGGTTATAGTCCGATATCGTTCATTTTAAATAGCGATCTGAGATGAGTGCTCAGGAACCTACATACCAAATTTCATCAAGATACCTCAAAATTTACTCAAGTTATCGTGTTAACGGACGGACGGACGGACGGACGGACATGGCTCAATCAAATTTTTTTTCGATCCTGATTATTTTGATATATGGAAGTCTATATCTATCTCGATTCCTTTATATATGTACAACCAACCGTTATCCAATCAAACTTAATATACTCTGTGAGCTCTGCTCAACTGAGTATAAAAAAACATGTGATATGTATTGTACTGAATTTTTATCTTATGTTTTCTCATTTTTATGACTTAATTTTTAAGGTTTTATACAAATAAAAAACGTCCAGGAATTAATAAAAAATATAGAATATAAACTTGTGTTAGAGGAGAAAAATTAATTTTGCGCAAATACTCATGGACATCAGTCTTCGTCACAGGGTTTTTGGAGTTTCACCAAGTTTTTCTGAAACTATTTTCGATATTCTTTTTTCAAGTATATATCACGATGTAACACTAACAATGTGAATGAAAACTTACCACTTTTTGCTGAGAGTTTTTAGCATTTTTCTGAGTATGCAGTTTTGTGGCTTATTAAATTTTTATACAATAATGTCTTAACTTAATCCACTTGAATGGCTTTCTGATATTTGGGAATTTTTTCCAGCGGACCTCGTGAATTTTTTTATACAAAGTTTCGAACGCAAAACTTTTAAAAATTCGAACATAATTTAGCTTCAGCAAAACTTGGTGAAAATTTCAAAAATTAAAAAAAAAATATAAGTATTGTTCAGGAGAAAACATTTGCTATGAGTCTCTCTTGGACCCGTTTTCCAGCTGAAGCTATGGAGTTAAAGGTTTCTTCTGAGTTGGTCACAGCATGTTCCACCAAAATTGGGTCGATGTCATCAATCTCAAAGCTCTGCTCACGCAAACGAATATTGTGTAATGTTGAGCAAGCATTTACAATTTTCCCGGCGAAGCCCGGTTCATACAAAAGAACTCTTTGCCGTGAAAGACATCTCCAAGTTCCTTTAAAAACACCAAAGAGTCTCTCGATGGGATTTCGAGCTTTGCATAAAGCCTCGTTATATCGAAACTTGGGAGTACCCTCAGGCTGGTTCGGTAGTGGTGTCATAAGCCACGGCTCTAATGGGTACCCAGAATCACCTGAAAGTTGCATATTTCAAATTATGAAAAATAATAAGAACAATCAATAGATATTACCTATTAAAAACATATGACGATTCCCATTTTCATGGGCTCTCTGCATTGCTCGCCGAGCTGCACAACTACTCCAAATATATGCGTCATGACGTGCTCCCGGAAACTTGGCATTCACATTTAAAATTTTTAAATTTGGGTCACATATCTACAAAAATGTAAAAATCATGTAGCAATGCACTTTATTATTAAGTAGTTAAATTAGTTAACCTACCATTTGCACATTTATGGAATGATATCCATGATAATTAACGTACGCTTCCTCATGAACTTTTGGAGCTAAAATGGAAACGTGCGTACAGTCAATCGCTCCTATCGTTCCTCCAACGATGGGCGCAGGTGCTGACGAAAATACCTCTTTGGCAGCTTGTCGTTCTTCCTGCGTCATAGGAAACTTGATTTCGTCGAAAAGCACTTTCTCATTTATTGCATCAGTCACCCTATGGATACATCGGCTGATGGAAGACTGGCTCATCGAAATTCCCCACTGTTCTCCTACAGGCCGTTGATAACATCCAGTGGCATAAAAACGTAAGGCACATAAAACCTTCAAAGATATCTAGTAAGTAAGGACACTGCAAATTTTCAATGATTTTAGTAGCTTTACCTGTTTCTCTTCCGATATTGCTGAGATCCTCTGTCCTCTTAGATTTTCGTGTAGCCGATCAGCAAGTCCCATCACAATATCCGGAGATACGCGGTACAGTTTTTTGAATTCTGCATGCTCAAGCTCAAAAGGATCATCGATATCCCTGAGCAAGCGCCTATCTATTCTTGATGCACTCGACGATGTTACATTTTGCGTTAAATTATTCGCTACAAACTCAAATGCCATTATTTTTATTGTTTGAAACACGAAAACACCGAAATATTAATAAATTTTGTTAATAAATTATCTTAACCACCTATAGCGTGAAAAACAAAACCGACGATATAAGTCTCTTGTCAAATCGTTATAGGAAACAGCTGATTGTTCCATATCGAGTTATAAATAAAGATAAGTTACTGAATAGCAAACTCGTTAAAATTATCGTTATGATATTATATCAATACTGAAAATCGTTATAGAAGTTAGTGAATCGCAGTACAGATTAATGCTGGGCTAACTCAGCCTCTTGGTTTTTTCCCCAAGAAACTTTCGAATGCCCAAAAAAAAGTATAGCACTTATGACCACGAACTGCTTGCCATTTATCTTGGTTTAAGTACTTTCAGTTTGCATTGGAAGGCAGATATTTTGAAATATGGACTGATCATAAGCCCCTTTCATTTGCTTTCACTAAAAAACATGACTCTTCATCTCCACGTCAAATTAGGCATCTCGATTTCATTGGACAGTTTTCCACTCGTATCGTATAAGTTAAGCCTCACAGCAGGCGAGGCGATAAAAAATTAAAGTTGCGGTGAACTGCCCGTTCACCGAATTAAAATAAACACGAGAAATATTTTAACGTTATAAAATTTATTCTGTGCTCTTGCACGATCCAAATTGAACTAACTCGAACAAAGTAATTTACCTAGCAGCTAAGTTCTTGTGTTAAAGTAATTATGCTATGCTAACCAATTATTGTATAAAAAATAGTTTACTTAACTAAAACTAGATTTGCTGTTCAATCACAATTTCTGCAACTACACCAATCGTTGTCCCAATTAACTTCCGCTTATTCTGCGCGTGTGCTGCGTCAGCGAAACTTCAACACGCAACATAGCGCGGTCACATGCTCAGCAACGTGAGTAAATGGGTCAACCGCTGGATACTGCTGTTATAACTCCTCCCCCTTTAAAGATCTGCGTCCCGCAGATCGAAGCATGAAAAATGTGAAGTGGATATATCTTTTATAGAGTCGATCTGGTTACTTGGCGTAATGTTGATTCTGACTGGCTTGACTGGTGCGCTGTCGTCCAGGTTACGGATTTCATGGGCAGAGTGGCCCTTGAAGATCTTCGTGTTTGTTGCCCATTGCATCGGAGTTTGAACTGGTGGAATATCTAGCTTCCTAGTGTACCATTTCCATAGCATGGTGACGATGAGGGCTATTGCGAATATCGAGGCAGCTTCCGTGACTAACGAGAGTTAGTTTTCCCGTTTACATACCCTAGATATCTAACGTTTTCCATCGTGATATCGTGAACGTACTCCAGATTGATCTTTGTAGTGTGGTTTTTGACGTTTGCTAGTACGGCTGGCAAGGCTTGAGCTGTGATTGCTTCGTTGCTGGAGAACACTTGGTTGCCAATTTTTATCGTTTCGTTACTTAACTGGATAACGTAGGTGCCATTTATGTTACTAGTATCGTTATTACTTTCCACTACACCTTGGTAGTTTGAGATAAAAATTGTGTTATCGTTTATCAATTCGATTATCGTTCCATTGCGCCTGATGAATTGGCAGCTAGCGTCACCTCCTTTCAGCAACCGAGGTAGGCAGGTATTCTCTTCCAATTTGCTCAAGGACTCTGATTCACATACCGTAGATGAACTGATTGTCAAGCCGTTTTCCTTGAGTCCATACGTTTCTTCTTGGTTGACGAGCATTTTATCGAATGGAAGGTCCAGTTGTTTGCCTTCGTAGATACCGGCGCGAGTAATTAATAGGTTATACTTCTTCTCTGTTACTTTGGGTATTGATAGAACGTATAGGAGCATAGTCCCATTTGTATATATTGATGGTTTTCCGTATTCAATTGCCTCAATTATATTTTGGTAAGGTAGTGTTTCTATTTCTGACAGGATCTGATTAACTTCGTCCACGTCGAGTAGGTTAGTGTTATTAATTCCACGTTTAGCTAGCTGACATGCCCGTACTACTTCATTGACCTCTTCTCGGACGAGCACGATATTATGAAGGGCGCTCTGCTCGAATTGTTCTGCCTCAGCTTCCTTCATTACCGAATTGGTGCGGCTTACAATTTCATAAATTTTTTTGGAAATTTCTAAAGTTGCCGTGAATAGATCTTTGTTTACCTTGTATTGGTGATTATTGTTTTCTATGATTTCACCCTGGCTGTGGAGGATATTGTCCCAATCAGTGGCATAGGGTAATCCCGCTAGCCATTTCCACGTAGAGCCTATCCAGTCAATAGATCGGGAGGGTCTGATTCTTTTCGTGTTCCCCGTCAGCTCTTCGAGGCGCTGCAGAGTTTGGTTGATATAGACTTGTGCTAGGAGCTGGTCGTCAGTTCGTTTTAGTAGTTGGTAAGCCAGTTTTTTCCATCTTCGATATAATAGTAGCGTACTGCCGGAGGTTGATAGCATGTATAAGTTTGAAGGATCCGCTGATGATCCACCCATTTCCGCTCTGAATACTAACGATTGGTGCCTTATAGTGGAAAATGTGGAGGCCGCTGATGGCCGACGCCAACAGTGGGAGTCTGCAATTGGAAAGACCATACCTAACATTATTGGTGTTAGTAGGTTAGTGGTTGTTGGAAGTTATTTATGTTATTGTGAGGTTAGGATATTAGTGGGAGTGAAAAAATTGTTAGAAAAGGGACGTTCTTTCATTATATTTTCTTTTTTTTGTTTTTTTTTGTACATATCATTTCGGTTCCTTGTATATTTGTTTTTTGTTGGTTTTGTGTTTACGCTACATAGTAGTATCTAATAATTTCAATGTTGTAATAGCGGAATTCATAAATACATTTCTTTGGTGATTTTTTGTTTTTTCTCTTTCTTTTTTTGTTTTTTTTTTTTTTTTTTTTTTCTTTTTTGTTGTAGCAAGTAATAACAAAATTCAGAAATACATTTCTTTGGTTTTTCTTTTCTTTTTTGGTTGTAGCAAGTAATAACGAAAATGTTTTTTTCTTTTTTTTGTCTTTTTTTTTTTTTTTTTTCATCATGCTGTTCTCGAACCAGCTATGGGGGATCGTGGGTATCCCTTTTGGGAGTAGCGTAGCCATTTGTCAAATTCGATGGCGCCACAACCTACTAAGGCACGATTGGTCCCACTAATAAGCCCGCTCTTGTAGCTATGATTTCAAATAGTTTCTATTCATTATGCGCATTGCCGCGTTTCTTTAAATTTTTTATGTGCAATTTATGGATTTTTTTACCACTAAGTGTGGTTACTGTGACTTTGTTGTCTTTGGAAACTATTTCTTTATTGAAAGGTGGTTTCTGTTTTCCCTTTATCTGTCTATCCTTCACGTATATGACATCGTTTTCGTCATAACGCTCCGGTAGCGATCTTTTCCTGTTATGCCGTTCGATCTGGGCAATTTGCTTTTGGGTTAGCAGTGTTTTCAGGTATTTATTTATTTTCCTACTTTTGTCTAGGAGTTCCTGGTAATTAGAGGCTTTTGAACGATTGAAAAATATCTCACTTGGCTTTCGGTTTGTTACCGAGTGAATGGTATTGTTATAGCGATCTACTGCTATATTTATTAGCGCTTTTGTCTTGAAAGTGGGATTGTCTAATTTTAAACACCTAAATATTTCGATAAGGGTGGAATGGAGCCTTTCTACTTGGCCATTCACCTCGCTTCTCTGGGATGGCGTACGATAAAGGCTGATTCCTAACGATTCGAGTAAATTTTGTATTATCGGGCTTATCAATCCGCGTTCATTGTCGGTTACCAGAATTGTAGGGGTCGTAAAATAGTGTAGTAGTTTCACCATTTTCTCTTTAAGGTGCAGAGTGGATTTATTTCTAATGTGGAAAAGTTTAGCAAATTTTGAGAATTTGTCTATGCAGCTTAAAAACTTTTCCCCTTGAATTTCGAATATGTCTATGTGAATGATTTCGCAAGGACGTGATGGGATTGGTGTCCTTTGTAGTTCTGGCGTATTTGGGTGCCTATCATACTTGCTAAGTTTACATGTTTCACACGATGAAACACATGTTCTAATCTTATTGCTCATTCCCGGAAAGTAGTATCGCTCTAGGATTTGCTTTCTATTCTCAGTGGGGTTTCGATGCGCTCTTCTATGCTCCTCCCATATGACTTCAAGGACTCTATCTGGGTTTCGTAGGTCTTCTACAAGAATTTGAGCTACCCGTATTTTATAATGTAAAAAGTTTTCTAAATATACCTTCTGGAGCAACCCTAAGTGACTTTCTGGCATTTTGATGCCGTTGATTACATTCGGTCTAAGCTTTTCCTTAAGCACATTAACGAGTTCTTGTTCGCCTATACCCTCTATTCCTACATAGTGTCGCAGGTAACCAGGATGGGGTTCCTCGCATATTTGTAACCTCCCCCCCAAACACAATTTGATTCCTGAACACATTAAGGGGTACCTCGACGAATGGAATTAAATCTGAGTTATCCCGATCTGCGCTATGAACGGTGTCACAGGTTGAGCTGCCGTCGTTTGCCGAGTACGACGTTGAGCCCATGGTTGCGTTTTCGCTGGCATATTCGGATTCGGACGTCGTTGTTAGTTGATTTACCTGAGTTTTTAGCCGAGAGAGAGCGTCAGCTACGACGTTCGATTTTCCTGGCTTATAGATGAGTTCGTAATTATACTCCTCTATCCTAGATTTCCATCGCTTGAGCTTGGCGTTATAAATACGGTTGCTTAAAGAGGTTAGCGGTTGATGATCGGTAAAAATTCGAATCTTCCTTGCACCGTACAAATAATTTCGGAGGTTGTCTAAGGCCCAGACGATGGCTAGCATTTCTTTTTCGTTCGTTGCGTACCCCTCCTCTGTGGTGGTCAAGCTTCGTGATATAAAGGCTATAGGCTTGTCTTTGCCATCATGGTCTTGTGAGAGCACCGCGCCGATCGCAAAATCGGACGCATCAGTCGTTAGATTGAAGGCCTTCTCAAAGTTGGGGAATGTCAGGACTTCCGCGGTCGTCAGTATTTCCTTAAGATTACTGAATGCCTTTCGTGCTTCTTCATCCATTATTATTGCTACTTTTCTTGATTGTGTTGCTCTTACTTGTGCGTGTTCGCCCCGTGTTAGGTTGGTTAGGGGTTGGCGATTTTTGCATAATCGCGGATGAATTTCCTGTAGTAGGAAGTTAATCCTAAACAAGTAAGGAAGGCTAAGTTCGGGTGTAACCGAACATAACATACTCAGTTGAGAGCTATGGAGACAAAATAAGGAAAATCAATCTGGGGTAACCCTGGAATGTGGTTGTATAACATGTGTATCAAATGAAAGGTATTAAAGAGTATTTTAAGAGAGAATAGGCCATAGTTCTATGGATGAACGCCATTTAGGGATATCGCCATAAAGGTAGACCAGGGCTGACTCTAGAATTTGTTTGTACGATATGGGTATCAAATGAAAGGTGTTACTGAGCATTTTAAGAGGGAGTGGGCCTTAGGTCTATCGGTGGACGCCTTTTCGAGATGTCCCCATTAAGGTGGACCAGGGGTGATTCTATAATGTGTTTGTACGATATGGGTATCAAATGAAAGCTGTTAATGAGTATTTTGAAAAGGAGTGATCCTTAGTTCCATAGGTGGACGCCGTTTCGAGATATCGCCATAAAGGTGGACCAGGGGTGTCTCTAGAATGTGTTTGTACGATATGGGAATCAAATGAAAGGTGTTACTGAGCATTTTAAGAGGGAGTGGGCATTAGGTCTATAGGTGGACGCCTTTTCGAGATATCGCCATTAGGGTGGGCCAGGGGTGACTCTAGAATGTTTGTACGGTATGGGTATCAAACGAAAGGTGTTACTGAGCATTTTAAGAGGGAGTGGGCATGAGGTCTATAGGTGGACGCCTTTTCGAGATATCGTCATTAGGGTGGGCCAGGGGTGACTCTAGAATGTGTTTGTACGATATGTGCATCAAACGAAAGGTGTTACTGAGCATTTTAAGAGGGAGTGGGCATTAGGTCTATAGGTGGACGCCCTTTCGAGATATCGCCATTAGGGTGGGCCAGGGGTGACTCTAGAATGTTTGTACGATATGGGTATCAAACGAAAGGTGTTACTGAGCATTTTAAGAGGGAGTGGGCATTAGGTCTATAGGTGGACGCCTTTTCGAGATATCGCCATTAGGGTGGGCCAGGGGTGACTCTAGAATGTGTTTGTACGATATGGGTATCAAATGAAAGGTGGTAAGGAGTATTTTAAAAGGGAGTAATCCTTAGTTCTATAGGTGGACGCCTTTTCGAGATATCGCCATAAAGGTGGACCAAGGGTGACTCTAGAATGTTTGTACGATATGGGTATCAAACGAAAGGTGTTACTGAGCATTTTAAGAGGGAGTGGGCATTAGGTCTATAGGTGGACGCCTTTCGAGATATCGCCATTAGGGTGGGCCAGGGTGACTCTAGAATGTGTTTGTACGATATGGGTATCAAATGAAAGGTGGTAATGAGTATTTTAAAAGGGAGTAATCCTTAGTTCTATAGGTGGACGCCTTTTCGAGATATCGCCATAAAGCTGGACCAAGGGTGACTCTAGAATGTTTGTACGGTATGGGTATCAAACGAAAGGTGTTACTGAGCATTTTAAGAGGGAGTGGGCATTAGGTCTATAGGTGGACGCCTTTTCGAGATATCGCCATTAGGGTGGGCCAGGGTGACTCTAGAATGTGTTTGTACGATATGGGTATCAAATGAAAGGTGGTAATGAGTATTTTAAAAGGGAGTAATCCTTAGTTCTATAGGTGGACGCCTTTTCGAGATATCGCCATTAGGGTGGGCCAGGTGTGACTCTAGAATGTTTGTACGATATGGGTATCAAACGAAAGGTGTTACTGAGCATTTTAAGAGGGAGTGGGCATTAGGTCTATAGGTGGACGCCTTTTCGAGATATCGCCATTAGGGTGGGACAGGGGTGACTCTAGAATGTTTGTACGATATGGGTATCAAACGAAAGGTGTTACTGAGCATTTTAAGAGGGAGTGTACATTAGGTCTATAGGTGGACGCCTTTTCGAGATATCGCCATTAGGGTGGGCCAGGGGTGACTCTAGAATGTTTGTACGATATGGGTATCAAACGAAAGGTGTTACTGAGCATTTTAAGAGGGAGTGGACATTAGGTCTATAGGTGGACGCCTTTTCGAGATATCGCCATTAGGGTGGGCCAGGGTGACTCTAGAATGTGTTTGTACGATATGGGTATCAAATGAAAGGTGGTAATGAGTATTTTAAAAGGGAGTAATCCTTAGTTCTATAGGTGGACGCCTTTTCGAAATATCGCCATTAGGGTGGGCCAGGTGTGACTCTAGAATGTTTGTACGATATGGGTATCAAACGAAAGCTGTTACTGAGCATTTTAAGAGGGAGTGGGCATTAGGTCTATAGGTGGACGCCTTTTCGAGATATTGCCATTAGGGTGGGCCAGGGGTGACTCTAGAATGTTTGTACGATATGGGTATCAAACGAAAGGTGTTACTGAGCATTTTAAGAGGGAGTGGACACTAGGTCTATAGGTGGACGCCTTTTCGAGATATCGCCATTAGGGTGGACCAGGGGTTACTCTAGAATGTTTGTACGATATGGGTATCAAACGAAAGGTGTTACTGAGCATTTTAAGAGAGAGGGGGCATTAGTTCTATAGGTGGACGCCTTTTCGAGATATCGCCATTAGGGTGGGACAGGGGTGACTCTGGTATGTTTTTGTACGATATGGATATCAAATTAAAGGTATTAATGAGGGTTTTAAAAGCGAGTGGCCCTTAGATGTATATGTGAAGGCGTCCTCGTGATATCCACCAAAATGTGGACCAGGTGATCCAGAAAATCATCTGTCGGGTACTGCTAATTTATTTATATATGCAATACCACTAACAGTATTCCTGCCAAGATTCCAAGGGCAGTTGATTTCGCCTTGTAGAACTTTTTCATTTTCTTCTACTTAATATGGTAGGTGTCACACCCATTTTACAAAGATTTTTCCAAAGTTATATTTTGCGTCAACAAACCAATCCAGTTACCATGTTTCATCCCTTTTTTCGTATTTGGTATAGAATTATGGCATTTTTTTCATTTTTCGTAATTTTCGATATCGATAAAGTGGGCGTGGTTATGGTCAGATTTCGCCCATTTTTTATACCAAGAAAAAGTGAGCTCAGGTAAGTACGTGGGCTAAGTTTAGTAAAGATATATCGGATTTTGCTCAAGTTATTGTGTTAATGGCCGAGCGGAAGGACAGACGGTGGACTGTGTATAAAAACTGGGCGTGGCTTCCACCGATTTCGCCCATTTTCACAGAGAACAGTTACCGTCATAGAATCTATGCTCCTACCAAATTTGAGAAGGATTGGTAAATTTTTGTTCGACTTATGGCAATAAAAGTATTCTAGACAAACTAAATGAAAATGGGCGGAGCCACGCCCATTTTGAAATTTTCTTTTATTTTTGTATTTTGTTGCATCATATCATTACTGGAGTTGAATTTTGACTTAATTTACTTATATACAGTAAAGATATTAAATTTTTTGTTAAAATTTGAATTTAAAAAAATTTTTTTTTAAAAAGTGGGCGTGTTCTTAATCCAATTTTGCTAATTTTTATTTAGCACATATAGAGTAATAGTAGTAACGTTCCTGCCAAATTTCATCATGATATCTTCAACGACTGCCAAATTACAGCGTGCAAAACTTTTAAATTACCTTCTTGTAAAAGTGGGCGGGGCCACGCCCATTGTCCAAAATCTTACTAATTTTCTATTCTGCGTCATAACGTCAACCCATCTACCAAGTTTCGTCGCTTTATCTGTCTTTTGTAATGAGTTATCGCACTTTTTCGGTTTTTCGAAATTTTCGATATCGAAAAAGTGGGCGTGGTTATAGTCCGATATCGTTCATTTTAAATAGCGATCTGAGATGAGTGCTCAGGAACCTACATACCAAATTTCATCAAGATACCTCAAAATTTACTCAAGTTATCGTGTTAACGGACGGACGGACGGACGGACGGACATGGCTCAATCAAATTTTTTTTCGATCCTGATTATTTTGATATATGGAAGTCTATATCTATCTCGATTCCTTTATATATGTACAACCAACCGTTATCCAATCAAACTTAATATACTCTGTGAGCTCTGCTCAACTGAGTATAAAAACGTTTGAATTCTTTTAAATTTGAGGGAGGGAGCATGTTTCTTATTGAGACTACTTTTTTTGGGTCTGGTAGTATACCCTCGGATGTCACAATATATCCTAGAAACTCCACGCTTGTTCTTAAGAATTGTGTTTTTTCTAAGTTGACTTTAAGACCGGCTGTTAAGAGTCTAGCAAGAATTGCTTCGATATCCTTTAAATGAGTAGCTTCATCTTTGCTAAAGATGATGATATCATCAATGTATACGAAGCAAATGCGGCCTATAAATTCTTTGAGCACGTCGTCTATCATGCGTTGGAAGATAGAGGGTGCATTTTTGAGGCCGAAAGGGAGCCGCAAAAATTCGTATTTTCCATTCATGGTGGAAAATGCGGTTTTTGGGATGTCGCTCTCCTTCATAGGAATTTGGTGGAACCCGGAGGTTAAGTCTAAGGTAGTAAAGTATTTTGCATTTCCCAGGCTTGCAATGGTGCCATTAATGTCTGGTATAGGGTATGTGTCAGGAATGGTTACGGCATTTAGACGTTTAAAATCTATAACCATTCTGTATTTTTTCTCACCATCAGGCTGCGATTTCTTTGGCACAATCCATATGTGCGAGTTGTAGGGGCTTTTCGAAGGACGAATGATGCCTTCTGATAGTAGATCCTTAATTTGTTTTTCTACTTCGCTACGCATGTTGACTGGGTAGGGGTAGCTTTTAGTGTAGATGGGGTTTTCCGTTTCGGTTCTTATCTCTGCCCGGACGTTGGTTTCGATCTCCATTCTACGATCAACTGGACCGAACACGTTTTCATATTTGTTGAGTATCTTTCTCAGTCCTTTCCTAATAGGGTCAGAAATACTGGGGTCAAAGGGAATGTCTACGTTGATACTATTGACTTCTTGCACCTTTTGTCGCTTAAGGGGCAGAAAAATATCTGGTTTTAGTATGAGAAGATTTAATTCCCTATCTAACACTGCTTTAATCTCTGTTAGTGTATCGTCACCTATGATACCATCGAAGGATTTGAGTCCTGGAAGAACAAAGAATGTGGTATGTAGATCTTTACCAACGAATTTAAAAAAATTTCCGCACACTTTTCTGTCTATTCTTATTTCTCCCCCCGCAGAGAATACATGGAAAGGCTTCTCCACCGGTATGGTATTTTGAGCTATGCGCTCGCTAATATAGTTCTTGTTTGCCCCCGTATCCACTAAAAACTTGAGTGTTCCCTGACCTTGCGTGGTGTATTCTAAATACGGTACGTCGGACACGAGGCCCCTACCGTAAATTTTACCTGATCCCCGGTGGTTTGTTCCTTATTGCTTTCTATAGTGCCTTCTACGCCCTCCTCTTCATCTATTGGCACCAAATGGAACAATTTTTGTTGTTTGTTTGCTGAAAACCCTGAAGAACTAGGTCCCCTTTTTAGACTATCGTTTCTTCGGAAATTGGAGCTATTGGATTGCCGGCTTTGGGAAGATTGATCAGCATCCATTCTTGTGACGCCTGAGGGGCTGTTATTGTTGCGCCAGCTCTGCGAATATTGATTACGCGAGATTGTCCTGACCCTGGGTGGTATGGGTTTGGTCCTAACTGGCTTGGGACTCTATTTATAAGACTTTTGTTTGTTGGGGCTGTGTACCTATATCTAGATTGGTACTGAGGTGGGTAATCCCTGTTGCCTTGCTGCAAATGGCGCGACTGATATACATCAGTGAACATTCTGTTATTTCTGTTCAATGTTTGTGGGGCTCTATAAATGGCGTTTCTGCTATCCACGTTCATAAATGCGAGGCATGATGAGTATGCCTCTGGTAAGGATTTTGGTTTCTGTATGAGGAGCAGCGTCGGCAAGTCCCCATTTAGACCTCTTATAAAGACACCGAGTGCCCTTCTTCGGTGCGTCTCCGACAAAGCCTTAACTGTTTCCTTATGCTCGTATTTTTCCGTATTGATAGTATTTATCATTAGGGATAATTGCTTGTTAATTTGAGCGTAAAATTCGGAGACTTCTTGGCGTCCCTGAGTCATGTGGGTTAGTTGCTGATCGAGCGTTTCAATATCTCTGGCATCGGCATAGTGCAGGGAAAGGATTTCCTTAATGCTTTTCCAATCAGCATCCAGGATATTGTGGGATACTAGTGCAGCATCTGCTGCCCCCCTAATCTTATACCTAATATGCCTTAATATGGCCCTATAGATCGGCTTGTGCCGAACAACCTGATAATCCCTAACGATTTGTTCTGCGCTGTGGATCCAAGAGGAATAGTGTTCTCGTGATCCGTGAAATATTTGGAGTTCCTTTACAGAATCTGGGAGTTTTGAAATTTCGTTCAGTTCGCCCTCAGTTCGAGGACTTACGAGTGGCTCTTCTACCGGTTGTGGGTCGGTTTCCGCCGATTGCCTGCGCACATCCTCTAGCTGTTCTTCTAGTCTTACCAAATTTTGACTGAGTCCCTGTATGGACTCTACATTGCTCTTTGTTTCGACACTTTTTAGGCGTTCCTCGAAGCGGTTTAGTTGCGAGAGAATGGCGTTTACTGCGCCATTCATTTCCAAAAGGGATTTTTTCATTTCCTCAGTGTTCATGTTTCTAGGAATATACAGAAAAGAAAAAAAGGTATTAACAGTTGCGCTATCTACTCACAAATAGCAAAATTTCATTCGGCCGCTGTTGTTGTTTTGGTTCTTGACACTCTGGTACTTGTTTTTTATGATTTCGCTCTCACTCTCTTTTTCCTGCGTGCGCGATTTATTAGTTTATGTTTTCCTTAGTACTTATTATTTTGTTTCACTTTACTTTATTTTTGTGTCTGTTTTAAATACTTTTTTCTTTAGTACGTGTTATTTTGTTTCACTTCCACTTTACTTTTTTCTGTTCGATTTAAATACTTTTATTAATTGGTCCTTTTTATCAAATTTTATCCACTTTGCACCGAGAACTGCTCGGGCGCCAGTTAAGCCTCACAGCAGGCGAGGCGATAAAAAATTAAAGTTGCGGTGAACTGCCCGTTAACCGAATTAAAATAAACACGAGAAATATTTTAACGTTATAAAATTTATTCTGTGCTCTTGCACGATCCAAATTGAACTAACTCGAACAAAGTAATTTACCTAGCAGCTCAGTTCTTGTGTTAAAGTAATTATGCTATGCTAACCAATTATTGTATAAAAAATAGTTTACTTAACTAAAACTAGATTTGCTGTTCAATCACAATTTCTGCAACTACACCAATCGTTGTCCCAATTAACTTCCGCTTATTCTGCGCGTGTGCTGCGTCAGCGAAACTTCAACACGCAACATAGCGCGGTCACATGCTCAGCAACGTGAGTAAATGGGTCAACCGCTGGATACTGCTGTTATAACTTATATGTACCAGGCGAAAAAAATATAACTGCGGATACATTATCTCGCATCGAGTCTTTAAAATCAGGTCGCGACGTTATTAATTTAGAACATACGGCAGATGCTCAGCGAAATTGTCCAGAATTACAGAATTTTCTTAACCCTCTACCACTTCTCTAAAACTGAAATCTATTCAGCTGCCAAATTGTTCAAAACCAATTGTATGCGATTTTTCTACACAATCCGCGCGGCCTTTTGTTTCGAAGTCGTTCAGGGAGAAGCTTATATTGAATTTTCACAATATTGCACATACCAGCGCCAGATCCACTTTCAACACTATTCGACGTTTTGTATGGCCACATATGCAATCAGATATAACAAAGTTTGTAGAAGGCTGCATTCAATGTCAACGGTCTAAGGTTAGTAGACATTCTGCATCACCGTTTTGGAAAATATACAAAGATTTGAACATATCAATATAGATATTATTGGCCCACTGCCACCATCAAATGGTTTTCAATATTGCCTTACAATCATTGATCGTTATACCAGGTGGCCTGAAGCAATTCCTATCACAGATATTAGCGCAAGAACTGTTGCAAAAGCATTAATTGATGGTTTGATTTCAGGTTTCGGAGTACCGGTTCGTTTAACTACCGATCAAGGAAGACAGTTCAGTTCAAATCTTTTTAGTGAACTTTCTCGGATTCTCGGCATTGATCATCTTCGTACCACGGCTTACCATCCTCAGTCCAACGGAATTATCGAACGATGGCATAGAACTTTGAAATCGTCGTTAATGTGTTTTAATAGGTTAAAATGGATTGAGTATTTACCGATTGTCCTGTTGGGATTAAGATCAACATTCAAGCCAGACATCGGATCAAGTCCATCACAAATGGTTTACAGGACTGTACTTAAATTACCTGCCGAAATGTTTATCGATAGTCATTTCAAACCACAGGAAGAGTTTGTTAAAGAATTTACTCAGTCAATCAAAACCATCCGACCTGCAGATGCAGCTCATCATTCGACTACAAAACCGTTTCGTTAATGGAAGTTTGAATATCTCTATTGACATATTGAAGCCTGCTTTCATTACAATAGAAAAATCTGGAAGTCTTCAAGAAAGTTAATCAAACAGTTCGACTTTCAAACATTTTATTTATTGAAAGTCTGGCGGGGGAATACTGTAGCGATACCTGTTGGTTTTTAACTTGTTATTCTCTTTTAATAATTTTATAATTTGATCAAATTACTTTTTGCTAGTAATTTCAAATTGAAAAAATAAAGTTAGTTGGATTTAAGATTTCAGAATATTTACAATAATTAATATTGGATACGTATCCTATATATATTGTAACGAATTTACTGCAATTCCCCTTATTTGCAAACTTCTGCCAACGTTCGTATCGATAAACTGTTGAATAAATAACTCCAATATTGAATAATGGAAAAATGGCCTTTATTAAAGTACTTCAAAATAACACTTATACTTTGCAACGAATAGCTTGCTTAATAACCAAACTGTTTGATAGCTCAAATGAAACTGATTTCTCGCCTCTACTGTTCTCGCCTTTTTATACTGTCTGATTTCCTCGTTGCATATTTCTAGGCTTTTCTAATTCCAGAACTTAGTAGTTAGTTATAAATTTCTCAGCTACAACTACAGATGTATAATTTTTACAGCTTCTCTCATATCCCATGCGCTTGTACAATTACTCATATCCCATGCGCTCCACAATTACAATTGCATACTTTCGGGAGCATCTCAGATAAGATATATGCATGTGTTTGTACACTGTTTCTCCCTGCGTGTACGTACATATGTGTAGACATAATTTATTGATTCGTTTGTGTAGATACATAATGATTGATTTATGGATGTGCATACAAGTCACTGTTTATCATCGGTTTAGAGATGGCAGTACCCCTTAGTGTTGCTAACATTCGTAACAATATAACATCACAACATCTTCAACCGTTTTTAAAGTCGACGCCACCCGATTTTTCATGATAGCTAAATAAAGTTTTTAGGTCAACCTTACGAAATTGATCATATAAAAAAATAGCATTGTAGCTTTACAAATTACAAAATTATCCCGTTAGGTTTTTATTTGTCACAGAATTATATTACATTTTGAAATAAAATTAATTTTTACAGGAGTATAAGCCGCGGTCAGAAGAGAAGTGTGTTGATTTTCATTACAATACTTTTCTTTAAATGAAAGTCATTGCAAAAAACGTGTGATGATGACCTCTCGGACAAATAGGCTGACGGATAGTCCCACGAACGGATGAGCAATGCTAACATTAACTTGTTTTGTCGGTTGAGACTACCGATTTTTCGGTTGACTGAACTAGGATAACAAAAAAAAGCGCTACCGAAAAATTGCTTGTTTTCGTGAAGTACCCCGAGCCTCCCCCCCCCCCCCCCCCCCTCTCCAAATGCCTCTCTGAATCCGCCCATGACAGAATGAGTCCAAAGAAGTGTTGCCAGTGGGTAAGTAAGACTTGCTTTTAAAACTACATTGCAAATTACTACATATTCATACTCACATTTCAACTGATTGTAAAATTTCACCATTCGCCCCCTTTCCTCCAACTGCATAGATTTTGCGGTTTAATTCCACGACATAATGTAAATATCGCGACTGATTCATTGAGGGCAACCGTTGAAATATTTTTGTGTTAAAGTTCCAGCTACTAACTTCATCAATTGCTTTGTCGTTTCGAGTGCCGCCAATGAAAATTAAATTGTCATCCATAAGAATGACTTCGACTTTTGTGACATCTGTTTTGATATCGACCCATTCATGCCACAAATCGTCAGTTTTGTCGTATTGAAATATGGCTCTGGACTGTCCACCCTGAAATATTTTAAAAACGTTATTTAAAATAGCACATAGACAGACAATTGGAAGATATAAGAAAAAATATGTGGACCACATTCTGTTAGTAGCTTTGTTGCAAAAAAAATGTACGGTAACAAAAGTTGTAGTGAGAGCAACATGTGTAGGGTTTCGTCTATTCGGGAACCAGCATTAACAGCAAAAACAACGTCAGCCTAAAAATCAAACGGAGAATAACACTTGCCAATATGTACTACTTTGGATTGAATAGGCAATTGAAAAGTAAATTCCTATCTCAACGAACACAAATCACGCTCTACATGTCGTTCATCATACCTGTCCTGATGTATGGCTCGAAATCACGGACCGTGATAGCTCTTAGAATGCTCGATAGAAAAGTTCTTCAGTAACGAAGGAGGTATACTGATGAGCTGTATGAGCTTTACGCAGATATAACAATATAGCAGCGAATAAAAACCCTAATGCTTCCCTGACTTCAGGCGAAACCACAGTTTTTAATCTAAGCGAAGGAAGAGTAGGGAGTGGCAGGTGGATGAAAACTTGACCTCCCTTGGTGCTCCCAATTGGCGTAATTTATCGCGAATCAGTGATAGCTGCCGTGACTTGTCGCTTAGGCGGTTAGGCGCCAAATAATGATGATGATGATCAGGCAGTGTTTCGAGAGGAGTTTATAAGCTGAAAATAAATAAATATATTTTCTGAACTTCTACTGCTTGTCTTATTGATCTGTATGATCTTCATTCCAACGTTTGTCAAAGAGACATATGTCGAGAAGTTAAAAGTGGTTGATGTTGTAGCGACAAAGACACTCCCCGAAGGTTTTGAGAGAGATATACAGCCCTATTCTGCATTTCGACTTGGATTGGAATTTTTTCGATTTGGCAATTTTGGTATTGTGTTCCAATCTCTTTCGATCCAACTTCGAATCGTTCGATTTTGTGTATTCTGCATTTCGATCGTAGTTCCGTTTTTCTAAGTTGCAAATTAGTTGGCGGAAAAATAGTTTCTTTTTATTTTTTTTTTTATTAATTTATAACAGAATTTTAGCAAAAATGTAAGTAAAACTTGTTGAGAAACGTAAAAGGCTTGATGATGATTGTTTTTTTTATATGTTTCCAGGTCCATAGTGTACAAGTACAAGTGTGTTGACTTATATGTCAAGCATTCTGACAGGCACTCGCTGGATTCGGAATGACAGCGAATTCAAAATGGATACCATTACCGAGTGCGCCGAATGATTGAAAAATTGAAAAAGTCGATACGATTGGTAGTCAAAAATGTTGTCGTTGAGACCAAAAATGCGACTCTAGACCTGAGATTTCCATCAGGTGAGCGAGGCTGTTTGTATTTTTGACGTTTATCGCTTAGTGAACACACTTGGTATAGGTACACTATGTCCAGGTCAAAAACAACATGTCGATGTCGAAGTCATTGGACGTATTTGCCCCGCAAATGCATAGTACAGGTTTACAAGTATGATATGTATGAGAAGGAAACAATTCCTTTCTCTTTCTAACACACTGCCGTTTGACACATCGGACAGTGTCAAACTATTGTGGAACTCAGTGGAACCTGCGTGGAACATGCGTTTGACACTGAACGAAGTGTCAAAATTACCGGGGTTGGTGTCGTGGAAAGCGAGGCAGGGAAACAAAAAAGGAGCGGAATATCAGATATGGGTTGCTGTGATGGTAAATTTTTTTGAACGAATTTATTAAAAAATGTAGTGCACCTGTATGGGTCCTACAGAAAATTATACAAAAGTCTTGAATTGGGGTATCTGAGGACGCGCAGTCATTCCAGCATTAAGAATACAAACACGGGTGCTAAGTTTTTCTACCCGTTCAAAAGTTCTCCGCGAAAAACAGTTGAAACCGAGGTCGCCTGCAATAACCCGTCCAAACATGTGGAAAGAGAAATGAAAATACGCGTTTTGTCCTGTTATCAATAGTCCAAACGCGAAAAAGTATTCGAATTATTGGAAGCGAGGCAAAAACGCCTCTATCAATACCTTCCCCGACGGTTTTGGTTGTGTTTTAGGAATCGTCCCCGGTAATAAAGTATCACAATTTGTTAATTAAAATTGTCCAAAACATATGGATTTTAAAGAAAGATGTAATTAAGTGCTTGTTTGAAAGTAACTAAGGATATTTCTTTGTAATTTTACGATAAAAATTTTACGCAGTTTTCGTTAGCAGCTACTACACTTTTCTTGGACCTAAGAAGTACAACAGTGCCAAATAGCATCCACAAAAAAAAACGAACAAGAACAAGCATTTTATCAGGCGAGTGTGGCTGTGTATGTGCATGCTGCTACATATCATACTTGTAGACCTGTACTATGCCGCAAATGTATTTAACACATACTTGAAAGCATCCTTATTAAGTGGAAATTTTTTTAACCTAAATAAGAAAATAAGTCATTAAACTTTACCACTTTCAAGTTAAATTTCTTACAATTCGTCACTCATCTCAAATGGATTACACAAATCTCGCAATATTTGCCTTTCCATTCTCGCCTGGCCATTTTCGTATGCGTTGCTTTCAACTCTACAAATAATGCCGCGGCTATTGATTCCAGTATAATAGACGGCTATAATTTGTGCCTGTTCGTTGGGTCTAGTTATATGCCAAAGCAAGCTGCCGGAGTAGAGGAAGTTGAAGCGAAAACGTAAACAATCCTTGCGGAAAGAATAAATAAATCTTCATAAAGTATTTTAGGTCACTGCAATCAAATTAGCATCCATACAATTTAGAAAATGTCAACTATATTCGTACAGGAATCCGTTTTAACAAAACTTGGTAACCACGGCAGGGAATTGGCCAAAAGAACGACAAAAGCACACTTACAATTATGAAAGCACTTCACTCAAAAAAATATAACACTGCAGCAATATATTATATTCCTTTTTTTGGTAATAGTGCAGTTTACGGTACCCACCGATATTTGGGCCAAAATTTTCGAGTGAGGTATCAAAAGACGCGTATTCACATCTAGATCAAGCGGGAGTTAACTTTTTTTACCCGTTCAAAAGATATTAACGGAAAACCGCCACGGTGATGCACAATTTTTTTTTTGTGGGTACCAACACAACAACAACCACATTAAAATCGCCAACTTCAACTGCAAATATCTCCGGACAGAGATACAATTTTTCTTTTCCGCCTTCGGATTATTGTTCTCGAGATTAATACGCGTCTTTTGATACCTCACTGGAAAATCTTGGCCAACTTTAGGGTGGGTACCGTAAACTGCACTACTCCCCTTTTTTTGTACACAATGGCGTGGATAATAAAATATAAATGTTTTTTACAAATTTTCTTTAATTTATTCTGTTCCAATGCTCACACATTCCGTACAAACAGCTGATTTCGAAAAATTATTTGCTCCACTTCTTCTCGCTACGATTCCGCTGTAAAGCTGGAGTCATTGGTGCCGTATGTCGTATCGCTGTATCCGTATCCCTAACGTAATCAGCTGTTTATCGTTACGAAGGTAAACCAAAACCCATTTGGTTGGCTACGATACGGTTACGACCTTAGCGGCACCAATAATCGATTGCATTGATTCTCATAAGGTTGGTCGAATCAGCTGTTAAAAGGTTACCGATACGGTTACTGATAAAGCACCAATGTCTCCAGCTTAATGCAGAATACCCAACTTCGATTTAAGTGGAGCGTAGAACGAGAACGTAATCGAAATGCAGAATAGGGTGATAGATGTTGACGATCCTTTATACGCCAATTACACGGCTCAAGTATCCTTGTGCCAATTACCAATTTACACAAGGATTTGCCCGGTGTGTGCACTGATTGCGCTATTTGCGCAGATAACTGCGCTAAAATCAAAACGATTTTGATATTTACGCATGCCTGCAAATATTGCACATGCTTTTTTCTTCGTGTGTGGTGAATCTTACACAGTTTACCTGTGGTTCCTGATACTATAACATCAGTAATTATTGCTTAAAAATGTTAATATCGAAGGCGCAAAGACCATCTCTAGCTTGTAACAGGAATTCACATAAATTCAATAATAAATAATAATTTTTTATACAATTAGAACACATGTTTCATTTGTTGCGCTAGTCGAAAAATGAATATTGCGCAGTGCTGCAATGAGTTGAGCTGGTCTTGCAATTAAAATATATATTTTATAAATACAATGGAAAATAAACGCTTCTGGTGCGAGTTTTTCGACTTATACTGTGAATTACCAGCACTGTGGAAAATAAATAGTGCTTTTTATACAATTAGTGCATTTTTTATACAATTAAAATACATGTTTCATTTGTTGCGCTACTTTAAAAATGAATATTGCGCAGTGTTTTTGAGCCATGTATGTCAAAATTTTCATTTGCACAAATTTCGTCGTTTTATATTTGCGCATGGTTTTTGTGTCATGTATGGGCCGAACAAGCACCATTATACAGCTACTGTAAAGCGCTACCTGTAAAGTAGTTAAATTTTTTAGTAAATAATTTTATAGATTATTATATAGTTGAAGTCAAAGAAATTCAATGAATTGAAACAAATATGTAAACATTAAAAATACTTTGTACCTTATTAAATTATATAGATCTTCAAGATCGTAAATAAATAAATAAATTAAATTAAATTAATTACTAGCCCTACCATCCCGGGAACGACTTAAAATAACCATATTGAACCTTCAAAGCCATACAACAACTACTTGACGCGGCTTCGATGCCAAGACTAATAAAAGCACTTCTTGTATGATTTTAATAATCGGGGATTGCCCATATTGCTTTTTCAAATGTATGAAAACATTTATTTGAAGCAATTTTTTAATTTTATAATTTATTTAATAATTTGGGAAAAATTTAAACAACGTGACATCAGGACGGACAAGGCGACAGCTGTTTCGATTATACCTTGTAAATCTCTTCAAAGCCTTCTTGTTGTAGCGATAAAGTTGCTCCCCGGAGTGTTATCGATGTGATGGTCATTTGCCGGATACAGATCCGGTACGCTCGGGTAACACAGCACCATTAAGGTGCTATCCCGACCATCCCGGGAACGATATATGGCCACATTAAACCTTCAGGTCATCCCTCCCTCCCCACCGCCAAGTTCCATGAGGAGCTTGGGGTCGCCAGAGCCTCGTCTATTAGTGTTACAGGATTCGCCGCGGATAGGCGAGGTTGACAATTGGGTTTGGAGAAGCTGTACATAGCGCTGGCAACCTGAAGGGTTGCGCTACACAGCCCCTGGAATCTGGTATTTTAGTCGCCTCTTCCGACAGGCATACCTACCGTATTCCGACTCCTAACCCGCTGGGAGGAAAAAAGCACTTCTCTCAAAGCACTATTACGAAGGCTTAGTGAGGTGATGAAATAAAAATAAAACAATATTTTTTATTCAGTGATAATTACCCAAGTATTGAGTGCCAAAAATACTGGCTCTGCTTTACGCGGACTTGTATATCTCAGTGATATAGTTTTACGAATTGAAGGAATATTAAGCCACGATACCGCTTCCAATGCTACAACGTGGCAACCGGGCAATGGTCGAATATTTTCAATAATAAAATTCGTATCCAACTGCGTCCATCGTAAGTACGAAATTAAATCAGAAAGTTTTTGTTTACGTGCAGAAGCATCATGTTCATACCAAAGTTTTATTGCTTCAAAAGCGACTCTCTCAGTTTGTATATTCAAGTCATCACTTTCCAAGATTGTCTGCAGTTTGCTTGCGTCGAAATTTAAAAATTCGTTGCTTTGTATTACCTGCAAGGCAAATGGTAATTAAAATGATACATTAAAAATTATTTTTTTACTAAGGTAAGTTTAGAACAGGGGTCGACTGCTAATTGTCAAAAGACGCGTATTGACCTCGTCAACAATAATCCGAAGGCGGAAAAGGTTGATTGGTTGTTATTATGTTGTTGTACACAGGAAAAGTTTTGTGTACAAAGGGTTTTTTGGCCGGCTAATTTTGATCCCGCGCTATTGGTACACCGGCCAGGATAATTTTTTGTATGCACGAGCGAAGGTTGCCAACTAGGTAAGGTCTTCTGCACAAAAATACTATGGATCCAGCCTGTGGTTTCGGAGTGACCCGAGATCATTTTCCGGTTTTGTCGTTAATATATTTTGAACGAATCAAAATATTTTTTCCGCCTTCGGATTATTAATAACGAGGTCTTGACCTCGTCTTTTGACACCTCTCCCAATATTTTTGGAGCGTATTAGCAGCCGACCCCTGTTCTTGACTTTTACCATAATGATATTAATTCAAGTACAACTCGCACTTGTAAAATTCTCAATTTCATATTCAAATATTTTCGCACTTAATAACTCGCACTGAACTTCAAACTCAAGGGCATAAGCTCGCTCCAATGTATAATCGGTTATATGGTCTATTAGGGGAAAATTTTAGAATAGCACCCCCCGAGTTCGGGGTTAAACTTGGTATCAAATGAAAGAGGGAGTTCTCCCGATCACAAATATATATAACTTAAAGTGCGCAGACTTATAGTTTACGAGTTATTTGATGTTAAAGTTTGCAAATTTAGCAAATTTCTATAGCACTTTCAGTTACAATTTACACATCTTTCAAAACCTTTATGCACATAAATATCTAAATAAATTGGCAACGATACACTTAAATTTCATTTTAGTATATTTCACATATAATTCTTGCATTGTTTTTACTTAATATAAAAGTTTTTATTAAATCAATCGCGCTTTTGTAGCAACATTTACATTTATGTATATATATATTTTATTGATGACATTACAAAGCTGTGCTGCCACATCTAAAAAACGGAACAAGTGCAGAATCGAAAAATAAATTATAAAAATATCTTTCATCTGATGTATATATATCTTTAACTTTTCTAGTCTTTATTTACCAAAAATTTGAAAAAGCTCTTTTTTGCATTCGTGAACAAGCTGATATTACCTTATAACTCTTATGTTTATTGTTATGTTAGCCGATCCAACAACGGCTGCGCCATGCACAGTAATTCTGCGAAGAACACCTTTCCGCGTAGGCGGCCTTCGGCCGCGCTTATTTAAAATAACCCTGGGCTACGCCATGCCAAGTCCGGGTGCGTGGTATAACCGTGGCTACCGCCACGGTGATGTCCTTCCGCATATTACCTTATAACTCTTATGTTTATTGTTATGTTATCCGATCCAACACCGGCTGCGCCATGCACAGTAATTCTGCGTAGAACACCTTTCCGCGTAGGCGGCCTTTGGCCGCGCTTATTTAAAATAACCCTGGGCTACGCCATGCCAAGCCCGGGTGTGTGGTATAACCGTGGCTACCGCCACGGTGATGTCCTTCTGCATATTACCTTATAACTCTTATGTTTATTGTTATGTTAGCTAATCCAAGACCGGCTGCGCCATGCACAGTAATTCTGCGTAGAACACCTTTCCGCGTAGGCGGCCTTCGGCCGCGCTTATTTAAAATAACCCTGGGCTACGCCATGCCAAGTCCGGGTGCGTGGTATAACCGTGGCTACCGCCACGGTGATGTCCTTCCGCATAGTAGTAAAAATATATATTTTCCTTTTTCTTTATTAACTGAAAGGTGGCACGTTAATATTTATATTTGTTTTTTCTTTGTTGATGTGGCAGCAAAGCTTTGTAATGTCATCGATAAAATATATACATACATAAATGTGAATATTGCTACAAAAGCGCGATTTATTTAATAAAAACATTTAAATTAAGTAAAAACAATGCAAGAATTATATGTGAAGTATACTAAAATGAAATTTAAGTGTATCGTTGCCAATTTATATAGGTATTTATGAGCATAAAAGTTTTGAAAGATGTGTAAATTGTAAGTGAGAGTGCTATAGAAATTTGCTAAATTTGCAAACTTTAACATCAAATAACTCGTAAACTATGTCTGCGCACTTTAAGTTATAAATATTTGTGATCGGGAAAACTCCCTCTTTCATTTGATACCAAGTTTAACCCCGAACTCGGGGGGTGCTAAACTAAATCGCTGCCATATTAACTTACAATGAAGTTGGATTTGATAATTTAAATGTGACATCAATCAAATCTTGCTCATCAAAATGCTCGTATATTTGGAACAAAAGCTTCTCCATAAAATGGATCGCACCATCGGGACTCATCTCGGATAGGCGTTGACGTGTACTACATGCTGCTAGTGCCATTGCCATAGTGTTTGGAAGTGATCTCGTCTCTGCTAGCACAAAACTTTTCGGAATTCAAAATATGGACAATTCTGCTGTAAACGCGTTCGCGGCGATTGAATAAATTAGAGTTGGCAAATATCCGTGTACCTGTGATTTTGTCACCGCTACTGAAATATCACAGTACATTTCAGCGACAGTTTACAAGGAATATTCGTGACTATTTGCCTGTGACAGCATTTATTTCCCGTTACCAATCACAGAACCCAACATAGCTCTCTTCACAGGAATAAATCGATTCTATGCTATGAACCTATACAATGAGCCTTAGTAACTTGCTCACGACTGAATAACAGTAGATGTCCCGAAAAATTACGCAGAGTTTATTATTCGCAACACAATCCGCAGGGAAAAATATTAAAAATAAAAATAAATATTAAACTGAGTTAATTCTATATGACAGCATGACACTGCTTATACGCTTCCAGAAATATCGAGAGAGGTGTCAAAAGACGCGTTTTCAACTCAACAACAATAATCCGAAGGCGGAAAATAAAAAAATTAGCTCGTTCAAAAAATATTAACGAAAAACCGGAAATTGACCCCGGAGCGCTCCGAAACCGGTTTGGAGACCTAAACTATATTCCCGCAAAACACTTATGTTCACAATTTTTTTTTTTTTTGGTATCATAAAATTACAACAACAATATGAAAATTTTCAATTTCTTTCGCAAATATCTCTCGACAGACCCAAAATTTTTATTTTACGCCTTCGGATTATTGTTGTTTCAATACGCGTCTTTTGACACCTCTCCTGATATTAGGGGGACTCATGTAACCGTATAAATGCCTTATAAAGTGTGTAAACGTATAACTTTATCTAGTTTACGCACGAGCTGTCAAATTTTGTATGAAAAATCATTTACACAATTTGTATAAATTTACGCGCACATTTCATTGTGTAAACGCGGTAAACTCAAAGGAATGCAACCTTGCAGACATTACAGACGGCATTTTCATCAAAAATCTCCAACATCAGCAAGTAAAGGCGTTTTAGATTTGATTTTTCACTTAATCTTGGTATTTTTTAATTTGTATAACAATCAAAAAAATTTTTTTGGAAATAATACAGCTGAAAAACAATCAAGTTTATCAAGAGTATTACTAGGTGCGTTCATATAACCGCGTGTGTAAATGGATATAATTTTACACCTTATAAGTTTAAATGCTATCATGAGTCCCCCTATTTTTTGACGCGTATTAGCAGTGTCATGCTGTCGTATAGAATCACCAAAACTGATTCCTGTTTGTGTGGCATGTTTTTTTTTTCAGTTACAGTCACGGTTAAAAGCCGCTGTGACTGAGAGGTCACAATCACAGATAACATTGTTCCGTAAAAATCACAGGATCGGCAAACAGAATAAATTTTTCGAATGTTAAAATCATTGTGAATTTATATGTATTCACAATGGCATGGCGTAACGGTACAAGGTGGCAGCACGGGGCAACTGATTACAAACTTTCTTATTTGATTTGATACATCTACTTTCGGCGCAGTACGATTTTGACATTTGTCCATCGAATTTACAACAATAAAGTACATGGAACTTTTCTTTATGTTTGTAGGTATGTAACCATGCACACATCAACTCCCAGATTGCGCATTCACGAGTTCAAAATTGCTTCGTTCTGCGCAACTACGTCACACTTGACTGCTTGAGCGAATGAAAGAAAGAGAGAAAAAACAAGAGCTAAAGGAAAATGACGCAAAAATTGCCCATAAAAAACAGTTGATCGTATGTTTACATGCGCAATCTTCTCTTGTGTGATTTGTGGTAACCAAGCTACCTGTTCAAACGCTGTTCGATTACTTAAATACTTTTCTCAATAGTGTTTTTCAAAAATTTTTGTAAATGACTGGTATATTGCATTATTTACGTATTTTAAAATGTTTGCATAACTGGCTGCTCAAATTTAATCTACTAACTTGATTTTAGAAATTTTCTTTCGCGTTTTCAATCTCGTCGTGAACGGTTCGCTGAAATTCCTTGCAGCTCAACCATATGAAAAATTGGACTTTATAACATGTGGTTGAGTACAAATCCAGACCGCAAGGAATTTCACAGCGTTACGCGTAAGTAAAACGTGTTTCGCGTTAAATAACTAAAAAAGTGAAACATTTTCAACAAATAACATACAAAGCACTCACGGGAAGTGTTAAAATATATGTATAAAATTTTCGTTTTATACGCAATTTCAGTTGCAAAATCAAACAAGTGCTATCGGGCTAATAACCGAAAAAATTAACTTCAAACATTACTATAATGTTTTAAAAAATAAATTTACAAAAATGTGTAAAATTAAACATACATAAAGCTATCGATTTATGTATATACATGCATACCGTTGTGGAAAATATAATACATAATGTCCCCGAGGACAAACGGAACTTTAAAAAAATTTAACCAAATACATAAATGTACAGTCATGTACATATAAACATATTTCACTTAAACTGGCTACAGTATAAAATCAACTATGATGTATATCTTTACTAAAATAAAACAACATAAAAATATTAAAGGTGTGAGCTAAAAGGATTGGACTATTTGCGCAAGTGTGAGCTAAAAACATTGGACTAGTTAAATAATTATATATACCAAATTTTGACCATATTTCTTGGATAAGACAAATTACCGGATTACACATAACGCCACCGTGGATCAACGGAACAAAAAACGGGACTTCTACACAAATGTACATATATGTAATAATGAATCATACAACCATAAAGTGGACAAAAATACCAACTTATATTGAAAATAAACAAAAATTGAAACTATTGTGAGTTTGAAGATTTGAAAAAATATCAACAAATTAAAGACCTTTACCAAATTAAATTGGACATAAATACAAATTTAATAAATAACAAAAATACAAATAACTGCACCGATGATATATAACGGGATAGAAAATATCCTCATATTTTAATGTACAGTCATGTACACATGACTAGAGTGAATATGAAAAATAATTACAATAATTTAATGGATAATTAACAACCTAAGACAATTTGAATATAACCTGGCGTGGTGCCATGAAAAAACCAGTTTACAAAGCACATAGTTAAATACAAATAGCAAGCTGCTACACATGGTTCTGGCCAGTTGGTATTACCATTGTGTACTAGTGGAGCCTAAATTACTTACATACTTTGGAAAGTTAATCCAGAAATTAATCATTTTATGCATTGGACAATAACCTGGAACTGGGACTTTCAAATATAAGAAGGTCCTCCTCCATGCAATCAAATCTCGAAAAAAAAAAAGATTTTAGAAATGAATATTAATATGTACTCTGATTTTCTGTATACACATATAAAAGAAAAGCTGTGTTGTTGTGTTTCAAAATGTGCAATTCATGGCACTTCAATTTAATAACCGCAAGCAAAAAAAAAAAATTTCTTCCATTCTCTACTCTACCTCTATTTTTTGTATCATGCTATTGAGCAAATGATTTAAGTAATCGAAGAGCAATTTAACAGGTGATCCAGGCTGTTTACTATTATGAACGTTTTTTCCAAAAATTCGCCACTTGTATGAAATCATCCCATATATGCAGGGAAAGGGAGTTGAATTTCAGAATCTCACGGTATTTTGCGGACAGAACTCTTTGGGAAACAGGGAATCTATATACTGAGTCGGTTCAGAGGTCTGGATCAAAATTTTATGACGAAAAAACGGGTGCCGGCATCTATGGGCCGAACTTGAAGAGATCGATACCATATACATGCTACTCCACTATTTTTCAGGCAGAAATCTATGCCAAAGAAGTTTGCGGTTGAGAATGTCTACGAAGAAGCCTATTCTCTCGGAGTATCCTCATTATGTCAGCCTTACAGTCCTACACAATTACTTCTAAGGTAGTGGATGAATGCATTGAAGTCCTAAATGATCTGGGAGCCAAAAACAAGGTTTTGTTAGGATGGGTTCCCCGGCATCAGTAGTGAAGTAATGAACAGGCAGAATATCTAGCGAAGTAGGGTACTTTATCAGCATTCTATGATCGAGGGCTCTTCTGTGAACTCAAAAGGCCACATACTAGGCAGACCATAAGTAACTGGGAAACAAAGTAGTTCAGACAACACTGAATTGAATCCAATTTGTTTATACTCTCAGCAACAAGAATATCAACCAAAGTCATTAATCTGAACAGAGAAAACCTACGAACTCTTTCTGGGTACTATACGGGACGTGTACTATAACGTAGATAAGTTCAATTTATACGAATGCGTCCCTCTGGCAAGTCAGATACTCTCCCATCTAGGTGGTGGGACTCTTAATCCCTTCGCGATATCGAGTAAGAAGCCTGAAGAGGTTCTTTAATACATTAAAAGCCTCCACATACACTGATGGAGGATATGTCACACACAATAGAACTAAGTAAAAGTCGTAGTGCATTGAGGCTTAAAAATAATCGTGGCGGAACCATACAGGTGACGGCCGGAAATCAGCTGATAGGTACTTTTTAATATGATTTGACACTTCAACTTCCGACGCAGTACGATTTCGACATTAGTCCATCGAATTACAAAAACAAACTAAATGGAATTTTTATTTATGTCTGTATGTGTGCCGCGTGCTGCCACCTTGTATGGCTCCGCCATGATAAGAATAATACCCTGCAAGAGGTGGTGGCCGCCCAGTATTTGCTAAGCCAACTTGAAACCCATCTGTGCAGGAGCAAATCACAGGTGACCAGAGGGTTGAAGGAGTTGATAAGCGCAATACAAAGATTTATAGTTTCACAGATTCCGCAATTCAATTGTCAACCTCACATACCCGAGTGGAATCTTGTAACAAATATACAACATACCTCATATTTAGCAGGGGAGGCTCTGGTGACCCCAAGCTCCTCATGGAATTAGTAATTGGTGGTGGGATGGCATAGAAGGTTCAATGTGGTCATATTAAATCGCTTGTTACCGGAACGTACTGGATCTAAATCCGGTCAAGGATCTTCAACATCGAGAACACTCCTCAAAGCCTTCGTAGAGTGTCTTCGGAGTGTTGTCGGAAAATAACAACCGGGCTTCAGCGGTCCGGCAATATCTGCCGGATGTGAGATCATCATGCCGTTCAATGCCAAGGTAGGTGTTGTTGTAAAACTTTTCCAAAGGAAAGAGTTACCGCGGAATCAACCTGCTTAATATCGCGTGCATATATGCGGTTCTACCTAAAGTATTGTGAGAAAGGCTGAAGTCCTATGACTTCTCACAATGCGCTATATCGTGAAGAAGACCCGCGAAAGTACCGTGGAAACTCGTAAAGCCGCTGATTGGCGGTCATTATTGCGAAACAGGGATAGCTGGCGTGACGCATTGCCCCTGATTATGATGATATGTTCGCTTGGATGTGGTGATGGGCTGCTTTACCAGCTGAAATTTGTACTGCATTATCATTAAAAGAGGCGTAGCATACTTTTGGGCTGAAACAGTGGGACTATGTCAAATATGTTTTGAACAAAAACAGGTTCCTTAAAATAAGGTAACTAAGGATGTTTTCGAGCTGCAGTTGTTACAGTGGTCGTCCTTTTTATGACAGATCATCACGTTTTTCGGCAAACTTTGAGCAGCTGTGGCAATGTCGCGTGTTTGTTCAATGAAATGTTAATTGATCATCACTAGCAAATCAAACGCAACATAAACATTTTCACTGTGATCTTGGATCACATTCAGAATATAATAATGATGTAGACGGAAAGTCGATTAAATGATCTTTCTTTCACGAGCTTCACTTTACATTTGATCTAAACCGAAATTCGAATGGAGCTAATGCCAATGTTCAAAGAGTTAACAATTTCGAATAACGGTATCCTTATAACTAATTAAAGTTAAGAGAACTTAATACTACTTCTAACACAAGCTCATATGTGTATGCTTCTATACATAACTCCTCCACCCTTGGATGTTTGCGTCTCGGCAAACGTTATCAATAAAAATTAAAAATGTTAACACAGTCTTCTTATTTAGTAAAGAAATGTTAAAAACAATTCGACAATGGTAAGATATTAAAAAAAAAACAATTTTAGTTACATATATTTTAAAACATTGTTAATATTTCAAAATTCTCTTGTTTCTTTAACTAGTGGTTTAATAATTATATTTTCTTTTCAATTGTGATTTATAATATTTCTTATTTTGCTTAGTAGATGTATCCAAAACATAATTTCCTTCCTTAACATAGTTATCAAGTTCTTTATATTTTGGTTCAGCTTTTGCAATTTTTCTGGTTTTAACAAGGTTCTCTTGTTGGTCAATTGGTTGATTTCTATTTTCGTTAAGCTTATTTATTCGTTTAGCCTTCTCATCTTGATATTTTTTACATAAGTCTTGAATGTAATCTTTGCCAAAATTTTTAATTATAAAATCGATAGGACGTTTCTTTGTTGTAGTGTGAATTGTATTAAAAAAATAAATAAATGTAAGGTGCGATAACCTCCGAAGAGATCTAAGGCCGAGCTTCTCTTCCAATTTGCGTCGTGCTCCTCTTGATTTTCCCTACAAATTGGCCGGACGGGACCTACATGTTTTATGCCGACTCCGAACGGTATCTGCAAGGCAGATGAGTTTTCACTGAGAGCTTTTCATCGCAGAAATACACCCGAAACGCTTGCCAAACACTACCGAGGGGCGACCCCGCTTAGAAAAAATTTCTTCTAATTGAAAAACCTTATTTCTAAAATTTTGATGTTGCTTTGCCCGGGGTGCGAACACAGGGCATACGGTGTGCTACCATCACACCAAGGTGGCCGCAATTGAATTGTATTATTATACATATTAAATATTTGAAAAACCTTCTCCTCTAACTCTAAACCTTTCTTCTTTTTATCCACGTTCATTATTCTCAGATGCTCATTTAATGTACCATGCAACCTTTCGATATCGGAATTGCCTGTTTTAAGGTATGGCGTAGTTTTATGAACTTCGATATTATTTTCTTTCAAGAACAAAGCGACAGCACTGTGTAACATACATCTTTCGTTATCAAAAACAATTGTGTTCATTCTTCTTAAAAACTGTATACGCTATCTTAAAGCGTCCAATATCGCTATCCAATTCCTACCATTTAACTTGTGAAAAGTTGCATATTTGGAAAATTTGTCTATTGTGGTTAAAAACATACAATTTCTATTTGGATACCAAATGTCAATGTGCACAATATCATTAAAGTGAGTTGAATTTTTAGTGGTTTTCTATCGTGTTTAGCGAGCTGACAAGTTTTGCAATTATTAATTACTATTGTGATCAATTTATAAAGTTTGGAATAAAAATACCGATCTTTTAATTCGTAAAAAACTTCTTTAATTCCTCTGTGATCGTTTCGAATATGTTCGTTTTCAATTAAACTTAAAATCTCGCCTTTGTCTGTAATTTCTACTAACTTAGTAACTGATCTGTATAAAATTAAGCTGCTGTTTTGAAAATTATTAATATAAATATCTTGAAACTTTATGAAAAGATCATCAGCTTCGCAATATATACACATTATGCCCTTTTTCAACAGTATTTTACTAAATATATTTACTAAATCAGAAGACTCGTTAATGACGACAAAAGTATGGCTTTTTTTATTAACAGTTTCTGTAAAAATATTTTCTGTATCACCGTAACTAAGATAAAGTTGGTTTTTATAATAATTTACACTTTTTTCCGTAATGAAAATGTATTTTAAATTGTCCTCAATACCACTGTGGACAGTTGCATCTGTAGAGCGAATATCTATGTTAGTATCAGCAAAATCAATTTGCTCGTTATTAAAAATGTCAACGCTATTGTCGTCGTTTGATTTTCTTAAATATCTGCTTAATGCGTCAGCAATGTTATTATCTTTCCCTTTAATATAGCAAATATCAAAATTATATTAATTTAGAAAAATTTTCCACCTTTGTAATTTCATATTAAATAAAAAATAAATAAATGTAAGGCGCGATAACCTCCGAAGAGATCTAAGGCCGAGCTCTCTTCCAATTTGCGTCGTGCTCCTCTTGATTTTGCCTACAAATTTGCCGGACGGGACCTACATGTTTTATGCCGACTCCGAACGTTGATATTGCAGCAAAATGGCATTTGTCAAACTATTTTTAAATTTGATTTGCGTAGCTGATTTAGAACTTTTTGTATAGAGTCGATATGCTCTTGAAATCCAGTAGAAAAGAAAGGTGGCTGGAGCAGTTTTCAACCCAAATGGCATGCGATTGAACTCATAGTGACCATCAGCGGTTGAAAACGCAGTTTTTGCACCTATCATCTCGATGAACTTCAATTTGGTGATACCCTTTCGCGAGATCAATTGTACTAAAATAATTACATTTACCTAATTTATCGAATATGTTTTCCATATTCGGAATAGGAAACCTATCATCTACCGTTTGTTCATTTAGCTTTCGATAATCAATAACGATTCGCCACTTTGGAGTTCCGCTGCTATCGATTTTTTTTGGTAAAACCCAAACAGGCGAGTTGTACGGGCTATTACTATGAACTATTATCTTTTGATTTAGCATATTTTTAATTTGCCTATCGACTTCTGCTCTGTGTATAGCAGGATACTTATAAAGTTTGCTGTATATCGGGACATCTGTTTTTGTGATAATCCTGTGCTTAATCTCGCTTGTGAAGGTCAAATTCTCGCCTTCGTTATAAAAAAGATCAGTGTATTTATTTAAAACAGATTTAAGCATCGCCTTATCTTTCGAATTTAAGTGTTCAGAAAATAAACTATTTAAGGACTTTTCATTTTTTTCTTCCTCGCATGTAAAAACCTGTACCAATTCATTATTTAAATATTTATCATAAGAAGATTCTTCTTCTTCGTTGAAATAAATTGGCACACTTGCACTGTCTGTTAAGAACATTCTCTCTTTATAATCAAATATTATGTTAAGATCAAACAGAATATTATTTCCAATTATGCCATAAAAGTATGTGTGAAATGGGACTTCCAAGAATTGAACAAAAGTATTTGGTTTATTGAATTCTTTAAATAGTGGTATCTTATATAAAGTATTAGTACTGACTTTTTTATTTAATATTTTTAGTGTGAAATTCGGTGAGTCCATTTTCCATTTAGGGCTACAAAGGGTTTATGACACTGAATTCTGCACCCGTATCAATAATAAACTTTTGTTATCTTTGTATTAATTATTATATAGGGTAATCTTCTAGGCTTAGTGCTTGAAAATTTTGCATCATTTCATTTGTACCTATTTCCATAGACTCGTTTTCATTGTGATGTTGAGTATTATTTATGTATGAATTGTGTGAATTATTTGTGTGTCCAAATGTATACCTACCCACGTTTGTGTTACCATTCACTGCTTGCATATTAGAATTATGCGCTCGCCTTGACTGCATAGATGCAACCTACGTGCTGTTACTAACAGAATAATGACTGTTGGTTGTGTACATTAAATAACCATTTTTTTTTATAACATCAAAAGCTTCTTTAAGGTTTGATGGATTCCTGCTAATTATAATGCTCTTAACTGGCTCTGGTAAACCATGTTTAAATGTATGTACAGCAATTCTGGCATTGCTGTTACTATTTATTACTGGATTATTTTCGTTGCTAAAATATAAAGCATTGTTTAAATAAAAAAAAATAAATGTAAGGCGCGATAACCTCCGAAGAGATCTAAGGCCGAGCTTCTCTTCCAATTTGCGTCGTGCTCCTCTTGATTTTCCCTACAAATTGGCCGGAGGGGACCTACATGTTTTATGCCGACTCCGAACGGCATCTGCAAGGCAGATGAGTTTTCACTGAGAGCTTTTCATGGCAGAAATACACCCGGAGCGCTTGCCAAACACTGCCGAGGGGCGACCCCGCTTAGAAAAATTTTCTTCTAATTGAAAAACCTTATTTCTAAAATTTTGATGTTGCTTTGCCCGGGAGTTGAACCCAGGGCATACGGTGTGATAGGCGGAGCACGCTACCATCACACCACGGTGGCCGCCATTGTTTAACCTACATAATAATGTATTTAATTTTTTGTAAAAATTTTCGATTGTTGAATCACAACGGCAAGTTCTAATTTTATCACTAAGGTCATCTACGGAATCTTTTTCGCCGTGACTGTCAATTAAAATTTGTTTAATATCTCGCCAATTATCCGCATTTCCATTGACCAGCAAAGATCTTGCATCACATAAAATTTTATCTTTAACGCTACCCATAGTTATACAATGATAATCTAATGGAAACGAATCGAGAATTGGAACTATCGAATCTATTCTCTGTAGGAAAATTAGGAGCGCATCTCTATACGAATTCGGGAGTAAAGATGAGTTTAAACTTACCAAGTTGTTCGTATACTTCTCATAAGTCTATGTTGTAGATGTTGCTGCTTCTCAATTTAATTGGCTTCTCTCTACCCATACTTGCTTGTTGTTGTTTGATTGGAAAAGGAAGTTCTCTGCTCTGATTTACTTTGGCTGGATTGTCTGATGAGTTTGCCCTCTCAACGACTTTGTGCCTTTTAAATGTTTGACTATTTTCGAACTTCGGTTAAAATTCCTTTGACCTTTAAATGACTTTAAATGATCAATTCACTGAACTTTGGACTGTCCTTTAAATTTTGTTGAGGCTTTTGTTTCTTGTTTTTCGATTTAAAACGCTACTTCGCTATACGGGTTATTATTAACGTTAATTTTTCTGAATTTTTTTTCCACAGCTTTTTGTTAAAATCAATGTTTGAAATCAAATAAAGTTAAATGAGCCACAAAGCTTGTACACTTCTTTTGTTTTTTTCATTTCAGTCTGTATTTCAAAATTTTTCATACGTTTGGTTTTGTTAAAGTTTTTTTGTTCAAATAACCAATAGCAGTTTTGCAATTAAAATATACTTTATTTCTTTCCGAAATTTAAATACATGTGGTTTATTAATAACTAATTTTCCACGAGCCGTAAGTTCAACCGTTGACTGCGCCAATAATGATGTAGACGGAAATCGATTAAATGATCTTTATTTCACGAGCTTCACTTTACATCTGATCTAAACCGAAATTCGAATGGAGCTTATGCCAATGTTCAAACAGTTAACAATTTCGAATAACGGTATCCTTACAAATAATTAAAGTTAACTTCTCTCTTAATACTAAATTAAGAGAACTTAATACTACTTCTAACACAAGCTCATATGTGTATGCTTCTATACATAACTATATTTTTTCAAAAGCGTACTATATCAGGATCAGTTAGGGTGATCTTAAATCGAACTTTTTTATACAATAAAATTCAAAGAAATAGATTTTTTGAAAACAAATGTTATGAGGTTAGAATTCAGATTGGTCGGGCGCTCCTAAAACAAATGTTGAGTTTTAAAAATTTGTTGAAATTGGGCGTTTTTCGAAAAGACAAATAAAATATGCGAATCACTGAGAATTCGCAATTAATATAGGACGATCACGTGTTTTTTGAGGATAAATGTAATCTGTGATTGCGACCTCTCAGGTGTTTTTAACCGTGACTTTTATCTGAATCAGAACAAATACCACGACTACAGGAGTAAATTCTTAAGTTTTGCCTTCTGATCGGGTTGCGAATAAATAGCACTAGATGTCGCCCTCACTAGCCATAATAGTGATAATAGCCAAAATCATTTTACATAGGTTTTCAGGAGAGCGTTTTAAATGTTGAAATCGGGGAATTGGGATGAACTGGAAATGAAAAAAATTTGTATTTTAGTTCACTATTTGATATTTAAGTAATATTAATTTATTTTAAGATGTAAAACAAACTAGGCAGTTTGGTTTTTTTTCCTTTTTGTAACATTACTTTAAATATCAATAAAATAAATAAAATAAAACATATTTACTTGCATCTAACGTAAAAATTTCCAGGCCATCGCAATACCGTGATTCCTGATGACGAAGGATCATTAAAAAACTTATTGTATCGAATTGAAGGAAATTTCTGATTATTTTGCAGCTTCTGTTAACGTTCGAATCTCTGAATTGTCGAATAAATAACTCAGATATTCGGTATGTGTAGCAATATCTCCTTTATATACAACTCTACTGAAGTAGTAGTACTCCACAATTACTAATTAGCAGAAGCTGTTACTCAGACATACACACACATATAGCTAGAAGAAAAACATTAACTACAGATATATGTACATGTTATAGCTAAATAACCAAGTATGAGATAGGACTGTTCCAGAAGGCATGTTCGTGAAAAGTCTAGACCTTAGGAGAAATAGGTGAACGGACGAGGCTAACTGAAAGTACAAAAGCAGCGCGGTGCAAGCCATAATCAATCAGTCTGATTTTAACACGCTTTTAGCGAAGTACGCGAGTATTGTGAAGTACTACTACTACAGTAGCGTTGTAAGTAAAAGACATATTGCTATACTGAATATTTGGCGGTACATCTGGTCCGAAGCCGACACGTTATGGCGATTGGGAACCTAACGGGCGTGTTTCAGATGTTTAGTCATACTTAATTATAATTTATTTAATTATTTAGTGTTTTAAAATTATAATTCATATTATATTAATATCAAGTAGATACTTTTTAAAAAAGTGTATGAAAGCAACAACAGAATTAACCATGTCGACTGAGTAAGAGTTGTGATTTATACTTTCAAAAATTGCAATTTTTTTAAATGTGTGTATTTATGAAGTACAGAAAAAATCAAACTTCAAAAAATATCTCTTATTTTCCTACAGTAATGGATTTTCTCAGAGCCATTTAATTGGAAACGCAAGTTTAGTTGAGGGATGACATGAGTGTGAGTGCTGAAAACGGAAATGCAGACGTGCTCTGCGGTATCCACGAACAGTGGGAGATTCAACCAAAAATATTACAAAATTTAATATCAGGAGATCGAAACACTTTTTTAATAATTTATTTTGTTTAATTTTATTTTCTTTTTTATTCTATTTCTTTTATTTTAATTTACCTCGTTTTAAACTATTTTCTTCTTTCTCTTTACATAATTTAATTTTTCTTTTACTTTATTATTTTATTTGATTTTATTTTAGTTTATTATTTAATTTCATGTAACAACTGATTTTAAAATATGTAAAAATACAATTATTGGGACTCGGTACAGTGAAATATTTTTTTTTTAAATTTTTTTTTTTTACCCCCTTTATTTCATTTTATTTTATTTCATTAAATTTTTTATTTTATTTTAAATAAATATGTACTATGGATCCCACCCCTGGTTTCGGAGTGGTCCAGGGTACTTTTTCGGTTTTTCGTGAATGTTTTTTGAACGAAAATTTTTTCCGCCCTCCGATAAGTTTTTCCTAGCTCGAAATACGTTTTTTGACATTCTTGATGTGTATAAACAGTCGACTCCTGTTGTAAAGTAATACATTTATTTTATTTTATATTTTGTTTTACTTAATTTAGTTACATTTTTTGTTTAACTTTATTGTCCTGTATCAATTTTTTTATTTTATTTTACTTAATTTAATTTTCTTAATTTCTATTTCGTTTTATTTTATTTTATTCCATATTTCATATTATTTTATTTTACTTTATTTACCTTTCTTTAATTTTATACTTTATTTTATTTAACTTTATTATTTTTTTAATAAATTTTTTTTATTTAATAATTTGGGAAAAATTTAAACAACGTGGCATCAGGACGGACAAGGCGACAACTGTTTCGAGTATACCTTGTAAATCTCTTCAAAGCCTTTTCTCCTAGGAAGTGTTGCCATGATGACGCGAAAGCGCCGAAATGCATAGAGGGAAAAAGTGAAAACTTTTGGTTTTTTCTTTATTAATCTATGGGCCGAAGCACGAATATTAGTAACACTAAGTGATACTCACATCATTAATGTGATACTAAGTAAATAAAGCCACAACAACAATAAAGCAAGCTACCAAACTTGAATGTACGTAAACAAATTAGTATTTAGAATTTAATTAATTATCATGTACACACATACATTCAAGCAGCAGAGATACTCACACACGCATGTCATCATCAGCTACTACTTTGCTCACATATACACACGCATATGGTTACACACTACAAATACACGCGCGTATGACTGATGACCAGGTAGACGATTCTAGAAGAAGAAACGTCTAGACATTTGGGCAGAGAGTATAAAAGCAGCAGAAGCTGAGTAGTCCGTAATCAGTTTGATTTAAGAACGCTATTGATTGCGAAGTATAAGTGTTATTGTGAAGTACTATCAACATAGTCTAATAAAGGCCATTTCTGCATTATTCAATATTGGAGTTATTTATTCAACAGTTTAGCGATACGACCGTTAGTAGAAGGTGTGAAATAAGCGAAGTTTCCATAAATTCATTACAATATGAAACTAGAAAAATTATAATATACATGGATGATATAATATTAGCAACCAATGACTATGAAGAACACAGATTTATTACGAGCAATACTAGATCGTATAAAACGAAGAGGTTTAAAGTTGAATATGGCCAAGTGTAAATTTGCCTACAGTCAAATTGAGTACTTGGGCTATCTCGTGTCTGCCGCTGGAATTACGTTGAGCGAGTCACATATCCAAGCTATTAAAAAGTATCCTATTCCAACAAATCAGAAAGAACTGCAGTCGTGTCTAGGATTATTTTCTTTTTTTAGACGATTCGTACCTTTTTTTTCAAAAATTGCTGGGCCTCTGTTGAGTTTGTTAAAAAAATATATAACTTTCACTTTTGATGAAGAATGTTTAGATGCATTCAAAAAACTAAAGTCTGACCTGTCTGAGGCTCCAGTTCTGTGTATTTACAACCCTCTGAGAGAGACTGAACTGCATTGTGATGCAAGTGTAGTTGGTTTCGGGGCAGTTCTTTTACAACGGCAAGATGATAAGAAAATGCACCCGGTATCATATTTTTCAAAAACTACATCGACTGTTGAAGCTAAATATCATAGTTTTGAATTGGAGACTTTAGCAATAATATATTGGACCCGGCCTATGAAAAGGTGGCTTATGACTCAAAAAAGACATTGCGAGAAACAGCTGTTAAAGATAAAAAAACAATCGAAACCAGAAAAAAAGTGGAAACATTTTTTTGGAGTCATAAGCCATCTTTTCATAGGCCGGGTCACATATGCTCTTAGACGTTCTCGGCCCGTTTCAAAAACGTTTAGACGTTCTCGGAGTACCTTTCAAAATTGTAACAGATTGTAACTCACTAGCCCTAACACTTGAGAAAAAACAAATTAATGCTCGCTGATGTAGAATTTCAAGTGCAGGTTGCCCAAGCGCGTGATGGAAATTTAAATAGTATTCGCGAGAAACTTTTAGTATGGAAACTAAAACATTTTGATTTGCAAGATGGACTTGTAGACAGGCTGAAAGAAGATAGAAATAAGTTGCTTTACGTCCCAAGAGAAATGGAGGATAATATTATAAGATAAGCTCATGAAAAAGTTGGACATCAGTCAGTTGAGAAGACATGTGACAAAATAACTCAACTTTATTGGATACCGAAACTTCATAAAAATTGAAACGTTTTGTTGAAAATTGTTTGCCTTTTGAAACTTTACATATTGACCATTTCGGACCTTTACCAACACTTCGTTCAAAGTTTGTGAAACTATATCCAACAAATTCAACTAGGACTAAGGAAGTTACCAGTGCTTTAGACAAGTACTTTAGTTATTATAGTAGGCCAAGACGAATTTTTTCAGACCGGGTAACTTGTTTTACCTCACTAGAATTTAGTGAGTTTTTACATAAACGTAATATAGTTCATATAAAAGTTGCTGTTGGGTCTCCGCAGGCCGATGGCCAAGTGGAGAGAGTTAATGGGTCATTAAATTAAAAATTACCGATCCAATAGACCATGCTGATTGGTCGAATCGCCTATTGCAAGCAGAGTATGCAATTAATAGTTCGCATCATAGCACGGTTAAAGATTCTCCAAGTATGCTTCTTTTTGGCATAGAACAGAGAGGAGAGTTTGTAGATGAATTTTCAGAATATTTAGATAATAAATTAGGCCTATCTGTAAAACGAGATTTGGTTAAGATTCGAGCTGATGCCAGTGAGGCAATTCAACGTGATCAAGAATATAGTTATAATTATTTTTTGAATCATAGTATATATGCTAAAAAATATGAGGTTGGTGATTTTGTTGTTATAAAAAATGTGGATTCAGTAATTGGGACAAATAAAAAGTTTGCTCCTAAATATAAGGGACCATACGTTGTTTTCAAAATCCTTGGGAATTACCGCTGTGTAGTTAGGGATATAGAAAATTGTCAACTTAGCCAGCTTGCATACGATGGAGTTGTTGAAGCTAATAAAATGCGGAAATGGTTAATGAATAATAATGCTGAATCCATTGAATGAATAGCCTTTAGTATGGTGTTATGTTCTAGATCTTACTAAGAATCATTGTCTAATACTAAAATTTGTGACTGTAATCGAGGTCGATTAGATGTCAGATTGGCCGAGTTGTAAAGTGTTTTTTATATAACTATATGAATGTAATATCGATTATCGATATTGCTTCGAAAAATAACTAATTTGTAAATGACTTTTGTGAAAAATATATTGTTTAAAATTCAGTTTGTGAAAAACTGCATAGAGAGAAGCTCTTCAATAAATATTAATTTAAGTTACAGGATTTAGTCCTTTTATAATTTTATTTTCTATTTTATTCTATTTTATTTTGGTTTATTTAATTTTTTTTACTTTATTTAACTTTATTTTTTATAGTTTATTTTTTTACTTTTATAAAATTGTTTTTTATTATAGTTTCCTTTATTTTATTGTTTTTTGACTTGTTTATTAAATTTTATTTAAATTTCTTTTTATCGCAAAATCTTTATTTACTGTGTGAATTCTCAAAAACGCCCTATCTGAATAAAAATTCAATATGACATTGGGCTTTCATGAAAAAAAACATGAGATAGCGCGTTTGATAACTGGTAGCCAAGATTGGTTGACATTCCACTCAGCAGCCGATCAATAAAAAAAGATCAAATTAATCTTAGACATTCACCAATTTATGATAAATTTGAAAAATATATTTATAAAATGTATATGTTTGAAAAAGGTACATTTCTGGTCCTAAAATAATATTTTCTAAGAGCTTTAACAATTAGGATTGTTGGAAAGTTAGAAGTGCGAACGTCTAGTTACTCAGCAATTTTCTGCTGCATTCAAATATTGTAATTAGTCAACCATCCGAAACATTGATATGTTTCAATTCGAACTTGGTACTTTGGCTATGTTGGTCAAGCAATATGTCGCTTGCATACTTTTCAACACAAGTGTAAGTACTTATGTTATGAATTTCGGTAAAAGTCTAGTTGAGGGGTCGACTGCTAATACGCGTCCAAAAGTATCGAAAGAGGTGTTAAAAGACGCGTATTGACCTCGACAACAATAATCCGAAGGCAGAAAATAAAAATTGTATCTCTGTCCGGAGATATTTGCAGTTGGAGTTGGAAATTTTCATGTGGTTGTTGTAATGTTGTTGTGCACTGAACAAAATTTTGTGTACAAAGGGATTTTGCACGCATTTAATTTCGATCTCACCCCATTGGTAAACCACCTAGGGTAATTTTTTATAACCGCGGCCGAAGGCCGCCAACGCAGAAAGGTGTTGTGCGCAAAAATACTACGAATCCGACCCCCGGTTTCAAAGGGACCTGGGGTCATTTTTCGGTTTTTCGGTTATATCTTTTGAACGAGTTAAAATTTTTATTTTCCGCCTTCGGACTATTGTTGTCGAGGTCAATACGCGGTTTTTGCCACCTCTTTCGATATTTTTGGACGCGTATTAGCAGTCGACCCCTCAACTAGACCTTTACCTGAATTTCTTAGACCAAAAACAAATGAAAGGAACAAAATCTCCTTATGGGATACTGGGATACTAAAGCATTTGAAAGGATACTGTTTTGATTTATTCGCCATGCTCTAGCTGAAACTTGTAATTAAACATATACACAATAACAATTTTTGTGTTTAACTTCGCGAAAAAGCAGTAATGAAAAAAATCTGAATATTCGAACATCCATGTCAATCTTTGAAACATTTTGTGAAATTAATGGGTCTCTGGTTGATCTCCAACATCGTCAAAAAAGAAAGGAAAGCTGAAAGAATTTGAGAAATACATTTTTTGACAATTGCAGCCATTTTGCTCCCAAATCGAATTGACATTCGTTAACTGTGTTGTTTCTTTGCGAATTTTCGAAAAATATTAGTAGTAGAAATAGGAAGCAATCAGTTTACAAATACCCGATAAGTATTGACCTGCATAATTCTTTAGAACATTTTTTTAATTTTCTGATGAATTTATTAACTATGCCGTGATCTATTAGTGTGGGTTAGGTTTTTAGTGGGTGTTAGGTTTTATGAAAAGTACTGACACCAAGGAATCGTGCACTTTCGTAAACCTATGAACATACGAAACCTAAACCAAATAAAAATTCATCGTTCAACGTCAAAAACTCGACTAGTAAACCGATTCGCGTAAAAATGTAATTAGTAATTGAGCACGTTAACTTATTCATTCCGTATGTTCGGAACATTTAAGAATTTGTGGAATCGTTTTACATTTGGAATATTATGTATATACTTATTTGGAATATTCGGACCCCGTGAGGTAGTATCAAATGAACGCATTCCGAATATTCTAAATTAACGGTTTATCCGAAACGCTTCCACTTAATACTTAACGGAAAAGAGCTTTCCGAAATTTCAGAATGAAAAGGTGAATACGACCTGTGTAGCAGGGCCGCCCAAAAGTTTAACTCTTCTGTCAAAGTCAAGGTAGGAATATAAAGTTCCAAGACAATAAGCCATTTTCTTTTATCTTTTTTTTTGTCAGTTCATTGTCGGCTGCCTGTTCAAAATCGTGCTATCTCAAAATATTTTTCAAAAATTTCCCAATTTGAGATTTGTCACAAAACTGCCCTATATTAGAGTTCGATTGAAGAACGCTTCATCTCAAAATGCTTTTCATTAACTCCCTTTTATGACAAAATGCATTGAACTTATGCTCATATAGGGAGTTTTTGAAACAAATTTTGAGATAGTGCATTTTTGAATAAAATCCTAACGTACGGCATTCTTCCAGATTTTTCAATTCGGGAGTGTCAAAGATCTGTCATCATTGGCGAACAAACCTCTAGTAATTGAATCATGTGTAATACTCCTATATTGCTACAAAAGTCTAGGTAATTTCCCAAACATCAGTGTGCCGATATATTGCTGTTTAAATGTATTTGTTTTTGTATTCAATAATCGAATGTACCTAAATTTAAATTTTTTCCTGTCACACTTATGCTGCTACAATCACAAAGATTTTATAGGCTGTCTTGTTTTGATTTCGAATTCAAAACACATTGCCAGCATTTTCTATAAGCAATATAGGAGTATTACATACATACATATATGCCTTTTGTTGATGAAGCTATTAGTTGTCAAATCGAGTGGCTGTTGAGAAGCAAAGTTTTAAATATAAGAAGTATTTAGTTCTCAATCGATCTGTCAAAGTAAAGCACTGGGCATAGAAAAGCACTTAGGAAGCAATAAACTTGCGAACAGCCCATTTTTGTGACCAATGGCCTCGGGTAAATTTCTTTACAGGTACTTGGTCGATGAGGACTTTTCACATTTAATTTATGAATTAAACAATCCTAGTAACTGTGAGTTGTAGCCGAATTTTAAAACCTTCGAATACCTATTTTTCGCGCTAATTTGACCAGACTAAAGATAATGTCCATATGTCCCTGATGATGACTTCAGATTGAAGTCGAAATATCGACCAAAATTAAAATTTATGAATGTAAAACATACCAAAACGAAGTTTTATACAATAACCACAGCCTTTCAGCTAAACAAATCTAATTAAATGCAACATTTAAGGCTAATAAAAATTTATTAAAAGAAAAACATTTACAATAAAATTCTAAAACCTGATATAAAAGTAGATATGTTTTAATTCAATTCTTACATTTATTTATTTTAGAGTAGACATTTTGGTGCAGTAAAACAATAGTAAAGACCATCCTTGGGAATTGGTTTTTTATCGATCCATTTATCATTTTGCTCATCGTAAAGTGAAACGCAATTGAATGTGCATTTTATCTGAGAGCCACCAACAGCCCACAATTGATTGTAGATTGAAATGCATCCAGGTTTTTGGCATTCTATATTCAAAGAGCAAATCTACAAAATGTAACGATGATTTAGATTAGCAACAACAAAATAAATATATATTAAATACGACCTTAGTCCATTCATTTCTTTGTGGATCGTATCGTTCCACCGTTGAAGAATTTTTTCCACAAAAGCCACCTACAACAAATATTTGTCCATTGTGAACTGATGCCTGAAATGTTGCGAATTTATTATTTACTCACATATGAATTAAAACTCATAATTTTCAGTTTATAATTTCTGAACTTACACCTGTATTAGAATGTATTTCATTCATATCCGCGCACTGAGTCCAGATATTTGTTGTAGGATCATAGCATTCGACAGATTTTAAGTTATTTCCATCATGTCCGCCAATGACATAAATTTTTTCGTTGAGAACAACTGCGGCAACCCAACATCGAGGTGTGCTCATACTATTTATTGACTTCCATCCATCAGACGCGGTATACCTAAATATTTGCGGAGATTCGAATGGTTTAAAATTTTTGGCAAAGATTGTCAAATTAAAATACGAATGCCCAAAAACCCGGCAACAACTTTTCTATGGTGCACTCCTGTCAAAACTGCTACATTTCCTTTAGAGGATTTCGATGAGCTTTTATGGGTAATCGAACCTATTAAGCAAGGCGAAGCATTGCTACAACAACAACCCAAGTTCCGAATCTAAGATGATGGAATTAATGTTTCCTTACCCGACTATGACGATTTTCAATATAAATATCCGTTTAAAAAACAGCAGCAGTCGCGGATGGATCAGATAAACGGTACTATAAAGCGCAATGTTTGCAATACAGAAAGAACCCTGCCATGGACCGATTGATTGAACTTTATCAGTGGGGGTTTGTCATTACCATTTATTGTCGCTCAACCGCCCAGGCTATTTTTGTCGCCTCGTAGCAAAGTAAACAAGTCATTACTTCTTAGCGATAATTGACGACGATAACCAACACCAATGGAAATCAAGTCTTCTTCCACCTGGTTTTACTACCCTCATAGTAGGAACCAGCCTTAATAGTAAAAACATTGTCAGTTTAGAAATTAAAAGAATAACTCTTGCCAACAAATGCTACATTGGACTGAGTAGGAAATTGAAAAGTAAGGAAAGTATTGCAGTCGGCACCGCAGTTTGGTAGCAGAGTAAGGGGGAGACCTACACTTAGTTTGGAGAGGCACGTGGAAGAAGATTTTGTGAGCCCCCATCTTCCATATCTTCAATCTATCTCTGTCTTCCGGCGCTTTTAGCAATAGATGGAGAAGACTTCAATATGTCCAATCCTCAAATCTGGGAACAAAAATGGTGTCTCTAATTTGTTGCTGACCGCTCTACTATTACTAACCTAGCGTCGTTTTCAAATTTTTTGCATCCATGCATTTAAGGACAGTAGTCAGGTAAATAAAATTCCATACTAAATCTTAATATTTAAACTTGAGTGTATGGGAATTCATTCTGTCTTCTTGTCATGATTAATATTGTAGCGAATTTTAGCACCACTAGACTGTTAGTAAATAATCACGCAACAACAAAAACATTAAAGCGAGCCACACATGTGTACATGAACACAGCAATCATCATTTACACACATATATAGAAGGCAACGAAGAGATATTTCACGCACACCGTTGTGGTCATCAGCCGAAGTAGTTGCTCGCACATACACGCGCATATGACTATGAGAAACGGATAAACTACAAATATGTATATAGCTGGTAACCAAGCAGAAGAGTCTAGAAGGTGACACGTCTAGACCTTTGGAGAAATATGCGGACAAGGCAACAGAGTATAAAAGCAGCGCAAGCTGAGGAATGACTAATCAGTTTCATTTAAACACGCTATTAGTTGCGAAGTGCATTATAATTGTACTACTCCCAAAGTAATCTAAATAAAGACCAATTTACAATCGCTTCCCAAGGCAAGTCGGTTCTATGTACCGGAGCGATTCGGGATTTTTCCCGACCAAGGACTGTCATTTCAGTGCAACCCCATTTAATTTGTTGCGTCCCTCCCACAAATTGTCATCCTCGTAGCAGCTTCTTGCAGCGGGACTGCTCCATATTCTCTTGCTCCGGGAAGGTATCGAACCCAATCCGGGTCCGTCTCCTGGCCCCGGTCCTGAGAAATGGTTTTGCTGCATCTGCCGGAAAAGAATCTTTTTAGGACGGTCATACTCTTGTCAGTGTGTCTCTTGTAAGGGATGGTTGCATCGGACAGGTTGTTCTGGGCTAGATCCCAAAACCAGACGTCCACGTAATAACTTCTATAAATCTTTTGTGGCTCCTTCCTGTTCACGCCTTAGGGCGTCCCGTAGTCTATGCTTTAGCGCCCCCACTACCTTCCAGCAGCCCCGCTGCTCAGCAATCCACAACAAGTACCCGCTGCTGCTCTCGCCCCACGGCGCCACGAACTCATACGGCTGCTCCCACTTGTACCTACAATCTCCGTAGTAGAGTCGGGAGCAATGCCGAGCATCAGCCCCTGCCCCCGTCTTCTCGCCCCTATTTTCCGGCAGCAATTGTGTTGGTCAGGGAAACAGACTCTTAGTCCCTACGTCCCTTTGCACCGTTTGCCAGCACAGAATATATATGTTTGCGACATCCGCCCAATGCCTCTCCTGCCATGGACGGTGCCACTTTCCTAGATGTACTGATCTCCGCGACGACAACCCCCCGACGGGTTTCATTGCGCCATATTGCCAGGCTGCATACCCAAATACACCGGGTACCCCAATGCTTACCCAAGGACGTCCAGTCCCAGGGCCACAACAGCAGTTGCGTCCTAGCCTTCCACAACCCAAGCGTAGTCACCCGTCACTTACTCCCAGAGTGACGACGTGTCCCTCCTTGCACTTCAGAATTCTGCAGTTAAATTTTAATGGATTAACTGGGAAGATCACGGAGATAGTCGATTTCATGAAGCAGCACAACATCCGCATTGCTGCGATCCAAGAGACTAACCTCACGGCAATATCTGCTCTGCAGACCTGTTCTAGGAACAATGTCCACAGAAAATATCGCAATATCGCTCGCTTCATTCCCGCTGTAGAATTCCCGAAATTTGGCCCCACTTTCTGGCGGAGGCCGCAAATTTAGCGAGAGAACGTGAACTTATAAGTCAGTTCGATCCCGGCGACCCCCAAATAAGGGATATAAACCAAAGCATCTGATTGCTTGTGTATGAACACAAGCGGGCGAAATGGGAGGAGCACCTAAGCGGTTGTAACCTCTCTGCCGGTATAGGTAAATTTTGGTCCACCGTAAAGTCCCTATCGAATCCATCTAGCACAATGACAAAGTTTCCATCGCCTTTGGCGATAAAGTGCTGTCGAATGCGAAAAAATGGGCGAGCGCTTTCTGCCGACAATATATAATGCATTCTACGGTCGACAAAGATAGACGGTGGGCCAACAGACACGCACATAAACATAAATTCAGCGCGTCACCAATTACCATCACCGCCAAAGCAGTTGAGGATGCCATCGGTCATGCTAAACCATGCAAAGCAGTGGGCCCAGACGGCATAGCCATGCTGATGCTTAAAAGCCTAGGGAAAGAGGGTTTCAAATATTTAGCACATGTCTTCAACCGGTCTCTTTCCTCCTTTGTCATACCCGAAAAATCGAAAATGGCCAAGGTGGTCCTGCTACTAAAGCCTGGGAAACATGCTAACATAGGAGAGTCCATATGGCCCGATATCTCTCCTATCGCCAGTAGCCAAGACCCTTGAAGCCATTTTGCCATCAGCCATCAGCACCCAGATAAATTGCGGTTTAAATCAAAACCCCCACCATAGGACAGTACTCGTTGCGCTAGACTTATCAAAGGCTTTTGATACGGTCAACCATGGCACGTTACTGAAAGACCTGGAAGGGTCTACCCTTCCCCCCTGTCTTAAAAGGTGGACCGCAAATTATCTGGGTGGTCGGCAGGCATCGGTGCAATTTAGAAATGAAACATCAAAACCAAGAAGAATTAAACAGGGCGGTGTCGTATCCCCACTTTTGTTTAATTTCTACATATCTAAGCTGCCTCCGCCACCAGAAGGAGTTACTATCGTTTCCTACGCCGATGACTGCACAATAATGGCCACAGGCCCAGCCCCACAGATCGATGAGCTTTGCAACAGAATAAACGGCTACCTCCCTGATCTCTCCAGTTTTTTCGCCTCGCGAAACCTGGCATTATCACCGACTAAATCCTCCGCGACCTTATTTACAACATGGACGTCGCAAATGTCAACCATTTTGGACATCCACGTCGATGGCACTACGCTACCGACTGTCCTACACCCCAAAAATCTTGGGTGTGACGCTTGATCAGGATCTACATTATGGTGAGCATGCAGCCGCAATTGTATCGAAAATCCAGAGCCGTAATAAAATCCTCAAGGGGAAAAGACAAAGAAACGCTCATTACCACATACAAATCAATTAGCCAGCCGATTGCATGCTACGCGTCCCCCATACGGTCGCCAAGCCTAAAAACTACTGACTGGAAGAAGCTACAGGCCTGCCAAAATACTGCTCTCAGAACCACCACGGGCTGTCTTCTTATGTCCTCAGAACACCATCTACATAATGAGGCGAGAATACTCCCCATCAGGGAGAGAAATGAGATGCTAACCAAACAGTTCCTGTTGAATACCCAGAAACCTGGGCATCCCAACAGACATCGGATTGATGAGCCAACACCGCCTAGGGGCTTAAGGAGTCATCTTCGTAAGCATTATGAGGAAATACGGCACCTGAGAACTCAGCCCTATGAAGCACAAAAACACAAGCAGGTCCTCAGAGAACTCCACAAACAGGCGTCGGACCTTTATACCAGGAATTGCCCGGTAAATCCAGTACTCAAAGAACAGTACCCAAAACTTGCGGAAGAGGAACGCATACTCCCCAGGGAAGCGCGAGTCACTCTAGCTCAACTTCGTTCTGGATACTGCAACAGGCTAAACTCTTACCTATCCAGAATCAACCCCGACATACAAAATGTATGCCCCGCTTGCAATGTGTCCCCACATGATACCAACCATCTCTTTAATTGTAATGTGGAACCAACGCCTCTAACACCCCTTTCATTATGGTCCACCCCTGTTGAAACAGCAAGTTGCCTTGGACTCCCGTTAAGGGATATTGATGACAATTTGTGATCGGCCGCACCTATTAGGTGGGGCGAAGCACTGCTACAACAACAACAACAACAACCAGTTTACAATACTGAATATTGGAGTAATTTATTCAACAGCTTAGCGATTCGAACGTTAGCAGAAGGTTTCAAATAAGTGGAATTTCCCTAAATTCGTTACAATATATTATTTGTCGAACAAGTAACTATCTGTGTGGAGAAATCGAGGACTGCAAGTGCTACCTTTTTTTGCAACGTGCGGAGTACCTCAGGTATGCTACGCTCAAATATGCTTTCTTGGACCTCTTTTGTTTGTGCTTTTCATGAATGATATATTGGTTTCTGCTTTAAATACTCTACTTTATTTTTATATGCAGATGATCTTAAGATATTTCGTAGAATTAATGTTTCGTCGGAATCCTTGGTCCTTCAAAACGACCGAAATAATTTTGTTGTTGGTTATTGTGTTAAAAGAGTGCTTCGCCTCATTCCATAGTTACGACCACTCAAAAATTGTCATCAAAGTCCTCTAACGGGAGTCTAAGGAAGCTAGCAGTTTCAATAGGGTTGTGCCATAGGGAAGTCGCTGTTAAAGGACTTGGTGTCATGTGGGAGCGCATCGCATGCAGGGCCAACATTACGAGTGCCGGGTGTAACCCCATTTAATTTGAATAATCTTGGCGATTGGTGTAATCCAGTAGCCTAAGTTATGTTAGTTTGAACTGGTGAATAAAGGCTCACATAGACTGAATGTGTCCATAATGCTACCACAGTTTCTTTGACGATCAAACAGAAATGGCCCAATTAGGTACCAGGACTTATTATATAGAATAACTCTATCCTCTTGGCAAATACTTGAAGTTTTGTAGGTCCTAGCTTAGCCGTTACCTCGAGATCTGGCAGCTCTACCGCCTCAAGTAGATGAAGGCTAAACCACGTGAGCGCGGGAAACTAACACAGAGCGTGCTCAACCGAAGGCTAACACAAACCATGCCTTGCTTAGTAGATTTGCAAGGAATAATTTTGTATTTCTCTAGTACGCCTAAAAATGGAATACGCCTAAGTTGTCTGAAATCGTATCTATAGCGCCCGAGCTGAGAGGGTTTAATGACAAATTATTGGATTTGGTTTAATTTCTCTTTATTTTGACCAACCAATCCCATTCTGTTACACAAGATGCAAGCTCATCAATCTCCAGCATTTAATGTTTTTAATAGGTGTCTTTGAGCATTCCTTACCTTTTTACTTAATGGCGGGATTCCCCCGGGCCCGGGGTTTCTGAGGGAGCCCGCGATTTAGAGGAAAGTCTTTAGTTTTTCCATGTGCAATTTTTAAGCCGAATTTCAAAAGCAACGAATATCTGCATTTCGTTTTAATATTATAGTGTAGTGTGAAAAACATTTTGAAAAGTCCTTTTCCTTAAAATTTAAGAATAAATATTTCATTTGGCAGCTGGCTCAAAATGCTGTTTATAAATTCGTGCAAAACACGTGAGGGAAACTATATTAGATCACTGCAAAAAAAGCCAAGTATTTTGCTATTATCGCTGATGCTATATCTGATGCTAGTAACGTTGACTACGTTCATTTCGCGCTGACTCCATTTCAATTCGAAAGCAACAAATTTTACTATTCAAGAACGGTTTTTGGCTTTCGTGGATCGTAACCAAAAAACTGGTCAGAAAATCGCTGATCTAATTTGCCATACTTGATTGAAGATTTTCGCGCACAAGGGTACGGTAACGGCGCCAATATGAAAAGGGTCTTAAAACGGAGCACTACGTCACATTCTCGACAAAAACTCGAATGCTGATTAGTCGCCTTGTGCTGCAGAATGTTGTACGGCTGCAATTACTTTCTTCGGAGTTGTACAAAAATGTTTTACTATTTTCAGCAGCAGTCCACAACGATGGGACATCCTCAAAAAATATGTACCGAGCTCTCTTCACAGTCTTTCAGACACTAGGTGGTCGGCTAGAATTGAAGCCATCAGACCATTCGCAAACCATGTTCCAGGGTTAACACAAGCACTAAACGGATTACTTAAGCTAATTTGATTGCACAATCATACGGAGATATTACCGGCATTCTAAAGTACACCAACAAGTTCGAATGTATCTTGCTGTCCTCAATTTGGTTCAAAATACTGACTACCATTAATGAAAGAAACGTGGTCCTCCAAGCTAGAGACGCCACCATAGATGTTGAGGTCCGACATCTAGATGCCTTATTAGCTGATTTAAAGTTGATCAGGAAACAATGGGAGACAATTTTAAAATGAATGCAAAAAGTTGCTATTCAATTGAACATCTCTCCAAAGTTTCCGGACATTCGAAGGAGAAAACCCAAAAGACGTTTTGAAGATAATGGAAATGAGATGATTACGGATGATCCAGAGTCTGATTTTAAACACAATACATTCTTGGTGGTCGTTGATTCGGTAATCACTGGCCTTACTAAACGATTTGCAGCTATGAGAAATTTGAACGAGACATTTTTGTTTTTATGGTAATTTGAAGACATGGATGAAACTACGGTTGGGGCCAGCGCAGCAAAATTGGTCGAAAAATACAAGTCGGATGTTTCTCAAAGCTAAGAATGCGAAATAATTAACTTGAAACACATTTACGAAGCAAATTTTGATAAAGGTCTGTCACCATTGGAATTGCTAAATGCCATCTATGTTCAAAATCTGTATACAATTTTCCTCAACATTTGTGTTGTTTTACGTATCTTTTACACTATACCTGTCACTGTAGCTAGTGCAGAACGTTCTTTCTGCGTCCTTGCAAGAATCAAAAACTTTCAGAGATCGTGTTCATCACAAGAGCGAGTTTCAAGGCTTGCCACGCTGTGTTGAATCCGTTTTGGCAAGGCAGTTAAATTTTGATATTGTAACGAATATAGCAACACTAAGGGGTACTGTCAACTCTAAGCCGATGCTAAGCAGTGACGTGAATGCACATCAATAATTCAATCATTATGTCTACACATATGTACGTACACGCAGCGGAGAAGCAACACACAAACACATGCAGATATCTTATCTGAGATATGCACTTATAATTGTGGAAGTGTCGCTCACAAACACACGCGCATATGAGAGCCATACACGTACATCTGTAGTTATAATTATAACAGGTAACCAACTAGTAGATTCTAGAACAGAAGCGCCTAGAAGATGCAACGAGGAAATCAAAGAGTATAAAAGGCAGCAACAGTAGAGGCGCTAGAATCAGTTTCGATTAAGGACGCTATCTGTCGAGCAATAAAAGTGTTATTTTGAAAGTACTTGAATAAAGGCCATTTTGCATTATTAAATATTGGAGTTATTTATTCAACAGTTTAGTGAATTTTGCAGCATTAAAAAGCAAGAAAATCCACTCTTTGATATCCGAACCTTCTAGATTGAATAATTAAAATTTATAATTGTAACTCTGAACACAAATAGCGAATTGTATTAGATTAAGTACTAGATTAAGAAATGTACGATATTGTAGATCAATGCAACTCTATAAAAGGAGAATACAAAAGAAGAAGAAGAAGATGGTCGACTTCCGGGTGTGAAATATAGATTGACTAGCTTTACCCGGCGTACGTTGTAACGCCGAGATCGAATGAATGTTGCGTTATTTTTATACCTTTCATGACAATGAAATGGTATATTAATTTCGTCACGAAACCCAAAATTGTAAGTCCTTAAAGGAAAATAGATAGACCCACCATTAAGTATACCGAAATAATCAGGTTGAAGAGCTGAGTTGATTTAGCCATGCCCGTCTGTCCGTCTGTTCGTCTGTCTGTTTGTATGCAAACTAGTCCCTCAATTTTTGAGATATATTGATAAAATTTGGTGAGCGGGTGTATTTGGGTGTCCGATTAGACATTTGTCGGAACCGGTCGGATCGGACCACTATAGCATATATCCTCCATACAACCGATTTTTCAGAAAAAGAGGATTTTTGTCATATCTTACTCAATTTAACAGATTGAAGCTTCAAACTTCACCATATAATTTCTTATATTGCAAATATTGTTGCCTGAAAAAATTGATGAGATCGGTCGCATATATAGTATATATCCCCCACAACCGATTGTTCAGATAAGAAACTTTTCGTAATTACTGCCCTATTTTAAGAGCTAGAGGCTTCAAATTTCAACGAATGCTTACGTATATAGCATATATTGTTGTCTGAAAAAATCATAAAGATCGGTGGTATATATAGTATATATATGGTGGTATATCTTCTATATATATAAAAATGAATTGCTGTTCGTTAGTCTCGCTAAAACTCGAGAACGGCTGAACGGATTTGTCTTATCTTGGTCTTGAATTATTCGTGGAGGTCTAGGGAAGGTTTAAAAGGTGAGAAAAATTCGAATACTTACCGGGAAAATACTCAAAACAGCATATTTCCTCGAGATATAGGCCAAAACGTGGACCCGGGTACCCCTAGAGTGTGTTTATAGAATATGGATATCATATGAAAGCTGTTGATGAGTGCTTTAGTAGAGGGTAATTTTCATACCCCTGGGTGACTGGGGTCTCGAGATATAGGCCAAAACGTGGACCCGGGTACCCCTAGGGTGTGTTTATAGAATATGGATATCAAATAAAAGCTGTTGATGAGTGCTTTAGTAGAGGGTAATTTTCATACCCCTGGGTGAGTAGGGTCTCGAGATATAGGCCAAAACGTGGACCCGGGTACCAATAGGGTGTATTTATAGAATATGGATATCAAATAAAATCTGTTGGTGAGTGCTTTAGTTGAGGGTAAATTTCATACCCCCGGGTGACTAGGGTCCCGAGATATAGGCCAAAACGTGGACCCGGGTACCCCTAGAATATGCGTATCAAATGAAAGCTCTTGATGAGTGCTTTAGTAGAGGGTAATTTTCATACCCCTGGGTGACTCGGGTCTCGAGATATAGGCCAAAACGTGGACCTGGGTACCCCTAGAATGTGTGTATAGAATATGGCTATCAGATGAAAGCTGTTGACGAGTGCTTTAGTAGGGGGTAATTTTCATACCCCTGGGTACATAGGGTCTCGAGCTATAGGCCAAAAAGTGGACCCGGGTACACCTAGAATCTGTTTATAGAATATTGATATCAGATTAAAGCTGTTGATGAGTGCTTTAGTAGATGGTAATTTTCATACCCCTGGGTGACTAGGGTCTCGAGATATAGGCCAAAACGTGGACCCGGGTACCCCTAGGGTGTGTTTATAGAATATGGATATCAAATAAAAGCTGTTGATGAGTGCTTTAGTAGAGGGTAATTTTCATACCCCTGGGTGACTAGGGTCTCGAGATATAGGCCAAAACGTGGACCCGGCTGTTGATGAGTGCTTTAGTAGAGGGTAATTCTATACCCCTGGGTAACTAGGGTCTCGAGATATAGGCCAAAACGTGGACCCCGGTACCCCTAGAATCTGTTTATAGAATGTGGATATCAAATGAAAGCTGTTGATAAGTGCTTTATTAGAGGGTAATTTTCATATCCCTGGGTGACTAGGGTCTCGAGATATAGGCCAAAAAGTGGACCCGGGTACCCCTAGAATCTGTTTATAGAATATTGATATCAGATTAAAGCTGTTGATGAGTGCTTTAGTAGAGGGTAATTTTCATACCCTTGGGTGACTAGGGTCTCGAGCTATATGCCAAAAAGTGGACCCGGGTACACCTAGCATGTGTTTGTAGAATATTGATATCGAATGAAAGCTGTTGATGAGAGCTTTAGTAGAGGGTAATTTTCATACCCCTGGGTGACTCGGGTCTCGAGATATAGGCCAAAACGTGGACCTGGGTACCCCTAGAATGTGTGTATAGAATATGGCTATCAGATGAAAGCTGTTGACGAGTGCTTTAGTAGGGGGTAATTTTCATACCCCTGGGTACATAGGGTCTCGAGCTATAGGCCAAAAAGTGGACCCGGGTACCCCTAGAATCTGTTTATAGAATATTGATATCAGATTAAAGCTGTTGATGAGTGCTTTAGTAGATGGTAATTTTCATACCCCTGGGTGACTAGGGTCTCGAGATATAGGCCAAAACGTGGACCCGGGTACCCCTAGGGTGTGTTTATAGAATATGGATATCAAATAAAAGCTGTTGATGAGTGCTTTAGTAGAGGGTAATTTTCATACCCCTGGGTGACTAGGGTCTCGAGATATAGGCCAAAACGTGGACCCGGGTACCAATAGGGTGTGTTTATAGAATATGGATATCAAATAAAAGCTGTTGGTGAGTGCTTTAGTAGAGGGTAATTTTCATACCCCTGGGTGACTAGGGTCCCGAGATATAGGCCAAAACGTGGACCCTGGTACCCCTAGAATATGCATATCAAATGAAAGCTCTTGATGAGTGCTTTAGTCGAGGGTAATTTTCATACCCCTGGGTGACTCGGGTCTCGAGATATAGGCCAAAACGTGGACCTGGGTACCCCTAGAATGTGTGTATAGAATATGGCTATCAGATGAAAGCTGTTGACGAGTGCTTTAGTAGGGGGTAATTTTCATACCCCTGGGTACATAGGGTCTCGAGCTATAGGCCAAAAAGTGGACCCGGGTACCCCTAGAATCTGTTTATAGAATATTGATATCAGATTAAAGCTGTTGATGAGTGCTTTAGTAGATGGTAATTTTCATACCCCTGGGTGACTAGGGTCTCGAGATATAGGCCAAAACGTGGACCCGGGTACCCCTAGGGTGTGTTTATAGAATATGGATATCAAATAAAAGCTGTTGATGAGTGCTTTAGTAGAGGGTAATTTTCATACCCCTGGGTGACTAGGGTCTCGAGATATAGGCCAAAACGTGGACCCGGGTACCAATAGGGTGTGTTTATAGAATATGGATATCAAATAAAAGCTGTTGGTGAGTGCTTTAGTAGAGGGTAATTTTCATACCCCTGGGTGACTAGGGTCCCGAGATATAGGCCAAAACGTGGACCCTGGTACCCCTAGAATATGCATATCAAATGAAAGCTCTTGATGAGTGCTTTAGTCGAGGGTAATTTTCATACCCCTGGGTGACTCGGGTCTCGAGATATAGGCCAAAACGTGGACCTGGGTACCCCTAGAATGTGTGTATAGAATATGGCTATCAGATGAAAGCTGTTGACGAGTGCTTTAGTAGGGGGTAATTTTCATACCCCTGGGTGACTAGGGTCTCGAGCTATAGGCCAAAAAGTGGACCCGGGTACCCCCAGAATCTGTTTATAGAATATTGATATCAGATTAAAGCTGTTGATGAGTGCTTTAGTAGAGGGTAATTCTATACCCCTGGGTAACTAGGGTCTCGAGATATAGGCCAAAACGTGGACCCCGGTACCCCTAGAATCTGTTTATAGAATATTGATATCAGATTAAAGCTGTTGATGAGTGCTTTAGTAGAGGGTAATTCTATACCCCTGGGTAACTAGGGTCTCGAGATATAGGCCAAAACGTGGACCCCGGTACCCCTAGAATCTGTTTATAGAATGTGGATATCAAATGAAAGCTGTTGATAAGTGCTTTATTAGAGGGTAATTTTCATATCCCTGGGTGACTAGGGTCTCGAGATATAGGCCAAAAAGTGGACCCGGGTACCCCTAGATTCTGTTTATAGAATATTGATATCAGATTAAAGCTGTTGATGAGTGCTTTAGTAGAGGGTAATTTTCATACCCTTGGGTGACTAGGGTCTCGAGCTATATGCCAAAAAGTGGACCCGGGTACACCTAGCATGTGTTTGTAGAATATTGATATCGAATGAAAGCTGTTGATGAGAGCTTTAGTAGAGGGTAATTTTCATACCCCTGGGTGACTAGGGTCTCGAGATATAGGCGAAAACGAGGACCCGGGTACCCCTAAAATGTGGATATCAAATGTAAGCTGTTGATGAGTGCTTTATTAGAGGGTAATTTTCATACCCCTGGGTGACTATGGTCTCGGGATATAGGCCAAAATGTGGTCAGACGGAAAAAGCTTATTAAAATGTATGCATATTGGCCAAATTTAGGGCAGGACAACGTCTGCCGGGTCTTCTAGTATATTATATATATATAGTATATATATATTTTTTCGCAATTTAGCCCCATTTTAATAGCTCAAAGCTTCAAATTTCACCGAATGCTTACGTATATAGCATATATTGTTGTCTGAAAAAATTATAGAGATCGGTTGTATATATAGTATATATTTCATTCAACCGATAGTTCAGATAAGAAACATTTCGCAATTTCTACCCCATTTTAACAGCTATAAGCTTAAAATTTCACCGATTGCTTACGTATATAGTATATATTGTTGTGTCAAAAAATCACAGAGATCGGTGATATATATTGTTACGAATTTGCTGCAAATCCTCTTATTTGCCCTTCTGCTATGTTCGAATCACTAAACTGTTGAATAAATAACTCCAATATGTAATAACGCAAAATGGCCTTCATTAAAGTACTTCACAATAACACTCAAACTGTGCAACGAATAGCTTGCTTAATAACCACACTGATTGATAGCTCAATGAAACTCTACTATTCAAAATAATAATGCTATTGCTCGCTAGATATCGTCTTAATCGAAACTGCTTGACAACTCAAATCAAACTGAATTCCAGCGCCTCTACATCTGCGGCCTTTTATACTCTCTGGTTTCCTCGTTCGCATCTTCTAGAATCTACTAGCATTGTCCATGAGCTCTCAAACTTCTCAGCTATAACTACAATTGCACAATTTTATAGTTTTTCTCATTGCATACTTATAGGAGTATCTCAGATATATGCATGTATTTGTGCATTGACTCTCCGCTGCTCGTATACGTACATGGTACATATATGTAGACGCAGTTATTGTTTCGTTTATGTAGATACATGATGATTGAATTATTGATGTGCATTCACGTCACTGCTTAGCATCGGCTTAGAGCTGGCAGCACTCCTTAGTTTTGTAACAATATAATATATATATGATGGTATATATAGTATATATATTTTTTTTTTTGCGATTTCGGCCCCATTTCACCAAATGCTTACGCCTATAGCATATATTGATGTCTGAAAAAATCATTGAGATCGGTGGTATACATAGTATATATCTCATACAACCGATTGTTCAGATAAGAAACTTTGCGCAATTTCTGCCCCGTTTTAACAGCTAGAAGCTTCAAATTTCACCAAATGCTTACGTATGTAGCATATATTATTGTCTGAAAAAATCATAGAGATATAAACTGTCATTTTTGCCCCTTTTTTACGGCTAGAAGCTTCAAAATTCATCAAATTTCATCAAATAGTTACGTTTAGGTCATATATTTTTGAAATACGTGATTCGTAGTCATACTTTTTACAGGCAGACCACAAAAAACGTGAAGCTTTGCATCCTCACACAAAGTACCTACCTATTTTTTTACTTTATATTTATCTTAAAAATCGTTTAGATATGTTCAAATTTCACCAAATGTTTTCGTGTATAGCATATACTGTTGTCTGAAAAAATCATAGAGACCGGTGGTATATATAGTATATATCTCATACAACCGATTGTTCAGATAAGAAACTTTGCGCAATTTCTGCTCCACTTTAACAGCTAGAAGCTTCAAATTTCACCAAATGCTTACGTACTATATAGCATATATTGTTGTCTGAAAAAAATCATAGAGATCGGTGGTATATATATTATATACCCAATATAAACTGTATTTTTTTGCCCCTTTTTACGGCTAGAAGCTTCAAAATTCATCAAATTTCATCAAATAGTTACGTTTACGTCATATATTGTTTAAATACGTGATTCGTAGTCATAGTTTTTACACGCAGACCACAAAAAACCTGAAACTTTGCATCCTCACACAAAGTACCTACCTATTTTTTATTTTTTATTTATCTTAAAAATCGTTTAGGTATGTAGATCTGTTCATTATATATTTCTTATCTTATACATCCGATTATTCGGAGATTACGAACGGCATAAGATTATTGTTCAGCCCCATTCATGAAAGGTATGAAGTCTTCGGCACAGCCAAAGACAGTCCCGTCCTTACTTGTTTCTGTTTTGTTTGTTGATAATTTAATTTATTGTTCTGTAAATTGAATTGAATTTTGTACGCCTATTTGGTGAAATTTTATGTTAAAACATTTTATTCTTGTATCTTTTTGTAATGCATGTGGTTACACAATAGTTTTGGTTTATTCGTTAGGTGCAAAGATAAACAAATTTTCTGGTGTTCCAACTCTAGAGCAAGCAACATATAGCAGGCCATGGGAAAAGCACGGACTCTCTAAATTTAAGCCTGCAACGGTAAACGATTGTCCTTGTGCTTTGTTGATTGTAATTGCAAAAGCAAGGCGTACAGGAAACTGTAAGCGCTTAAAATTGAATGGCAAATCTGTAGGCATCATTGGGATCCGTGGTATGAGCACATCTTCACCTTTGCTTTTACCGCTGATGATTGTTACTTCGATTACATTCGGCATTAATTTCTAAACGCAAAGTCTGGTTCCATTGCACAATTTTGGTGGGTTTAAATTCCGAATCCATCAACAATTATTCATGAATGAGACGTGGTTAATTCAAATTAATCAAATGTATTAATAGATTTTTTAGGAGGCCCGTAAATTGTTTAGTCCCGGGCCCGGGTTTTCTCTCTACGACCCTGGGTAGGTCCACATCTCACTAAAACGGACAAGTGGAAAGCTATGTGAGATCCTATGCGGTTTTTAAAGCGGCGTCAGTTACCAAAACTAAGACGCAGCTGACGCGCTAATTTCGCCTATTAGGTAGGTAAGAAAGAAAAGATGCTGCCTATAAGGTAACGTTAAAAGCGAGTGCAACAAGAGGAGTGTGTGAACGCTAACGCGAGTTCAAAAGGAAAGCGAGACGCCTTTACAGGAAGAAAAAACCAGAAACAGAAAGGCATGAGTGCGAGCAGCCTGAGCTGCTAGCCACCAGGAAGAACGAGCGCAAATTTTACCAAAAAATTCGGCGACAGACGGAAGGTTTTAAGTCCCTGGCAAACTCCTGTAAGAACGAAAACGACGATCTACTTTGTAACCGATGTCCATCAATGTCCTCCCAACCTATTATTACGAAGTCAAAATAGCAATAACCAGATTAAATAAAATTAAAAAAAAAAACTTTTTTAAAGATAAGCTTTTATTATTGGTTAATAAAAAAACCTACAAAGTAAAAAATAAATTGACTGTAAAGAAATATAACACTTTATAAGTTCATTGTAACCTTTAGCGATAATTAGGCTTTTTCGTCTGCGACAAAAAATTCCATATTGTATATAATTATATATTTTTAACAGTAAAACTTTACACCTAAATTATTAAATCTTACAGTTTACATCACAGTCCTAATTGTTCTAATAAAAAGCGTGTTAAATTTTGATGGTATAATTAAGAACATTTAGGACCTCCTTTTTACTTTTTAGTTCGTTTTATTAGCAAGTAGTAGAAGCTTGTTCTTAGAAAAGCTTTTTTCTTAAATTTTATTTTAATATGAATTGTTTTAAATTTTTAGTAGGGTATAATATTGTTTAAATTAGTTATGTAATCTTTACTTAGTTATTTTTAACGTTTCTCATCTTATCCATTTCATTTAATGCATCAACATTAAAAGGTTTCTTCGAAGTCAACTTTGAACAGTCAAGTTCTTCTATTCGAGTGTTAACTAACTTAAAATCATATTTTCTTGTGACTTTGCCTATGTCGCGTTCAGTTTACAACTACCAATTGCAGATCTCTGCTCTGTTCCATCGCCGAAAATCTGTAAAACAAAATCAAGTGCGCAGAAAAGTTTGCAACAAAAAGTATGCAACATTTAGCGATAACAGCCTAACTTCTACGTTTGTTGCATACACAAACAAAGCGAAGTTACCTGCGTTCTTGAGGACTTAGACTTTTATTCCCTTGTGAATACAAATCTTTACCGATAACTTTGTTATCGATTAATTTACCGAATTCTCGCAAAGTAATATTGCATTGTCATCGGAGTGTGCAAAATTTCAGCTCAATCGGACACCGGGAAGTGTATCAAATTTAGCTTCAAGATTTGATTACAGACAACATCCAAGTGAAAGTAAATAAAAGCTTATAAAAACAACAAGGCCGCGAGCGCTGATGTATTACCTGCGGAGCTAATCAAACACGTCGGCGAGAAGTTGGTAAGGCACATGCGTCAGCTTTTTTGCAAAATATGGTCGGATTTTTAGCGACGAAAATTTAAATGGAGGCAATAATTGCCAATGAATTTTTATTATTATTGACAGCGCGCTTGTGTGAATCACCTGATACATGGGGTCAGGCATGCTTAACGAACGAAACGATATCATTTCGTTACGATAATCAACGCTAATAAACGAAACGAAGTCACTTCGTTTCGTTTATTAACGTTAAGATCGTCAAATTAACGTTAATTTGACGATCTTAACGTTAATAAACGAAACGAAGTGACTTCGTTTCGTTTATTAGCGTTGATTATCGTAACGAAATGATATCGTTTCGTTCGTTAAGCATGCCTGCATGGGGTAGTCAGGGAGTTCCCTCTCCTAAAAGCCATTGAAGCTCTATAAATCTGTGACACAGATATCAATTCTACACTCAAATGAACTTTTTTTTTTCAAAAATTGGAACCCTTCAAACATTCTGAGTGTCTATGAGTCTGAAATATGCGAAAAATATGAGCCTCAGAAATACGTTCTTATGGGAGTCTTTCATGACTACGACATGATGAAAAGTTTGAGCCTTTTCCAAAAAGTGTTCAGCAAACAAAACAACTTCAGAACAGAAATTCACATTTTATTTAGGAAAAATTTTCAATCAAATTAAATTTGAATATAATCAGAACGTTTCTTGCTGTTCTTTTCGCAAATTTATATGGACGTTTTTCTTTCATGGACGCTTCGCTTAATCACTTCATAATTGTCCGCATATTAACAATATACGTAAGTTTTAAGGACAACAAATTGCCTCCGCTGTATATCCCGGTTGGTGTGTCATACTTTCCAATATGCTACTCTATTTTTAATGACTAACGTAAAAAACCCGCCCTGAACGGGGAATCGTAATCCCTCATATAATTCATACAATTGACTCCGATAAGAGTCATATAAGAAGTAAATAGCCCCAGCGGGTTAGGCGGCTTAGAATATAACCACGGTAGGTATGCCGGTCGTAAGAGGCGACTAAAATAACAAATTTATTCAAGGGGTTGTGTAGCGCAACCCTCTCAAGGGATTGCCAGCGCAACATATGTATAGCTTCTCCAACCCAATTGTCAACCTCACCTACCCGTGGCGAATCATGTTTCATTAACAGCCGAGGCTCTGACGACCCCAAGTTCCTCTTGGACTCCAAAATCAGCTCATTGTTGTTGTATTAACGATAAAGACACTCCCCGGAGGCTTTGGGGAGTGTTATCAATGTTGATGGTCCTTTGCCGGACACAGATCCGGTACGTTCTGGTAACAAAGCACCTTGTATTTTTTTTATATATTTTAAATATACCACACCTCAACGTACAAAGGAGAAAAGTTTAAAATTAGTATCAGCTTGAAAAAAAAACAGCTAAAAAAAACGTTAAATCAAATAATTTTCAAAAACTCCTTACAACCATTTTTATTCCTTGATATTAGTTGAAACAAGTAAGGAAAGCTAAGTTCGGGTGTAACCGAACACTACATACTCAGCTGAGAGCTTTGGAAACAAAATAAGGAAAAATCACCATGTAGGAAAATGAACCTAGGGTAACCCTGGAATGTGTTTGTATGACATGTGTATCAAATGGAAGGTATTAAAGAGTATTTTATGAGGGAGTGGGGCATAGTTCTGTAGGTGGACGCCATTTAGGGATATCGCCATAAAGGTTGACCAGAGCTGACTCTAGAATTTGTTTGTACGATATGAAAATCAAATGAAAGGTATCAAAGAGTACTTTAAAAGGGAGTGGGCCTTAGTTCTATAGGTAGACGCCTTTTCGAGATATCGCCATAAAGGTTGACCAGGGGTGACTCTAGAATTTGTTTGTACGATATGAAAATCAAATGAAAGGTGTTAATGAGTATTTTAAAAGAGAGTGGCCCTTAGTTGTATATGTGAAGGCGTTTTCGAGATATCGACCAAAATGTGGACCAGGGTAACCCAGAACATCATCTGTCGGGTACCGCTAATTTATTTATATATTGTGACGAATATGAGTGACACTAAGTGATACTCACATCCCTAGTCTGATGCTAAGTAAATAAAGTCACAATAACAATAAAGCAGACAGTCACTTGTATCTACATAAACGAATCAATCATTATACACATATGTACGTATACGCAGCTGAGAAGCAATGCACAAACACATGCATATATCTTATCTGAATTGCACACAAGAGAGGGCATTAATTTGTGCAAGTATTACTCAAATGAGAAGTTATAAACGTAGTTGTGGCTCGCGATTTTGTAGCTGATAACTAACTAGTAAGTTCTGGAATGGAAAATACTAGAAGTATGCCATGAGAAATCAAAAAGTATAAAAGGCGCGACAGTAGAGGCGAGAATTCAGTTTCATTTGAGCTATCAATCAGTTTGGTTATTAAGCAAGCTATTCGTTGAAAGTTTGAGTGTGATTGTGAAGTACTTTAATAAAGGCCATTTTGCATTATTAAAAATTGGAGTTATTTATTCAACAGTTTAGTGATTCGAACTTAGCAGAGGGTTGCAAATAAGAGGATTTGCAAGTAAATTCGTTACAATATGTAATACCGCGAACAGTATTCCTGCCAAGATTCCAAGGGCTTTTGATTCCGCCTTGCTGAACTTTTTCATTTTCTTCTACTTAATATGGTAGGTGTCAAACCCGTTTTACAAAGTTTTTTCTAAAGTTATATTTTGCGTCAATAAACCAATCCAATTACCATGTTTCATCCCTTTTTTCGTATTTGGTAAAGAATTATGTAATTTTTTTCATTTTTCGTAATTTTCGATATCAAAAAAGTGGGCGTGGTCATAGTCGGATTTCGGCCATTTTTATACCAAAAGAGAGTTCAGATAAGTACGTGAACTAAGCTTAGTAAAAATATATCGATTTTTGCTCAAAATTTTTTTTTTAAGTGGGCGTGTTCGTCATCCGATTTTCTAATTTTTATTTAGCACACATATGGTAATAGGAGTAACGTTCCTGCCAAATTTCATCATAATATCTTCAACGACTGCCAAATTACAACTTGCAAAACTTTTATATTACCTTCTTTTAAAAGTGGGCGGTGCCACGCCCATTGTCCAAAATTTTACTAATTTTCTATTCTGCGTCATAAGGTCAACCCACTTACCATTTTTCATCGCTTTATCCATCTTTGGTAATGAATTATCGCACTTTTTCGGTTTTTCGAAATTTTCGACATCGAAAAAGTGGGCGTGGTTATAGTCCGATTTCGGTAATTTTAAATAGCGATCTGAGATGAGTGCCCAGGAACCTACATACTCAACTTCATCAATATATCTCAAAATTTACTCAAGTTATCGTGTTTACGGACGGACAGATGGACATGGCTAAATGAATTTCTTTTTTCGCTTAGTTTATGCCGTTACGGATTACCGTTATGCGAACAAAATTAATATTGTGACGAATATTAGTGACACCAAGCGATACTCACATCACTAATCTGATATTAAGTAAATAAAGCCACAACAACAATAAAGCAAGCAGTCACTTGTATCTACATAAACGAATCAATCATTATGTCTACACATATGTACGAACACGCAGCGGAGAGAAACGCACACACACACATGCATATATCTTATCTGAGAAGCGGAATTTCCCAAAATTCGTTACAATTGTTGTCAGAAGAGGAATTGTTGAATAAATTCCGAAGATTGCGAATACAAATTGGGCATGGCAAAGTTGAGAGAATTGAAGATCCAGCAACTGAAGAAGGAGTTCGAGAGCCGTGGATTGAATACAACCGGCAATAAACTCGAACTTCAGGCACGACTACGAGAGGCAATGGAAACAGAAGGAATTAGCTTGGAAAAGTATGTATTTCATCTTGATGGCGAGGAAACAACAAAAATGGAAGAGACGGTTACGCAGACAGTTACGAGCACAGACTTGAACACGATTTTGGCTGCAATATCTGCTCAAACATCGACAGTGTCATCGCAACTGGCAGAACAGAAGACATATATGGCATCACAATTGGAAATACAGGAGGCACGCATTTCAGAAATGTCGTCGCAAATAACATCCAAGATGGAATCACAGCAGACATATATTGCAGAAATGTCGTCAGAAATAACATCGAAGATTGAAGCACAAGAAACGCGCATTTCAGAAATGTCGTCACAAATATCAACCGATATGGTATCCCAACTGGAATCGCAGCAAACCCGTATAACATCACAATTGGAAGAATAGAAGACATATTTGGCATCTTAACTGGATGCGCAAGAGGAACGTATATCTGAAATGTCGGCACAAATTTCGGAACAGGTATCATCGCAGCTCTTTGTGAAACTGGAAGAGCAGGATGCAAAAATTTTATAACTCGAGGACAAAATTGATGCCGAGATAGAAGCGTTAAAAGGTCGTATGGAGCAGTTACAACTAAACTGCCCAGCTGTGCAAGCTAGCAATCCGAAGGTAAAAACTCCATCTTTTGACGGCTCTGTTCCTTTCCAGGTATTCAAGCTTCAATTTGAGAAGACGTCAGCAGTGAACAACTGGAATGCTGAAGATAACGTTGCTGCACTATTCGTGGCATTGAAAGGATCTGCTGCTGAAAACCTACAGACTATTCCCGAGGGAGAGCGGAACAACTACGAAACATTGATGAGCGCTATAGAGAGGCGATATGGAAGTGAACACAGGAACCAGATATACCAAATAGAGTTGCAAAACCGCTACCAAAAAGCTAATGGGACTTTGCAGGAGTTTGCGTCAGATGTCGAAAGGCTTGCACATTTGGCGAATACCGACGCACCCGTGGAATACACCGAAAGGGTAAAAATTCAGAGCTTTATAAATGGCATACGGGACGTCGAAACGAAGCGAGCCACATACGCAAACCCAAAGCCAACATTTGCTGAAACGGTATCCCATGCACTGACTCAGAAAACAGCATCGCTTCTGTATAAGCCAGCGTTCAAAGCACGCCGTGTGGAGGTAGAAAGGCCACACTGGGTGAAGACAATATTGGAGGCGCTGAAAGGATCGCAAAAGCGGAGTAAAATAGTTATCAAATGCTTCAAATGCGGGAAGCCCGGTCACATTGAACGTCATTGCGATCTTGATCCTAGTGGTGGCCTTAATAACAAAGCTGGAGGCGATGAGCAAGAGCGAGTTAGATGTAGAGATCGAGAGCTAGGTCCAGCTGTTGAATGTCCTGTGATATCTGTGTCGCAATTTGGAAGGAAATCAAGCAGTCTTACCGTCAGAGGGAATGTGGATGGCAAAGAACATGTACTGACTGTTGATATGGACGCTTCTCATTCCTTGATTCGATCTGATTTGGTCAACAGGAGAGTAAAGCCATTACCTTCCCAGTTGGGAAGGCCCGTGCAGAGTTGTGAAGAGGATCAGTGATGTCATCTACCGCATACAAACAATTGGAAAACCACGAAATAGAAGGATGGTTCATTTGGAGAGGCTAGCAGCAGTTAGATCGAGAGATTTGTCTGATCGGGACGATCAGACTTAGGTGGAGGGCAGTGTGACGAATATTAGTGACACTAACCGATACTCACATCACTAATCTGGTACTAAGTAAATAAAGCCACAACAACAATAAAGCAAGTAGTCACTTGTATCTACATAAACGAATCAATCATTATGTATACACATATGTACGTACACGCAGCGGAGAGAAACGCACACAGACATGCATATATCTTATCTGAGATGCTCACAAAAGTAGGCAATCATTGGCGCAAGTATCACTCACATATACACACGCATATGAGAAGCGTGCATCTGTAGTTATAGCTGATAATTTTATAGCTGGTAACTAAGTTAAATTCTAGAAACGCCTAGATGTATGCGAACGAGGAAATCATAGAGTATAAAAGGAGGTAAAGCTGAGAATCAGTAATCTGTTTGATTTAAGCACACTATCTGTTCAGAAGTAGAAGTGTTATTGTCAAAGTAGTCTAATAAGGACCATTTTGCATTATTGAATATTGGAGTTATTTATTCAACAGTTTAGTGATTCGAACGTTAGCAAAAGGTTGCAAATAAGCGGAATTTCCCAAAATTCGTTACAATATACTCTGTGAGCTTTGCTCAGCTGAGTTTAAAAATTAAGAATGTTCATTTCTGAAAATAGGCTAAGGCTGTACCGGTTATATGTATGTGAATATAAGTAAACCGGAGTAAATTTCCATGTATAAACATTGCTTTAGATAACCACTGCATCAATTCTTCTATATAAAAAATAAGGCGCGATATACCTCCGAAGAGAATTTAGCCGAGCTCCTCTTTTAGTTTGCGTCGTGTTCCTTTTAATTTTTTCTACAAATTGGAGGGAGTGGTCTGTAGGGTTATATTTATATTCAACTTTAAATGAATCTACGTTAAAGAAATTGAATTTTTGTTCTTGTTAATTTTTTATATTTCAATTTTGAAATTATTCTTTCAAAGATTTTCATTCGGTTATGAATTTTAAAAACAAACTGTAACATACATTTAGGAGTCGTTCAAATAAAGATATTTTATAAAAAACAAGTAAGGAAGGCTAAGTTCGGGTGCAACCGAACATTACATACTCAGTTGAGAGCTATGGAGACAAAATAAGGGAAATCACCATGTAGGAAAATGGACCTAGGGTAACCCTGGAATGTGGTTGTATGACATGTGTATCAAATGGAAGGTATTAAAGAGTATTTTAAGAGAGAGTAGGCCATAGTTCTATTGATGGACGCCATTTAGGGATATCGCCATAAAGGTGGACCAGGGCTGACTCTAGAATTTGTTTGTACGATATGGGTATCAAATGAAAGGTGTTACTGAGCATTTTAAGAGGGAGTGGGCCTTAGGTCTATCGGTGGACGCCTTTTCGAGATATCGCCATTAAGGTGGACTAGGGGTGACTCTAGAATGTGTTTGTACGATATGGGTATCAAATGAAAGGTGGTAATGAGTATTTTAAAAGGGAATGGGCTTTAGTTCTATAGGTGAACGCCTTTTCGAGAAATCGCCATAAAGGTGGACCAGGGGTGACTCTAGAATATGTTTGTACGATATGGGTATCGAATGAAAGCTGTTAATGAGTATTTTGAAAAGGAGTGATCCTTAGTTCCATAGGTCGACGCCGTTTCGAGATATCGCCATATCAAACGAAAGGTGTTACTGAGCATTTTAAGAGGGAGTGGGCATGAGGTCTATAGGTGGACGCCTTTTCGAGATATCGTCATTAGGGTGGGCAGGGGTGACTCTAGAATGTGTTTGTACGATATGGGTATCAAACGAAAGGTGTTACTGAGCATTTTAAGAGGGAGTGGGCATTAGGTGTATAGGTGGACGCCTTTTCGAGAAATCGCCATTAGGGTGGGCCAGGGGTGACTCTAGAATGTTTGTACGATATGGGTATCAAACGAAAGGTGTTACTGAGCATTTTAAGAGGGAGTGGGCATTAGGTCTATAGGTGGACGCCTTTTCGAGATATCGCCATTAGGGTGGGCCAGAGGTGACTCTAGAATGTGTTTGTACGATATGGGTATCAAATGAAAGGTGGTAATGAGTATTTTAAAAGGGAGTAATCCTTAGTTCAATAGGTGGTCGCCTTTTCGAGATATCGCCATAAAGGTGGACCAAGGGTGACTCTAGAATGTTTGTACGATATGGGTATCAAACGAAAGGTGTTACTGAGCATTTCAAGAGAGAGTGGGCATTAGGTCTATAGGTGGACGCCTTTTCGAGATATCGCCATTAAGGTGGGCCAGGGGTGACTCTAGAATGTTTGTACGATATGGGTATGAAACGAAAGGTGTTACTGAGCATTTTAAGAGGGAGTGGACATTAGGTCTATAGGTGGACGCCTTTTCGAGATATCGCCATTAGGGTGGGCCAGGGGTGACTCTAGAATGTTTGTACGATATGGGTATCAAACGAAAGGTGTTACTGAGCATTTTAAGAGGGAGTGGACATTAGGTCTATAGGTGGACGGCTTTTCGAGATACCGCCATTAGGGTGGGCCAGGGGTGACTCTAGAATGTTTGTACGATATGGGTATCAAACGAAAGGTGTTACTGAGCATTTTAATAGGGAGTGGGCATTAGGTCTATAGGTGGACGCCTTTTCGAGATATCGCTATTAGGGTGGGCCAGGGGTGACTCTAGAATGTTTGTACGATATGGGTATCAAACGAAAGGTGTTACTGAGCATTTTAATAGGGAGTGGGCATTAGGTCTATAGGTGGACGCCTTTTCGAGATATCGCCATTAGGGTGGGCCAGGGGTGACTCTAGAATGTGTTTGTACGATATGGATATCAAATTAAAGGTATTAATGAGGGTTTTAAAAGCGAGTGGCCCTTAGATGTATATGTGAAGGCGTTCTCGGGATATCGACCAAAATGTGGACCAGGTGATCCAGAAAATCATCTGTCGGGTACTGCTAATTTATTTATATATGGAATACCACTAACAGTATTCCTGCCAAGATTCCAAGGGCTGTTGATTTCGCCTTGTAGAACTTTTTCATTTTCTTCTACTTAATATGGTAGGCGTCACACCCATTTTACAAAGTTTTTTCCAAAGTTATATTTTGCGTCAATAAACCAATCCAGTTACAATGTTTCATCCCTTTTTTCGTATTTGGTATAGAATTATGGCATTTTTTTATTTTTCGTAATTTTCGATATCGATAAAGTGGGCGTGGTTATGGTCGGATTTCGGCCATTTTTTATATCGTGATAAAGTGAGTTCAGATAAGTACGTGTGCTAAGTTTAGTAAAGATATATCGATTTTTGCTCAAGTTATTGTGTTAACGGCCGAGCGGAAGGACAGACGGTGGACTGTGTATAAAAACTGGGCGTGGCTTCAACCGATTTCACCCTTTTTCACAGAAAACAGTTAACGTCGTAAAATCTACTCCCCTACCAAATTTCAAAAGGATTGGTTAATTTTTGTTCGACTTATGGCGTTAAAAGTATCCTAGACAAATTAAATGAAAAAGGGCGGAGCCACGCCCATTTTGAAATTTTCTTTTATTTTTGTATTTTGTTGCACCATATCATTACTGGAGTTGAATGTTGACAGAATTTACTTATATACTGTAAAGATATTAAATTTTTTGTAAAAATTTTACTTTAAAAAAAATTTTTTTTAAAAGTGGGCGTGGTCCTTCCCCGATTTTGCTAATTTTTATTAAGCGTACATATAGTAATAGTAGTAACGTTCCTGACGAATTTCATCATGATATCTTCAACGACTGCCAAATTACACCTTGCAAAAGTTTTAAATTACCTTCTTTTAAAAGTGGGCGGTGCCACGCCCATTGTCCAAAATTTTACTAATTTTCTATTCTGCGTCATAAGTTCAACTCATCTACCAAGTTTCGTCGCTTTATCGGTCTTTTGTAATGAATTATCGCACTTTTTCGGTTTTTCGAAATTTTCGATATCGAAAAAGTGGGCGTGGTTATAGTCCGATATCGTTCATTTTAAATAGCGATCTGAGATGAGTGCTCAGGAACCTACATACCAAATTTCATCAAGATACCTCAAAATTTACTCAAGTTATCGTGTTAACGGACGGACGGACGGACGGACGGACGGACATGGCTCAATCAAATTTTTTTTCGATCCTGATTATTTTGATATATGGAAGTCTATATCTATCTCGATTCCTTTATATATGTACAACCAACCGTTATCCAATCAAACTTAATATACTCTGTGAGCTCTGCTCAACTGAGTATAAAAATAAAATAGTGTGTATATAATTAAATAGTGGTACATTTATCGACCACCACATTAGCGATCAGCCAGTCTTTTTAAAAGCGTGCAAAACAACCCCAAATATAACTACAGCAAGATTAGCAGAAAATTTACAAATGCTCAGTGCCATTACTTGGTCATCTTGTTGAGATCCTGAACGCTGAATGTATAAAAAGCTAGAAAGCAACAACATCAAGAAGAAAAAACGCTCCTCGTTGATGTAAATTGCTGGGCAACAATTAAAAGCAGAAAAAATATCTCAGCTAAAGCTATAACGTTGGTTCATACACAATTTCATTTTTTATATGATATCAAATAACAGTAAAACACAATAGTTGGAGCCGAATTGAGCTGAGAGCGTAATCCTTGTGCATTTAAGCCACAATTTTATTCAAAGCCAAGTCACAGTAAAGCAGAATTCCAATCTACAATCCAATTCCACACAACAATCTAAATTTAAAGAATTCATTTGAAATAAAGAGCAGTGAACTACAACAACTACAATAGAAATCAGGAACAAACAACAACAAATTTAATAGAAACAACAGCTTGCCCGTGTGAGAACGTGTGGAGAAGGAACTTAGGAAAATTTGTTACGAAGTTTTGGGTCTTCTGTAGAAACACCTTATTTCAAAATCAGTAAAAAATATATAATTGCGACAACTATCAACAACAAATAAAGGGATCTGGTGAGCTGAGTCTAACATTTATTTTATTTAAATTTATATTATTTATATGGATATGTATATTAGGGTGTCCCTTATTTTTGGAAGTCTTTTTTTTTTGTAACGCATACCCTTCAGATCGGTTCTCCTTAATCCAATATACTCAATAAAAAAAATATGAATTATTTCAGGCTTGGCTGATCCATTTATTTTGGTGCAAATGAAAGAATTCAATTCACCATTCTGCCCAACGTTTCGCTGACAAATTTCAGCATCAGCAGGGGCAACTCTGTTTATTTTTGAAAAACAAAAGACATATGTATATCAATTATACATTCGCACAAACAGAAGAAATAAATGCACTTGAATTTTCGCAATACTCACTACAATATTAAACAATTATATTAGAGCTTAAAACTAGTACCATCAGTACCACTTCTTGTGGTAGTCTTGTCTAAACTATGGTGAATTGAATTCTTTCATTTGCACCAAAATAAATGGATCAGCCAAGCCTGAAATAATTCATATAAATCTTAATTTTAACTGATCGAAAAAATTACAAGAAAAAAAATATAAGCTCATTACGAAAACTCTAAACCGTGCCGACTTACTTTGGAAACAAGTTGGTTCAGATTCAACGGTTAACATTCGATCAAATTCTTTTTATTGGAAATGACGTGTTCTATAAAAAATTTTTTACGAATTAGGTTTGTTAGTACACTCTATTTAGAATATAATTTTAGGAGTGATATCAGTGGTGTTGATGGGAGGGTTTTTAGCTTATTGGTCCAATAATGCAAGCCCCGTGTTCCAATGGACAGTGATCCAGATCTCGATAAAAATTTAACATCCAAATGCAACAGCAAACTGATCCATATGGATCACATTGTTATTGCATTTTCGAGTTAAACTTTTATTGGGATCTGGATCACTGTCCATTGGAACACGGGGAAAGTGTCGGGCGGCAGTGGCGCTGCCTTCTGTATTAGCGCAACAACGTAACGCCGCGCAGCTTTGTAAATACGCTAGCTTTTTGCAAATAACCACGATTTCAAAATACTGTACCAACTGATTTGGTGGCGTTTCCCAATAATAGAAAAAAATTTCTACATAACTGTTCGTTCAAATAAGACAAGCACGCAGTATTAGTCTTAAGTTGTAGAGTAAATAACGCGGATAGTTTTTCATTTCGAAAAACGCTTGCCAATAATTATTTCATTTGAAGAAAAAGAAAAAATTCTTGCTGTTCCGAAATTAGAAAGCTCTTCCGGCAAAGATCAAGCAAATGCAGTACTAAATGCGCTCAATGATTGGAACGTTAATTATCTTATCATTAAGGTGCTGTGATACGGCAGCATCCAATTCAGGTCGCTTGAATGGAGCTCGTGTGCTTTTGGAGCAAGCATTAGAAAGATAATTGTTGCTCTTTGCTTGTCTTCATCATGTATACGAACTTGTGCTCAAAAGTGTATTTAAAACTAAAATCCAAGAGGACAGTACCAGTCACGAGATTCCCCTTTAAAAAGTTCAAGGATAACTGGAAGAATATTAATCCTAATGCTATTGAATCCTGCGCTAATTTCGTAAAACAACATTTTTGTGAACTAGCTATTATTTTTTTGGAGGACACTTGGAGAATAAAATTAAAATCAGACCTCCAGGCAAATTGCATCAAGCACGATGGATGGTAAGAGCTATTTACTCTTTAAAGATGTGTTTGTTGCAGTCCCAATTTAAAATGAACGTCAAGGACGAAGAAGCGCTTAGAGAAATTTCTTTATTCATTGTGACAGTTTATGTTAAGCCCTGGCTAAGATGTAGTTTAGTAGTAAAAGCGCTGAATCAATACTTATTCTTTTTAAATACTCTGAATCGGCAAGTTGATTTGCAAAGCAGCTTTGGGAAAATTCATTCAACACCTGTGGTATTTATCAGAAGAAATAACCCTTTGACGATGACGTTGATGGACAAACTAAGAAGAACATTGTAATTAACTTAAAAAGAAAAACCCTTGGTGATTCCGGAAAGATATACGTTCCACCGAAGGACGAAACGTCTATATCTTTATACGGTAAATACTAATTAATACATTTTTTAAGCTGTGCTCACTATTAACTGAACGCTAAACTTCTGTTCTTGTTTTAGAAAAATCTTTGAGAGATTTCATTACTAATAGAAGCAAAAATATATTTTCGAGGTTAAAAGTGGACTACAGTTTCCTTCAGGAAAATATATCTTCGTGGGAAGAAATCGTAGCCTATGTAGAAGAAAAAAAGAAGACTTTGAGCTTAAAAGCTGCTAATGACATAGCTGAAAGAGCTGTTAAACTTAAGCAAGACTTTGATGGTTTGACAACCGCAGAAGAAGAACAAAAGTAGTTCCTTTTACGCTGTGTGCAAGAACATAGAAATATTTATCCAGATTGTAAAAAACAAACTTTAAAATGAAAGTGTCCTGAGTAATTCTATTAATAATATTTAAATTAAACAATGTTTAATACAAATTTCTAATAGCATCTTTAAACAAAGCAATAAACATTTTCGTTAACCTAGCTACCAGATGAAGACAAAAACTGCCATTTTTTGATGTCCTGTCGGCACGGGTTAAAACTTACGTGGAAAGTTAAAATTTGTTATTTAAGCAGAGGTTTGTATACTAAACAGAATTAGAGGGTATGCGTTTTAATAATTGCAAAACGAAATATTTCGCTCATATAAGGGGCACCCTAATGTATATGCATCAAAATAAATTAAACTTTCTTGATTTTTGAATTTGCAAACGCTTATTTCCGGACATTTTTCTTATAATATAATTTTTTTAGTTATTTTAATTAACAAATGTTTCGTTCACAATACACACACATCTGCACCACGAAATCAAGTAAACGATTCTCTTAAACAATGAAAATTATCAAAATGATTTACCAAATCCATATGCAAATCGAATTAACGAAATTTTCGCCACATCTGTAAAACTTTCAAAATTTTGGACTAATTGCCCTGAAGCATGGTTTATCCATGCTGAAATGCAATATAGTCGAAAGAACATTACTCAGGAAAGGACAAAATATGAATATGTCATAACTGCACTTCCGCAGGATGTAATTATGACAATTCTTGATTTTATTTAAAATCCCCCTGAAGATAACAAATTTTCTGCATTAAAGCAAATTTTAATTGAACGGCACTCATTAAGTGAGAATGCCAAGTTAGATCGAGTCTTATCTGATTCAGAAATGGGAGATCGTAAACCTTCTGAGTTTTATCGGTCTCTAGTGCTACTCTCTGTAAACGATTTTAGCAAGGAAATTCTTAAAAAGCTTTGTATGAGGGAGTTACCAAAAAATTTAAGTGTTATTCTTGGTAGTTCGAATTCGACTGAAATAAGTGAATTGGTTAAATTAGCAGATAATATTTGGGAAGTTTTTAATAAAAATGAAATAGCTTCAGTTAGCAATTTTCCAAATTCTAAAAGCGAAAATGCAATTATCTCAAATTTTGTTTGAGCCAAAACTAACATTATTTGCAAAAATTTTGAAAAATTATCGTTAGAGATCAGTGAAATTAAAAATCAGACGAGTCAAAATTATTCAAGGTCCCGATCTTTTAGTAGGAATCGTTTTAGAAGTCCATCTAGATATCGATCAAAGTCTCGTGACAACCCAAATTGGCTCTGTAGGTATCACTATAAGTTTGGTAATCAGGCTTTGAAGTGTGAACAACAATAGTTCGACAAACTAAATTATTCCGTTGTTGCAGCGACGAACAATGGTAATTTAGATATGTCAACTCGTCGCTTATTTGTATTTGACAGAGAGAACAAATTGAATTTTTTAATAGATAGTGGAGCAGAAATTTCAGTACTTCCGGTTTCAAAATTTTCATGTTCGAAAAAGTCATCAGATATTATTTTAACGGCAGCTAACGGTTCAACGATTTCAACATACGGTAAAAAACTTTTAAATATTAATTTAGGATTACGTCGCGAATTTCCGTTCACGTTTTTAATAGCGGATATAGCCAAACCATTTATCGGTGCTGATTTTCTGTGTAAATATGATCTCTTAGTTGATATTAAACGCAAACGCTTAGTAGATCCGGTAACATGTATTTCAGTTAACACAATTTCATGTGTTTGTAACGTCTCGCTACCAAAGATTTTCGCTGTTGATAACAAATTTACAAAGTTATTGAAAGAATTTCCTTCTCTATTTTCTGAAACTGATTATTCACAACCAGTTAGACATACAACAATTCACAGTAGCGAGTACACTGAAAATAAAATTTCGTAAAACAGCTACGAAAAAGTTTCGTCGTCTTAATTTTCGTATAATGTACGAAATTTCGTTCATAATACGAATGAACTTTTGACTAATACACTAGATTTTAGGAAACCTTTCGTAAAAAATACGAAATGACTTTCGTAAGGAATATTTTTAGTATAATATACGAATTCGTGCATTCTATTTACGATACAATTTAGTAAACTATGACAAAAATCTTTGTAGGAATCATTTTGTATAATGTACAAAATACTTTTGTACATTGTACTAATTCACAAAGTCCTTTTTACCATTCGTACAATGTACGAATATTTTCGTAAAATATACTAAATTGCCGCCATTTTGCATATTTTTATCTTCACGTGTTATTGTGAAATGCTATGCAAAAGCAACAAGTTGAAACAAAATTTAAGTGCTTCAAATTTGATTTTTAAACAAAAGTTTGTAAGTAAAGTGGAGAAATTTAATAATAATTGTTCGGTTTTTTTACACCTTAGTGATCGCTTTATATTATAAGTGTGTTTTCCTAAACGTTTGCGCCCTTGATTAAAATTTCGCAGTTGCTAGTTTTGTGTGCATTCTTGGAATGAATTGCTTTATTTGCAGTATTAATATGGACTCGCTCCATAGTATGTCCAATCATTTTCGCCTTGTACACAACATGAGTCAAAGAGATTCGTATATGTGTACTTATGGAGGAAATTGGAATAAATTGTTTAGCCTTTTAAATTGCTTTGTACGTCATATGAAAGAGGAGCACAACTTTGACAAGAGTGCGGAGCAGAGAGTAAGTGTGTCTGAAATTAACACAAAAGAAACTCTTTTTGATTATTTTTAGACATTATTAACGTTATTCAATTATCACATAATAAAAATTTATTTTTCACTATTAGTCATACTATTAAAAACGCAGCTCCAATGGGAAAACTATATAACAAGTTTCCGAACTGGAAAAATAATTTTAATAGGAAGACGACATCAGAAGGTTGCTCCAAAAAACAAAAACAGAAAGTGTTTGCAGCAGCGGATTATGAGGATGAACATGTTAGAGCGTTAAAACATGACCTTTATTCAATGACTTATAATGAAAAAATCGAACATTGGCCCGCTTGCGCAGCAACACGTATGAATAATATACAAGACACCCAGGATGATCCAAAAAATATTTTTCATGGCCGCAATATAAACCTCCTGATGGTTTTCGTTTGGTAAGAAACAGTAGGCCTCTTTAAAACAAGAAAATTATACTAAAATTTCAATACATGCCAATTTTTATATAAGAAAGAAAGAAAAATTGGCGGAAAATTTGTTTAAGCTATTGCATAGATTTTATCGCGGGCTTTGCGACTAAATCAAAAAAAAACCGTAACGGATATTTGTCAAAAAAAGGTTCGAAAAGGTTCGAAAAAGGTTCGGTGTTAGCAACAGGCCAAATACATAAAATTGTATCTCTATCATAAAGTTAAAGTTAAAGTTAAAATTAAAGTTAAAGTTAAAATTAAGGTTAAAGTTAAAGTTAAGGTTAAAGTTAAAGTTAAAGTTAAAATGAAACTTAAAGTTAAATTTAAATATTTAAAAAAATTTTAATCTATTTTCTTATCGGTCACCACGCTTAAAAAGTGTAACTTGAATTAATATCAAAGACAAAACTTGAATTAATATCAAAGAAAACAAAATGTTGCATAAATATTATAATTGCATAAGTTGATAATATGCAATAGCTTTACCGCGGCGGTCCCCGAGTGCCACACAACCTTTTTTTGGTATTTAACAGGCCTTGTCTCATTTTTACTTATTTGTCATTTAATACGAATTTATTCTTTAGATTGAATCGGACTTCGTATACTTATATGGCACCAGAAGTGAGGTCCTTGACAACCTCAATGAATTTTGTAACATAATGCTACTTAAAGTTATCCCGAATCATATCAAAGATATCAAAGACTCTGTCTGTACCAATATATGTATATAGCGAAGTAAATAAAAGCAAAGCCACGGTCTCAGAGGGTAGTCGCACATTTTTTTTTAATTTTAAGCCCTATTTATTAACATAACTTTTTAATGATTTTTTTCGTTTAGATTGCATCAGTGCCGACGCTTTCGTTCTCCTGCAGTCACTACTACCGCGCTCTCGAATTAGCAAACAAGTTTCCAACAACAAAACAAATAACAAGAAAAGGATGTATTTCCCCAAAGAGTCGCGAGACAGTTTTATGGCTGTTTGCTCAACTGAAGCCGAATATAAACAAATGTATGACGGCAAAGTTAAGGCAGAATCATCTGTTGCTCCGTTTATATCTTTAATTGAAACCCTAGCTGTAACATAACCATTTATGGTTGACTTCGACAACATTTCATATAAATTTTTTGATTTTGGTAAGGTTTTGGATATTTAATTTAACACATATAATGTTTTTAATATCGCCTACCCTGAACCATGCGCTGAAATGTGGGATTTCATAAATCGTCAATTTTATTAATTAGCTACGAAAGAGAAGTCCAAACCAGGAATAGTTGATCTACTCAATGAAATAAAGAAGTAAGTATGAACATACATATGTATGTGATAGATAAGCATATTTTCACCATTATCATAAAAAGCCCTACCTTGGAACTGTTTCTTCAAGAACAAGAACTATATTTAGTGATTATAAAGCAATCCGTTTACTAAAAACATGAGTAAGAACTTTTATGTGCTGTGGTGAACTTGACTATGTTTTTCTTTATTGCTTTCCTTCCATGCTTCTAATAACTTGTTTTTTTATTTTTAGTGGGGAAAGAAAAGAACATTAAGTAAGCTGGAGATCTGCCAAGTAGGAGCACGTCAAAGTTACCTTAATAAAACCTGTGTTATTATTCATACGACACGAAAGACTTTTTATATTCCATGAGACTGTTAATTTCTATTCAAGTTCTGTAGCTTAAGCATTACATATAGTAGGGGAGCCCACTGCAAAAAACATGTTGCATGTTGTATTCAAATGGGACCAGTATAACTCATTTACTGGTATTTTGGGCAACTTCCAACCGTGAACTTGCCAGATCCTAGTTTGGCAGGATCGTGGTAATTCGTCGATGAAAAGTCAGTTTTCGGCGAAAATATGTTGCATAATGTATTCAAATAAAATGTTCAAATTATGAGATCTGGCAACGCCCCGACCCCAAAAGTACCGACATGCCACCTATTATCCTGGAAGAAACCCTTGGCAAGTCGGTTCAAGGAACACGGTATGCTTGAACTATGTTTTATTCCGAAGTCATACTATCTCCGTTTTTTGCGGATTCCTTCTTTGAGAGTTAAATTAAGCTCAGCAATAAAAGCTTACGAAAATTCCTCCCCGAGCGTATTTTGAGAAAATTGCATTTTAGTGCATCATCATGTAATATGTATTACACTGTTTGGCAGTGAAAATATTCTCTTGGCGAGATATACCTCAATTCGTTGGTCTAGTCGAGCACATAAAACCTGCGTACTTGGAGTTTCTAAGAGACCCTCAAATTTTGGAGTTAGGGGTCAAAAACCCCTTTTTCATAGGCTATTAACTCATATAATATTCTACAAACACAACAACAGTGTACAAACTGTTAATTTGTAAAATGTCATATATATGACTTGTACATCGATGAAATGTGCAACTTATTCTTTGCACTGAATCAGCCCAATTACGCTAGGTGGACTGTTTACTACTTGAGCAATTTGGGTAGTTTAAAAATAGAAAATTCATCTCTTATTCAAGAATTCAAACGAGGAGCGTTTGGTGTAAAGCGCACAAAAAATAAATTAGCTCGATCACCAGTGGACCTTACCCTTGAACAAACCATCAATGTTGATGCAGCAAACACTTTCACAGGTATAACGCACTTCACAAATTCGATTTCAGCCAGGCAACGAAAGGCCGTAAGTCACAGTATGCGAGCTAAAGTATTATCTCACGTATTCCAACAGGCCGGACTTACAAACAGTGATGATACCTCATATGCACTGCAAAAAAGTCGAATCGAAAAAGACCGAAATAATCTGGAAAGCGGCCACCGTGGTGTGATGGTAGCGTGCTCCGCCTACCACACCGAATGCCCTGGGTTCTCACCCCGGGCAAAGCAACATCAAAATTTTAGAAATAAGGTTTTTTGATTAGAAGAAAATTTTTCTAAGAGGGGGCCGCCCCTCGGCAGTGTTTGGATGAAAAGCTCTCAGTGAAAACTCATCTGCCTCGCAGATGCCGTTCGGAGTCGGCATAAAACAAGTACGTCCCGTCCCGCCAATTTGTAGGAGCACGACCCAAATTGGAAGAGAAGCTCGGCCTAAATTCTCTTCGGAGGTTATCGCGCCTTATATTTATTTATTTATTTTATCTGGAAAACATAATTTCGGTTATGAAAAAGTCAATAAATCCATTTGCTTCAAATAACAACAAGGACGTTCTCTTCAATATATCCACTGGTAGAGCAGCTTCGTCTGAAGTTGCAGACTTCCTTCTAAACGTCGTGTCACTGGGGAAAAAACCGAAGGAAACTTTTATGAAAAATGTTTCTGAGGTATCTGGTAGTTTTGAAAAACCGATTAAGCGGAATATAATTTCCAATTTTTGCTCTGAGTGTGCAAAAAAGATGGAAGCAAAACGGCTTGCTTAAGATGGAAAGAGATGTTTTTGGAAGGCTTTTGGGTATAACTGCCGAAAAAAAGTAGATATTGAATTTTGCCTCACTTTTCCACTAGCTCCAGTACCTCCAGCATTATTTCAGTATTCGGGAGAAATGAAACGTACCGCAAAATCAGCGTTGGCAAAACTTTTGACATCTCGCGTCAACCCAGTGTGTCCCACTTCTGTTAATGTGGATATAACCGACGTTTTCTCTTTTTTATATCATCATCTTGGAGCCTCACTTCCACAAACATGCGGAAAGTTGGGCGAATCCATCTTGCAAAGAGTATGTAGCACTTCGTCAACAGAAATTCATCTAGTCTTCGATAGATACTTTCATCCATCTATCAAAGATCTTCAAAGGCAAACGCGTAAACAATTTGACGTTCCATTCACTATACGTGGTCCGCTTCAACCACGTCCAAATGACTTTGTAGGTAGCTTGAAAATGTTTCGTTTTAAAGAGTGCTTCGTGAGATTCTTAGCAACTCATTGGGAGAATGAAGAAATGGCGGTTGTTCTACAAGACAAGAAAGTTTTCATAACAGTTGAGGGGCAGTGTTTTACGTTTTCCTTTTTAGACAACCACGTTGTTAAAAAGGTGGAAGGAAATTTAGAATGCCAGCACTAAGAGGCTGATACAAGAATAATGTTTCTCTGACTGATCCAACCGATGTATGTGATGAAAAAAAAGATGAAAGTTCTACAAGAATTCACTTGTAATATGTATAATGTGAAATCTGCGCCAGTGTCAACAACGCAAGGTTACAAATTTTCCAAAGGATGTACAGAACAACAAAAGATTATGAAAAATTTGTGAAGAAAATTAAGGGCTTTGACTCAACTACTATTTCACCATCCTGGAAATCCCTTAAGCAAAAATTATTAAGGACAGCTGACGTCAGTTCCATGTGGTTGAACGCGACTGAACAAACTTGTGTTAAGTTTCCTGCGGAAGAATGTGGTTGGTTTAATGATCACGGCATTTTTAAACCACGCTGGTTATACGGTGAATCGGTACATCTTGATGTTCATGAGGTGTTGACATTTTGTATAAACAGTTCGGAAGAAAATGTGTAGACTGAAGACTTCGATGAAATAGTGTTGTCCGGAAACGAATCTGAATAAGTACTTTTTGCACAGTTAAAATAAAATAATGTAAATATATTCACTTTGAGCTAAATGAAACTGAAAACTGTTTAGAAAAAACGTTCATTATGGTGCTCCTTATTTCGCAAATGTGATCTTTATTGGCATTGCAGCTCGCTAGTCGAAAAATTGTTTTCATATGCTTATATACAACAAAGGCGCAGACTAATGTAAACATTTTTTCTTTAATTTATGAATACAGCCATGTTGGTTATTTCATTATGTTTGAAATATGCATTAATAATCTCTAAACCGTATGCGAATAGAATCCTTAGTATTAAATCTCTTTGAAATAGTGCAAACAACTGTTAACTTAAAACCTGCATATTTTTTTTCCTGCCACGTTTATGAGAAAATGAGATTACCCTTAATGCAAAATTTCAGATCGGTAAAAGATGTAACATATAGTGCACAACCTTTGAACCGACTTGCCAAGGGTTTCTTCGAGTACCAGTAAATGAGTTATCCTGGTCCCATTTGAATACAACATGCAACATGTTTTTGCAGTGGGCTCCTGGACTAATATGTAAATAAAATTATCATTTGAATTATCTATTGCATCAAAGCTGTATTTATTTTTTCTCACAGTGTAGAACCGCAGATTTTACGAAATTCGTAAGTAAATAGTACACATATATTCGTAAAATGTACTAATTTTTTATCATATCACATTTTCGTAGTATGTACGAAAACGGTTTTGTAGAATTTACGAAATCTTTCGTGGCTCAAAACAACGAATAATTTCGTAATATGTAAGCAAGTTTTCTTTATATTTACACAGATTTTATTTTGAGTGTACGGTTTAAATATAAAACCTAGTAAATGTACTTTTGGCATTACAAATGTTGACTTTTTAGGACACAATATGTCTGATACGGGAATTAGGCCCTCGGAAGAAAAAGTTTTAGCTATTCGAAATTTTGATCGTCCAAAATCTATTAACCAGGCACAAAAATTTATTGGTATGGTTAATTATTACCATCGATATATACCAAAATTAGCAGAGTTTACGACAGTTATCTATGATTTAATTAATAATACAAATAAGAGGCGAGACAAGATTTTAATTTGGGACGATACATCTAATAAAGCCTTCGAATGTATTAAAGAAAAACTTTCTTTAAATGGAGATGCATCCATACGGCAATAGGTGGTGTGATACATCAAACGTTTAATAATAAATCAGAACCACTTGCATTCTTTTCAAAGAAACTGTCTCCATCCGAAATTAAATACAGTGCATTTGATAGGGAACTATTAGCTATTTATTTCAACATTAAACACTTTCGTTACTTTCTAGAAGGACGTCAATTTACAGTTTTCACAGATCACAAGCCTCTAGTATTTGTTTTAAATTCAAAAACAGAACGCAGTCCAAGACAAACTAGGCATATGGAATTCATTGCATTTACGAATGATATTAGGTATATTAAAGGACAGGAAAATGTTGTAGCTGACACATTATCTCGTGCGTTTGAAGTAGAAGCGATTAATAATTCGGATATTAATTTCAAAATTTTACAAAGTGAACAACAACAAGACGGTGAATTAGGCAAACTTACCTCAGAGCAAACATTTCTAAATTTCAAACTAATAAAAATTCCTGTTCTTAACTTTAATATATGGTGTGAAGTGTCACGAGAAAATCCTAGGCCTTTCATTCCAAACAATTTAAGAAAAAAAATATTTAATATGTTGCATCAGATTTCACATCCTTGTAGTAGAGCTACACGTCGTTTGATAGTTAAGAAATAGTTTTGGCCCAATATGAATAAAGACAGCAATGCTTGGTCCAAAGAATGTATAAGTTGTCAAAAATCGAAAGTACATCGTCATACAAAATCTCCAGTTATCAAAATTCCAATTCAAAAAACTAGATTTGAACACATTAATTTAGATATTGTCGGACTCTTACCTGTTTCGAAGGGATATCGTTACATATTAACTATAATTGATAGATTTACACGTTGCACAGTGGCGCCTCTGCCGTTAAAGCATGGCAAAAATCAAAAAAATCATGAAAGCGTTCGCTAAATCTAATACATGTTTCTAATAGAGAATTTTCCTGGGATCAAGAATATACAACTTTTTTCACAGAAAATTATAGTTTACCAGGTAGAGCCGCTCAAAGTTGACCAATTTTCAACATCGGGAAAAATTTCGGAATTTTTTTTTTCTTTTTCGTTGTATTTAAAATGGTTTTGTGAGTAAAGAGGGCTGCCGGTTGTCGTTTTCTTGTATAGCTATTAAAGATAATTTAATTTAGGATTGAAACAAAAAAAATTGTTTTTTTTTTTTGGTAAAAGTTGGCGGATATACCTGTTTTTCGAAATACCTATTTTAAGGCCCTTTTTAAAACTTTGATGGAAAAAATAAAAAAATGCTAAAATATGTGCTCCGTCAAATTAACAGTAGTTATTTGTCAAATATTCAGTTACCTAAATTCATAGTCTACCTGCGTCCAGCTGCAACTTCACTTTTTACATCAAATAAAGTTAAACACCCTTGGGCATAAATACGCGCCTGAGCAGGTATATATAATTCAGTACGGCCGTAAGGTGGTTTTTGTTATTGGAACTTGTTAACAACATACGTTTTTTAGTTACGAATTGTATACCTGAAATTAGTTTTAATAATTTGAGTACGTATATAAAGTTAACCATCATACAATGCACATTATCATTCGTCTTTTGGAGATTAAGGAACTAAGTATTCTGTTTACTTAAATAAAGTGAATAGTATTTTTAAATATAGTTCACAGTTTAATATTTAGTCAAATACACTCGAAGCCAATTCTAATATGTATCTAGAAAACTCGAAACTATTTGCGGTATTTAAATCTACAAAGTCAAGACGGGACTTCGTTGAGGCTATTATGAGAGAATTAGCGAGTGAAACTCATTAAAGAAAAGGAAGGCCTGGAAGAAAAAATTGGTTTACAATACATTATGATAGAAAGAAAATGGAAGGACGTCTATCGTAACAATTCAAAATTTCTAAGTAAGCATGAAAAGTGGCTAGCTGACAAAACTTTTTTGGACGAAGAAACGCCTACCACGTCAACCAATCCAACTAGAGGGAGACCAACAAAACCCATAGAAGAGTGTTCTACCTACGCAAGGAAAAGGAAGCTGTCTGATAGCACAAAAGCTATGGCCACGACTCATCTTTCAGAAGCACTGGCTATTAAATATAAAAAAGACGAAGAAAACGTGAAATCTCATATAACAGAAGCAGTTGCGGTAGCAAGTCCAGTGCGACTGATGAGGATCAAAAACAGCATTCCCACACCACCAAATGCGCTACCTAGGAAATACACTCCCGAAGAAGCTTTGGCGCTGTTTATAGATCTCGGTTTAACGAAGAAAAAATATATTATATTGCTTAAGTCATTACTGCAACGTAATGCCGATATTTTACCTGGATACAAAAAAATTACTCAAGCCAAGAAAGAAGCAGTTCCTCTAAGTCTCAAAATAACCGAAGTATCAGCTGAAATTGAGCTACAAAACCTAATGGATCATACGTCTACATGACTCCTTCAAAGTTTTTTCTGAAGAAAAGTTGAAATCACTGCCAAAGGAGCTAGCATTGATAACTAAGTGGGGCTGTGATGGATCATCAGGACAAAGCGCAAATAAACAAAAAATAAATGTAGACGATGACCCAATTACAGATAGTAATATGTTTATGGCTTCTGTTGTTCCATTACGACTAAAAGATGAAGCTTCAGAATATTGGAAAAATCCACGTCCGTCATCAACTATATTGTGCCGCCCGATATTATTTAAATACGAGAAGGAGTCTTCGGAACTCATAAAAGCTACAGTGAGTGATATAAAAAATCAAATTGCCAAATTAGAACCAACAATATTTGAAATTGAAGAGGGGAATGTTATTACAATAAAGCATGATTTTCTTCTAACAATGGTCGATGGAAAAGCTTTGAACTTAATAACAAATACGACATCTACAATGAAATGTCCAATTTGTAAGAAGAGCCAAAAGGACTTTGAAAATCTTGATGATTCAATAACTGACGAACTAAATTATGAGTATGGAATATCTCCTTTCCATGCTAGGATAAGACGTATGGAATTTGTTTTGAAGATGGCTTATACACTACCACAACAAGGAGAAGTTTTCGACGACAATACAACATGTAAGGAGAAAAAAAACAGGAGAAAAAAAATAATTCAGGATGCATTCTATAAAAAGATTGGCCTTAGAGTTGACTGTCCAAAGTATGGATACGGAAATACAAATGATGGTAACTCCTCCAGAAGATTTTTAAAAACGATGAAGTGACTGCTCGCATAACAGGAGTCGATAGAGATATTGTGAAAAGATTGGGAGTAATTTTAAATATTTTATACTGCCATGAACCAGTTAATGGACCCAAATTTGGAGAATATGCATTTAAAACTATAGAGATGCTGCACCAAAAGTATCCTGAGAAGAAACTTACACCAACGGTACATAAAATTTTAGCACATGGAAAAGATTTAAAAGAGTACCAGTGCTTACCATTAGGATAATTGTCTGAAGAATGTAAGAACAAGGACTACAAAAGATATAGATGTATGAACACCTGCAAAGTATCACGAGTTAGACAAAACAAAGATCTTTTCAACGTGTTAGCTATCTCTTCTGATCCAGTCATATCATCTATGAGGTATGTAAGAACACAAAAAGATCTTACAGATGCGTATAGCTCAGAAATTGTTGCTTTGTTAGATATATGTTCCAGTGACGATGACTATGTTAAGATAAAATAAGTTTCTCGTTTCTTATCACAACAATGAAAAACGGATTTACTAATCAATTTTGTTACTTTATTGAAAAATAAGATATCTATGTACAAGTTAATTTTTTGTTTCAAATAAAAGAATTAATTAATTTAGTAATTTATAAATATATACTTTTCGTTATTGCATTTCTCTAAAGTTTATCAAATTTATTTTAAAGCTTAGGCATTTCGCCTTCAAACGAGTATTAAATTTTTATAGAAATCAATACGTCTATCGAGTTTGGTACAAATTGGTAAAGCGGTTACTAAGATCAAACTTTTTAGCATACACGGGCAGTGCCACTCCCCTTTTCCAAAATTCGTTGGCTGTTTAATCTTGAGCTCAAATAAAATTTCATTGAACCACTTTCAATAACTTTAAGTTATTAATAAAATACATATTTGGCTTGTAAATTAAAATAAAAAACATGTAAAATTTTACGATGAATTTTGAAGCAACTTGTTATTGTGGCACCAAAAACGGACATTTGAGTTTTATAAGAGTATTGCCATTTAAAAGAAACAATACGTCTATCGATTTTGGTAGTTATTGATTACGTGACTACTTAGATACAACTGTGGGAAGTGCCACGCTATCTTATCAAAATCATTAGTTTGTCGTATTTAATGCGTAAATACGTCATTATAAGACAAATCTCATCTTATTTTTTTATTTTTTACTAAAAACATTTTGTTTTGCATTTTTCTAAAAATTTTCGAGTTTGACGAATTTTTTTGAAGCACCCTGTATCTGTGACATTCTGAGCTTTCACACAATAAAACTTCAAATAATTAGCTTTCATTTGCATTTTAAATTTTAAAATATCTTCATTGGTTCAAAAGTTATGATTTTTGCAAAGAAAAAACTCAAAAGGCGCCACTGTGCGTTGGCCAGAGGCATTCGCGCTAAGAGATATTTCTGCAGTTACGGTTGTAAATAAATTTTTTAAGGAATATATTTCACGTTTTGGGGTTCCATTGGAAATAACAACGGATCAGGGCTCCCAGTTTACTTCAAACTTATTCTCAGAATTAACGAAACTTCTTGGAAGGAAGTAGAACGCTTCCGTAGACAACTTAAATCTTCAATAATGGCTAGGAATGGGTCCAGAAATTGGTATGAAGAGTTGCCAATAGTGCTTATCCGTTTGCGATCGACTTTTAAGGAGATATTCCGGCAACACCAGCTGAAATGGTTTATGGCCAAAATTTAAGATTACCTGGTGAATTATTTTTTTCAACTACAGAGAATGTAACTTCAGCGGATGTTTTAAGTAGTTTGCGTGAACATTTTAAAAATTGTAAATCAAATTTAGAACATCATCAAAATTCCAGCAGTATTTTTGTTCCAAAAGATTTAAAAGATTGCCATTTTGTTTTTGTACGTGTGATAAACAAGCATTCCTTGCAGCATCCGTATGTGGGTCCTTATAAAGTTATTGAAAAAAATATCAAAAACTTTAAAATTGAGATAAATAATGAAATCAAATCTATCCCTATTAATCGTTTAAAACCAGCAAATGTTGATAAAATACAGATACCTAACACAAAAACAAAAAAGAAAGTTACTTTTAATTTATTTAGCGTTAAATCACCGGAAGGGGAAGTAATGTAGGGTTATATTTATATTCAACTTTAAATGAATCTACGTTAAAGAAATTGAATTTTTGTTCTTGTTAATTTTTTATATTTCAATTTTGAAATTATTCTTTCAAAGATTTTCATTCGGTTATGAATTTTAAAAACAAACTGTAACGTGCGTTTAGGAGTCTTTAAAATAAAGATATTTTATAAAAAAAATAAAATAGTGTGTGTATAATTAAATAGTGGTATATTTATCGACCACCACATGGTCCTACATGTTTTATGCCGACTTCCAACGACATTTGCAAGGCAGATGAACTTTCACTGAGAAACATTTCTTGGCAGAAATACACTCGAATTCACTGCCGAGGGACGAACTCGTTAGAAAGTTTTCTAATTGAGACAACTTGCTTCTAAATTTTTGATGTTGCTTTCCCTGTGACTTGAACCCAGTATTTTTGGTATGGTAGGCGGAGTACGCTACGCTATATAGTAAGGGAAAATCGAAATTTGAAAACTGAATTCCACACGTGTCCCTTAAAGACAATTTATTTTCAAACACAATTTTTTCGAATAAGCGTATTAATATTTTTTTTGTTATTTTAACAAACCAAATGTAGTATTTTTTATACTCAGTTGAGCAGAACTCACAGAGTATATTAAGTTTGATTGGATAACGATTGGTCGTACAGGTATAAAAGAATCGAGATAGATAGACTTCCATATATCAAAATCATCAGGATCGAAAAAAAATTTGATTGAGCCATGTCCGTCCGTCCGTCCGTCCGTCCGTTAACACGATAGCTTGAGTAAATTTTGAGGTATCTTGATGAAATTTGGAATGTAGGTTCCAGCACTCATCTCAGATCGCTATTTAAAATGAACGATATCGGACTATAACCACACCCACTTTTTCGATATCGAAAATTTCGAAAAACAGAAAAGGTGCGATAATTCATTACCAAAGACAGATAAAGCGCTGAAACTTTGTAGGTGGGTTGAACTTATGACGCAGAATAGAAAATTAGTAAAATTTTGGACAATGGGCGTGGCACCGCCCACTTTTAAAAGAAGGTATTGTAAAACTTTTGCAAGCTGTAATTTGGCAGTCGTTGAAGATATAATGATGAAATTTGGCAGGAACGTTACTCCTATTACTCTATGTACACTTAATAAAAATTAGCAAAATCGGAGAAGGACCACGCCCACTTTAAAAAAAAAAATTTTTTAATAAAATTTTAACAAAAAATTTTATATCTTTACAGTATATAAGTAAATTATGTCAACATTCAACTCCAGTAATGGTACGGTGCAACAAAATACAAAAATAAAAGAAAATTTCAAAATGGGCTCCAATTTTCATTTAATTTGTCTAGGATACTTTTAATGCCATAAGTCCAGCAAAAATAGATTTTATGACGTTAACTGTTTTCTGTGAAAATGGGCGAAATCGGTTGAAGCCACGCCCAGTTCCGTCTATCCTTCCGCATTGTCCTTAACACGATAACTTGAGCAAAAATCGACATATCTTTACTGAACTTCGTTCACGTACTTATCTGAGCTCACTTTATCTTGGTATAAAAAATGAACGAAATCCGACTATGACCACGCCCACTTTTTCGATATCGAAAATTACGAAAAATGAAAAAATGCCATAATTCTATACCAAATAGGAAAAAAGGGATGAAACATGGTAATTGGATTGGTTTATTGACGCGAAATATAACTTTAGAAAAAACTTTGTAAAATGGTTGGGACACCTACCATATTAAGTAGAAGAAAATGAAGAAGTTCTGCAGTGCGAAATAAAAAACCCTTGAAATCTCGGCAGGTATTACATATATAAATAAATTAGCGGTATCCAACAGAAAACGCCTTCACATATACAACTACCACCACTCCCTTTTAAAACTCTCATTAATACCTTTACTTTCTTTTGATACCCATATTGTACAAACGCATTCTAGAGTCACCCCTGGTCCACCTTTATGGCGATATCTCGAAAAGGCGACCACCTATACAACTACCACCACTCCCTTTTAAAACCCTCATTAATACCTTTAATTTGATACCCATATCGTACAAACAAATTCTAGGGTCACCCCTGGTCCACCTTTATGGCGATATCTCGAAACGGAGTCCACCTATGGAACTAAGGATCACTCCCTTTAAAATACTCATTAACACCTTTCTTTTGATACCCATATTGTATGTACAAACAAATTCTAGAGTCACCCCTGGTCCACCTTTATGGCGATATCTCGAAACGGCGTCCACCTATGGAACTAAGGATTACTCCCTTTTAAAATACTCATTAACACCTTTCATTTGATAGACATGTCATACAAACACATTCCAGGGTTCCCCTCGGTTCATTTTCCTACATGGTTATTTTCCCTTATGTTGTCACCATAGCTCTCAACTCAGTATGTAATGTTCCGTTACACCCGAACTTAACCTTCTTTACTTGTTTTTTTTTTAAATTTTAATAGTTTCGCTGAAGTATCACCTGACTGACTGATCGCGAACAAACTGATGCTTTTTTGCGATTTTTCACACACATATGCATACAAATATTTCAAGAGCAAGTTTCTATTTTTATTAAGACATGTACCACGCAATATTAATGTACTAAATACTTTGTCTAAAAAATTAAAATTTGTCTTTAGTTAAAGTCTAAAAATCTTCCATAGCTGGACCTCGAGTCAGCTCAGCAAACGTTGGGCGGACACTACGTCTTGCAGGGTAGTAAGATCTTTCTGGCCGAAAGTGGATGGCAGGAGGTCTCCTGAAATAATTGGGTTCACTAAGGCTCACCTATCAATGGTCATTGGGGTTGTGACAGGGCACTGTCCCATGGGTATCCATGTGGTACGTCTCAATATATTGGAAACTCCATCCTGCTGCAGCTGTATGGAGGATGCTGAGGTGGAATCACGAAAACACTTTATGCTTGATTGCCGAGCTTTTGCCAGAACTAGGCGAAAGTATTTCGGTCGTGACTCACTTGGATCTCCCGAGGAGCTATCCAAGGTTGAGATCGGGATCATTCGGAACTTTATCGTTGCTACCCAACGATTCTCTAAGTAGTTATATCTACGTCACCGTTAGTTTAGTTTATTATATGTGGTATCACAACGGACCGTCGTGTTGTCCAAGCGAGCTTCCCCTATCAGGGAAGCTACCACCCAACCTAAGCTAACCTAACCTAAAGTCTAAAAATGAAAAAAATGCATACGATTTATCCCGTACCAACCGTGGAATACTCCAGTAGCAATTATTGTGAAGAGCGGGTGGAGCATTATGACCTTCACTGGGTGCTTCAACGCTGCCTCCGATTAGGATGACATGGAAGACTTCCCTCTAGAATCTGAGAACTCTCTGAACATTGGTTACCAGGTCGCCCTTTTCGTACTGACAGAAATTTGACCCGGGCTTGAAACCTACCATCTTTCGTTTTTTGATAACATTTTTAAATTTTCCTATACTCTGTGCCGTATTCTTCGATCGGGTGACAGCCATTTAACTTTATGGATCTTTTAAGGTTTGAAATTTGAGCCGGAAATGAAAACATTTCGGGAACCAGCGATGTCGATTGTCCTCACTCCATTAATTAATATCTGAAATTGCTTCGTAAATGTATTTTTATGAACAACTAGCTGGCCCAGCAGATGTTATCCTGCCCGGTAATATTCCTTCCAGTTCTTTACAAACTTTTCCTGGAAACGGAAGCATTCAGAAGCCCCTATAAAAAATTCCGCACCTCGCTTCTTATCTCAAGCTTTACCTCTCCGTTCGCTTTCTCCCTCTTTTCTCCTTTAAATATTTCTTTATTTTTCCTTTCTCTTTCCCCTTCCTATTCATTTCCTTTTCTCTTTCCCTTTTTTCCCCTTTTCCTTTCATTTAGAAAAGAGGTGTGGCACCCCCAATCAGATAAACTTCAAGGATAATAAAACACAAATAGTTCAAATTTCAATGGTCTTTATTTGAACGGAATCGAAATCAGTCGAGAGCCATATGATGAACAATGTTTTTTGTTTTGTTTTCCGGCGCAAAAACAAACAACGAAGACGGTTTCCCAACACGCGAACAGGCAACGTACAGCTGACCGTGCGAAAAACAGCTAAATTCGAGATCAATCCCACATACTTCCAACGATTGGCCTTGCGATTTATTGATTGTCATCGCAAAAGCCAATTGAACGGGAAACTGAATCGGCTTGAATTGGAATGGAAGATCAGATGGAATAATCGTAATTCGTGGGATAAGGACTTCCTTTCCCTTGAATTTGCCCTCGAAGATCGTAGCTTGAATCACATTGTTCATCAGTTTCTTCACGGACAACCCGGGTGACGTTCATGAATCGAAAACGAAAACAGCCGCCAAATTGCCTCGTTACAACTCACGTAACGTCCAAGTTGAAATTTCGTTACCTCGTCGTTTGCATTCGGTTCAACAATGCCAAATACCGCCATGTCGCTCCCTTTTTTCAGATATTTGCAAACGTATTTGATGGATTTAATGGAATTGCAGTACTCAACATTGCAGTGAGTTGAGAACGTTTTCGACAAAAGCGGACAATATGGAACGATCCAGCGGTTATCGACGATAAAATTGTTTCCTTTCACTTTCATCACTATTGATCTGCCATTGTAATCTGGAGAACGACGCCAATACAATGGATATCCGTCGATTCCAGAGATTGTGTCAGCCACCAACGGACGGGGGAAAGTTTTGTGCAATTTCCGTTTTCCATGCACGGCGAGTCTGGGTTGTGGACTCCGCAAGGCCCATAGATCATGTTCGTTGTCACAATGGAATACAGCTCCGGATCAGTTTCTGGATCTGGTATTTCGGCCGAAATGATCGAATCAATATGATCTGGACGGATCGTGTCGAGCATCCAAAGCAAAATGTGTGCATGTGGTAAGCCACGCTTCTGCCATTCAACCGAGTACATCCAACAACGAATTATGCCAAAAACCTTATGCTTAACGATGTAATCCATGAGTACTTTGACCTTTTGTCTGAACACTCGTGTAATGATGTCATGTCGATCGCTGGATGTTTGTCCTGTCAGCAAAAGATTCGTAATTTCAGGACATTTCGGACTGCAAGTGAACGTGATGAATAAATCCGGCCGTCCGTAATTCCGCACATACGTCATCGCATCCTGAGCGTACTCATGCATATGGCGCGGGCTTCCAACGTAAGTAGCTGGAAGAATGGTCAAACAACCGATGTTGGTTGCGTCTCCTTCAGTAGTAATGGCATCACGCAAGTGTATGTATTCATCTGATCGTAACTTGGACTTATTGAAACGAATGAAATTGAGGCGCTCCGTTTCGACCTTGACGTACATGTCAACGCAGTACTGTTGAAACAACCGGCGATATCTCAACAGATGATTGTCAACATCGCGCCGAATCATCAAACGATACGCATAAAAATTCATTGAGCTGACCTTCTTATTCGTTTCTTCTCCTGAAATATGAATTCGAACTCGGTTGCAAAATAAAATAGAAGTGATGACTTGTAAACAAACCTGTCGTTGGATTAACCATACTCTCCACTACAGAACATCAACGGGTATTGAAGTGCATCATATGACCGATGCGTCTCGTAAACGCGCTTCAATTGTCCACCATCCCGACGGTAAAGAACAATATCGCGTGATTCCTTATTCTCGCCAACAATCACCACTGCGGCTTTATTGATAGTGGGAGCATTGAATTGTCTTGCATGGCCTCCAGCGGGTCTTTTGTTCAATTGCCGAATCACCAACGAAATATATCTGAAGGAACTTATGATCTTCGTTCGGTAGTGGTAACAAAGCGCCCGCTGGATGGTGAATTTGCCCTTGAATCTGAATGTTTGGAAGCAATTTCGAAAAAATATAACAATAATTGTTCATTTTGATAATAATGGGACATCATTACCTTAAAAGTGGGACTGTAGCCGGGTACATCAACAACTTGGGCTCCAAATGATGTCATTTGAAAGCATCCGTTATATTTTTGTGTATTCTCTAGAAAATGTTTTGATTGGATTGTATTTCCATAGAGTAATGAATACAATGGCTCTGGCGGGTGGGTTAAAACGGGTAATTTCACTTTACCACCAGCGCAGCATAATCCGGGGGTTTCTGATTGAAACTTCAAAGCATTGCAATGCTGGCATACGACAGACAATGAGCCGATATCAACTCAGCGAAAATCTTTGTAGGCTATTGCTGAATCGTATTCTAAAGCAGCGCAATTCAAGCCTACATTTATGAGTGGTGTTCTAACATTTTGTTGAATTTGTGGTGGTGATTGTGCAGCACGAACTTGTGCAATATGGGCACGTCTCTATTCATTTTCTTCTGCACGTTCCTCTTGCGTTTGATTATCACGGACATTCTGACTAATTATTGTACGGCGTGTACGTCGTCCAAGGTTTAATAATAGGAGGCATTAGTCAAGCAAATAATTCTAGCTAAAATGCAATAAAGTAATTTTTGACTAATCCTATTAAAAAGAAAATTCTTAAAAAAAGAATACTTCCGGAATGAATGTATCGCAATATATGCCCGCAGTTCTAGAAGATAACCTCACTTTTTACACGCAAACTTATTTCCTTTAAAAATGATCGAATTGATAAATATCGCAATGGAATTTCAATTGATCGTAATGCTTGTACCGTTTGTGGATGTGATACGCGATATATGACTATCCGAAATCCGAAAAATAAATTGATGAACACGAAAATCACAAAAACTCGAATCAATTGCAGCAAGAAAAATAGCACATTTGTTTAATAAAAAATGACAATGAGAAAAGTGCACCAAATTACGCTCAACCTAAGCACAGCGCCATCTGTTATTTATCTCGTTAATTTCTCCACTCAAAATGCAATTTATCACAATGAATTTCACAATTATCCGAAACTTACAGAAACACAGCACCATTTGTTATTTATCTCGTTATATTAATAATCAATTTTCGATTTCTCCAATTTTCCGACTTTTCCGCAGGGTTTTCCCAAAATTTTCTTTCGTAAAAACCTCGCAGCAATTACGAAGAACTGAAACAAAAAAAATTTGAGACAAATCGGTCCTGCCGTTCCCAATTTTAGATTTCTCCAATTTTCCAACTTTTCCGCAGGGTTTTCTCAAAATTTTCTTTCGTAAAAACCTTCTCCTAGAAATTACAAAGAACTGAAAAAAAATTTGAGCCAAATCGGTCCTGCCGTTCTCAATTGATGAATTACTATACATTTCTCACACCATTTTTATATTTTATATATAGATATATATATATATATTATATATTTATATAGGATAGGTTAGGTGGTAGCTGCCCTGATAAGGATAGCTCACTTGGACAACACGAAGGTCCGTTGTGATACCACATACACCAAAAATACCGGTGACTTAGATCTAGCTACTTAGAGAATCGTTGGGTAGCAACGATAAAGCTCCGAATGATACCGATCTCAACTTTGGATATATCCTCGGGAGATCCAAGTGAGTCGCGAGCGAAGTACTTTCGCCTAGTTCTGGCAAAAGCTGGACAATCAAGCATAAAGTGATTTGGCGATTCCACCTCATCATCCTCCATACAGCTGCAGCAGGATGGAGTTTCCAGTATATTGAGACGTACCGCATGGATACCCATGGGACAGTGCCCTGTCAAAACCCCAATGACCATTGATAGGTGAGCCTTAGTGAACCCAATTATTTCAGGAGACCTCCTGCCATCCACTTTCGGCCAGAAAGATCTTGCTACCCTGCAAGACGTGGTATCCGCCCAACGTTTGCTGAGCTGATTCGAGGCCCAGCTATGGAGGAGCAAACCACAGGTGGCCAGCGGGATCCCGAAATCCCTACAGCCATCTTCATCCGGTTCAGTTGTTCCGATGCGGGCTAAGAGATCCGCTTGACAGTTACCCGGGATATCACTATGGCCCGGGACCCAGATAATCTTAATTATAAAACAAGTAAGGAAGGCTAAGTTCGGGTGTAACCGAACATTACATACTCAGTTGAGAGCTATGGAGACAAAATAAGGAAAATCACCATGTAGGAAAATGAACCTGGGTAACCCTGGAATGTGGTTGTATGACATGTGTATCAAATGGAAGGTATTAAAGAGTATTTTAAGAGAGAGTAGGCCATAGTTCTATGGATGGACGCCATTTAGGGATATCGCCATAAAGGTGGACCAGGGCTGACTCTAGAATGTGTTTGTACGATATGGGTATCAAATGGAAGGTGATAATGAGTATTTTAAAAGGGAATGGGCTTTAGTTCTATAGGTGAACGCCTTTTCGAGAAATCGCCATAAAGGTGGACCAAGGGTGACTCTAGAATGTTTGTGCGATATGGGTATCAAACGAAAGGTGCTACTGAGCATTTTAAGAGGGAGTGGGCATTAGGTCTATAGGTGGACGCCTTTTCGAGATATCGCCATTAGGGTGGGCCAGGGGTGACTCTAGAATGTGTTTGTATGATATGGGTATCAAATGAAAGATGGTAATGAGTATTTTAAAAGGGAGTAATCCTTAGTTCTATAGGTGGACGCCTTTTCGAGATATCGCCATAAAGGTGGACCAAGGGTGACTCTAGAATGTTTGTGCGATATGGGTATCAAACGAAAGGTGCTACTGAGCATTTTAAGAGGAAGTGGGCATGAGGTCTATAGGTGGACGCCTTTTCGAGGTATCGTCATTAGGGTGGGCCAGGGGTGACTCTAGAATGTGTTTGTACGATATGGGTATCAAACGAAAGGTGTTACTGATCATTTTAAGAGGGAGTGGGCATTAGGTCTATAGGTGGACGCCTTTTCGAGATATCGCCATTAGGGTGGGCCAGGGGTGACTCTAGAATGTTTGTACGATATGGGTATCAAACGAAAGGTGTTACTGAGCATTTTAAGAGGGAGTGGGCATTAGGTCTATAGGTGGACGCCTTTTCGAGATATCGCCATTAGGGTGGGCCAGGGGTGACTCTAGAATGTTTTTGTACGATATGGGTATCAAATGAAAGGTGGTAATGAGTATTTTAAAAGAAAGTAATCCTTAGTTCTATAGGTGGACGCCTTTTCGAGATATCGCCATAAAGGTGGACCAAGGGTGACTCTAGAATGTTTGTACGATATGGATATCAAACGAAAGGTGTTACTGAGGATTTTAAAAGGGAGTTGGCATTAGGTCTGTAGGTGGACGCCTTTTCGAGATATCGCCATTAGGGTGGGCCAGGGGTGACTCTAGAATGTTTGTACGATATGGGTATCAAACGAAAGGTGTTACTGAGCATTTTAAGAGGGAGTGGGCATTAGGTCTATAGGTGGACGCCTTTTCGAGATATCGCCATTAGGGTGGGCCAGGGTGACTCTAGAATGTGTTTGTACGATATGGGTATCAAATGAAAGGTGGTAATGAGTATTTTAAAAGGGAGTAATCCTTAGTTCTATAGGTGGACGCCTTTTCGAGATATCGCCATAAAGGTGGACCAAGGGTGACTCTAGAATGTTTGTACGATATGGATATCAAACGAAAGGTGTTACTGAGCATTTTAAGAGGGAGTGGGTATTAGGTCTGTAGGTGGACGCCTTTTCGAGATATCGCCATTAGGGTGGGCCAGGGGTGACTCTAGAATGTTTGTACGATATGGGTATCAAACGAAAGGTGTTACTGAGCATTTTAAGAGGGAGTGGGCATTAGGTCTATAGGTGGACGCCTTTTCGAGATATCGCCATTAGGGTGGGCCAGGGGTGACTCTAGAATGTTTGTACGATATGGGTATCAAACGAAAGGTGTTACTGAGCATTTTAAGAGGGAGTGGACATTAGGTATATAGGTGGTCGCCTTTTCGAGATATCGCCATTAGGGTGGGCCAGGGGTGACTCTAGAATGTTTGTACGATATGGGTATCAAACGAAAGGTGTTACTGAGCATTTTAAGAGGGAGTGGGCATTAGGTCTATAGGTGGACGCCTTTTCGAGATATCGCCATTAGGGTGGGCCAGGGTGATTGTAGAATGTGTTTGTACGATATGGATATCAAATTAAAAGTATTAATGAGGGTTTTAAACGCGAGTGGCCCTTAGATGTATATGTGAAGGCGTTCTCGCGATATCGACCAAAATGTGGACCAGGTGATCCAGAAAATCATCTGTCGGGTACTGCTAATTTATTTATATATGCAATACCACTAACAGTATTCCTGCCAAGATCCCAAGGGCTGTTGATTTCGCCTTGTAGAACTTTTTCATTTTCTTCTACTTAATATGGTAGGTGTCACACCCATTTTACAAAGTTTTTTCCAAAGTTATATTTTGCGTCAATAAACCAATCCACTTACCATGTTTCATCCCTTTTTTCGTAGTTGGTATAGAATTATGGCATTTTTTTCATTTTTCGTAATTTTCGATATCGATAAAGTGGGCGTGGTTATGGTCGGATTTCGGCCATTTTTTATACCAAGATAAAGTGAGTTCAGATAAGTACGTGGGCTAAGTTTAGTAAAGATATATTGGTTTTTGCTCAAGTTATTGTGTTAACGGCCGAGCGGAAGGACAGACGGTGGACTGTGTATAAAAACTGGGCGTGGCTTCCACCGATTTCGCCCATTTTCACAGAGAACAGTTACCGTCACAGAATCTATGCTCCTACCAAATTTGAGAAGGATTGGTAAATTTTTGTTCGACTTATGGCATTAAAAGTATTCTAGACAAACTAAATGAAAATGGGCGGAGCCACGCCCATTTTGAAATTTTCTTTTATTTTTGGATTTTGTTGCATCATATCATTACTGGAGTTGAATTTTGACTTAATTTACTTATACACAGTAAAGATATTAACTTTTTTGTTAAAATTTGAATTTAAAAAAATTTTTTTTTAAAAAGTGGGCGTGTTTCATCCAATTTTGCTAATTTTTATTTAGCACATATATAGTAATAGTAACGTTCCTGCCAAATTTCATCATGATATCTTCAACGACTGCCAAATTACAGCTTGCAAAACTTTTAAATTACCTTCTTGTAAAAGTGGGCGGTGCCACGCCCATTGTCCAAAATCTTACTAGTTTTCTATTCTGCGTCATAACATCAACCCATCTGCCAAGTTTCATCGCTTTAACCGCCTTTGGCAATGAATTATCGCATTTTTTCGGTTTTTCGAAATTTTCGATATCGAAAAAGTGGGCGTGGTTATAGTCCGATATCGTTCATTTTAAATAGCGATCTGAGATGAGTGCTCAGGAACCTACATACCAAATTTCATCAAGATACCTCAAAGTTTACTCAAGTTATCGTGTTAACGGACGGACGGACGGACATGGCTCAATCAAATTTTTTTTCGATCCTGATTATTTTGATATATGGAAGTCAATATCTATCTCGATTCCTTTATATATGTACAACCAACCGTTATCCAATCAAACTTAATATACTCTGTGAGCTCTGCTCAACTGAGTATAAAAATTTTTTTTTAAAGTGGGCGTGGTCCTTCTCCGATTTTGCTAATTTTTATTAGGCGTACATATAGTAATAGGAGTAACGTCCCTGCAAAATTTCATCATGATATCTTCAACGACTGACAAATTACAGCTTGTAAAAGTTTTAAATTACCTTCTTTTAAAAGTGGGCGGTGCCACGCCCATTGTCCAAAATTTTACTAATTTTCTATTCTGCGTCATAAATTCAACTCATCTACCAAGTTTCGTCGCTTTATCTGATTTGGTAATGATTTATCGCACTTTTTCGGTTTTACGAAATTTTCGATATCGAAAAAGTGGGCGTGGTTATAGTCCGATATCGTTCATTTTAAATAGCGATCTGAGATGAGTGCTCAGGAACCTACGTACCAAATTTCATCAAGTTACCTCAAAATTTACTCAAGTTATCGTGTTAACGGCCATGCGGAAGGACAGACGGACGACTGTGTATAAAAACTGGGCGTGGCATCAACCGATTTCGCCCGTTTTCACAGAAAACAGTTAACATCATAAAATCTATGCCCCTACCAAATTTCAAAAGGATTGGTTAATTTTTGTTCGACTTATGGCGTTAAAAGTATCCTAGACAAATTAAATGAAAAGGGGCGGAGCCACGCCCATTTTGAATTTTTTTTTTTATTTTTGTATTTTGTTGCACCATGTCATTACTGGAGTTGAATTTTGACATAATTTACTTATATACTGTAAAGATATTACATTTTTTGTTAAAATTTTACTTTAAAAAAATTTTTTTTTTAAAAGTGGGCGTGGTCCTTCTCCGATTTTGCTAATTTTTATTAGGCGTACATATAGTAATAGGAGTAACGTCCCTGCCAAATTTCATCATGATATCTTCAACGACTGACAAATTACAGCTTGCAAAAATTATAAATTACCTTCTTTTAAAAGTGGGCGGTGCCACGCCCATTGTCCAAAATTTTACTAATTTTCTATTCTGCGTCATAAATTCAACTCATCTACCAAGTTTCGTCGCTTTATCTGTCTTTGGTAATGATTTATCGCACTTTTTCGGTTTTACGAAATTTTCGATATCGAAAAAGTGGGCGTGGTTATAGTCCGATATCGTTCATTTTAAATAGCGATCTGAGATGAGTGCTCAGGAACCTACGTACCAAATTTCATCAAGTTACCTCAAAATTTACTCAAGTTATCGTGTTAACGGACGGACGGACGGACGGACGGACGGACATGGCTCAATCAAATTTTTTTTCGATCCTGATTATTTTGATATATGGAAGTCTATATCTATCTCGATTCCTTTATATATGTACAACCAACCGTTATCCAATCAAACTTAATATACTCTGTGAGCTCTGCTCAACTGAGTATAATAATTCGATGCAATCGCAAGCGAGGTCGGGCACTCCCAGACCACCCTCGATCGCACTGTAGTTGAGCTCAAGGCCTTGATAGCCGCTTGGCTATCAGAGTAGATGTTAAATTTCCTAACCGTGGTAGCACTGGATAGCATTCCATCCACCGCATCCTTAATCGCAGCAATTTCCCCTTGGAATACACTGCAGTGATCAGCCAACTTAAACTTGCGGTTTAAATTTAGCTCTTGACAAAAGACCCCCCATCAACCTTTCCATCCAGCTTTGACCCATCCGTGAACAAGTTAACCGGTCCCATGCCCCAGATAATTCCTCTTCCCCAATCCTCTCTCTCAGGAATAACTGGGGTGAAGGTTGTATAGGGAGCAGTTATCGGCATACAGTAGTCCGTTCTGTCCGGGATAAAGTCGAAACTGGTAAGAAGGCTAGAGTGTCCGCGGTCAGAAAGTCTATATCCCATATCACGAAGCCTGACCAACGACCGTGCCGCGGCCGCCTTTCCCCGCAATATCTACTGGGTATATGTTCAGCATGACGTTCAGTGCCAAGGTAGGTGTTGTTCTGAGAGCGCCACTGATACCGATCAGCGCCGTCCGTTGCACTGACACTAACATTTTGGAGGTGCTCGCCGTGTCCAATGCTTTCCACCAGACCAGCACCCCATATAGCAGAATCGGTTTGACCACCATCTCATAAAGCCAGTGTACTATTCTTGGCGAGAGTCCCCATCTCTTTCCGATAGCTCCTCTAAAGCAGTACAAGGCAATGACGGCCTTCCTGGCCCGATCTTCCACATTGGGTCTCCAGGACAGTTTCTTGCCCAAAACAATCCCCAAATATTTAACCCTATCAGAAAGTACCAACGGTACCCCTCCAATTGAGGGAGTTCTGAAATCGGGCATCTTATATCTCCTTGTGAAAAGGACCAATTCCGTTTTTCCCGGGTTGCCCGCCAATCCACATGATTCAGCCCACCTAGCCACAGTATCCAGGTAGCCCTGCAGAACATCGCGCAGGGTGCCCAGAAATTTGCCTCTGACTAGGATAGCGAGGTCATCTGCATAGGCAACCACCCGACAACCATTGGCTTCCAACTCCACAAGAAGCTCGTTGACTACCACAACCCAGAGGAGAGGAGATAGGACACCCCCCTGTGGCGTGCCCCTATATTATAATTATATATATAGATATAAATTTTTTTATCGCCCAATACATGGAAAAAAGCGGTAGATGCTACAAATCTCGAGTTTGTTTGTGTGTTCGATATGTGTATTTTTTGAAAAGGAAACATGGTTATAAATAATATCATAACATCTTCCACCGTTTTTGAAGTAGATGCCACCCGATATTTCAAAATAGCTAAATAAAGTTTTTAGGTCAGCCTTACGAAGTTGATCATATAAAATAATAGCATTGTAGCTTTACAAATGACAAAAATATCCCGTTAAAATTTGAATTGTCACAGAATTGAATTTCATTTTGAAATAATATTTATTTTTTACAGGAGTATTAGCCGCGGTCAGAAGAAGAAGTGTGTTGAATTTCATTACAATACTTTTCTTTAAATGAAAGTCATTGCGAAAAAAGGTGTGATGATGACCCCTCGCTGACGGATAGACCGACGAATGGATGAGCAATGCTAACATTAACTTGTTTTGTCGGTTGAGACTACCGATTTTTCGATTGACTTAACTAGGATATCGAAAAAAATCGCTACCGAAACACCAAGACGCCTCTCTGGATCCGCCGATGACTTAATGAGTCCAAAGAAGTGTTACCATTAGGCATGATTCAATAAATAACACGAGGTTTGCTCGACTGACAAATTTTTTGACAATTGCAGCCATTTTGCACCCAAATCGAATTGACATCCGTTAACCGTGTTGTTTCTTTGCGATTTTTCGAAAAATATTAGTAGTAGAAATAGGAAGCAATCAGTTTACAAATACCCGATTTGTTAACTATGCCATGATCTATTAGTGTGGCTGAACATAGGTTTTATGAAAAGTACCGACACCAAGGAATCGTGCACTTTCGTAAACTTATCAACATACGAAACCTAAACCAATTCAAAATTCATCGTTCAACGTCAAAAACTCGACTAGTAAATCGATTCACGTAAAAATGTCATTAGTAGATAATGGAGATGCCACAACGAAATGTTCTCATTGAGCATGTTAACTTATTTATTCCGTATGTTCGGTACATTCATCTTTATTTATGAACTTGGGGAACCGGTTTATATTTGGAATATTATGTATATACTTATTTGATATATTCGGACCTCGTGAGGTAGTATCAAACGAACGTGTTTCGAATATTCCAAATTAACGGTTTATCCGGAACACTTCTACGAATACTTAACGGAAAACATCTTTCTGAAATTTCAGAATAAAATGGTGAATACTCCCTGTGTAGCAGGACCGCACAAAAGCTTTACTATTCTGTCATGGTCAAGGCCGGAATATAAAGTTCTAATACAATAAACCATTTTCTTTTATTTTTTGTCAGTTCATTGCGGCTGCTGAGTGGAGTATCACCCCTGTTCAAAATCGTCCTATCTCAAATATTTTTCAAAAATTTTTCCTATTTCGGTATTTGTCACAAACACGACCTATATTAGAATTAGATTGAAGAACGCCTTATCTCAGAATGCTTTTCATTAACTCCCTCTTTATGTCAAAATGCATTGAACTTATGCTCACATATTGAGTCTTTGAAACAAATTTTGAGATAGTGTATTTTTGAATAAAATTCTAACGTATGGCATTCTTCAAATAAATTCTGAAAGAATGACCAAACCAACATAACTATTTATCAATTCACGAAATATTTAGTAGAAAATGAATTATTTTTCTCAAATCCTGCTCGCTTTTTTATTATCACTACTAATATACTACTTTTAGTAGAACAATTTTCGCTGAAGGGCATTGAATTATTCCGTTTTTCTTACTTCGTAAAATCAACCCGTCCAGATTTGTCAATTTGGGAGTGTCAAAGCACTGTCATCATTGGAGAACAAACCTCTAGTAATTGAATCTTGGCCATTAGGTAGGTAGGTAGGTTGCTTTTCAAATTACATTGCAAATTACTACATATTCATACTCACATTTCAACTGATTGTAAAATTTCGTCATTTGCTCCCTTTCCTCCAACTGCATAGATTTTACGGTTTACTTCCACGACAGAATGTAAATGTCGCGGCTGGTTCATTGAGTGCAACCGTTGAAATAATTTAGTTTTGAAATTCCAGCATCTAACTTCGTCAATTGCTTTGTTGTTTCGAGAGCCGCCAATGAAAATTAAATTGTCATCCATAAGAATGACTTCCTCTGAGATATCCATTTTGATATCGACCCATTTCTGCCATAAATCGTCAGTTTTGTTATATTGAAAGATGGTTCCACTCTGCAATATTTTTTAATCGTTGTTTAAATTATGTAGCCAGACATTTAGAAGAAATAAGAAAAAAATTGAGGACCCAATTCCCTTAGTAGTTTTATTGCAAAAAAAAATTGTCATGGAAACTCCCAGCAATATCCAAAGTGCCGTTCCGAGTTTACAACTATAAGCAGAATGCGGTCCATTTATTTTTCTTGCTCCAAGCACTTTGGCATCGAAAAAAAATAAATTGACTGTAAAGAAATATAACACTTTATAAGTTCTGTAACGACAGCCTGTCTCCCTCCATACTGGCTTGAATGAGTGGCAGAGTGTATATGCGTCTATGTGTTTATGTGTTTTGTGTCCAGGTCCGTGCCTTAGCCGCAATGTTGCCATTAAAATAATATTAACATGATAACATTAACATTGACAACATTGTACCTGTAGTGAACCCAATGTTGCAACGGAAATTAGATGTTGCGCTTGGCATCATGTTGTTATAATAAGAAAAATTTCACCATGCTGCTAATAACCTAGCAGCCTTGACGAATGATATGTAACTATGTGTTTGTTCTGTTCGGTATTATGTAGGTGGATGTGTATTTGTGAAAGGCTATGAACGTGTGAATGCATCAGTGTAAGCGGTCAAGGCACGAACCAAATGTATCTGTGTAGGTGTTCGTTTTGTGGAGCGGTAAGCGTATGAATGTATGAGTGCATGATTGTATAGATGGAAAATACGGGAAAGCCGAAAAGAAAGTTTGGCATGTAATGGTAAAAATTTTCCGTTTTTGGGTAACGTTCCTTACCACGGCGGTGGCTATAAGAAGGGGAAAACTGAGTCAACGGGCCAAAGTCTTGTTTCAACAGTGCCCAGTGCAAGTGAGTAGTGAAAAATCACAAGTGAAGTGCGCGTTTACAACCGTAAATTACAAAGTGCATAGTCCTTAGTAGTGCGCGAATTAAACCGCTTTGTAAATAAAATTGTGCGCGTCGAAAAGTTTCCGCGGTACGTGCAAAGAGCTGGAATCAGTTGTCAAAAAATTACAAGTTACAAGAGGTAAGATATTATACTCTTTTTTAGGCATGCTTGACGGGAGCTGGGGCTTTAACCTTGCCTATCTCCAGAGCAAGCCAAAAGAAAACTTGCATCGACATATACATCTCTGCATACAAATATATGTATGTAGATGAATATATGACTATGCAGACAAGAAATCCGTAGGCAATTATGTACATATATGCACATAGATACACATTTGCTTTTGAATTTCTAAATAGATTTTCTTTTGTATTTAATTTCAGCGCACAATTGATTTTCCTTTGGGAAAGACCCACTGGGCACGTATATGGGCGGCGTACCGCCAAAAAGCAAATACATTATACTTGGCGGTCAACACAACAACAACAACTACCACGCACTACACTAAAATTTTAATTTGTTAGCGCACTCCACAACAACAACCACTATAGCATTTTCATATTGGCGATATAGGGCCGCAACAACCACAACGGCATTTTTTTATATTGGCGGCGTAACGCCCAACAACAACTACATCACATTGGCGGCATACCGCTCAACACCAACTATATCATCCCCATTACATTGGCGACGCAACGCCAACAACAACAACATCACACTGGTGACATTCCGGCCAAAAACAATTGCCACGCATCCACAAACACTACGTTCTATTTAATTCGTTGCATGCGCACACCAACAACAACAACAAATACTTCGTACAAATTCTTCAAAAACACAATAAAAATTGTCAACATCGATATCAATTTTCACCGGCGGCATTGGGCCGCAACAACAACAGCCACTACACCATACACAACAAAAAAAAAAGATACAAGACGATTTTTGGCAAAGCAGACAATAGAGGAAAACACTAGCAACAACCACAACGAAGTTGGTAACAACATTTTTATATTTTTTGGGGGCACTGTAAGGTAAACAGGAGTCAGCACAGTGCCCACGGTGCAGTGCAAGTTGCACTGCAGAGGGAGGGTAGACTCCACCTGACAGGACAGGCCTCCATCTTTTTCCCCTCTTAACTCTGCCCCTCACGTTTATTTCTATCTTTTTCAGATTTCTCTCTCCTTTCTATACACATGCAGGTATGAACCCTCTTTTTGTTCATGTGGCTGCGGGTGAGGTCGGTGGTGCAATACCCCGCCCAAGACGACGAGCTAGCCTGGGCCCGCAAGCATACCTGCTTGCCGCCGCTCCTCACCACCCAAACAGTCAGCCACGTAACAATGGCGCCCAACGACTGATCAAGATCGATCGCATACGGTCTTGGATGTGAGCGTATTAATAGTGATAAAGTTATAGCCGTGCTGACAATATATAAAAAAAAAACGTGAGTGAAAGAAAAGAAAAATTCGAAAGAAAACAAAAAAATTATAAAAAAAAAATTCAACAATTTTTCAGGTGCTTAAAAGCAAGCTCCTGAGGCTAAATGTGCGGAAGTCAGGGGTAAGTTTGTCGGAAGCGTTCCGGCAAAGAAGTATGTATGTGCGATCTGGGCAAACCAAATTAGTAAAATAAGTAAGTTCAAAATTGCATAATTTCGACTTAGTCCAAAAAATAAAACATGTGCGGACGTGGAACTGTGGGCAGAGCGCACCGATAAAGATCGGCGTACTCAGAACATAGTAATTAACCAAAAAAAAGGAGTGTAAAGAATCAAAAAAAATAAATGAGTAAATAAATGTCAGAAGAAAAGGAAAAGTGTGAGTGAAAAATTACTCAACAAAAATTTAAAAAGTGAAGTTAAATTACTTAACGAAAACTTTACTTCGAAAAATTTTCAATTTAGAAACTAGCAAGAGTAAAGCTCGAAGCCTTTCGCTTTCTTCACACCTTTTTTTTTTTTTGCACCAAAATCTATATCCCAAAAGGAACATACATATGGATAGAAATATACATATGTAAAAAGGTATGCGTTAAATACAAACGTGTTACTTGTTACAAGGACAGAAAAGAAATTTTGAAGTTAAATGGTGGTGATTATTTCTGCTTGCCGCCGCTCCTCACCACCCAAACAGTCAGCCACGTAACAATGGCGCCCAACGCTAATAGCCCGGTAATCTTTTTAGTTTTTTTGTCTTTCCATTTAGTTAATTTCTTTCAGTTTCATTTTGATCTACATAAATCCGCCTTAATTCCTTTTAGTTCCAAAAATTTTCTTTCAGTTCTTAGCTTTTGTATTCTCAACGTTAATAGCCCGATCAATTTTTCATTTCCACGCTAATTGACTACCTCTTACTTTAAATTTCCCAATATTTTTTTTATTTTAATCCGTACTTTTAATTTTTGAATTTCTTAATCTATTTTTTTTCTACCTTTCCTTCCTTAAATTTCCCAAATTTTGTTCTTCAGACCTTCTTACCCTTCCAAGCCCCTCCCTCTTTCCGTCTTCCAACTTAGGACAGGGACAGTCATGATGGCAACGCCGAGTGGGTTCACCTGACCGACAAGTGTCATCATGACCAGAGGATAGGGATTAGCTGAGTGTCCATGTCAGGGTTCCTTTGTTGAACTTTAACAGCTCGACAAAGTGGTAACTGGTATGGCACTTAGCTAGCGACGGACTTAGGTAGGAGATCGTGGCGAGCTGTTCAAGCTACCTTACCGGGAGTCCAGCACTGCTGGTAAGTGAGGTTTGCAGTCGTCGCCACGATATTTAGGAGTAGGAGGTGTGGCATCCACGCTTAGGAACAAGTTCTTGAACGTGAAGTGCCATACTTCCACGGACAGCACGAAAACTGACTACACAGGATATAGATACGAACGAACACACTGCCTTCACCGAACCTTCGCCAAGGCAGCACCGCACACACCAATACACACTCAATTTCAGTAGTGACTTTTTTTTACTGGCTAATTTCCAATTTAGTCTTTTTATATTTTCTTATTGGAATTATTTCCAAACAAATTTGTTCAAACTGCGTTATAAAATTTTTGGTTTTTGCTATTATATCGTTCTTAGGGTTGTTTCATATTGCTTTCCATTTTTAGTATTAGGGACTTGAAAAAAAAAATTTTTTTTTTTTACACATACATATGTATATTGAAAGTCGTATACATTTTGTAGGTGTTCACCATATTCCGTAAATTACAGAGTATCTTGGAATTTTTTTTGTAATAATTAGAACTAAGTTTTTATTTTTCTATTTTTATTTTTGAGCTTGGGTTTTGGGTGAACTTTATTAATTCCTTTCTAGGCGTTTAAGATATACAATTTCAGTTTGTTTTGTCATATCCACACCATTACTTGAATTACCATACACATATATACATACACACAAACATATTACCTATTAATTGATTGAATTTTTATATACCTACATTGTAATTTTTATATCTATTAGTTAATATCCATTATTTATATATATTTTTTTATTGGGTTTTGGGTGAATTTGAACCTGTTATCTTATAGTGTTTACGCTTTTATTATTTAGATCTGCAAATACAAACAGTTTGCTTTTATTGGAATATTTTCTTTGCATCTTATCTTTTTTTTTTTTTCTTTTTCGCATAATTTGTTTGTCTTTTTGTTTTTCCATTTGGGTTGCGGTCGGGATATCGATTCCTTGGAGGTATTATATATATTTATTCGATTGTTCCTGCGTTTTTTTGGGTTTTTGGATTAACAGTTTTTGCCGCTGCAGACAGTGAATGTCTGACCAAGGCCGGGAAAAATATACGGAGGAAAGATCTTTTGGGGGATTAGGAATTTTAGATTCCAATAGGCGTGTTACAAGGAGTCGTGCCAGGGCTCTTGAAAACCAGATTGCTGGTTCACTTTTCACGCAAATTGACACTGGTATTCCCAGGGTCGTCGACTTTGTGCCCACAGACTATTTCAATAGGTGCGCGTCGCGGATTTTCGGATCGTTTGGCCCTGAACGTCCGCTGGGGGTGTCTTTCGCGAACGGGGTGTCGTTCAACGACTCGGAAAATAGTTTAAATTTCTCGCAGAAAATCGATTTGGTGTGCCAAATGTCCGACAGCGAGAACGTGGGTGCACAGGGGGGCGATGTTCATTCGCGAAACGCACCAGCAGTAGTTCACGGTGGCCTAAATGCTCCTCGCACCGACGCCAGTGATCACGCAACCAATGTTGAACAGCTGAGCCGCATGATGGCGATGATGGCGCAACAACAAGATTTGGTGGTGCAAATGGCGGGTGAAGTGCGGAGCATCAAGACCAACGTGGATCATCTTGGTGGTCGCGTGGCAGAGATGGAGGCATCCAGTCACGCGGTGGGACATCGGTCCGCTGTGGCATCCACGCCCGAGCCTCAGAACCGTAGGGGGGAGCCTGCTACCCGCAATGGTATTCCGAGTGGCAGTCGGTTTACTGAGCGAGATGGTAGTGACCCTCCAAGGTGGAAAAAGTTAGATTTAGAAAAGTGGCACATCAAATTTGATGGGACCGATAAGGGTATAAGCGTCGAGAGCTTCATCTTTCGTGTTGAACGCATGCGGGAGCAACACAATATTTCCTACTTCCAGCTTTTCACGGACTTTCATAGTCTGGTTTCCGGCGGTGCCTTGAAGTGGTATTGGCAGGTCCTAGAGGACCATGCAGATGAGCCCGATTTCGGCTATTTCGAGCTGAAGGCCGAGATGCTAAGCCACTTCAAGTCTGCTGAGTCCGACTATGAAATAATCCGTGAAATAATGGAACGGAAACAGCAGCCCGCAGAAGCTTTCGACGACTTTTATAGCGAAGTCCACAACTTGACGTTCCGTTTGCGAAAGAGGATCCCTGAGAGGGAGTTGGTTGGCATCATCAGGGGCAACCTCAAACCGTACCTGGCCAACTTGACCTTCGCCATAAAAATGGACTCGTTGGCGGAGCTCAAGTCGGAATGCAAGAGAGCCGAAAAGCTTATTAAAGAAAATAAAAGTAGGTCGAGGGTCATTAATGAAATTAATTTTGAACAGCCAGAGCAATTAGGGGAAACAAAAGTCGAAGCTTTTGATAGGAAGCCTCAGCGCCCACCCCAACACCAATCCCAATCCCTACCCCAACACCAAACCACAGCCAATCCCAATAGTGTTCGTCCTTCTGTTAGTCCTGCGTCTAAGTCGACTGTCAACTCCTTTTGTGCATCACCCTTCCACTTGATGTTGTGTTTTTCGTGCGGTATGCCGGTGAATCACTTTGTGAAAAACCCGGCAGAAGCACAAAAACCAAATAAATGTTCGTCTTCGTTCCACAATATGGTCTGTTTTGCTTGTGGTAGTGATTCGTCCTTCTGTGTTTTTAAGCCCAAGCAGGGAAACCCGAGGCTGGCGGAGTTGACCGGGGACTCCAGCCAGAAGACAGGCAACCCGGCAACACTCAAATAAAAGTTTTGAGGAGAAGGGATACGGAAAACAGGGAAGAAGTGAAACAGGCAGGAATGACACGGGAAAAGAAGGAGATTAAGAGTTTACACCAAAGAAAGCTAGAGTACGAAGAAGCAAGAAAAAGAATATTTTGTGATACAATAAATGCAAGTAGGAAAAACAGAAATTTTATGAAGATAGAGAAGATGAGGGAAAAGAGAAAATATTTTAAAAGGTTGAAGAATAAAATAGTTGCAACAATTGTTACCGTGAAAGGAGATAACAGATTTTACGCCAAAACAAAGATAGGAGGTCATGAGGTTCTGGCTCTCTTGGACTCAGGGGCGAGTGCCAGCTGCTTAGGCAAAGACTCAGCTGCACTCCTTCGGGGAAAGGAAGCCTTGATTGTACCAATCAAGGGCCAAAATATCCGAACCGCGAACGGGGAGGAAACCGCCGTAGTAGGAGTAATAAAGTTACCGGTTGTGTGGGATAATTCGATGGAAGAATTAGAATTTTTGATAGTGCCAGGTCTACAACAAGAAGTTTATTTAGGTATAGACTTTTGGCAGGCATTCCGTATGAGTGTTGTGAGTAAAGGTTTGAGTGGTAGTGTGAATGGTGCCAGTGTGGCGGAGCTCGTGCCTGCCGAGGGTGACTTGTCTTTTGACGCTGTGCAGCACGTTTTATCGCCGGAGCAAGATGATATGTTGGAGCGCGTGAAGACCCAATTCCCGTCCTTCGCGGTACTGGGGTTAGGCCGGACAGACAAAGAGGAACACGTCATCGAGGTGGTGGACGAGAATCTGCCGGTCAAGCAACGCCATTATCCAATTTCGCCGGCCATACAAAAACTCATATACACAGAGTTAGATCGAATGTTGGACATGGGAGTCATCGAGGAGTCCAACAGTAGTTGGAATTCCCCCGTATCACTGGTCATTAAAGGAACGAAGAACCGGCTGTGCCTAGATGCTCGCAAAGTGAATGAAAGAACTATAAAGGACGCATACCCCTTACCACATATTGATGGAATTTTGAGCCGCCTACAAAACACGAGATATATCTCTGCAATTGATCTCAAGGACGCTTTCTGGCAGATTCCCCTCGAGAGAAAATCACGTGAGAAGACTGCCTTCACTGTCCCTGGCCGACCCCTTTACCAATTTACCGTCATGCCTTTCGGGTTGTGCAATGCAGGACAACGAATGTGTCGTCTCATGGACAAGGTCATTCCGGCCGCTTTACGTGAATGTGTTTTTGTTTATCTTGACGATTTGTTAGTTTGTTCTGTAGATTTCGAGTCCCATATGTGTTTACTGGAAAAGGTCGCTCGGTGTCTTCGCGAGGCTAAGTTAACAATTAACGTAGAAAAAAGCAAGTTTTGTTTTAAAGAAGTTCGATATCTAGGGTACGTAGTCGGGGATGGATGTATCAGGACGGACGCCAACAAAGTGGTAGCTGTGAGGGACTTTCCAGTTCCGAAAACCCCGAAGCAACTACGCCGGTTCCTGGGTATGTCGGGCTGGTACCGACGTTTTATACAGGACTATGCGACTATTGCAGCCCCGCTGCACGACTGCCTCAAGAAAGACAAAATCAAAAGGTTTGCAATGACGGAAGAAGCAATAAAATCATTTGAAATTTTAAAGCAGAGTTTGGTTACTGCACCGGTGCTCACACATCCTGACTTTAAGCGTCGTTTTTATATTCAATGTGATGCATCAACGGACGGAGTGGGAGGGGTTTTGTTTCAGTTGGACGATGACCAGAACGAAAGACCGATTGCATACGTTTCGGCAAAACTAAATAAAGCGCAGAAGAACTACAGCATAACAGAACTAGAATGCTATGCTGCGATCGTGAGTGTTAAAAGATTCCGACCTTATGTGGAAGGAACCCCGTTCACCATCATAACTGATCATGCCAGCCTCAAATGGCTCATGAATCAGAAAGATCTTTCTGGGAGGCTGGCAAGGTGGAGTTTGAAACTCCAGGGTTATGATTTCGATATCCAACATCGAAAAGGTGCGCAAAACGTGGTTCCCGACACACTCTCACGAATACACATGGACGAAATACTGACGAACGACAGAGCCATAGACGTGTGTCTCGAGTCACCGTGCTTCGAGTCGGAGGAGTATACGGAGTTAAAAAAGACGGTGACCGAGAACAAAGATAAGTTGCCAGACTTATGCATATCGGACGGTTACGTTTATAAACGGACGCAATTCGACAAGGGGGACGATCTTCTAGCGGACCAGACCTGGAAGCTCTGGGTTCCGTCGGAACTGCGACCGGGGCTGGTAGAGTCGTCTCATAGCTCACCGTCCGCTGGTCATGGTGGCATCCACAAAACACTGTCCCGACTACGTCAGAAATATTACTGGCCAGGAATGGTCACAGATGTATGCGCCCATATAAAAGATTGCGAAACTTGCAAAACAAATAAGACTCAAAACGTTTTTAAACAACCGATGATGGGTAAACAGAAGCTAACAGAACGACCTTTCCAACGTTTATTCATTGATTTTATGGGTCCTTATCCTCGTTCTAGTGATGGTAACGTGTATGTCTTTGTTTGTCTAGATCACTTTACTAAGTTTGTGTTCTTAAAACCTATGAGAAGGGCCACTTCAGCTGAGGTTATAAAATTTTTAGAGAAAGAAGTCTTTCACGTGTTTGGTGTGCCCGAATATGTCCATTCGGACAACGGCAAACAATTCGTCTCGGAAATATTCAAAGAGTTTTTGGAGAAATACGGCACGACACACGTGAGAACTGCATTTTATTCACCTCAGGGTAACGCTGCGGAAAGAGTCAACCGATCTGTGCTGCAGATAATTAGGTCCTTCATAAAGGGTAACCAAAAGAACTGGGACAAATGCGTCAGCGATGCCGCATTTGCACTACGCAGCGTTACTCACTCAGCCATCAACATGTCGCCATACTATGCCACTTTCGGTATGCCTATGATACAGCATGCTGCATCATATGAGCTATATCGAAAGTTGGCGGCGTTGAAGGATGGTGACGTGGAGATAGATACGGCTGGTGATAAAATGCAGATCATAAGAAAGAGAATTATGAAGGAGCTGAAGCTGGCCCACGATAGAAGTCAAAAGGTCTACGACACCAGGAGTAAGGATATAAAGTTTCAGATTGGACAAGTGGTATATCGCCGCAACTTCAAACAAAGCTCCCAAGTTGATAATTACAACGCTAAATTAGCACCGAAACAAGTAAAGTGTATCGTACTTAATTCTATAGGTAATTCAATGTACGAGCTTGGCGATAGTAGTGGGAAAAAGATCGGCGTATACCACGCTAAAGACATTTTTGGCAAAATAGCTTAATATTTTTTTTGTAGTGTTAGTACTCCTGTTCTATGTTATTTATTTATTTGTCGACGTATTGTATTTATTAGTTTATTGACGTATGTGATTATATTATTAAATTATTTTTATTTATATTTTTTTTTGACCTTTTGCTTTATTTGATTATTTTTGCATTTATTTAATTTTTTTTATTTTATTTATTTATTTATTTTACCTACTGGACTATTTGATCTGTGATCTTTTTTTTTATACATTTTTTTTTTGCCATCTGTGATATTTTATTTTATAATTTTTTTTTTTTTTTGTTGTTCTGCTAACTGTGATATTTTATTTTATTTTATTTTATTTTTTTTTTTATTTATTTTTTTATTTATTTTATCTGTGATATCTTATTTACTATTAGATATGTAGAGTAGTATCTGTGATATACGTTTAAGTAGTAGCATTAGCCCAGTGATTTAGTTCGTAGTTAAACAGAACAAAAGTCTAAAGGCGTGAAAAAAAAAATAGGCCCGGCATCGAGTCGTGGGTCGAGGCCACACGTTGGACGCAGGAAATAATACTTAGCAGGCTGCGTTTGGATTCTTTACGCACACGCTCCATAGTGCAGACACCATCGGCGGTTGCGAGCCTGTAACGACAGCCTGTCTCCATACTGGCTTGAATGAGTGGCAGAGTGTATATGCGTCTATGTGTTTATGTGTTTTGTGTCCAGGTCCGTGCCTTAGCCGCAATGTTGCCATTAAAATAATATTAACATGATAACATTAACATTGACAACATTGTACCTGTAGTGAACCCAATGTTGCAACGGAAATTAGATGTTGCGCTTGGCATCATGTTGTTATAATAAGAAAAATTTCACCATGCTGCTAATAACCTAGCAGCCTTGACGAATGATATGTAACTATGTGTTTGTTCTGTTCGGTATTATGTAGGTGGATGTGTATTTGTGAAAGGCTATGAACGTGTGAATGCATCAGTGTAAGCGGTCAAGGCACGAACCAAATGTATCTGTGTAGGTGTTCGTTTTGTGGAGCGGTAAGCGTATGAATGTATGAGTGCATGATTGTATAGATGGAAAATACGGGAAAGCCGAAAAGAAAGTTTGGCATGTAATGGTAAAAATTTTCCGTTTTTGGGTAACGTTCCTTACCATGGCGGTGGCTATAAGAAGGGGAAAACTGAGTCAACGGGCCAAAGTCTTGTTTCAACAGTGCCCAGTGCAAGTGAGTAGTGAAAAATCACAAGTGAAGTGCGCGTTTACAACCGTAAATTACAAAGTGCATAGTCCTTAGTAGTGCGCGAATTAAACCGCTTTGTAAATAAAATTGTGCGCGTCGAAAAGTTTCCGCGGTACGTGCAAAGAGCTGGAATCAGTTGTCAAAAAATTACAAGTTACAAGAGGTAAGATATTATACTCTTTTTTAGGCATGCTTGACGGGAGCTGGGGCTTTAACCTTGCCTATCTCCAGAGCAAGCCAAAAGAAAACTTGCATCGACATATACATCTCTGCATACAAATATATGTATGTAGATGAATATATGACTATGCAGACAAGAAATCCGTAGGCAATTATGTACATATATGCACATAGATACACATTTGCTTTTGAATTTCTAAATAGATTTTCTTTTGTATTTAATTTCAGCGCACAATTGATTTTCCTTTGGGAAAGACCCACTGGGCACGTATATGGGCGGCGTACCGCCAAAAAGCAAATACATTATACTTGGCGGTCAACACAACAACAACAACTACCACGCACTACACTAAAATTTTAATTTGTTAGCGCACTCCACAACAACAACCACTATAGCATTTTCATATTGGCGATATAGGGCCGCAACAACCACAACGGCATTTTTTTATATTGGCGGCGTAACGCCCAACAACAACTACATCACATTGGCGGCATACCGCTCAACACCAACTATATCATCCCCATTACATTGGCGACGCAACGCCAACAACAACAACATCACACTGGTGACATTCCGGCCAAAAACAATTGCCACGCATCCACAAACACTACGTTCTATTTAATTCGTTGCATGCGCACACCAACAACAACAACAAATACTTCGTACAAATTCTTCAAAAACACAATAAAAATTGTCAACATCGATATCAATTTTCACCGGCGGCATTGGGCCGCAACAACAACAGCCACTACACCATACACAACAAAAAAAAAAAGATACAAGACGATTTTTGGCAAAGCAGACAATAGAGGAAAACACTAGCAACAACCACAACAAAGCTGGTAACAACATTTTTATATTTTTTGGGGCTAGTTCACATACTTTGGCAACACAAACATCGGCGGAGGGAGGAGCTTTTCCAACAACATGTATAGTGACATTATGAATTTTACATATTTTGAATTTATTATTACGTTTATTTAAATATTGTTATAATTGTCAGAATTTTGATTGGGAACGGAGGAAAGGGTTAGTTCATTTCCGGGGCCAAGCATTTATGTTTCGAACATATAATTTTTGAGTTTTACCATAACTCCATATTTTATAAGTTAGTCGGAGCACTTTTGCCTCCACCTTTTTTTTTTTTCTCTTTTTGTCTCTCCGTTTCCTTCTCCTTTTTTAATTTTTCTACTTCAGTTTGACACTTAATTTTCTTGGTATTTTTATACCCCCACTTTCTACCATATACACATTTTTCTTTTGCATATGGTTTCTGCTACCTATGGTAGCACCAAATTGGAATTTCCAAATTTTCGAATTTTTGCCATTTTTCTTTTATAATTTTTTGTACTTACTTCTTTTATTATTGGCAAAAACAATTTCAACATCACACCCCGAGGGTGTATATGCACAGTGTGCTTTCAGCACCAAGAACATTTTTTTTTTGATTACACAATTTTTAATTTTTGCGTTTTACCATCACGCGGGCAGCTTTGATACTACCAAAGCACTCATTATCAAAGATCACCAGCGAGCGATCTTGGCTGAGTGTTTGAGGGTGGCTACCTTGAGTGTGGTCATAGGTACATATGCATGTTTGAGTTTTTTTTTTGTTTCAGCTACTCAACTGCAGCGGCGCCGTTGGATAAGAAGAGTAACTTGGTGAGTGTTTTCAGTGACATATTAAAATTTATCAAAATACACCTGTTTAGTTGTATGTACATGTGTTAGCACAGATTCCTGCTCTTGCAAAAATAGAACAGGAATTAGCAAATCCAAAAAATAAAAACAGATTGCGACGAACATATGTGCATGCATGAAAAACGTCACAAACGTACATTTGCACTTACATACATACCATTTGTTTTCATATACACATAAATCCCATTCCTTTGATGACCTACTTTTGCTGGTACATAATTGATCTTATGTTTACTTAAGTGGTTGCGGTAGGTCAGGGATTAGGGTACTTGAATTTTTTTATTCGCCCTCTTATTTTATTTTATTTGAATTTGTATCTATAGAATATAGAATTAGCTCCTATTAATAATATCGCATTAGGGTGGCCCTAAAAGTTTAAATTTTTTTGTTTGCGGCCAGACACTTGGTCTATTAGTCGTAGGTATTTTTTTTTATGGAATTGAATTTGGAATGTATCTACTGGTTCTTGCATTCTTATGAATTTTTTTATGTTCACCAGTAATAAAATTTAGCATTAAGTTTGAGCAATTTTTCTATTGTTACTTTGAGTAAACTTTTGAAACCCTTGGAAAATTATTTTGTAGTAAATTTTGATTTTAAAGTTTTGTTGAAATTATTGAACTGGTAGTAGGGTATTAGTTGGTAATTTGGAAACCAAAAGTTTTGTAAATAAATCATAAGAATTATGTTTGGGTGAAATTTTAATACTTTCAATAATGCAGGGCTAAGTCGAATTTTGGTGTTGGTGCTGCGCTTGCGCGCGGTAAGGTAAGGTGAAGGTGAGTGTTTAGGGAAAATGACTGAGTGACAGGGGACAGACCCATGTCAGGTTTGGGGGCACTGTAAGGTAAACAGGAGTCAGCACAGTGCCCACGGTGCAGTGCAAGTTGCACTGCAGAGGGAGGGTAGACTCCACCTGACAGGACAGGCCTCCATCTTTTTCCCCTCTTAACTCTGCCCCTCACGTTTATTTCTATCTTTTTCAGATTTCTCTCTCCTTTCTATACACATGCAGGTATGAACCCTCTTTTTGTTCATGTGGCTGCGGGTGAGGTCGGTGGTGCAATACCCCGCCCAAGACGACGAGCTAGCCTGGGCCCGCAAGCATACCTGCCTTGATATACATATAAACTGAATTCCCCATATATATTGTAACCTTTAACGATAATTAGGCTTTTTCGTCTGCGATAAAAAAATTACTTTACACCTAAATTATTAAATCTTACAGTTTATATCACAGTCCTAATTGTTCTAATAAAAAGCGTGTTAAATTTTGATGGTATAATTAAGAACATTTAGGACCTCCTTTTCTTGCTATCACAATGTAACACGCTTTTATTAGAACAATTAGGACTGTGATATAAACTGTAAGATTTAATAATTTAGGTGTAAAGTTTTAATGTTAAAAATATATAATTATGTACAATATGGAATTTTTTTGTCGCAGACGAATAGCCTAATTATCGTTAAAGGTTACAATAAACTTATAAAGTGTTATATTTCTTTACAGTCAATTAGTTTTTTCTTTCTAGTTAATTTTATTAACCAATAATAAAAGCTTATTTTTAAAAAAGTTTTTTTCTTTAATTTTATTTTTTACTTTTTAGTTCGCTTTATTAGCAAGTAATAGAAGCTTGTTCTTATAAAAGCTTTTTTCTTAAATTTAATTTAAATATGATTTTTTTTAATTTTTAGTAGGGTAAAATATTGTATAAATTAGTTGTGTAATCTTTACTTAGTTATTTGTAACGTTTCTCATCCTATCCATTTCTTTTAATGCATCAACATTACAAGGTTTCTTCGTAGTCAACTTTGAACAATTAAGTTCTTCTATTAGTGTTAACTTAAAATCAAATTTTATTGTGACTTTGCCTATGTCGCGTTCAGTTTACAAATACTCTTTGCAGATTTCTGCTCTGTTCCAGCGCCAAAAATCTGTAAAACAAAATCAAGTGCGCAGAAAAGTATGCAACATTTAGCGATAACAGCCTAACTTCTACGTTTGTTGCATACACAAACGAAGCGAAGTTACCTGCGTTCTTGAGGACTTAGGCTTTTATTCCCTTGTGAATACAAATCTTTACCGATAACACTGTTATCGATTAATTTATCGAATTCTCGCAAAGTAATATTGCATTGTCATCGGAGTTATACATGTGTGCAAAATTTCAGCTCAATCGGACACCGGGAAGTGTATCAAATTTAACTTGCAAGATTTCATTACAGACAACAGCCAAGTGAAACTAAATAAAAGCTTATAAAAAATAGAGACAGTAAAAGGAAAACATCATTAGCTTAATGTGAAAATGTGCTAAGTCATTTTTTACGAATTTTACAGGAGACGAAAAAAATGAATAATTTTTCAAATAACCTTTTGTAAAACTGTGAATGAGGATACCTTAATTGCAATACTTTTGAGTGCAGAAGCTTTGAAAAAGATAAATAAAAATCATGTATGCTAACCTAGCAGCTATTTTATGACTTAGCACAATTTCCGCACTCAAACCAAATTTTTTCTCCTGACTTAGCATTTTTATTCAATATGTTTCCCCATCACTCCTCACCTTTAATGATTGAAATATAACACTAAAACTATATATTTCACAAAAAATACTATTTATTTGTCAAACTATTTCTAACGGTTCTGATCTGGACTCTTTTGCCGGATGGTGCGCAGACAATAATTTATTTTTAAATTCAAACAAATGCTGTGTTGTGTCCTATTCCAAAAAGACAACTGCCACATACTTTATCTACAAACTAAATGCTAAATCTCTTAATCGTTGTCAAGAGAGTAAAGACTTGGATGTAATTTTTGACTCCAAACTCTCTCTTTCAAGTGACATTGACTTCGTTCTTTCAAAATTTGTTGCAATGGTTGGGTTCAGTAGACGTAACACCAGTGACTTTAAGGACCCTATGACGTTGAAGGCACTTTATATATCCTTGGACAGAAGTCGTCTTGAATATTGCTCAATAATAAGGAATCCTTTCTATGAATCTAACTCCTATAAAATTGAGAGTTCAAAAAATTTTACGAAAATTGATTTACGTATGCTTCACAGGCCATACGGCCTCCCGTCATATACCAGCAGGCGCAAATTGATTGGTCTTCAGGCTTTGCATAACAGAAGAACTTTTATCTCACTCATGCTTGCCTATAATGTAAGAAACTTTAGCAATAATTGCGCTGATTTATCTAATTTGTTCATTCCATATATTCCACTGCGTGATCTTCGGCATAATAGATTATTTATCGAAAAAACTCAAAAAACGAATTATGCTATGAATGAACCTATAACTAGGACTATACATCTAGCAAATCGATTCAGTAGTTATTAATTTTAAAAACAGCTTATATAAGTTTAAGCTTGAATTGTTTTCTATTTTAATTAGTCTGTAAGAAAGCATGTACATAGTTATCGACATGTAAGAATTGAAGTAGATTATGGTCAGCGCAAAGCATTTATCAAACACCAAAGGCTCAATTGGGTGAATCCAATGTGTTTCGTTTCGAGAAATATTTTTTTCGTATTGAAAAACCTTCCTTCTAAATTTTCGATGTTGCTTGCCCGGCGTTTGAACCCAGGATCTTCGCTGTGGTAGGCGAAGCACGCTAACACCCCACCACGGCGGCCACCACTTTACAATGCCAAAATAAAAGCGTATGAACATTTTCAGCTTATTTCCAATTCCGGTATTTGCCTTTTTTAGTTCAAAGTACTGGACCTTATCTCCGAAGTGTCCTATTTCAGAAGAACACGCTATTTCAAAATTTTACTCTATATCTTTGTATTTTGGCCTGAGATACATCAAAAATTTTATGAGATAAGTTGTTCTTCAACCGAATTTCGAGATGTGACTTTTTTGAAACAAATCCTGATAGGGCGTTTTTGAAAAATATTTTCAGATAGAGGTGTTTTGAAACTGGCAGCCGTGATAGTGTGGTATTCCACTTAGCCGTCGATATGTAGTCAACGTCGTTGTTTTTGTTGTAGCAGACCCCATCCAATAGGTGCGACCACTCACAAATTTTCATCAATATTCTCTAACGGGAGTCCTAGAAAGTGATAGGGATGTTAGAGGCGTTGGTTCCACATTCCAATTAAATAGATGGTTGGTGTCATGTGGGCACACGTTGCATGCACGACCTATATTATGTATATCGGGGTTGATTCTGGATAGGTTAGTTTAACTGGCTGCAGTATCAAGATCGAAGTTGAGCTAGAGTGGCGTACGTCTCCCTAGGCAGACTGCTTTCCTCTTCTGCGAGTTCAGGGTATTTATCTTTAAGAACGGGGTTCGCTGGGCAGTTCCTGGCATAAATGTACGACGACTTGTGGATATCTCTGAGGACCTGTTTTCTTTTTTCTTCTACATACGGCTGAGTTCTCAGGTACCGTATTCGCTATAATGCTTTCGGAGATGACTTCTTAAGCGCCTGGGAGGCGGTCCTCTTTAACCATATGTCTGTTGGGATGCCCAGGTTTCTGGGTATTCAGTAAAAACTGTTTATTCAGCATTTCGTTTCTTTCCCTAATGGGGAGTACTCTCGCCTCACTGTGTAGTAGAGGTTTACGCCGATCACTATATCGGAGGCGGCGGCAGCCGGTGTTTAAAGAAACTTAATTTTTCTATTTAAAAAAAATATATCGCACACTAACTACAAAAGTCATAACTTAAAATTTTTCAAAATCGGGTTTTTTCTATAAACCAATTCACAGTATACATCTGTAACTGCCCCTTAAATTTCGTTCTCATTATTTTCTTCTTTAACTGGAAAATTACCGTTATGCCAGTTTTGGTGTTGATTGCATCGCTTGCGCTGTATCAACTAATGAGTACTATTTTTAGTTGTGTCAATGTGCTTAAGAACAAGTGAACAGTTTTTTACGCATAAAGCGTATTATTTTAATTTCTGACTATCTTGATGCAAAAAAGTTTTAATTTTCTTGTGTATTAATTAAAATTGTGTCTTTTTATACGTAAAGAGTAAGTAAATTTGCTTGTATTATTGTGAAATGTACCTTTTTGATGAAATAATTGTCATATATAATTTTCATAGTCATAATTCAAAATTGCTATATATTTTATCAGTAAACAAATAATTACAACACAATTTCATCAACTCATTTTATAATGAAGTCTCCTTCTTTATAAAACTGGATTTCAGTATAACATTACACACGTTTTCACATAAACCGTTTTTCTTCTCTCCTGCACATTTACATTCAAGTTGTGACTCTTTTCTAGTTAGTGTGCGATATATTTAGAAAGGGTTTGCTTATACTTATCCGGGGTTTTTGCCTCAAAATCTCGCAGATGCTTGCGGAGGGACTGTCATTCATTCACTTACTCCAGGCAGACTTTGAATCTAACCCCGGTCTTAGTGACTGGTACTGTCTGCGTCTGCCGAAAAAATAGAAATACAGTAGAATCTCGAAAACGTTAACCAAAATGTCCCAAGGGTATTTTACATAGTTTTTGGGATATAACACATTGAATTTATTTAAATGACCTAGTTTAAATCATTACAGAGCATACACTTTAATTTGTACTGGCTGATTTTAAGTTCACAGAATATATATATTAATTTATTCACATTGTAAATATCGAGGTGCCCCACGAAAAGTAACACTCAAAGTTTTTTACAAAGAAATCCTATGAAAAAGCTGGTAAGCTGGTTTAAAGAAGCAGTCGAGACTTGTGTTTTTTTCTTTTGTGTAATAGCTTTTGACAATTTTCGCCCGCATATTAATAAGATCTGATGTCTGATTTGCATCATTATTGTTCTCATACCACTTTATCAAGTTATTGATGCATCCAACTGCTACCGAAAAACTCACTTTCCGTTGTTGCATATCTTGCTCGATAGCTGATTGTTCGTTATCATTATCGGACACTTTGCAATCTTCGTCGTCTTCCGTAATTTGAATGTCGTTCCAATTTTCAATATCGTCAATGCTGACGTCAACACCTTTCAAAATAAAACACGCAGAAATAGGGGAATACCCGCACTTGTTTTTATTGCCAAGCAAACGGTTGGATTTGAAATAAAATTGATGAGCTCAGAAAAATTTACCAATATTTAACGTGGATTCTCAAGGCTCCATTACTGATACTTAGCATAGACTTGACTTGGCTTGCGAACTGTCACTTACAGTTCTGTTAAATGAACATTGCATGTTACTGATTACTCAAAACTTAACTTGACTTAGAAGTCTGTTGAATTTTGATTTTCTATGTAAGTTCTAAGTGACGTTTACATTTTGAGATGCCATTTGTTTGTTTCCATTTCATTTTGACATTTTGTCATACAAATTGACATTTATTTAAAAATAAATTTCAACGCTGATTATGATGCCAGATTTTATGCGCCAAGTGGAGTATAATCGTGGCTAAGTTGCCAAGTTTACGCCAAGGCAAGTCAAGTCTATGCTAAGTATCAGTAATGGGGGCTTCAAGCTCGGTCAACTCAACCGAGCGATTAACTTTCTCGCAAGTAAACTTTTTCGCGATTCTACTGTACTTTAAATGGTCACACTTTTGTCTGATGTCCCGTGGAAAGCGTAGTTTAACCAAAGGAGATGTTCTGGGCATACTCCTTATACTTGTAGTCGACATGATTACTTTAAATCAATTGTGGCTTCTAGCTGGTTACGTACAAAGGCGCTATTAATGGTATATTAATAGTCATGATTCTCGTGGCACAGTTTTAACGATCAGGATCAATGCTGGCCTATTGACCACGCTAAAGAGCTCCAATTTCTGAAGTGCGAACTGTAGCAATCCCGACTACAAGTCGCTACCACGCCTCCTGACGCACCGAAGTTATAAGACTGCGACTTTGAACTAATATTTTCGTCGACGTCACTTTCCTAAAAGCTCTAGGTGAAGCTCCGAAGACTTTCCTGCGGATATATTTTTGTCGCGCTATGCTGCCGAGCTCCTCCAGAAAAACATCTTGAAACGTGAGGGAGTAACTATTCGGCCAAAGATGTTGCCCTCTACATCATAAACTGTCTAAATGGATATCATTGCGCAACTCATGGGGGAAAATCATACAATTTTTAACGCTTCCCAAGGCAGTCGGTTCTATGTACAGGAGCGACTTGGGATTTTTTCCGACCAAGGACTGTCATTTCAGTGTAACCCTATTTAATTTGTTGTGTCCCTCCCACAAATTGTCATCCTCCCAGCAGCTCCTTGCAGCGGGACTGCTCCATTCTCTCCCGCTCCGGGAAGGTATATAACCCAATAAGGGTACGTCTCCTTACCCCGGTCCTGAGAAGTAGTTTTGCTGCGTCTTTTTAGGACGGTCATACCCTTGTCGGTGTGCCACGTGCATTGGATGGTTGCATCGGACAGGTTGTTCTGGGCCAGATCCCAAAACCCGACGTCCTCGTAACTTCTATATATCTTTTGTGGCTCCTTGCTGTTCACGCCCAAGGGCGTCCCGTAGTCTACGCATTAGCGCCCCCACTACCTTCCAGCAGCTCTGCTGCTCAGCAAGCCACAATAAGTACCCGCTGCTGCTCGCGCCCTACGGCGCCACCAGCTCATACGGCCGCTACCACTCATAACTACAATCCCCGACATTCGCCCAATGCAGCTCCTCCTTCGAGCGGTGCCACTTTCCTAGATGCACTAGTCTCCGCGACGGCAACCCCACGACAGTCTTTATTGCGCCATGTTGTCAGGCCGCAACCCCAAATACACCGGGTACCCTAATGCTTACCCAGGGACGTCCAGTCCCAAGGCCACAAAGATCAAGGAGATAGTAGATTTTATGAAGCGGCAGAACATCCGCATTGCTGCGATTCAAGAGACTAAACTCACAGCAAGATCTGCTGTGCAGACCTGTTCTGGGTATAATGTCCACAGAAAAGATCGCGGTAATGGAGGCGGTCTCGCGTTTATCATACACCACTCAGTGCAATATCATATATTTGATCCCGACATAGGCCGCAGGGACATTGTCTTAGAACGTCACGACTTATCCGTCAGGCGATGTTAACCTAGAAATCATCTACATCCCTCCTGCCACCTGCTGCCCCACCGGATAGCGCCCTAATATCAGCGCCCTAGTATCAGCACCTGACTCACCGGCGATAATCGCATTATCTTAGGCGATTTCAATGCCCATCAAGATTTATGGCATTCAAACTTGCAGGCTAACAGCAGGGATGAGAAACGACGTTCTGCACTATAAACGGAGGCGCCCTCGCTCGTATGGTAGGAAGCTGTCACAGTTCGCCAGATATATCAATCGTGAGCGCAGGACACGTAAACTGTGTCAACTGGCAGCCGATGGTAACATTGGCATCCGACCACCTGCCAATACTTATTTCGCTCGAGCGTACCACCGACTTCATCGTCACCGACAAATGCAATTTCATAAACTTAAAAAAAGGAAAGTGGGATGAATACAAACCCTTTACAGAAAGCCGCTTTGCTGCCCTCCCGATCCCGACTGATGCTCGCCAAGGTGACCGTGCTTTCCGCAAGGTGATTGAATCCGCCTCGGCTCGCTTTATTCCCGCCGGAAGAATTTCGAAATTCGGCCTCATTTTCCGGCGGAGGCCTCAAATCTAGCGAGAGAGCGTGACCTTATAAGACAGCTCGATCCTGGCGACCCCAAATAAGGGATATAAACCAACATATCAGATTGATTGTGGATACCACAAGCGGGCGAAATGGAAGGAGCATCTAAGTGGTTGTAACCTCTCTGCCGGTGTGGCTAAACTTTGGACCACCGCAAAGTCCCTATCGAATCCGTCCAAGCACAACGACAAAATTTCCATCGCCTCTAGCGATAAAGTTCTGTCGGATGCGAAAAAATTCGCTATCGCTTTTTGCCGACAATATATAATGCACTCTACGGTCGACAAAGCTAGACGGAGGGCCAACAGACGCGCACATAAACACTATAAACTTTCCACACTTTCCTACACCTATTTTTCTTTATCTTTTTCTACTACCTATTGCCCTTACAACCTCATCAATCCTTCTTACTATTAAAATTTAAACTATTTAAAATTTTTTGAACACACTTTGTATCTACGTATATTTACTTTGTTTTAAGTCCTATTGCCAAACACTGTAAATAAAACTTATGGTTGTTGTGTTTGATTACTTAAATAAAATAAATAAAATAAAATAAAAATAAACATAAATTCAGCGCGTCCCCAATTACCATCACCGCCAAACAGGTTGAGGATGCCGGGACTCAAGGGGTTGTGTAGCGCAATATATAGCTTCTCCAACCAAATTGTCAACCTCACCTTCGAGCGGCGAATCCCGTTTCACTAACAGACGAGGCTCTGGCGACCCCAAGCGCCTTATGGAACCTGGGGTGGGGTAGGAAGGGATGGCTTGAAGGTTTAATGTGGCCATATAAATCGTTCCCGATATGGTTGGGCTAGCACCTTAATGGTACTGTTACCGGAGCGTACCGGATCCGTATAGGGTTTCAAATATTTAGCACATGTCTTCAACCTGTCTCTTTCCACCTTTGTCCAAGGTGGTCCCGCTACTAAAGCCTGGGAAACCAGCTAACATAGGAGGCTCATATCACCCGATATCTCTCCTATCCCTAGTAGCTAAGACGCTTGAAGCCATTTTGCTCCCCTATTTCAAAGCAAATTTGCAACTAGCCTATCATGGCTTTAGAAAACTTCATAGCATCACCACCGCGCGGTTAAATTGCGGTTTAAATCAAAACCCCCACCACAAAACAGTACTCGTTGCGCTAGACCTATCAAAAGCTTATGATACGGTCAACCATGGCACGTACTGCAAGACCTGGAAGGGTCCATCCTTCCCTCAAATCTTAAAAGGTAGACCGCAAATTATCTGGGTGGCCGGTAGGCATTGGTACAATTTAGAAACGCAACATCAAAACCAAGACGAATTAAACAAGGGGTTCCACAGGGTGTTATCCTATTCCCACTTTTGTTTAACTTCTACATATCAAAGCTACCTTCGCCACCAGAAGGAGTTACTATCGTTTCCCACAACGATGACTGCACAATAATGGCCATAGGCCCAGGCCCAGGCCCACAGATCGATGAGCTTTGCAACAAAATAAACGGCTAGGATAGGTAAGAGTTTAACCTACTACAGTATCCAGATCGAAGTTGAGCTAGAGTGACTCGCGTTTCCCTAGGGAGTGTACGTTCCCCTTCTGCAAGTTTAGGGTATTGTTCTTTGATTCACCGCGCAATTCCTGACATAAAGGTCCGACGCCTGTTTGTGGATATCACTGAGGCCCTGCTTGTGCTCTTTTCGTCATAATGCTTCCGGAGATGACCTCATAGCAGGGGACATAAGAAGACAGCTCGTAGCGGTTCTTTGGGCAATATTTTGGCAGGCCTGTATTTTCTTCCAGTAAGAAACCTTTAGGCTTGGTGACCATATCGGGGACGCGTAGCATGCAATGGGCCAGCCAATCGGTTTGTATGTGGTAGTGAGCGTTTCTTTGTCGTTACCCCAAGTGCTGCCGGCAAGAGATTTGAGGATTTTATTACGGCTCTGGAGTTTAGGTACAAATACCGCTCCCAAAGGCAGCCGGTTCTATGTACCGGAGCGTCTCGGGATTTTTCCCGCCCAAGGACTGTCATGTCAGTGTAACCCCATTTAATTTGTTGCATCCCTCCCACAAATTATCCTCCCAGCAGATCCTTGCAGCGGGACTGTGCCATATTCTCCTTCCCCGGGAAGGTATCGAACACAATCCGCGACCTGTACCTGATTCTAGTCCAGAGAAATGGTTTTGCTACATTGCGGTTTAGGACGGTCATACTCTTGTCCGTGTGTCACGTGTAAGGGATGGTTACACCGGACGGGATATGCTCAGTTGCTGTTGGTTTCTGGACTTTTGATATAAATGTTCATTATCGATGACCGCGTAGCTTCAGTTTTCCGATTATTGCGACAGTCCACTACGTTAGGGTAGAAGCATATCCGGTCATTTGTTCGACCATCTTGGAAAATCTTTTGCTTTACCACTTTGAGTCTCCTTAGGAAAGACAAAGCCTCACCTGGTAAATATATGTGCCTACGTATTCACATTTGTAACAGGAGCCGTAACGTGTAATAAATGTGATTCACTCCAAGGGACTAGTTGGGGATATGGCCTCCAACTTTAAGACAAGTGAAACCGGCAGACTTGGATTTAGAATGATGAAGTGTGAAAATCAAAATTAACATTTCAGATTTTATTTTATAAACAGAGGTTTGAATATAAGACAAAGTAATTTTTCAAACGCTTCTCATACGTACATACATATATCTTCAAATTAAGTACGAGATGAGAATCATTTCAATGGAGTATTTAAACCCCTGGAACCTGCAAAAGATCTTTGCATCACCGATTTCGCTTATTCTTTTGGCAATCGGAACATATAATTTATGAAAAAAAATTTACATTTTTACAATTAGGTTGTAGCAGACCCCATCCAATAGGTGCGACCACTCACAAATTTTCATCAATATTCTCTAACGGGAGTCCTAGAAAGTGATAGGGATGTTAGAGGCGTTGGTTCCACATTCCAATTAAATAGATGGTTGGTGTCATGTGGGCACACGTTGCATGCACGACCTATATTATGTATATCGGGGTTGATTCTGGATAGGTTAGTTTAACTGGCTGCAGTATCAAGATCGAAGTTGAGCTAGAGTGGCGTACGTCTCCCTAGGCAGACTGCTTTCCTCTTCTGCGAGAACAGGGTATTTATCTTTAAGAACGGGATTCGCCGGGCAGTTACTGGCATAAATGTACGACGCCTTTTTGTGGATATCTCTGAGGACCTGTTTTCTTTTTTCTTCTACATACGGTTGAGTTCTCAGGTACCGTATTCGCTATAATGCTTTCGGAGATGACTTCTTAAGCGCCTGGGAGGCGGTCCTCTTTAACCAGATGTCTGTTGGGATGCCCAGGTTTCTGGATATTCAGTAAAAACTGTTTATTCAGCATTTCGTTTCTTTCCCTAATGGGGAGTACTCTCGCCTCACTGTGTAGTAGAGATTTACGCCGATCACTATATCGGAGGCGGCGGCAGCCGGTGTTTAAAAAAACTTAATTTTTCTATTTAAAAAAAATATATCGCACACTAACTACAAAAGAGTCATAACTTAAAATTTTTCAAAATCGGTTTTTTTCCATAAACCAATTCACAGTATACATCTGTAACTGCCCCTTAAATTTCGTTGTCATTATTTTCTTCTTTAACTGGAAAATTACCGTTATGCCAGTTTTGGTGTTGATTGCATCGCTTGCGCTGCATCAACTAATGAGTTCTATTTTTAGTTGTGTCAATGTGCTTAAGAACAAGTGAAAAGTTTTTTACGCATAAAGCGTATTATTTTAAATTCTGACTATCTTGATGCAAAAAAGTTTTAATTTTCTTGTGTATTAATTAAAATTGTGTCTTTTTATACGTAAAGAGTAAGTAAATTTGCTTGTATTATTGTGAAATGTACCTTTTTGATGAAATAATTGTCATATATAATTTTCATAAATAGTCATAATTCAAAATTGCTATATATTTTATCAGTAAACAAATAATTACAACACAATTTCATCAACTCATTTTATAATGAAGGTCTCCTTCTTTATAAAACTGGATTTCAGTATAACATTACACACGTTTTCACATAAACCGTTTTTCTTCTCTCCTGCACATTTACATTTTTCAAGTTGTGACTCTTTTCTAGTTAGTGTGCGATATATTTAGAAAATGGTTTGCTTATACTTATCCGGGGTTTTTGCCTCAAAATCTCGCAGATGCTTGCGGAGAGACTGTCATTCATTCACTTAATCCAGGCACACTTTGAATCTAACCCCGGTCTTAGTGACTGGTACTGTCTGCGTCTGCCGAAAAAATAGAAATACAGTAGAATCTCGAAAACGTTAACCAAAATGTCCCAAGGGTATTTTACATAGTTTTTGGGATATAACACATTGAATTTATTTAAATGAACTAGTTTAAATCATTACAGAGCATACACTTTAATTTGTACTGGCTGATTTTAAGTTCACAGAATATATAGGTATATTAATTTATTCACATTGTAAATATCGAGGTGCTCCACGAAAAGTAACACTCAGAGTTTTTTACAAAGAAATCCCATGAAAAAGCTGGTAAGCTGGTTTAAAGAAGCGGTCGAGACTTGTGTTTTTTTCTTTTGTGTAATAGCTTTTGACAATTTTCGCCCGCATATTAATAAGATCTGATATCTGATTTGCATCATTATTGTTCTCATACCACTTTATCAAGTTATTGATGCATCCAACTGCTACCGAAAAACTCACTTTCCGTTGTTGCATATCTTGCTCGATAGCTGATTGTTCGTTATCATTATCGGACACTTTGCAATCTTCGTCATCTTCCGTAATTTGAACGTCGTTCCAATTTTCAATGTCGTCAATGCTGACGTCAACACCTTTCAAAATAAAACACGCAGAAATAGGGGAATACCCGCACTTGTTTTTATTGCCAAGCAAACGGTTGGATTTGAAATAAAATTGATGAGCTCAGAAAAGTTAACCAATATTCAACGTGGATTCTCAAGCTCGGTCAACTCAACCGAGCGATTAACTTTCTCGCTAGTAAACTTTTTCGCGATTCTACTGTACTTTAAATGGTCACAATTTTGTCTGATGTCCCGTGGAAAGCGTAGTTTAACCAAAGGAGATGTTCTGGGCTTACTCCTTATACTTGTAGTCGACATGATTACTTTAAATCAATTGTGGCTTCTAGCTGGTTACGTACAAAGGCGCTATTAATGGTCTATTAATAGTCATGATTCTCGTGGCACAGTTTTAACGATCAGGATCAATGCTGGCCTATTGACCGCGCTAAAGAGCTCTAATTTCTGAAGTGCGAACTGTAGCAATCCCGACTACAAGTCGCTACCACGCCTCCTGACGCACCGAAGTTATAAGACTGCGACTTTGAACTAATATCTTCGTCGACGTCACTTTCCTAAAAGCTCTAGGTGAAGCTCCGAAGACTTTCCGGCGGATATATTTTTGTCGCGCTATGCTGCCGAGCTCCTCCAGAAAAACATCTTGAAACGTGAGGGAGTAACTATTCGGCCAAAGATGTTGCCCTCTACATCATAAGCTGTCTAAATAGATATCATTGCGCAACTCATGGGGGAAAATCGTACAATCATCTGCGCATCTACATAATTTCAATTTTACAAGGACCCTGGATACAATTTTTAACGCTTCCCAAGGCAGTCGGTTCTATGTACCGGAGCGACTTGGAATTTTTTCCGACCAAGGACTGTCATTTCAGTGTAACCCTATTTAATTTGTTGTGTCCCTCCCACAAATTGTCATCCTCCCAGCAGCTCCTTGCAGCGGGACTGCTCCATTCTCTCCCGCTCCGGGAAGGTATATAACCCAATAAGGGTACGTCTCCTGACCCCGGTCCTGAGAAGTAGTTTTGCTGCGTTTGTCGGAAAAGAATCTTTTTAGGACGGTCATACCCTTGTCGGTGTGCCACGTGCATTGGATGGTTGCATCGGACAGGTTGTTCTGAGCCAGATCCCAAAACCCGACGTCCTCGTAACTTCTATATATCTTTTGTGGCTCCTTGCTGTTCACGCCCAAGGGCGTCCCGTAGTCTACGCGTTAGCGCCCCCCACTACCTTCCAGCAGCTCTGCTGCTCAGCAAGCCACAATAAGTACCCGCTGCTGCTCGCGCCCTACGGCGCCACCAGCTCATACGGCCGCTACCACTCATAACTACAATCCCCGACATTCGGCCAATGCAGCTCCTCCTTCGGACGGTGCCACTTTCCTAGATGCACTAGTCTCCGCGACGGCAACCCCAACCCCCAGCGGGTTAGGGGGTGAGAATATACCCGCGGTAGGTATGCCTGTCGTAAGAGGCGACTAAAATACCAGATTCAAGGGGCTGTGTAGCGCAACCCTTTCAGGTTGCCAGCGCAATATATAGCTTCTCCAAACCCAATTGTCAACCTCACCTATCCGCGGCGAATCCTGTTTTACTAACAGACGAGGCTCTGGCGACCCCAAGCTCTGCATGGAACTTGGGGGTGGGGAGAGAGGTATGGCCTGAAGGTTTAATGTGGCCATATAAATCGTTCCCGAGATGGTCGGGCTAGCACCTTAATAGTGCTGTGTTACCGGAGCGTACCGGATCTGTATCCGGCAAAGGACCATCACATCGATAACACTCCCCAAATCCTTCGGGGAGAAACCTTATCGCTACAACAACAACAACAACGGCAACCCCACGACGGTCTTTATTGCGCCATGTTGTCCCGACTGATGCTCGCCAAGGGGACCGTGCTTTCCGCAAGGTGATTGAATCCGCCTCGGCTCGCTTTATTCTCGCCGGAAGAATTTCGAAATTCGGCCTCATTTTCCGGCGGAGGCCTCAAATCTAGCGAGAGAGCGTGACCTTATAAGACAGCTCGATCCTGGCGACCCCAAATAAGGGATATAAACCAACGTATCAGATTGATTGTGGATACCACAAGCGGGCGAAATGGAAGGAGCATCTAAGTGGTTGTAACCTCTCTGCCGGTGTGGCTAAACTTTGGTCCACCGCAAAGTCCCTATCGAATCCGTCCAAGCACAACGACAAAATTTCCATCGCCTCTAGATAGATAGATAGATGTTGTGAGGTTAAGCACTGCGACCTATTGGTCTATTGTGCCCTCAATTCTCTTTACAACACTTCATCCAAGCCGAGTTCTCTGAGAAAATCCAGAATGGTTCCCGGCTTCAGAGAGTGTATGTGACTATTTCCTAGTTTGGATGATCCTAGGATTCTAAGTCTTCGTCTCGCGACTGCCTCACATTCTTTCAGGATGTGTTCTGCAGATTCATCTTCGACATCACAGAAGCAACAGAGGCTACTAGCTGATATTCCCAATTTATGCATGTGGCTCTTTAGCCTACAGTGACCTGTGAGTATACCTGTTACAATCTTAAGGCTACTTTTTGGGAGGTTAATCATAGCCTTATATCGCTTCGAGTTGTACCCTCCTATTAGTGCCTTTGCCTGCCGAAGTCCTGGACTCTCGCGCCAGTGTTGTTCTCTGAGGCACGCCTCCTTTTGTATAAAGTACTCCCTTATTGTATGTGACCCTATTGGCACCATAGGCTCGGGTCCTATTGGCTTTCCGGCCGCTGCCAACTTGGCAAGCTCGTCGGCTCGCTCGTTACCATCCACTCCTCTGTGTCCAGGTACCCATGCCAGACGGATGGTGTTGTTGACTCCTAGATTGTTTAACCTCTCAACGCACTCAAGGACTGTTGATGATTTGATCTCAACCGAAGCTAATGCCTTGAGTGCAGCCTGACTGTCGCTGAGTATAACGATTTTCTCGTTGGTATATCCCCGCTGTAAATTTATCTCTGCACACCGGCTTATGGCAACAACTTCGGCCTGGAAGATGCTCGGATATTTTCCGAGTGGTAGGGATATTTTGGTTCGGAGCCCGAAGATCCCCGCTCCTATGCCCTCCGGTGTCTTCGAGCCATCAGTGTACCATACTATAGTGTGTTCCTGGTGAAGCGCTTCAATCCTGGAGGTGTCCCACGTACATTTGTTCCCCAGCTCTATTTTGAAGCGCTTCTCAAACTTAATTATCTTCCTCGTATCATCTCTGGGAAGTTGGATAAGTGGAATCTGCTCCTGCAGCTTCGCCATGCTCCGTGACTGTATCACTTTGCCTCTTCCACATCCCTCTTTAGCTATGTTTACTAAAGTACTCCTGGCTGCCTGCTCAATTATTATATGTAGAGGCGTTAACTCAAGCAGCACTTCTATTGCTGCCGTCGGGCATGTTCGCATGGCTCCCGTAATGCAGACACACGCTAAGCGTTGAAGCTTCGTGAGCGATTTTTGTACGGTCACCATGGTTGTTCTTGATGCCCAAGCAACTGCTCCGTACACTATGATAGGTCTCACTATCATAGTGTACATCCATCTTAGGATATTTGGGCTGCATCCCCAGGATCTTCCTGCAATACGTCTGCACACCATTATTGCTCTTGTGGCCTTTGATATGGTGTTGTCGACGTGTTTCTTCCATAAGAGCTTAGAGTCAAACGTGACTCCCAAGTATTTCACCTCAGACGTGTACTCCATCTGTACTCCATCCATTGTGATTTGCCTAATCCCTTCCAGTTTCCTTTTCCTGGTAAAGGGCACAATGGATGTCTTGTTAGGGTTGATGCTTAGCCCTACCTCAGTACACCATTATTTCGTTAACCTCAATGCCCTTTGCATTATGTCGCAAAGGGTGCTCTCAAATTTGCCCCTTACAATGATAACAATATCATCCGCGTACCCCTGACATCGGATTCCGTTGTCTGAGAGCCTCTGTAGAAGTTCATCTACTACCAGGCTCCACAGCAGGGGTGACAGGACGCCGCCTTGTGGACATCCTTTCGTTGTTTTAATCTCTACTGTACCGTCCCCACTTGAGGTTTCGGCAATCCTCGTGCGCAATAAGGCGTTTATCCACATACGGATTGGACGCTGTATCTCTCTTCTCTCGAGTACCCGATTCACACTTTCGTGTGTCGTGTTGTCGAAAGCGCCCTCTATGTCCAAAAATGCGCATAGAGTTATCTCCCCGCACTCGAGCGCACTTTGGATTTCTGTGGACAGCTGATACAGTGCAGTTTCTGTCGACCTGCCTGTTCTGTATGCATGCTGATCTTTATGTAATGGCACTCTAACGAGAGCCTTTGATCTAATCTCATGGTCTACAATCTTCTCCATTGCTTTGAGAGCAAAGGATGTCAGGCTTATAGGCCTAAAGGACTTAGGACTGGAGTAGTCCTTTTTAGCCACCTTAGGTATAAAGACCACTTTTGCTCTTCTCCACACCGTCGGGATGTATGCCAGTGCGAGGCTATCCCTCATAATCCTGACCAGGTGTGGGATCAATTCCTCGCCCTGCTGCAGAAAGGTTGGATATATACCATCCACTCCCGGAGACTTGTAGCTCTGGAAAGACTTTACTGCCCACTTAACTGTGCCATCGTTGAAGAGTTCTTTAGCGAGGTTCCAATCTGTGGGTGTTGGTCTCCCTTCTCGATCTTCCTCCGTTGAGGTATCCGAGGATGCGTGCGGGAAATGAGCTGCAAGCAGGGCACGTGCTCTTTCTTCCTCAGTCCTTGAGTAGGTTCCATCAGGGAGCTTAATTGATAGTCGTGTCTCCCTTTGGTCCTTGGCTAGGGCTTTGTGGAGCCTTGCCGCCTCTGGAACCTCCGAAATACCCTCGCAAAATTTCCTGAAGCTCTTTCTTTTAGCTTTTCTAATCTCTTTGTTATATGCTGTTAGATTCGCTGTGTATTGCTCCCAGTTTCCCGTGCGCCTCGCTTGGTTAAAGAGTTTGCGCACGGTTTTCCTCATTTCCGAGAGTTTCCTCGACCACCAGGGGGTTTTATTTCCTGGGCCTTTGGATTCTCGACAGCTAGAGTTAAACGCTTCAATAATGACACGGTTGAAGTTATTAACTCTTGTCTCTAATTCCATATAACTTGTTCATCTGTTCCTACTATCTATGATAGGAAGATTTCCCTGTATTATGTTCCTGAACATGTCCCAGTTTGTGTTCCTGGGGTTTCGCCTTGGTGGTCCTTCTATGCGCATAGCCCCGATGACGAACTGGATAATAAGATGGTCCGACATTGAGGGTCCAGAGAAAACCCCCATCCAGAGACCAGCTCATCAGCCAGATCGTTACCCAGGGTTATGTCCAGGACTTCTTCTCTAGACCTAGTGATGAAGGTTGGTGAATTCCCAACGTTGTATATGCTTAGGTCATTACTAATAATAAATTCAAGAACGGACTCACCCCTCGAATTGGTGTCTGTACTGTTCCATACCTCGTGGTGCGCATTCGCGTCGCATCCCATGATCAACGGTATTTTTGCCCATCTGCAGTATTCCGTCAGTTTCTTCACACCTTCTGGAGGGACCTCGTAGTTGTCTCCCGCAAAGTAGGCCGCTGCGAAGACGATGTCTGTTGACTCTCCTTGTATTACCATCGTCGCCTGAACTGCTACGAGGTCTTGACTCATAAACTCTGTAATGCAAAAATAGTTAATGGAGTTGTTAAGCACTACACACGCTCTTGGTCTTTCTTGAGAAAGATCCCAAATTACCTTATTATTTCTCTCTTTTAAGCCTCTCACCTGACCTTTGTACACCCAAGGTTCTTGGATGAGTGCTATGCCCAGATCTTCCGAGGCAAACCTGCGTGCTATTACTGCCGAAGCAGCTTTAGCATGATGCAGGTTGATCTGGGCAACCTTTGTGTATGGGCCGGTCAGTGCTGAAGCCTTACCGGCTGGTCCTCATCGGACAGCCGCGGGTTTTCCTCTCTTCTGTCCTCCAAACCTAGGTCTTCTAAGTTTAGACCTTCCAGGAGCTCCTCTGTTGATGGAGCTTGCGTATGCTCTTTACCGGTGATTAACCCGGTTGTTGACCCTGTGGCTGACGAGACACTGGTTGGATGTTGCTGCCCTGGATGTTGTTGCTACCTCCTCGCTTTGCTCCCCAGTGCTCTGGACTTGTCCTGGAACGTGGGGTTGTTCCACACTGGCTGGGGCTTTTTGCTTTCAAGGTCTGACCGGGACGAAGCTGAACCGGTAGTTCACCTTGAAGCTAGCTTCCTTTATTTTAATGAACGATGCCTCGTCAATTGCCATGTTTACCCGCAAGCCCCCCTCCTCAGCACTGCTGCTGATTATACGCCACATCCCAACATTTAAGAAGGTGTTCTGTGCCTTCAGCAGTTTAAGTGCGAATTCTTTGTCGCTACTTCTGGGGAGATACATAGGGACGGTGTGCGTCGGCGGTATATCACCCCCTTTCCTCGTAATAAGGGCAGGGCCCTCCCAACTATGCAGAGTTGGTGTGACTCTGGTCAGCCATTCGGCTGTTTCCTCATCCTTGCAGTCTACAAGGAGTAATCCTGGCCTGAAGTACACGCCGCAGAAAGCCAGAGATTGCTTTCCCCATCCCTTCGATACCTCGATCATTATCGTGTCTTGCAGCCGCGTCAGCTCTTCCTGGCTCAAGGCCTCCGCCAGGTATTGCTTTGGAAGCACCGCCATTCGTATGCCCTTTAAGGCATCCGAGTAGCCCTGCATTTTTGGGCTCCCCTGCGCAGTTGATGTACCAGGTGCTGGCAGCGGAGCATTCGCTCTTCTCGAGGTAGACGGTGTGGGGTAAGCTCTCTGTCCCCTGGTCTGCGTTGCGTCCTCCCGTCGTGCCTGACCTCTTCTTCGGTTGTCAGCGGGTGAGCTTTGCTTCTCATTACGGCTTTTTTGTTGATTCCCGCGGTTATGTGACCCGCGGTGATGCGATGCGTGCTCGCCTCTTGCCGTTTCCCTCTCACCCCGCCTTGATTTCCAGGCGGATGGGTTCTTCTTGCTCGGCCTCATGTGCTGCAGTGCCTTCTCGCGTGCACTGTCCGGGGTCCTTCCTTGCTTCAGGTATCGAAGGTACCTCTAGCGATAAAGTTCTGTCGGATGCGAAAAAATTCGCTATCGCTTTTTGCCGACAATATATAATGCATTCTACGGTCGACAAAGCTAGACGGAGGGCCAACAGACGCGCACATAAACACTATAAACTTTCCACACTTTCCTACACCTATTTTTCTTTATCTTTTTCTACTACCTATTGCCCTTACAACCTCATCAATCCTTCTTACTATTAAAATTTAAACTATTTAAAATTTTTTGAACACACTTTGTATCTACGTATATTTACTTTGTTTTAAGTCCTATTGCCAAACACTGTAAATAAAACTTATGGTTGTTGTGTTTGATTACTTAAATAAAATAAATAAAATAAAATAAAAATAAACATAAATTCAGCGCGTCCCCAATTACCATCACCGCCAAACAGGTTGAGGATGCCGGGACTCAAGGGGTTGTGTAGCGCAATATATAGCTTCTCCAACCCAATTGTCAACCTCACCTTCGAGCGGCGAATCCCGTTTCACTAACAGACGAGGCTCTGGCGACCCCAAGCGCCTTATGGAACCTGGGGTGGGGTAGGAAGGGATGGCTTGAAGGTTTAATGTGGCCATATAAATCGTTCCCGATATGGTTGGGCTAGCACCTTAATGGTACTGTTACCGGAGCGTACCGGATCCGTATAGGGTTTCAAATATTTAGCACATGTCTTCAACCTGTCTCTTTCCACCTTTGTCCAAGGTGGTCCCGCTACTAAAGCCTGGGAAACCAGCTAACATAGGAGGCTCATATCACCCGATATCTCTCCTATCCCTAGTAGCTAAGACGCTTGAAGCCATTTTGCTCCCCTATTTCAAAGCAAATTTGCAACTAGCCTATCATGGCTTTAGAAAACTTCATAGCATCACCACCGCGCGGTTAAATTGCGGTTTAAATCAAAACCCCCACCACAAAACAGTACTCGTTGCGCTAGACCTATCAAAAGCTTATGATACGGTCAACCATGGCACGTACTGCAAGACCTGGAAGGGTCCATCCTTCCCTCAAATCTTAAAAGGTAGACCGCAAATTATCTGGGTGGCCGGTAGGCATTGGTACAATTTAGAAACGCAACATCAAAACCAAGACGAATTAAACAAGGGGTTCCACAGGGTGTTATCCTATTCCCACTTTTGTTTAACTTCTACATATCAAAGCTACCTTCGCCACCAGAAGGAGTTACTATCGTTTCCCACAACGATGACTGCACAATAATGGCCATAGGCCCAGGCCCAGGCCCACAGATCGATGAGCTTTGCAACAAAATAAACGGCTAGGATAGGTAAGAGTTTAACCTACTACAGTATCCAGATCGAAGTTGAGCTAGAGTGACTCGCGTTTCCCTAGGGAGTGTACGTTCCCCTTCTGCAAGTTTAGGGTATTGTTCTTTGATTCACCGCGCAATTCCTGACATAAAGGTCCGACGCCTGTTTGTGGATATCACTGAGGCCCTGCTTGTGCTCTTTTCGTCATAATGCTTCCGGAGATGACCTCATAGCAGGGGACATAAGAAGACAGCTCGTAGCGGTTCTTTGGGCAATATTTTGGCAGGCCTGTATTTTCTTCCAGTAAGAAACCTTTAGGCTTGGTGACCATATCGGGGACGCGTAGCATGCAATGGGCCAGCCAATCGGTTTGTATGTGGTAGTGAGCGTTTCTTTGTCGTTACCCCAAGTGCTGCCGGCAAGAGATTTGAGGATTTTATTACGGCTCTGGAGTTTAGGTACAAATACCGCTCCCAAAGGCAGCCGGTTCTATGTACCGGAGCGTCTCGGGATTTTTCCCGCCCAAGGACTGTCATGTCAGTGTAACCCCATTTAATTTGTTGCATCCCTCCCACAAATTATCCTCCCAGCAGATCCTTGCAGCGGGACTGTGCCATATTCTCCTTCCCCGGGAAGGTATCGAACACAATCCGCGACCTGTACCTGATTCTAGTCCAGAGAAATGGTTTTGCTACATTGCGGTTTAGGACGGTCATACTCTTGTCCGTGTGTCACGTGTAAGGGATGGTTACACCGGACGGGATATGCTCAGTTGCTGTTGGTTTCTGGACTTTTGATATAAATGTTCATTATCGATGACCGCGTAGCTTCAGTTTTCCGATTATTGCGACAGTCCACTACGTTAGGGTAGAAGCATATCCGGTCATTTGTTCGACCATCTTGGAAAATCTTTTGCTTTACCACTTTGAGTCTCCTTAGGAAAGACAAAGCCTCACCTGGTAAATATATGTGCCTACGTATTCACATTTGTAACAGGAGCCGTAACGTGTAATAAATGTGATTCACTCCAAGGGACTAGTTGGGGATATGGCCTCCAACTTTAAGACAAGTGAAACCGGCAGACTTGGATTTAGAATGATGAAGTGTGAAAATCAAAATTAACATTTCAGATTTTATTTTATAAACAGAGGTTTGAATATAAGACAAAGTAATTTTTCAAACGCTTCTCATACGTACATACATATATCTTCAAATTAAGTACGAGATGAGAATCATTTCAATGGAGTATTTAAACCCCTGGAACCTGCAAAAGATCTTTGCATCACCGATTTCGCTTATTCTTTTGGCAATCGGAACATATAATTTATGAAAAAAAATTTACATTTTTACAATTAGGTTGTAGCAGACCCCATCCAATAGGTGCGACCACTCACAAATTTTCATCAATATTCTCTAACGGGAGTCCTAGAAAGTGATAGGGATGTTAGAGGCGTTGGTTCCACATTCCAATTAAATAGATGGTTGGTGTCATGTGGGCACACGTTGCATGCACGACCTATATTATGTATATCGGGGTTGATTCTGGATAGGTTAGTTTAACTGGCTGCAGTATCAAGATCGAAGTTGAGCTAGAGTGGCGTACGTCTCCCTAGGCAGACTGCTTTCCTCTTCTGCGAGAACAGGGTATTTATCTTTAAGAACGGGATTCGCTGGGCAGTACCTGGCATAAATGTACGACGCCTTTTTGTGGATATCTCTGAGGACCTGTTTTCTTTTTTCTTCTACATACGGTTGAGTTCTCAGGTACCGTATTCGCTATAATGCTTTCGGAGATGACTTCTTAAGCGCCTGGGAGGCGGTCCCCTTTAACCAGATGTCTGTTGGGATGCCCAGGTTTCTGGATATTCAGTAAAAACTGTTTATTCAGCATTTCGTTTCTTTCCCTAATGGGGAGTACTCTCGCCTCACTGTGTAGTAGAGATTTACGCCGATCACTATATCGGAGGCGGCGGCAGCCGGTGTTTAAAAAAACTTAATTTTTCTATTTAAAAAAAATATATCGCACACTAACTACAAAAGAGTCATAACTTAAAATTTTTCAAAATCGGTTTTTTTCCATAAACCAATTCACAGTATACATCTGTAACTGCCCCTTAAATTTCGTTGTCATTATTTTCTTCTTTAACTGGAAAATTACCGTTATGCCAGTTTTGGTGTTGATTGCATCGCTTGCGCTGTATCAACTAATGAGTTCTATTTTTAGTTGTGTCAATGTGCTTAAGAACAAGTGAAAAGTTTTTTACGCATAAAGCGTATTATTTTAAATTCTGACTATCTTGATGCAAAAAAGTTTTAATTTTCTTGTGTATTAATTAAAATTGTGTCTTTTTATACGTAAAGAGTGAGTAAATTTGCTTGTATTATTGTGAAATGTACCTTTTTGATGAAATAATTGTCATATATAATTTTCATAAATAGTCATAATTCAAAATTGCTATATATTTTATCAGTAAACAAATAATTACAACACAATTTCATCAACTCATTTTATAATGAAGGTCTCCTTCTTTATAAAACTGGATTTCAGTATAACATTACACACGTTTTCACATAAACCGTTTTTCTTCTCTCCTGCACATTTACATTTTTCAAGTTGTGACTCTTTTCTAGTTAGTGTGCGATATATTTAGAAAATGGTTTGCTTATACTTATCCGGGGTTTTTGCCTCAAAATCTCGCAGATGCTTGCGGAGAGACTGTCATTCATTCACTTAATCCAGGCACACTTTGAATCTAACCCCGGTCTTAGTGACTGGTACTGTCTGCGTCTGCCGAAAAAATAGAAATACAGTAGAATCTCGAAAACGTTAACCAAAATGTCCCAAGGGTATTTTACATAGTTTTTGGGATATAACACATTGAATTTATTTAAATGACCTAGTTTAAATCATTACAGAGCATAAACTTTAATTTGTACTGGCTGATTTTAAGTTCACAGAATATATATATTAATTTATTCACATTGTAAATATCGAGGTGCTCCACGAAAAGTAACACTCAAAGTTTTTTACAAAGAAATCCCATGAAAAAGCTGGTAAGCTGGTTTAAAGAAGCGGTCGAGACTTGTGTTTTTTTCTTTTGTGTAATAGCTTTTGACAATTTTCGCCCGCATATTAATAAGATCTGATATCTGATTTGCATCATTATTGTTCTCATACCACTTTATCAAGTTATTGATGCATCCAACTGCTTCCGAAAAACTCACTTTCCGTTGTTGCATATCTTGCTCGATAGCTGATTGTTCGTTATCATTATCGGACACTTTGCAATCTTCGTCATCTTCCGTAATTTGAACGTCGTTCCAATTTTCAATGTCGTCAATGCTGACGTCAACATCTTTGAAAATAAAACACGCAGAAATAGGGGAATACCCGCACTTGTTTTTATTGCCAGGCAAACGGTTGGATTTGAAATAAAATTGATGAGCTCAGAAAAGTTAACCAATATTTAACGTGGATTCTCAAGCTCGGTCAACTCAACCGAGCGATTAACTTTCTCGCAAGTAAACTTTTTCGCGATTCTACTGTACTTTAAATGGTCACACTTTTGTCTGATGTCCCGTGGAAAGCGTAGTTTAACCAAAGGAGATGTTCTGGGCTTACTCCTTATACTTGTAGTCGACATGATTACTTTAAATCAATTGTGGCTTCTAGCTGGTCACGTACAAAGGTCTATTAATAGTCATGATTCTCGTGGCACAGTTTTAACGATCAGGATCAATGCTGGCCTATTGACCGCGCTAAAGAGCTCCAATTTTTGAAGTACGAACTGTAGCAATCCCGACTACAAGTCGCTACCACGCCTCCTGGCCCTCACACCATATGCCAGCACCGAAGTTATAAGACTGCGACTTTGAACTAATATCTTCGTCGACGTCACTTTCCTAAAAGCTCTAGGTGTAGCTCCGAAGACTTTCCGGCGGACATATTTTTGTCGCGCTATGCTGCCGAGCTCCTCCAGAAAAACATCTTGAAACGTGAGGGAGTAACTATTCGGCCAAAGATGTTGCCCTCGACATCATAAGCTGTCTAAATGGATATCATTGCGCAACTCATGGGGGAAAATCGTACAATCCTCTGCGCATCTACATAATTTCAATTTTACAAGGACCCTGGATACAATTTTTAACGCTTCCCAAAGCAGTCGGTTCTATGTACCGGAGCGACTTGGGATTTTTTCCGACCAAGGACTGTCATTTCAGTGTAACCCTATTTAATTTGTTGTGCCCCTCCCACAAATTGTCATCCTCCCAGCAGCTCCTTGCAGCGGGACTGCTCCATTATCTCCCGCTCCGGGAAGGTATAGAACCCAATAAGGGTACATCTCCTGACCCCGGTCCTGAGAAGTAGTTTTGCTGCGTTTGTCGGAAAAGAATCTTTTTAGGACGGTCATACCCTTGTCGGTGTGCCTCGTGCAAGGGATGGTTGCATCGGACAGGTTGTTCTGGGCCAGATCCCAAAACCCGACGTCCTCGTAACTTCTATATATCTTTTGTGGCTCCTTGCTGTTCATGCCCAAGGGCGTCCCGTAGTCTACGCGTTAGCGCCCCCCACTACCTTCCAGCAGCTCTGCTGCTCAGCAAGCCACAATAAGTACCCGCTCCTGCTCGCGCCCTACGGCGCCACCAGCTCATACGGCCGCTACCACTCATAACTACAATCCCCGACATTCGCCCAATGCAGCTCCTCCTTCGGACGGTGCCACTTTCCTAGATGCACTAGTCTCCGCGACGGCAACCCCCCGACGGTCTTTATTGCGCCATGTTGCCAGGCCGCAACCCCAAATACACCGGATACTCTAATGCTTACCCAGGGACGTCCAGTCCCAAGGCCACCATCAAAGATCAAGGAGATAGTAGATTTCATGAAGCGGCAGAACATCCGCATTGCTGCGATTCAAGAGACTAAACTCACAGCAAGATCTGCTGTGCAGACCTGTTCTGGGTATAATGTCCACAGAAAAGATTGCGAGAGCGGTAATGGAGGCGGTCTCGCGTTTATCATACACCACTCAGTGCAATATCATATATTTGATCCCGACATAGGCCGCAGGGACATTGTCTTAAAACGTCACGGCTTATCCGTCAGGCGATGTTAACCTAGAAATCATCAACATCTACATCCCTCCTGCCACCTGCTGCTCCACCGGATAGCGCCCTAATATCAGCGCCCTTATATCAGCGCCTGACTCACCGGCGATAATCGCATTATCTTAGGCGATTTCAATGCCCATCAAGATATATGGCATTCAAACTTGCAGGCTAACAGCAGGGATGAGATGTTGGCGGATCAAATAGAAGAAACGACGTTCTGCACTATAAACGGAGGCGCCCCCACTCGTATGGTAGGAAGCTGTCACAGTTCGCCAGATATATCAATCGTGAGCGCAGGACACGTAAACTGTGTCAACTGGCAGCCGATGGTAACATTGGCATCCGACCACCTGCCAATACTTATTTCGCTCGAGCGTACCGCCGACTTTATCGGCACTGACAAATGCAATTTCATAAACTTAAAAAAAGGAAAGTGGGATGATCACAAACCCTTTACAGACAGCCGCTTTGCTGCCCTCCCTATCCCGCCTCGGCTCGCTTTATTCTCGCCGGAAGAATTTCGAAATTCGGCCTCATTTTCCGGCGGAGGCCTCAAATCTAGCGAGAGAGCGTGACCTTATAAGACAGCTCGATCCTGGCGACCCCAAATAAGGGATATAAACCAACGCATCAGATTGATTGTGGATACCACAAGCGGGCGAAATGGAAGCAGCATCTAAGTGGTTGTAACCTCTCTGCCGGTGTGGCTAAACTTTGGTCCACCGTAAAGTCCCTATCGAATCCGTCTAAGCACAACGACAAAATTTCCATCGCCTCTGGCGATAAAGTTCTGTCGGATGCGAAAAAATTCGCTATCGCTTTTTGCCGACAATATATAATGCATTCTACGGTTGACAAAGCTAGACGGAGGGCCAACAGACGCGCACATAAACACTATAAACTTTCCACACTTTCCTACACCTATTTTTCTTTATCTTTTTCTACTACCTATTGCCCTTAAAACCTCATCAATCCTTCTTACTATTAAAATTTTAACTATTTAAAATTTTTAAACACACTTTGTATCTACGTATATTTACTTTGTTTTAAGTCCTATTGTCAAACACTGTAAATAAAACTTATGGTTGTTGTGTTTGATTACTTAAATAAAATAAATAAAATAAAATAAGAATAAACATAAATTCAGCGCGTCCCCAATTACCATCACCGCCAAAGAGGTTAAGGATGCCGGGACTCAAGGGGTTGTGTAGCGCAATATATAGCTTCTCCAACCCAATTGTCAACCTCACCTTCGAGCGGCGAATCTCGTTTCACTAACAGACGAGGCTCTGGCGACCCCAAGCTCCTTATGGAACTTGGGGTGGGGTAGGAAGGGATGGCTTGAAGGTTTAATGTGGCCATATAAATCGTTCCCGAGATGGTTGGGCTAGCACCTTAATGGTACTGTGTTACCGGATCCGTATAGGGTTTCAAATATTTAGCACATGTCTTCAACCTGTCTCTTTCCACCTTTGTCATTCCCGAAAAATGGAAAATGGCCAAGGTGGTCCCGCTACTAAAGCCTGGGAAACCAGCTAACATAGGAGGCTCATATCACCCGATATCTCTCCTATCCCTAGTAGCTAAGACGCTTGAAGCCATTTTGCTCCCCTATTTCAAAGCAAATTTGCAACTAGCCTATCATGGCTTTAGAAAACTTCATAGCATCACCACCGCGCGGTTAAATTGCGGTTTAAATCGAAACCCCCACCACAAAACAGTACTCGTTGCGCTAGACCTATCAAAAGCTTTTGATACGGTCAACCATGGCACGTACTGCAAGACCTGGAAGGGTCCATCCTTCCCTCAAGTCTTAAAAGGTAGACCGCAAATTATGTGGGTGGCCGGTAGGCATTGGTACAATTTAGAAACGCAACATCAAAACCAAGACGAATTAAACAAGGGGTGCCACAGGGTGTTATCCTATTCTCATTTTTGTTTAACTTCTACATATCAAAGCTACCTTCGCCACCAGAAGGAGTTACTATCGTTTCCCACACCTATGACTGCACAATAATGGCCATAGGCCCAGGCCCAGGCCCACAGATCGATGAGCTTTGCAACAAAATAAACGGCTAGGATAGGTAAGAGTTTAACCTACTACAGTATCCAGATCGAAGTTGAGCTAGAGTGACTCGCGTTTCCCTAGGGAGTGTGCGTTCCCATTCTGCAAGTTTAGGGTATTGTTCTTTGAGAACAGGATTCACCGCGCAATTCCTGACATAAAGGTCCAACGCCTGTTTGTGGATATCACTGAGGCCCTGCTTGTGCTCTTTTCCTCATAATGCTTCCGGAGATGACCTCATAGCAGGGGACATAAGAAGACAGCTCGTAGCGGTTCTTTGGGCAATATTTTGCCAGGCCTGTATTTTCTGTATTTTCTTCCAGTGAGAAACCTTTAGGCTTGGAGACCATATCGGGGACGCGTAGCATGCAATCGGCCAGCCAATCGGTTTGTATGTGGTAGTGAGCGTTTCTTTGTCGTTACCCCAAGTGCTGCCGGCAAGAGATTTGAGGATTTTATTACGGCTCTGGAGTTTAGGTACAAATACTGCTCCCAAAGGCAGCCGGTTCTATGTACCGGAGCGTCTCGGGATTTTTCCCGCCCAAGAACTGTCATTTCAGTGTAACCCCATTTAATTTGTTGCATCCCTCCCACAAATTGTCATCCTCCCAGCAGATCCTTGCAGCGGGACTGTGCCATATTCTCCTGCCCCGGGAAGGTATCGAACACAATCCGCGACCTGTACCTGATTCTAGTCCAGAGAAATGGTTTTGCTACATTGCGGTTTAGGACGGTCAGACTCTTGTCCGTGTGTCACGTGTAAGGGATGGTTACACCGCACGGGATATGCTCAGTCATAATTGTTGGTTTCCGGACTTTTGATATAAATGTTCATTATGGATGACCGCGTAGCTTCAGTTTTCCGATTATTGCGACAGTCCACTACGTTAGGGTAGAAGCATATCCGGTCATTTGTTCGACCATCTTGGAAAATCTTTTGCTTTACCACTTTGAGTCTCCTTAGGAAAGACAAAGCCTCACCTGGTAAATATATGTGCCTACGTATTCACATTTGTAACAGGAGCCGTAACGTGTAATAAATGTGATTCACTACAAGGGACTAGTTGGGGATATGGCCTCCAACTTTAAGACAAGTGAAACCGGCAGACTCGGATTTAGAATGATGAAGTGTGAAAATCAAAATTAGCATTTCAGATTTTATTTTATAAACAGAGGTTTGAATATAAGACAAAGTGATTTTTCAAACGCTTCTCATACGTACATACATATATCTTCAAATTAAGTATGAGATGAGAATCATTTCAATGGAGTATTTAAACCCCTGGAACCTGCAAAAGATCTTTGCATCACCGATTTCGCTTATTTTTTGGCAATCGGAACATATAATTTATGAAAAAAAATTTACACCTTTTTTGGATAATTCGAAAGGAACAGTTGAAAACATGTTCGCATGGGTCATTTAGTGAGCTTTTAAATTTATTATATAATTTTTCTTTTAGTGTCTTGTTTTAATAACTTGATGAATTCAGTGATGCAAAATCCGTGGTGAGCTGGCATTGAAAGCGTCTATTTTTTCTTTTTAATAACTTTTGAACGGTTACTAGGAATTAGATTTCGCAATTATTCTCATAACTGGCAGTGATGCGCATCCGTTGATACCCATTTCGACCATATCGGACCAATTTTCGACATGGACAATAAACGGCCTAGAAAGTCGGCGGTGTGCGACAAACGGCGAAAATCGGCAGCGACGTATATATCTACTGTGTAGGTGGTGCTCTGGGGATATAAGAAGACAGCCCGTAGGGATTCTGAGAGCAGAGTTTTGACAGGCATGTAGTTTCTTCTAATCAGTATCCTTTAGGCTTGGCGACCAGATCGGGGACGTGCAGCATGCAAGCGGGCGGCCAACTGCTTCGTAGGTGGTAATGAGTGTCTGTTTTTCTTTACCCCAAGTGCTGCCGGCAAGAGATTTATGAGCTTTGTTCCGCTCTGGATTTTAGGCACAATTGCGGATGCATGCTCGCCAAAATATAGATCCTGATCGAACGTCACACCCAGTTTTTCGGGTGTAAGACAGTCGATAGCGTAACGCCATCGTCGTGGCCAATATGGTCGAAATTTTCCGTGTCCATGTTGTAAATAAGGTCTCAGATGATTTGGTCGGTGACAATGCCATATTTCGCAAGGTGAAAAAATTGGAGAGATCAGAGAGATAGTTATTTATTTTATTACATGGCTCATCGATAGGTGGACCGGGACCTGTAGACATTATCGCGCAATCATCGGCGTAGTATACTATGGCTGCTCTTTCTGGTGGCGAAGGGAGCTTCGATATGTAGAAGTTAAACAGGCGGGGATAGGACACCACCCAGTGGTACCCCTTGTTTAATTCCTTTGGGTGCTGTTCTGTGATGGGGTTTTTGATTCAGTGCGCAATTTATCTGTGTGTTTATGTGGGATTGGGTGGCAACAACAGTTGACGACGGCCCTGAAAACAGCCAGACTACAACACTGGTTTACGACTGCAAATACTGTTTGACTTTCCGATAGTTTAAAATGAGAATCGGAGTTAGTTCGTTTTTGACCGCTGCCGGATAAGCTCGCCTGCCTACCGAGAATCGTAGCATAAGTGTAAAACCTCCTAAACTGAAACTAAAACTAAGCTGTGCTACAGTTACAAGATCTATGTAAAACTTAAAGAAATCTATGTTAAAAACTAATGAAATCTATGCTAAAACTAAAGCTAAAATCAAAACCATGTTGTGCTAAAATTCTATGTTAAAACCTAAAGTAAAACTATGTTGCGCAAAAACCAATGTAAAACCAAAAACATCATTGAATTAATACAAATTACACCACACAAAAGCGTGCGTTCATTTATTGACTCCCAGCAGTGGAACGAAATCAACCACCGCGCAGTGGTTAAAACCGTGTAACGGCATTCGAGCAGAAGTAATAGCGACAGCGAGAGTACAGCAGCACAAGCGCGTTAACGCAAGCTGACTCGACGCCCAAAATCCACAGCATAGCAGCGCTGTAGCTGCGCAAACAAAAAGGTCAACCGAAAAGAAGCGACGAGTTCGTGTGTTTGAAAATTAGACAAGTGCAAGTTGGCAAGCACTAACGTAGAAGTTGTGTCTGCACCTGCAAATTCCTTTGCAGTCAGTTGCGTTGGTGGACAAACTCGTCTCATCGTGTTGGATTCGGTTTTGCGTTGTTGTGGTCATTGGTGGCGTGCAAGTCGAGTGCTTTATAATTGATGTGGTTGAAGACTTTCGGTATCTAGGTGTAACTGTAGACCAAAATATGAACTGGGGCATCCACATATCCCGCCTAAAGCATTACCTCCAATATTCTTTACGTTGTTTCTATCATCTCAGAGGTTGCTGCTCTAACTATACCCTTAAAACAGTTTATTATGCGCTTTTTCATTCTAAATTGTTATATGGTATCAGCTATTGGGGGGAGCATCCTTTAATAAAATTCAGTCTATCCTAGTTTTAAAAAATTCGTAAAATACCTAATGTAAATCGACTGCATCCCTCAAGAGAGCTTTTTACAGGTCTAGAGATAATTCCAATAAGAGACCTTTATTATTTTAAAGTTTTAAAAATCTTTTTCATTAGGTGTGGTTATCTGCAGAGTATGATGTCGGAAACTTATAACCTTAGGATAAACTTTCATCCTACAGTTATTGTGCCTCCTTCCAGAACCACACACTCAACAACGTATATTCCATCATCATCGATTGCGGGATCGGGTTCTTCATCTCTGCGCGGTGAATTGCTGCCTCCATTTATGAGAGCAGAGAAGTGTTCCCTCCATAATCTAAGCACTCTCTGTACATCAGTTACAAGGCCGCCGTTTTCGTTCCTACAGGAATTTGTAGTTAGAATTTTTTGTTTAAGTGAATAAACTTTGACTTTGTTAATCGCTTTGACAACATTTCGAGCCCTTGTAAACGATAGCGGTCAACAATGTAGCGAACTGAAATTTTAGAACTAAATGTAGTGGGGTTGAAGCAAAAGTTAAAAGAGCTGGCAATAAAATCTACACAGAATATTTACTATTTATACTATATTGTGACGTAGAAATAAAATTCTCTTTTAACAGCCACATATTGTTTCAAATAATCTTTTCTAGTTATTTGGTAACATTTTAATAAATAAAAAAAAAAATTTAAGGCGCGATAACCTCCGAAGAGATCTAAGGCCGAGCTTCTCTTCCAATTTGCGTCGTGCTCCTCTTGCTTTTCCCTACAAATTGGCCGGACGGGACCTACATGTTTTATGCCGACTCCGAACGGCATCTGCAAGGCAGATGAGTTTTCACTGAGAGCTTTTCATGGCAGAAATACACCCGGAGCGCTTGCCAAACACTGCCGAGGGGCGACCCCGTTAGAAAAATTTTCTTCTAATTGAAAAACCTTATTTCTAAAATTTTGATGTTGCTTTGCCCGGGGTGTGAACCCAGGGCATACGGTGTGGTAGGCGGAGCACGCTACCATCACACCACGGTGGCCGCCAACATTTAACACATTTCTTATAAATTGAATGATGATTATAAATTTTAATTATTCAATATAGAAAGTTCGGATATCAAAGAGTGGCTTTACTTGCTTCTTTCGCTGCAAAATTTTTATAATAATATCAAAATTTAACTGTCTTGCCAAAACGGATTCAACACAAAGCGTGGCAAGTCCTGAAACTCGCTCTTGAGATGAACACGATCTATGAAAGTTTTTGATTCTTGTAAGGACGCTGAAGGAACGTTCTGCACTAGCTACAGTGGCAGGTATAGTGCAAAAGATACGTAAAGCTACACAAATGTTGGGGAAAATCGTATTCAGATTGTGAACATATGTACATGGCATGTAGCAATTCCACCTTTATCAAAATTTGCTTCGTAAATGTGTTTCAAGTGAATTATTTCGCATTCTAAGCTTTGAAAAATGTCCGACTTGTATTTTTCCACAAATTTTGCTGCGCTCGCCCGAACCGTAGTTTCATCCATGCCTTCAAATTGCCACAAAAAGGAAAACGTCTCGCTCAAATTTCTCATAGCTGCAAATCGTTCAGTAATGCCAGTGATTACCGAATCAACGATCACCAGGAATGTATTGTTTTTTAAATCAGAATCTGAATCATCCGTAATCATCTCATTTAAATTATCTTCAGAACGTCTTTTGGGTTTTCTCTTTCGAATAGCCGGAAACTTTGGAGATGTTCGATTGAATAGCAACTGTTTTGCATTCGTTTAAAATTGTTTACCATTGGTTCCTGATCAACTTCAAATCAGCTAATAAGGCATCTAGATGTCGGACCTCAACATCTATGGTGGCGTCTCTAGCTTGGAGGACAGCAAGATACATTCTAACTTGCTGATGTACTTGATAATGCCGGTAACATCTCCGTATGCTTGCGCAGTCAAATTTGGCTTTTGTCTGAAAGACTATGAATAGAGCTCGGTACATTTTTTTTTTGGGATGTCCCATCGTTGTGGACTGCTGCTGAAAATAGTAACACATTTTTGTACAACTCCGAAAGAAGTAATTGCAGCCGTACAACATTCTGCAGCACAAGGCGAGTAATCAGCATTCGAGTTTTTGTCGAGAATGTGACGTAGTGCTCCGTTGTAAGCTCCTTTGATATTGACGCCGTTATCGTACCCTTGTGCACGACAATCTTCAATCAAGTATGCCAAATTAAATCAGCGATTTCCTAACCAGTTTTTTTGGTTACAATCCACGAAAGCCAAAAACCGTTCTTGAATTCTAAAATTTGTTGCTTTCGAATTGAAATGGAGTCAGCGCAAAATGAACGTAGTCAACGTGACTAGCATCAGGCATAGCGTCAACGATAATAGCAAAATACTTGGCTTTCTTGCCTTGCTCTAACATAGTTTCCCTCACGTGCTTTGCACCAAATTTCTATAAACTCGTTCTGAATCTCTGGAGAAAGATAGTGAACTTGTAAACGTTTGTGCTGCTGTTGTGAAATCCTAACTTTCTCCAAATGATCTCTAAGTATGGGATCATATTGGCTTATGAGATCTTAAATGCCCAAAAAATGTCCATCGTTTCGTTCACCAAGATATATACTTTCGCCTTTGAAAGCTAGGCCTCTTTTACCCAAAAATAAAATAGTGTCCAAAATTCTATATAAAATTTCTTTCCACTTTTGAGTTTCAGTGATTAGGTGGTCATTGATAAGTGTATCAATTTAGCCTCCTTTTGAATTAGATTTTGTAAAGATCGCCATTGAATATAACATTTAATGTGATCTTGAGTATTTTCGTGTGATGGCAGTTTATCGTATAGCTTCTTTCCATACCTGGAATTTCGAATATCCGCAGAAAAAATTTTAGCTCGATTTAAAGTATTGGTGCTTAATAGGTGACATGGTAGGCAATAAAAAGCATTGCTACTGGCACTTAACACTAACCAGTCACGCTCCACTTTCTCTCCATTTGGCAACATTCTGTTTAACAACGCGGTACGAAATGCCTCGTCATGACGATCACGTGGAAAAATAACAGGACACTTTTGATGACCTCGACGAATTATTTCGTTGACTTCATAAGATCGCAAAAACTCATTATTCACAGTACCGATATCGAAGTCGTTTAAATAATCTGGACTTTGATACAGAGTTGGTGGTATTGTTCGAAGACTTTTTGAAGATGAACATTCATCAGTGTCACCAAGAAAACTTTACAATTTCGGATTCATGTAAACATACATTTTTATTTGATGTTTTTATTGTCCCATCAGGCCCAGGCAAAAAATCAAAATCAATATTCGTTGCTTTTGAAATTCGGCTTAAAATTTGCACTTGGAACAACTAAAGACTCTCCTGAATTACAAATAATGTCTTAGTACCTCTAAATCGCGGGCCCCTGAGAAACACATTTTTGTTTAATGTTTTTATTGTTGTTGAAAACCTACTGTAGTTGAGAACTACACATACGATATCTAAGTTTTCTCTTTCAACATCAATACCTTTGAGTTTCATGTATTTGAAAAATTTTCTGAAGTATTGAATGTAGTCTTTTCCATGGTATAAATCATGGGTATAAATATTACAAAGTAAAACCGGTGAGAGCCAAAATGACGTTTAAAAAAATTTTAAAATTCTCACTGCTCTCACATTTTATATTTTTTTATTTTGGTGTTGTTTTCATAACAAAAATGTTTTTTTTTTTGGATTATTAGTTTCTTGGTTAAAGCTTAAGCTTATAAAACACCAGGTTATCCCTCCATTGGTGTTAATCCATAACACCATGTTATATATTCATATTTTAATGTCTTTAAATTGTTGTACAGTTGCTCCACCAACACACAGGTAATACACTAAGGCCAGAACCATGTGCGTAGGTTTCTGCGTAATTAAGGTTATTATATATTTCGATTTAATTTTTTGTCATTTCGATTCCCTCACTATCCGCCATTTTGTTCTTAACCGCATGAATAGCGTCCTTTTATAGCACGCGGTTGAGTTGTGGGGAAAGGAACTTGACGCGACGACGTTACAACACGAAGTGTAACAAAAATATAACAAACTGTAATATGTTTGGTAATTCTATACGACAGCATGACACTCTTAATACACGTCCAAAAATATCAAGAGGGGTATCAAAAGACGCGTTTTGCATCCAGGATCGCGAATCCGAGAGCGGAGGTAAAAAATTTTGGGTATGTCAAGTGATATTTGCAAAAGAAACTTTGAAAATTTTCATGTGGTTGTTGTAATTTTGATGATTTTATGGTGCCCACCAAAAAATTGTGAACATAAGTGTTTTACGCGGATATAGTTTTGGTTTCCAAACCGGTGTGTAATTTTTTATAAGCGCGGCCAAAGGCCGCCAATGCAAAAAGGTGTTCTGCGCAAAAATACTATGGATTCCACCCTCGGTTTCGGAGCACTCCGGGGTCATTTTTCGGTTTTTCGTTAATATCTTTTGAACGATCTAAAATTTTTATTTTCCGCCTTCGGATTATTGTTGTCGAGGTCAATACTAGTCTTTTGACACCTCTCTCGGTATTTTTGGATGCGTATTACCGGTGTCATGCTGTCGTATAGAATTACCATATATTTTTGCGTTCTAACAATTATATTATGATATTTTATCCAAAACCGAATTTTTTTATTGGTGGAAATAACCAGAAAATAAGAAATCTCAACCGTCAACCGCATTCCAGAATTTTCAATTCAAGAATTGTATTGTGGTTTCCCGCAAAAGGAAGAATCAGGCCACGATCCTCTTCTGAGAAATTTTCTTCAACAAATTGTTTAGAAATGTACCAGCGTCTGCGCGACGAGTAGAAAACCCCGACTTACCGCCAAGGTGTACAGAAGAGATACATATCTACTAATAATAACAATTTGGTGTATATATCTGAGGAGGAACAGTATTAATCAAGTAATCGCCGCGAACAGACGTATTTTCTTTAGCTCGGTTGTGATTAAAACCGTTGTTTCCCTTGACTTTCGTCGTTTTCGCAAACTACCTGAGCAGTTGTTTAATTTTGTAGTATACAAAAATATAGTGCATAACAAGTGAAAAGCAGTGCCGCGCAAAAATGAATGGGGTTGACCCCCCCTCTTCAAATAGGTTTCGGTTACTTGATCCAGATAATGACCTACCTAGCAAACGCATAAGGCCCGACGATTTCACGCCCCTCAAGCCGACAAAGCAAAACGATGACCACATTCCGCGATATCTCATTGCAAGCGCAGTGGGATCAAAAGTAGGTGATGAGATTCGAACCCTTTCGTCGTATAATGTGTTCCAAATCGACAAAGGACTTAAAAACATAAGTTCTGACTACTCGGAAGTGACTGCATTAAGATCTGGCGATCTACTCATCAAAACCCTTAATGCAAAAGCAGCTGAAAAGTTCCAGAAAGCAACCTTTATTGGCATTATTCCAGTCAAGATTGCCTCACATAAAGCGCTCAAAACCTCACAAGGAAGAATATATTCAAGGAATATCATCAACCTCTCGGAGGAAGAATTACTACGTCTAGCTAGCCAAAAAGTAGTTGATGTCAAAAAAAATTATGAAAAAAGCCGGAGACCAGTTGGTGCCCACTGGGGCAGCCATAATCACCATTGACTTAATCCGTAGACCAGACGTGATCAAACTTGGATGGGAAAGAGTTAGGGTACAGGAATATATCCCCAACCCAATGAGATGTCGGAATTGCCAGAGGCTCGGACATACTAAAAATAGGTGCAGAAACATTGAGCTCTGCATGGAATGCGCCACCCCCCTAGTCACGAACAGTGTACCGGTAAATACTGCATCAACTGTGACGACAACACACACACCTGGTATGACCCAACCTGCCAAAGCTTCTTAAAGCATAAAGCGGTAAACAAAATAAAAATCGATCGACGATGCACCGTACGGGAAGCATGGAAGGTGTACAATAGCAACCCATCTACCTACCAAATCGAACCATTTGCGAAGCAAACAAAAAAACCTACAATGGCACAAATAGTTAAAAACACAACCTTTAACACTGCAAGCGATCAAGAGAAGCAACTCAAGACAAATACAGAATCAAACAAAAACAAACCAACCAACAATAAACCTCAAACAGTTAACAGTACGTCAAAGAAAACGGACAATGAACAACAATACCTTCATCTCCATTCATCGAAAACACTCAAGCAAATGCAAAAACCCCAACAAACCAATATGCACAAAAAACAAACACCACAAGTAAATACAACAATACACACTTAGAAGACGTACCTATGGAAATCTCCCCAACAAGGGAGCTTTACAACACTTTCCCCCAATTAAACGTAATCATCACACCCAACACATATAAAAACACACTGCCTCACCGCACCGAAAATAGTGACAACCCCCTTTAATTATCATAATGGACATTGGCTTAGATTTATTTATACTTCAGTGGAACATCCAGGGATTTATTAATAATAAATTTGCCCTGGAGTACCTAATTTCCACACATAAGCCAGATATCATATTATTACAAGAAACCCACACAACACAAAAAAACAAACAATTTCTTTACTTACCGAATTATCAAACGTTTCACCACAACAAAGACCTAGCGTATGCAAAGTCAGGTATAGCAACTTTTGTAAAAAATACGCTAACGGCTTCAAATCATATAACATCAACTAATCAACTCCTACATCAAACCATAACTATACACGGAATAAAGAATCTATACATTACTAACATTTACAAAGAAACGGACATCAATCTAACCCAAAACTTCTTCAAGACATACCAGACACAAATGGATCACGTTGCAGGGGATCTAAACGCTCAAAATACACTTTGGGGGTCCGAGTATACCTCCAGGAGTGGAAATGTGTGGGAATCATTCGCTCATGACCGCAACATGGTAATATTAAACAATGGTGCGCCAACACTCCTCAATACAAGAAATACGCTCACCTCGGTAGATGTATCCATGGCTAGTACTGATTTGGCAGTGTCCCTGTTATGGAGCTGCCCTTCCCACCCAATCGCTGGTGACCACTTTCCAATCTTCATACAAAAAGGCAGCAAACACATCCATAAAAAGTTTATTGGCAAATTCAAAGAAGCGAAAGCAAATTGGGACGTATTTTCCATCAAAACAGATTCCCTCAGCTCCCAAAGCACACAATCGAATAACATAAATAGGGAGGCAGCCCTAATAAAAAAATTGTGAGAAGATCAGCGAACGAATCCATGCCAACAACAAGATGCCCGAGACAAAACCATAATCCTGCTTGGTTCAACAGTGAAATAGGTGTACTTATAAAAAAGAAGAATAAAGCTTGGAAAAAATTCCGTGAAAAGAAAACTCCGACAACAACGTTAGCTTATAGAAAGCTCTGTGCACATGTTAGGCGAGTTTGCAAAATAGCAAAGCCCAAGACCAAGGTAAAAAGAATCCGTTCGAATACACCTTCCAGCTTTCCACCAATTTTAAACAATAACTCCATCTTATCACATCCTGAAGAGATAGCAAATGATTTTGGCGAGGCATGGTGCTCAATATCCTCAAATGAGAAATTTAATAGAAACATAGTACAAGAAAAGATGAATTTCGACATCGATAGCTGGAGAACATTCGGAAATGAGCTAGATAACATAACAGATCAAGTAACATTGTTCGAATTAAACCTGGTACTAAAGAAAACTATAGGAACAACACCGGGTAGAGACGGGATTACCTACACAATGATCAAAAATTCATCAATAGCTCTTAAAACCAGATTATGTGAACTATACAGCAACATCCTGAAAACAGGAACCTATCCACACGAATGGAAACAAGCCGTCCTAATACCCATACCAAAGGAAATCATGCGAAGGAAAAATCCTAAAAATACAACACGCCTACAGGGAAAACAGTGGAGTGCATACACTCTGTCATCAGATTGAAACAGAAATAAAGAAAAATTTAACAGCCCAAAAGCACTGTGTACTTATATCCGAAGACCTCGAAAAAGCTTTTGATCGGGTGGTATACACTTGCGTATTAAAAGAACTTCACCAGTGGGGCCTACCCAAAACTCTCCTAAAATTAGCTTTATCTTTCCTTTCGAATAGAAGAATTGCGGTCAGAGTAGATGGCTACACATCTAGGAGCTTTAACCTTGACAACGGAGTCCCGCAAGGGTCCCCTCTTTCTGTTTTTTTTTTGTTCAATGCCTATACCAATTCTTTGTCAAACATGTTGCATCAGGTAAATGGGGTACAATTCATAGGCATATACGCAGATAACATCTTCGCACTGGCATCAGGGACACCCGCAAAAGTATGTGAAAACCTAAATGAACTTGACAGAATCATTTATGAATGGGCGCTGGGAACAGGAGCGGTCATCTCAGCTAACAAAACTGAAGCTTTGCACATCTGCAGAAAGAGAAATTGCAGTACTACCTCCATCACCCTGAGGAACGTTGATGTAGAACTTAAATCTAAAATGAAAATCCTAGGTGTGACTTTCACTCGAAATCTGCTGTGGAATGAGCATGTTAAAACAATCATAGCAAAACTCGGCGGGGTACATAATTTACTTAAAATAATATGCACCAGGAATAAAGGTCCTCACATTGACATTGCAATAAGCATATGTAGGGCACTAACGGAGGAGTTCTAAACCACTGCATCACAATGTATGGACACACCTCCCATACTAACATAAACAAAATAAATACAGCCCTAAATAATTGTTTTAAAAAAGCAGCTGGTCTTTTGAAAGCCACACCAACTATATCCGCCAAATTCGAAGCACGCTACAACGACTTTCAGTGGCTTGTCCATAGTCGTTCAGGAAAATTAGCGGCCAAAGCCATTGTAACTACCTCTCATCCACTACACAAGGCATAACCAAGCCAAAGAAAAACCTAATGACTTACAGGAGCACTTGCGGTATTCAAGCTATTTCCAAGTACCTCCTTGACATCCACACACCAATACCACCAAAACCACCAGACAAGTACGAAACCACCACAAACATCTCAATTGACCTCTCATTGAGCATCGCAAAGAAAAACGATACATCTCCGGAGGTGTACAACCAAATTTTCTTACACTATAAAGCAAGACATCCAACTCATATATTTTATTTCACCGACGGGTCTCTTACTGGAGAAACACCGACATACGGCGTAGTAGAACAGCTGATTGACGGAACCTACAAAACAACCCATCAAGCTCTTGTATCGCCACATGCTGGTATATTTAATGCAGAACTATCAGCAATCAAATTCGCGCTGCATCACGCAGCAACTAACAACAGACGGGCGGTAATTGCCTCGGATAGTTTAGATGTGCTAAAAGCGTTAACCGACGAACACAGTGAAGCTCGCAGATTTTCACTAAGCGGAGTTAATATACGTAGCGATATTAAGCTGCTATGGATACCAGGTCACATGGGGATAACAGGCAATGAGCTAGCGGACAAAGCTGCTAAGCAATCCTTTAGCATGCCACTTGTAGCTGAGACTCCATGCTTGTCGTCCACCATAACGAATTACATAAAAACACACCTTAAAAACCTAAAAGACAAAACGTGGCAAAGAGCAAACTGTTTTTTGAAAACCCACAACATAAGCCCCGATCGTCCGAACTATCACGAGAGCTATTCGAGAAAAGAATGCATCCAAATAGCTAGAATGAGAGTAGGTGTAACAAAATTCACATACGAGCATTACTACAATCATACCAGTCAACGCTGCTGTCACCAATGCAATGTTCCTCTAACCATCAAACACCTACTTATTGAGTGCCCCACATCTAGGACCAACTCCAACTTATCAGCACTACTTGATTGCAGCAAGGATTCCACAATAAAGCAGACAACGGAAGCACTCAAGAAACATAATCTACTCCACGAAATATAAATCGACCGAGAGGCAAATGGCCTAGTAGCCCAGTCTCTAAAATATATCTTACAAATTAATTTGTAAAATATAAACTTAAATAAATAAATAAATATCTGAGGAGATTAAGGTCTAGCTTTCCATCCAATTCGAAGGCTACTTATCGTGTATTCATTTTTCTACGAACTGTCTCACCTAAATACATCTTTTGTGCCGACCCAAAAATTTATCTGCTAATTCGGACGAACTTTGGTGCCAAGGTAATGCCGAGGGACAATCAATACCATTTATACAAATTTTCTTAAATATTTTTTATGGGTAGGGCAACACACTAGCTCTACACCACGAGGGCAGATTTTGACCGTTCAGCCGGTAAATGCAACCTCCACGAACCATCATACTCCAACTGGAGGATGATGTTTAGCTAAGCTGCGAAGAGCTACAGCGTTTTTGATGACGTGGGCAAATTATGGGAAGATCTCCACTGGGTTCGGAGAAGCAGGTGGGGGAAGACTTTGATCTCTCTTGGTGCCCCCTGTTGGCGTCAGTTATCGCGAAACAGGGTTAGCTGAAGTGACTTGTTACGCAACGACCAGCATCTCCTAAACGGTTAAGCGCCAATTAAAAAATGTATCTTCCAACCGCGAGGAAAAGGACCAAAACAAACCAAAGAATATCTGCAAGATCATTTTTTCCGCAGTAGCGAGGATACTTGAGACTGGTGCTCTCTTATAAAGTGAAGTTTCAGCATATTTAAGGGTTAAAAACGTATCAACCAAGTGAAGAAGGATGAATGAAAAATCAATAGGGTTGGTCTCCAACATTCGTTCTTCTTTCCCTTTGCAATGTTGTTGTTATTGTTGTAGCGATTAGTTACTCCCCGAAGGCTTTGGGGTGTTATCGATGTGATGGTCCTTTGTCGGATACAGATCCGATACTCTCCGGTAACACAGCACCATTAAGGTGCTGGCCTGACCATCTCGGGAACGATTTATATGGCCACATTAAACCTTCAGGCCATCCCTCCCTCCCCACCCCCAAGTTCCATGAGGAGCTTGGGATCGCCAGAGCATCGTCTGTTAGTGAAACGGGATTCGCCGCTCGAAGGTAAGGTTGAGAATTGGGTTGGAAAAGCTATATATTGCGCTACACAACCCCTTGAATCCCTTTGCAATAATAGCACGTGTTGAGGCATCCATTATATTGGTAACTAATTTTTTGCCACATATGTACATAAAAACCGATTTCAAAACTTTTCGAAATATTTTTTCACTTATTTAAATTATTAACCGAATTCATAAGGATTTTATTTTTTTGGTGTTAAAAAAATGAAAATGTCACACAAACAATTTTTTTTTTGTGTTTACTTTGGTTTGGCATTTCCACAAAGTTTAGGAGAGTGATTTTAAAATTTTTTTAAAAATCAAAAAACCATTATTATGGCCGCCGAGAAGAGTAAATGGTTTCTCTTGGTAATATTTATACCATGGTTTTTTCTATCTTGAATAAATCAACGAATTGTTAAGACGTATAAATGTTTAATTCAAGTCTTTTATTTTACATCGGGCTTCCTGCAGAAATAAAGTTTTAACAATTTTCTCCTCAGGCCAAGACAAAAAATCATCAATATTCGTTGCCATGGTGGAATAACCAGGTGAAGGAAGCACCAAAACTGTCGTATTATACCTTATTTATGTAAACACTTCGCTAAAACAATGGATTTCTAAATACAGTTACAAAAAATTGTTACTCACTATTGTTTTGGCCTAAAAATTAGACCACTAAGATAAGAGGAATGTTACAATTATGGATTGTAATTTAGAATATATGAATCCGGCTCGATCGGATTAGCACCTTCTGGTTCTAGACCGACTCCTATTATATCCCCTGACGGTATTTTAGTAAATAATGAATTAACTGTCAAGAGCTTATGGGATATCTTCTGATCAAGTTTTTATGATATATTAGAACGTCATATGTTTTACTTCCGACTCTCAATGTCAAATAAACAGAGCAGATGGAAAGAACAATGAATTTTTAGAGATCGAAACACATTTAAAAGTGTTACGATCACTTCCAAGTGTGACTGTAAAACTTTTCATCAAACCGGAAACCCATTTAAGTGCGCAAAGTTCCTACAGTTCAACTATATAATGGATAACACCTCTCCCACTTATGTCCGGTTTTTCGATAAAAGCTTCAACTGCAGTTGAAGTTGAGGTCAGTCTACTTTAGACGCATTATTGAATTTCACTACTCATCGCAGTTTAAGTTTTTAATTTTATTCGATGCCTAAAGTAATATAAGCTCGCATTGATCCTGTGTATCCCTTTTGTGTTGGCATTAGGTTGCACTGATATGCTAAAAAAAAACAGTCTGTAATGACTTTCGTTCCAAGGCCTTTGTTTCTCTACTCCTACTTTTCCAAAGCGGGTAAACATTTTACCCTCTTCTGACCGTTGAAAATACATCCCTACCGTTTCAGATAGCGTACATTTTCTATCTCTTTTTATTTACTTCACCTGGTGATTCCACCTTGATTTGTTGCTTTTGAAATTCGCTTAAAATTTGCACATGGAACAACTAAAGACTACTGAATTTAAAAAAAAATGTCTTAGTACCTCTAAATCTCGGGACCCTGAGAAACACATTTTTGTTTGATGTTTTTATTGTCTCCTCATTATCAATATTCGTTGCTTTTGAAATTCGGCTTAAAATTTGCCTATGGAACAACTAAAGACTCTCCTGAATTAAAAAAATGTCTTTGTACCGCTAAATCTAACGGGCCTGGCTATGCCGTCTAGGCCTACAGCTTTAGATGGTCAACCTATTCGGCGGTGATGGTAATAGGGTACGCATTATGTTTATGCTTCTATGCGCGTCTGTTGGTCCGCCGTTCGTAGCATGATAAAAACATCCCATTATGCAAGCTTTTCGAGCTGCTAAAGCAGCCAATTTTTTTTTTTATACTTATATAAAAATTACCTGTAAGTTAAACGTCAAAAATGCGTCATCTATGCGTGGTCGTGGTCTTGTGAATCTTAGAGATATATTTTTACGGGTTGAAGGAACATTGACCCATGACACTGCTTCTAATGCTGTGAACTGACAACCCGGTAATGGATGAATATTTTCCATAACAAAATTCGTATTAAATTGCGTCAATCGTAGGTATGACATTAAATCAGGAAGTTTTTGTTTACGCGAAGAAGCATCATGTTCATACCAACGTTTTATTGCATCGAAGGCATCTCTCTCAGATGTTATATTCAAATCATCACGTTCTAAGATTGTCTGCAATTTGTTTCCGTCAAAATTTAAAAATTCGGGGCTTTGTATTACCTGCAAGGCAAATGTTAATTAAAATGATGTATTAAAAATCATTGAAAAGTATTCTATAAAAAATAAATACAACTAACATTTATAAAATTTTCAATTTCATATTCAAATATTTTCGCACTTAGCAACTCGCACTGTGTCTCACTCTCTAGGGCATAGGCTCGTGCCAAGGTATAATCGGTTATATGGTCTATTAGAAAATCAACACAATTTACAACAACTTCTTCCAACTGCAATATTAAAGCAGCCTTCAGCAGTCTATCTAAATTCTCGATGGTTACGAGCGTTTTGCCGGTGTAACAAAAAGTAATTAAACGCTCGAATGTATCGCTATCGATGTCTGTGATTTCAATGAGTGGACAAATGCCTTCTTCGCTTTTAAAGAGTTGCTTGAAATATGGGCTTGCTGCCGATAGAATTAAGCGATGCGCTGTAATCCTGTAAAAGGGAAATCAAATCGTTTACTAGTCTGTATTTTAATAATTATAAGATATTAGCTTACAAGGAAGTTGGATTTGATAATTTAAATGTGACATCAATCAAATCTTGCTCATCAAAATGCTCGTATATTTGGAACAAAAGCTTCTCCATAAAACGGATCGCCCCATCTGGACTCATCTCGGATAGGCGTTGACGTGTACTACATGCTGCTAGTGCCATTGCCATAGTGTTTGGAAGCGATCTCGTCTCTGCTAGCACAAAACTTTTCGGAATCAAAATATGGACAATTCTGCTGTAAATGCGTTCGCGGCGATGGAATAAATTTTTCGAATGTTAAAATCATTGTGAAATCATATGTATTCACAATGGCATGGTGTAACGATACAAGGTGGCAGCACGGGACAACTGATACAAACTTTCTTGTTTGATTTGATGCATCTACTTTCGGCGCAGTACGATTTTGACATTTTTCCATCGAATTTACAACAATAAAGTACATGGAACCATGAAGGAAAATGACGTAACAACTGCCCATAAAAAACAGCTGATTCAATGATTACATGCGCAATGCGCAATCTTCTCTTGTGTGATTTGTGGTAACCAAGCTAGCAGTTCAAACGCTCTGCGATTACTTAAATACTTTTCCCAATAGTATTTTTCAAACATTTTTGTAAATGGCTGGTATATTGCATTATTTACGTATTTTAAAATGTTTGCATAACTGGCTGCTCAACTTTAATCTACTAACTTGATTTTAGAAATGAATATTAATATGTAGTCTGATTTTCTGTATACACATATAAAAGAAAAGCTGATTTGAAATACATAATAACCGCGTGCAAAAAACAATTTCTTCCATTCTCTACTCTACCTCCATTTTTTGTATTATGCTATTGAGCAAATCATTTAAGTAATCGAAGAGCAATTTAACAGGTGATCCAGGCTGTCTACTATTATGAACGTTTTTTCCAAAAATTCGCCACTTGTATGAAATCATCCCATATATGTAGCGAGAGGGAGTTGAATCTCACGGAATTTTGTGGACAGAACTCTTTGGGAAACAGGGAATCTATATACTGAGTCGGCTCAGAGGACTGGATCAAAATTTTATGGTGAAAAAACGGGTGCCGGCATCTATGGGCCGAACTTGAAGAGATCGATACCATATACATGCTACTCCACTATTTTTCAGGCAGAAATCTATGCCAAAGAAGTTTGGGGTTGAGAATGTCTACGAAGAAGCCTATTCTCTCGGAGTATCCTCATTATGTTAGCCTTACGTGCCTTGAAGTCCTACACAATTACTTCTAAGGTAGTGGGTGTATGCATTGAGCCAAAAACAAGGTTTTGTTAGGATGGGTTCCCCGGCATCAGGAACGTGAAGTAATGAACAGGCAGAATATCTAGCGAAGCAGGGTACTTTATCAGCATTCTATGATCCAGGGCTCTTCTGTGAACTCAAAAGGCCACATACTAGGGAGACCATAAGTAACTGGGAAACAAAGCAGTTCAGACAACACTGAATTGAATCCAATTTGTTTATACTCTCAGCAACGAGAATATCAACCAAAGTCATTAATCTGAACAAAGAAGACCTACGAACTCTTTCTGGGTACTATACGGGACGTGTACTATAACGTAGATAAGTTCAATTTATACGAATGCGTCCCTCTGGCAAGTCAAATACTCCCCAACCTTGGTGGAGGGATTCTTAATCCCTTCGCGATATGGAGTAAAAAGCCTGAAGAGGTTCTTAAATACATTAAAAGCCTCCACATACACTGATGGAGGATATGTCAAACACAATAGAACTAAGTAAAAGTCGTAGTGCATCGAGGCTTAAAAATAATCGTGGCGGAACCATACAGGTGACGGCCGGAAATCAGCTGATAGGGACTTTTTAATATGATTTGACACTTCAACTTCCGACGCAGTACGATTTCGACATTAGTCCATCGAATTACAAAAACAAACTACATGGAATTTTTATTTATGTCTGTATGTGTGCCGCGTGCTGCCACCGTGTATGGCTCCGCCATGATAAGAATAATACCCTGCAAGAGGTGGTGGCCGCCCAGTATTTGCTAAGCCAACTTGAAACCCATCTGTACAGGAGCAATCACAGGTGACCAGAGGGTTGAAGGAGTTGATAAGCGTAATACAAAGATTTATAGTTTCACAGCTTCCGCAATTCAATTGTCAACCTCACATACCCGAGTGGAATCTTGTAACAAATATGAAAATATTACCTCATATTTAGAAGGGGAGGCTCTGGTGACCCCAAGCTCCTCATGGAATTAGTAATTGGTGGTGGGATGGCATAGAAGGTTCAATGTAGTCATATTAAATCGCTTGTTACCGGAACGTACTGGATCTAAATCCGGTCAAGGATCTTCAACATCGAGAAGACTCCTCAAATCCTTCGGAGAGTGTCTTTGTTGCTACAACAACAACAACAGGACATGCACTAAATCAGAACTCAAATATGAATAGCTACAATGATCGTGCAGCATTACCTTGCGGCTTACATTGGGCTCCTGTCAGTATACCACGCCAACCTTTCGGTCCAACTTTTCCCCATTGTGAAAGTGTTAGCAAATCCCCTACAACAAATGATTTCCTCTCCCTAGTGCTCACTCCACGAAATGATACAGGTAAGGAAAGCAAAGGGGTGGTTTGAGTTGTCGGAAAATAACAGCCGGGCTTCAGCGGTCCGGCAACATCTGCGGGCGTAGGATCATTATGCCGTTCAATGCCAAGATATGTGTTGTTGTAAAACTTTTCCAAAGGAAAGAGTTACCGCGGAATCAACCTGCTTAACATCGCATTCATATATGCGATTCTCCTAAAGTATTGTGAGAAAGGCTGAAGTTCTATGACTTCTCACAATGCGCTTTATCGTGAAGATGACCCGCGAAAGTACCGTGGAAACTCGTAAAGCCGCTGATTGGCGGTCATTATTGCGAAACAGGGATAGCTACCGTGACGCATTGACCTAAATTGCCCAGGCGGGTAATACTATGTTCAAACAGAAAAATAAATTGAGGAAATTTCGATTTGAATTGAGTGCTGTTCATACAACTCGATTTAGCTTACACAATAGTAATTTGATAGCTGGTTGGCTCATCTCTACAGCAAGAACATACCTTCGTTCAGACTGTCAAAATGAACACGCACATTATTAGGCGAATGAAATGGAATGAAAACATAAAACTTTGAAATTTTTGTGTGTTGTAAGAAAATGTGTTCAATGTTTTGGTTTCATTTTGAGTTTGCCATCTTCTTTTGACAATCCCTACTCCAGTGAAAAGAAAGACATAAAATCAGCTGATGAGATGAGCCAACCACATAGTTCAGCCATGCGTAACTGACGTTAAAATATACTCAATAAACACACTTTACAATCTTGCATTTTGTTGGAGGTCCTCTAATTTAAAATAAAAACAGCCGCTCTTCTGAACAATAAAGAATGTTTATTTCGACTTACTTCAACGTCGGTTAGATACACAGAGATAGAAAAGAATTATTCGTAAGTTAAAAATGGCGAATACAAAGAAAGAATTCGCAAAGCAAAAATGCGATTACAAGTTGCAAATGAAAAACAGAGTTGCCACATGAAATAGAATTTCAACACTCCTCCTCAAATCTGGTATTCATTTGCAGTCACAAATTAATAATTTAACTCAAAAAAAAACTTTGAAGTTATTTTACATGTACTAGATTAAACCTAACAATTTTACAAACTTGTTATGATTTAACTTGCTTAGATTTTTCGTAAATACATCTGCAATATTATCTGAGCTTGAACAATATTGTAATTCAATTAAATTTTTCTGATACATATCTCTTATATGATGATATTTAATTTCAATGTGCTTACATCTTGTATGGTATACAGCATTTTTGATAAGATGTAATGAGCTTAAATTATCACCATTTACAACAATTTTGTCAGGCCTATGTACATTTATTTCGTCCAAAAATTGTTTTATGAACATAACCTCTTTTGCGGCAGTTGACAACGATATGTATTCCGCTTCGGTGCTGCTCAAGGCCACTGTTGATTGCTTCTTCGACTCCCAAGACACCGCACCACCGGCTAAAAGAAATACATAGCCAGTGAACGATTTGCGCTCGAGTGACTCTCCACCCCAATCAGCATCAGCATAGCATTGTATCGGCGTTCCCTTCTTATTGTACGTGAGCGATAAATCAATCGTAGAACATAAATATCTTAACACCCTTTTTGCCGCTGCCAAGTGTTCACTATGTGGCTCATTATTATGCTGCGCAAGCTTGCACACTGTATGTATAATATCTGGCCTTGTGCACAACGCCAGATACAACAACGAGCCTATCAGCGACTGGTACTCTTGTTTGCCAACGCGCTTGCAACTAGAATCAGCGCATAATATTTGTTGCTTAGGATCGAGTGGTGTTGCTATAGGACGACAGACTAACATGTCATGTTGTTGCAGCAATTCTTTGATTTGCCCTTTTTGTCGTATAGCTATTGCGCCCCTTTCACCTTCTCTTTCGACTTCCATACTAAGAAATAATTGAACAGGACCCTTATCTACCACTTGCAGTCTTTTCGAAATTTCGTGTTTAATAGAGCTCATCTCTTTCTTGTTTGAGCTGGCTATTAGCAAATCATCTACATACACTGCTAACAAATTGATGTGCCCGTCGTGATGCTTCGTATATACGTAAGGCTCTGTTACACATTGTTTAAAACCAATATTAATTAAAATGTCATGCAACCTCATATTCCATTGACGTCCTGCCTGTTTCAAACCATATAAAGCTTTCTTTAACTTTAAGACTTTATTGGGATACTCGCTGTTTGTAAATGTTTCAGGCTGCACCATATATATTTCGTCATCTATGATACCATTTAAAAACGCAGATGAAACGTCAACATGGTGTAGGTATAGCTGGTACTCTGCAGCTAACGCGAAAATTGTACGGATCGTAGAATACCGCACCACAGGTGAAAACGTATCGGTATAGTTCACCCCATATACTTGGCTGCACCCTTTGGCTACTAGCCTTGCCTTAAATCGATCAATTTCACCGTTCTTGTTTTTCTTGATCGAAAATACCCATTTGCACTTTATGGCTTTCTGATTTTTTGGTAAATCTACTAGCTCCCATGTATCGTTGTCTAAAAGAGCTTGATATTCAGCACACATTGCTTTACGCCACTCACTTGCATGGTCACTAGACATGGCTTCACCCACTGTATTCGGAATATCAACATCATAGAGAAAATTTGCATAATGGTATTCTTTCTTTGGCCTTCCTGGTTTCCCTGACCGCACCAACTTAGGCCGACCAGGTCCTACTTGTTTAGTAGCAGGCTCTTCATCACTTTCTTCTTTTGCAGATTTATAATCACTCTCTGGGTCGTCTTCAGCACTAACACGTTCATTATCTAGCTTGTCTTCAGTGCTAACACATTCACTCTCTGGCTTGTCTTCATTTGACTTTAAAATATATAAATCAACGTTTAGATTTTCTTTCGGAATAGTTGGTTCTATAAATGATACATCACGTCTTAAAATAATTCCTCTTGTGGCAGAATCATACAAGCGATAGCCCTTGGTAGCACTACCGTAACCAACCATTACATACGCTTTTCCCTTAGCATTGAATTTACTTTTAGGTTTTTTATCTAAGGCGTAAGCCACTGATCCAAATGTTCTTAGATGTGACACAACTGGTTTTCTTTTATACCATGCCTCATAAGGCGTCATTTCATCAACTGCTTTTGTTGGTGACCTATTTCGCAAGTAGGCTGCAGTATTTACAGCTTCTGCCCATAATGTATCACTCAAGTTCGCACCAATTAGCATGCTCCGTGCCATCTCTACCAATGTCCGGTTATAGCGTTCAGCTACACCATTCTGCTGCGGGGTGTAGGGTACCGTGAACTGATGCAAAATGCCACAATCTTTTACATACTGCTGAAACAAATTATTTGTGTATTCAGTGCCATTGTCACTTCTAATGGCTTTAATTAGACACCCAGTTTGACGTTCAGCGAAAATCTTGAATTCTTTAAATTTACTGAAAACTTCGCTTTTGTGCTTCATTAAATAAACAAAACCATATCTTGATTTGTCATCTACAAATGTCAATACGTATTTCGAACCACCAGCCGATGTTTTTACTGGCCCAAATACATCTGTATGTACTAGTTCAAGTAATTCGCTTGCTCGATTTGAACTTGATGTAAATGGTTTTGTTACACATTTACTCTGCATACATACAACACACTGAATAGATTTTGGCACATTTACTTGAAGCCCGTTCACTAAATTTTTGTTTACAAGCATACGCATGCTGTCATAGTTCAAATGACCATACCGTGCATGCCACTTCATTGCTTCATTCTGCTGGCCTGCAAAGAATAACATTTTCTTATTTTCTGTGAACAAAAATATACCACCAACTTTGTTTCCACGTAATATTACGCTGCCGTTGTTTTCATATACCGTGACAAAATCTTTTGCAAATTTAACACAAAGGTTATTTTTCACTGCTTTCGATACTGAAATAAAATTGCATTGCAATACAGGAACATAAAGTACATCAATCAGCTGGATTTCTTTCCCTTCTGCTTTTAGTCGAACTGTTCCCTTTCCCATTGCTTCTATACATTTGTTACCAGCTAACAAAATGTTTTCATTGTATTCATTCAACTCATCGAACATGTTTCTGTCACAACACATATGTGACGTGGCTCCGCTATCGATACACCATACGTTCGACTGCAAGTTGTTTGACTCAAACGCTGAGAACAGAGTAAATGCTTTTGGTTTCTCGTTTGTTTTATCTGTCTGTTCCTGGTTTTTGTTGCTTTTGTTGCATTGTGCAGCAAAATGACCCGTGCGTCCACAACTAAAACATTTTAAGTTCGATCGATTTCTAGAACATTTACTTCGCTGCGACGACTTGCTGCCACTGCTTTTACCCTTTTCATGTGCCATGAAAACTTGCACGCTACTTTCTGCAATAGGCGACACACTCATTTTTCGACGTTGCTCTTCCTCAAGCAATTTAATTTTTAACAAACTCAGCTTTGGAAGCTCATCGCGAGACTCTAACGCGACAACTAAATTTTCGAAAGACTTCGGAAGACTAGCTAGGAGCATTATTACAAATAACTCCTCCTGCAGATCTATACCAATTTCTGCTAGCTTCTCAACTATACTCGAAAAATTGCTTAGATATTGTTGTACCTTATCACTTTCTGCCATGCGCATATCCAGTAGCTGCTTAAATAAAGACACCTTTCGCGCAGGGCCTTTTGGTCGATGTATATCCTGCAACACACTCCATGCTTCTTTTGCTGTTTTGCATTTTTTCACGTAGGCAATTTGTATTGGCGTTAGGCTTAACACAATTGTTGCCATGGCCTTCTCATCACTCGATTTCCATGCTTTTTGTTCAGCGTCTTCGGCTTCTGTAGCTGGCTGCATAAGTGCACCTGACACCACATCCCAGAGCTCCTTGTATACAAGTATACTTTTTACTTGAACGCACCATGCGTCATAGTTGGACTCATCCAACTTCTCAACATTAAAAAACGAGGAATTGTTCATTTTTCTTAGCACTTTATGTAGGGGCTGGGCCCATAACCTGTTGGAGGTCCTCTAATTTAAAATAAAAACAGCCGCTCTTCTGAACAATAAAGAATGTTTATTTCGACTTACTTCAACGTCGGTTAGATACACAGAGATAGAAAAGAATTATTCGTAAGTTAAAAATGGCGAATACAAAGAAAGAATTCGCAAAGCAAAAATGCGATTACAAGTTGCAAATGAAAAACAGAGTTGCCACATGAAATAGAATTTCAACACATTTACAGTTTGAAACAATTTATTACGCATTTTTTTTTAAATTGGCAATTTATTATTACAATTTATTATATGACAAATTGCGTAATAAATTGCCCAAATAGTATAAATTGCCAATTTGGTGTGTGTTTGAACCTAGTATAAGGGCCAATTAATCTGACGCTGGTGATGATGATATGTTCGCTGGGATGTGATGGTGGCCTGCTTTACCAGCTGAAATTTGTACTGCATTATCATTAAAAGAGGCTTAGCATACTTTCGGGCTTGAACAGTGAGACTATGTCAAATATGTTTTGAACAAAAACAGGTTCCTTAAAATAAGGTAACTAAGGATGTTTTCGAGCTGCAGTTGTAGCAGCAGTGGTCCTTTTTATGACAGATCATCATGTTTTTCGGCAAACTTTGAGCAGCTGTGGCAATGTCGCGTCTTTGTTCAATGAAATGTTAATTGATCATCACTAGCAAATCAAACGCAACATAAACATTTTCACTGTGCTCTTGGATCACATTCAGAATATAATAATGATGTAGACGGAAAGTCGATTAAATGATCTATATTTCACGAGCTTCACTTTACATCTGATCTAAACCGAAATTCGAATGGAGCTTATGCCAATGTTCAAAGAGTTAACAATTTCGAATAACGGTATCCTTATAACTAATTAAAGATAACTTCTCTCTTAATACTAAATTAAGGGAACTTAATACTACTTCTAACACAAGCTCATATGTGTATGCTTCTATACATAACTCCTCCACCCTTGGATGTTTGCGTCTCTGCAAACGTTATCAATAAAAATTAAAAATGTTAACACAGTCTTCTTATTTAGTAAAGGAATGTTAAAAACAATTCGACAATGGTAAGATATTAAAAAAAAAAAACAATTTTAGTTACATATATTTTAAAACATTGTTAATATTTCAAAGTTCTCTTGTTTCTTTAACTAGTGGTTTGATAATTATATTTTCTTTTCAATTGTGATTTATAATATTTCTAATTTTGCTTAGTAGATGTATCCAAAACATAATTTCCTTCCTTAACATAGTTATCAAGTTCTTTATATTTTGGTTCAGCTTTTGCAATTTTTCTGGTTTTAACAAGGTTCTCTTGTTGGTCAATTGGTTGATTTCTATTTTCGTTAAGCTTATTTATTCGTTTAGCCTTCTCATCTAGATATTTTTTACATAAGTCTTGAATGTAATTTTTGTCAAAATTATTAATTATAAAATCGATAGGACGTTTCTTTGTTGTGGTGTGAATTGTATTATTATAAATATTAAATATTTGAAAAAGCTTCTGTTCTATTTCTAAACCTTTCTTCTTTTTATCCACGTTCATTATTCTCAGATGCTTATTTAATGTACCATGCAACCTTTCGATATCGGAATTGCCTGTTTTAAGGCATGGTGTAGTTTTATGAACTTCGATATTATTTTCTTTCAAGAACAAAGCGACAGCACTGTGTAACATACATCTTTCGTTATCAAAAACAATTGTATTCATTCTTCCCAAAAAAGTGTATACGCTGTCTTAAAGCGTCCAATATCGCTATCCAATTCCTATCATTTTTCTTGTGAAAAGTTGCATATTTGGAAAATTTGTCTATTGTGGTTAAAAAAATACAATTTCTATTTGGATACCAAATGTCAATGTGCACAATATCATTAAAGTGAGTTGGATTCTTCGTAACTTGATACGGAATTTTTAGTGGTTTTCTATCGTGTTTAGCGACCTGACAAGTTTTGCAATTATTAATTACTATTGTGATCAATTTATAAAGTTTGGGATAAAAATACCGATCTTTTAATTCGTAAAAACTTCTTTAATTCCTCTGTGATTGTTTCGAATATGTTCGTTTTCAATTAAACTTAAAATCTCGTCTTTGTCTGTAATTTCTACTAACTTAGTAACTGATCTGTATAAAATTAAGCTGCTATTTTGAAAATTATTTATATAAATATCTTGAAACTTTATGAAAAGATCATCATCTTCGCAATATATACACATTATGCCCTTTTTCAACAGTATTTTACTAAATATATTTACTAAATCAGAAGACTCGTTAATGAGGACAAAAGTATGGCTTTTTTATTAACAGTTTCTGTAAAAATATTTTCTGTATCACCGTAACTAAGATAAAGTTGGTTTTTATAATAATTTACACTTTTTTCCGTAATAAAAATGTATTTTAAATTGTCCTCAATTGTGTTATACGTAAAGTTTATTATGTCTTGAGGAACTTGCGATATTCTGCTTCTTGCCCTACAACTTATCATGCCGACCATCTGCTACCCGGAACTCATATATAGCAAGTTGGATTTCCAATGTGCCAATAAAATTGAAGTGGTATTCAATAATGTCACAAGATATGTATATGGCTTGTCAAGATATGAACCCATCTCCGACTGGAAGTCTCGCCTCCTAGGATGTGAAATACTAGAGTATTTAAAAGCTAGAAATTGTATATTTCTTTTCAGTCTTATAACTGTGAAGGAGCCTAGCTACCTGTATGAAAAACTAATTTTTCCTAGATTTTCCCGCATAAAGGACCTTATTGTTCCTACCTACTCTCTTCTTTCCTCTGCAAGACTATTTTTCGTCAATGCTATTCGAATTTCGAACTCTATTCCGGCATCTATTCGGACAAATCTAAACAAAGACAACTTTATGAAAATATTATTTTCGCATTTTCGTTGATTTTATTTTATTTTTTTTTGTTTTTTAATTATTACTATTATAATTTTTCCGAAAGATTTGCTCTCTAATCTTATATGTACTACATCAAGTTATTATATTATAAGACAGTTAATTTACTGAATTTATATAACAATCTTACGTGTATTATGTATTTGGTTTGATAGTTCTAGGCATCTGTGCATGATTCACCTGACAAATGTTAATACTTAGTTTTAAGCTCTTAATGAAACTTATACAATTCTGTCTATACCAAACTATTGTGCTATAAAAGATCATTTTTTCGATCTTATTGCACTAATACACTGTTCTTTAAATAAATTGGAAATACCACTGTGGACAGTTGCATCTGTAGAGCGAATATCTATGTTAGTATCAGCAAAATCAATTTGCTCGTTATTAAAAATGTCAACGCTATTGTCGTCGTTTGATTTTCTTAAATATCTGCTTAATGCGTCAGCAATCTTATTATCTTTGCCTTTAATATAGCAAATATCAAAATTATATTCATTTAGAAAAAATTTCCACCTTTGTAATTTCATATTAGGTTCTCTAATATTATGTAACCATGTCAAAGGCTTGTGGTCTGTTTGTATTAGAAATTTTCGTCCATACAAATACGTCTTAAAATATTTCACAGCCCAAATTACAGCTAGAAGTTCCTTTTCAATGGTTGAATATCGTATTTCTTGTTCAGCTAAGGTGCGCGAGGCATAACAAACTAGATGATTTTTCTGACTCAATACAGCACCTATGGCAAATTGGGACGCATCCGTGATCAAACTAAATTTTTCCGCGAAATCAGGTGGCTATAAAACTGGATCACTAGTCAATAACTATTTTAAAGATTCAAATGAACTAATATAGTCTTTATTTTTAACGTCAATTACAGCACTTTGCTTTAAAAATTTAGTCATCGGTAAGGCTACTTTCGCATAATCGGGAATAAATTTCCGATAATAGCCGGTTGTACCTAAATTGTTTAATTTCTTTCTCAGTTTGCGGTAGTTTCATGGAACTAATTGCCTCAATTTTGGAAGGATCGGGTTTGATTCCTTCAACAGAAATGATATGACCTAAGAATTTCGTTGATATTGCATCAAAATGACATTTGTCAAACTGTATTTTTAAATTTGATTTGCGTAGCTGATTTAGAACTTTTTGTATAGAGTCGATATGCTCTTGAAATCCAGTAGAAAAGATTAATATATCGTCTAAATATACTACGCAAATCTTATTTATGTATTCCCTCAATACGTGATTTATTAGCCTCTGCAAGGTGGCTGGAGCAGTTTTCAACCCAAATGGCATGCGATTGAACTCATAGTGACCATCAGCGGTTGAAAACGCAGTTTTTGCCCTATCATCTGGATGAACTTCAATTTGGTGATACCCTTTCGCGAGATCAATTGTACTAAAATAATTACATTTACCTAATTTATCGAATATGTTTTCCATATTCGGAATAGGAAACCTATCATCTACCGTTTGCTCATTTAGCTTTCGATAATCAATAACGATTCGCCCACTCCACTTTGGAGTTCCGCTGCTATCGATTGTTTTTGGTACAACCCAAAGAGGCGAGTTGTACGGGCTATTACCAAGATTTACTTTGACTGGATTGACTGATGAGTTTGCTCTCTAAACGACTTTGTGCCTTTTAAATCTTTGACTATTTTCGAACTTCGGTTAAAATTCCTTTGACCTTTAAATGACTTTAAATGATCAATTCACTGAACTTTGGACTGTCTTTAAATTTTGTTGTAGCTTTTGTTTCTTGTTTTTCGATTTAAAACGCTACTTCGCTATACGGGTTATTATTAACGTTAATTTTTCTGAATTTTTTTCCACAGCTTTTTGTTAAAATCAATGTTTGAAATTAAATAAAAGCTTGCACACTTCTTTTGTTTTTCTCATTTCAGTCTGTATTTAAAAATTTTTCATACGTTTGGTTTCGTTAAAGTTTTTTGTTCAAATAACAAATAGTACTTTTGCAATTAAAATATACTTTATTTCTTTCCGAAATTTAAATACATGTGGTTTATAATAACTAATTTTCCACGGGCCGTAAGTTCAACCGTTGACTGCGCCAATAATGATATAGACGGAAAGTCGATTAAATGATCTTTATTTCACGAGCTTCACTTTACATCTGATCTAAACCGAAATTCGAATGGAGCTTATGCCAATGTTCAAAGAGTTAACAATTTAGAATAACGGGATCCTTATAACTAATTAAAGTTAACTTCTCTCCTCTTAATACTAAATTAAGAGAACTTAATACTACTATATCAGGATCAGTTAGGGTGATCTTAAATCGAAATTTTTTATACAATAAAATTCAGAGAAATTGATTTTTTGAAAACACATGTTATGAGGTTAGAATTCAGATTGGTTGGGCGCTCCTAAAACAAATGTTGAGTTTTAAAAATTTGCTGAAATTGGGCGTTTTTCGAAAAGACAAGTAAAATATGCGAATCACTGAGAATTCGCAATTAATATGATATTAATCCCGTGTTTTTTGAGGATAAATGTAATCTGCGATTGTGACCTCTCAGCTGTTTTTAACCGTGACTTTTATCTGAAACAGAACAAATACCACGACTACAGGAGTAAATTCTTAAGTTTTGCCTACTGATCGGGTTGCGAATAAATAGCACTAGGTGTCGCTCTCACTAGCCATAATAGTGATAATAGCCAAAATCATTTTACATAGGTTTTCAGGAGAGCGTTTTAAATGTTGAAATCGGGGAATTGGGATGAACTGGAAATGAAAAAAATTTGTATTTTAGTTCACTATTTGATATTTAAGTAATATTAATTTATTTTAAGATGTAAAACAAACTAGGCAGTTTGGCTTATTTCCTTTTTGTAACATTACTTTAAATATCAATAAAGTATATAAAATAAAACATATTTACTTGCATCTAGCTTCAAAATTTCCATGCCATCGCAATACCGTGATTCCTGATGACGAATTGAACATCCCAAATGCTCATTAAAAAACCTATTGTAGCGAATTGAAGGAAATTTCTGATTATTTTGCAGCTTCTGTTAACGTTCGAATCTCTGAATTGTCGAATAAATAACTCAGATATTCGGTATGTATAGCAATATCCCTCAGTTTACAACTCTACTGAAGTAGAAGTACTCCACAATTACTAATTAGCAGAAGCTGTTACTCAGACATACACACGCATATAGCTAGGAGAAAAACATTAACTACAGATATATGTACATGTTATAGGTAAATATCCAAGTATGAGATAGGACTGTTCCAGAAGGCATGTTCGTGAAAAGTCTAGACCTTATGAGAAATAGGTGAACGAACGAGGCTAACTGAGAGTACAAAACCAGCGCGGTGCAAGCGATAATCAACCAGTTTGATTTTAACACGCTTTTAGCGAAGTACGCGAGTATTGTGAAGTACTACTTCAGTAGAGTTGTAAATAAAGGAGATATTGCTATACTGAATATTTGGGGGTCCATCTGGTCCGGAGCCGACACGTTATGGCGATTGGGGACGTAAAGGGCGTGTTTCAGATTTCTAGTCATACTTAATTATAATTTATTTAATTTTCTAGTGTTTTAAAATTATTATCATAAGAAAAATTTTATTTAAGTAGATAACTTTTAAGAAATTTTTTTAAAGCAACAATGGAATTAGCAACTTAGACTGAGTAAGAGATGTGATTTATATTTTCATAAATTGCAATTGTTTTAAATGTGTTCAAAAAATAAATATGTCTTATTTTCCTACAGTGATGGATTTTCTCAGTCATTTAATTGTAATTTTATTTCAACTGGAAACCAAAGTTTAGTTGAGGGATGACATGAGTGTGAGTGCTGAAAACGGAAATGCAGACGTGCTCTGCGGTATCCACGAACAGTGGGAGATTCAACCAAAAATATTACAAAATTTAATATCAGGAGATCGAAACACTTTTTTAATAATTTATTTTGTTTAATTTTATTTTTTTTATATTCTATTTCTTTTATGTTATTTTACCTCGTTTTAAACTATTTTCTTCTTTTTCTTTACATAATTTAATTTTTCTTTTACCTTATTTTATTTGATTTTATTTTAGTTTATTATTTAATTTCATGTAACAACTCATTTTTAAATATGTAAAAATTCAATTATTGGGATTCGGTACAGTGAAATATTTTTTTGATTTTTATTATTTTTTCACCCCTTATTTCATTTTGTTTTATTTCATTAAATTTTTTATTTTATTTTCAATAAATATGTACTATGGATCCCACCCCTGGTTTCGGAGTGGTCCAGGGTACTTTTTCGGTTTTTCGTGAATATATTTTGAACGAATTTTTTTTTCCGCCCTCGGATAAGTTTTTCCTAGTTCGAAACGCGTTTTTTGACATTATTGATGTGTATAAACAGTCGACCCCTGTTGTAAAGTAATACATTTATTTTATTTTATATTTTGTTTTACTTAATTTAGTTAAATTTTTTGTTTAACTTTCTTGCCCTGTATTAAATTTTTATTTTATTTTACTTAATTTAATTTTCTTAATTTATTTTTCGTTTTATTTTATTTTATTCCATATTTCATTTTATTTTATTTTACTATATTTACCTTTCTTAAATTTTATATTTTATTTTATTTAACTTTATTATTTTTTAGTTAAATTCTTTTTAATTAATAATTTGGGAAAAATTTAAACAACGTGACATCAGGACGGACAAGGCGATAACTGTTTCGGTTATACCTTGTAAATCTCTTCAAAGCCTTTTCTCCTGGGAATGGGATTTGAACCCGTACTCCTACGATGGTTGAAGTGTTGCAAAGGCGAATGCCACGTCATGCCTTAGTTGTTGTAAACTTTATCCCAATTGCCTTCTTTGCATATTTCATTCTTTGTTCGTATATTATCATGTGTTAAAGATATGCTTTTTGTTGTTTGCAGGTTTCAAAGAAACTGGTATTTTTGCTTTTGTTCTATTTATAGAACTACAAAGAAAAAAAATGTATTGTTTCCAAATTATTAAATAAATTAAATTTAACTAAAAAATAATAAAGTTAAATAAAATATTAAATTGCTTCAAATACAGTGAAATTCCCCATTACGGACAGTCCTTATAACGGACAGCTTCAATAACCGGACAGATTTTGGGCACACAGGTTTTTCATTAATTTTTTCATACAAATATCATTCTAATAAACGGACACTCTAATAACCGGAAGCGGACAAAGTATTTCAAACCATTTTCATAAAAAAAAATTTGTCATAACCGGAAAAAATTCAAAAATATCACAAGCAAGCTTTGTTGTTCATTATAAAAATGAATTAGGTGATTCCCCTTTTAACATGTATGCACCCATTCAAGCCGTGTGTTTCAAATTAAGGGTAGTTTTCCATTCAGTTTGTTAAGTCAGTTGCATGCGAATGGTTGCGCTCAAAGTTCGTAATAATATGGCGCAGAAAAAGGAGGTACTTTCTGTTAAAGATAAAATGGAAATTATTAATGTTTTCGAAAAAGATAAAATATCAGTACGTGGAGTTGCCAAAAGGTAAAGTACAGTGAGCCCTAAAATGTAATGCTAGTAGGTACACGTTTCTTTTGCTTTGAAATGTTTAATATTGGCAAAACACAAGCTGCTGAAATCAATAAAAATAAAGAAAAAATTCATTATAAATGGGAATCTGGAGTTAATGTTCATCAAAAGCGAAGTTTTCTTAAAGAAGGTGGCTCTGAAATAGATAAGATGTATTTTAATTGGCTCGCTAATGCTAGAAGTCAAAATATTCCGATTTCTGGTCCCATTTTGAAAGCAAAGGCAATGGAAATTGCAGGCAAACTGGGTGTACCTAATTTTAATGCTTCAGATGGATGGTTAAACAAGTGGCGAATAAGGAATAATGTTGCTTTCAAATGCGTATATGGTGAAGCTACAGATGTAGATCAGGATGGTGTCGAACAGTTTAGGACAAAACGGCCATCTCTGTTTACCGGTTACAAGCCTCAAGACATTTACAACGCAGACGAAAGTGGCTTTTTCTTTCGTGCATTACCTGACAAAACCCTAGCTCTTAAATCCGAAAAATGCGTGGGCGGTAAACTATCAAAGGAAAGACTCACAATTTTGTTTTGTACTAACATGGCTGGAGATAAGGAGTGCAATTTATTGCAATGTATGCAATGTACAATGTACTTAATCGATATATGTATATGTATTTATATGTAATACTAAAGTATGCAAATATTCTTTACTTCCAAAAATTTCTTAAATAAACTATCTACAATATAATTTATATGTGTGGTATATATTTTGTGACTTCATCCCTTATAAGCCGACATCTCCCATAGCCGGACAAAAATACGCGACGGGGAGTGTCCGGTTATAAGGAATTTCACTGTAAATGTTTTCATACATTTAAAAAAAAAAAGCAATCCCGCTCAATTCATACAAATAGGTTTTTTTATTAATTCTTATTTTTTGTTTAATTTTATTTAATTTAATTTTTAATTTTTCTTATTTTGTTAAACATTTTATTTAGCTTGGCTTGACAGGCAGGCCGCACGGCCGTTGTGAACGAATTTTGTAATTGAAATTTAAGTAACTTCCCGATAAGCTACAAGCTTGAAACTTGGAATATAGTTCAGAACCCGATGACAATGCAATAATAAGAAAAAAGTCGCCGCTAGGTGGCGCAAGGATCGAGATATTCGCCAATTACGCATTTGTGTTCCGATTTGGCTCATATTTGGAACACATAATACATGCAAGAATAAAAAGCGACTTATGAAAAAATCGCCGCTAGGTGGCGCAAGGATCGAGATATTCACAAAAATCGCATTTGAGGTCCGATTTGGCTCATATTTGGAACACATAATACATACAAGAATAGAAAGCGACTTATGAAAAAAAATCGCCGCTAGGTGGCGCAAGGATCGAGATATTCACAAAAATCGCATTTGAGGTCCGATTTGGCTCATATTTGGAACACATAATACATACAAGAATAGAAAGCGACCTGTCAAAAAAATCGCCGCTAGGTGGCGCAAGGATCGAGATATTCCCGAAAATCGTATTTGTGGTCCGATTTGATTTGGTCCATATTTGGAACACATAAGACATACATACATGAATAGAAAGCGACCTATGATACCCGATTTGGCTCATATGTGGAACAAATATTGCATACAGTCCCGTAGAAGTGACATCAAAATATTTTGGAGTTGGAGGAGGGACAAGCATACGTGGCGCAGAGTCGAGTAAAGTCTTTGGAAGGATTGTGTATTGAGGACTTAGGTTGTAACAAATTGTCAGGAAAGAGTCCTTGTAATAATGAGTCACTAAATGAACTAAATAGAATAATAGAATGAGAAATAATAGGCAATTAAATAAAGACTAAAAACTTGAAAATAAAATAATTAAAAAAAAATTTTTTTTAAGTTAACCGGTTTTATTGAAAACAATACTTACATGAAGTAATAATGATACGAAAAGCTAGAAAATAAATAGGTAGGTCCTAGGTACTAGTCATCACACTCCAGGCATGCTTAACTAACGACTTCGAAATGACTTCGTTTCGTTTATTAACGTTAATTATCGTAACGAAATGATATCGTTTCGTTGGTTAAGCATGCCTGTCACACTCCTTATCAATCTCGGGCGTTGATCAGACAATTAAATAAAAGCGTTGGACGCGTCATATTTCTATTGATAGTCATAAGTAAAACCAACTGAACCTTAATCAGGTTATGCTACGTCTCACATTTTTAGAAATTTCACGCGCCCAACGCTTTTATTTAATTGTCTGATGAATGCCCTAGATTGATAAGGAGTGTGATGACTAGTACCTAGGACCTACCTAATTATTTTCTAGCTTTTCGTATTATTATTACTTCAATAAAACCGCTTAACTTAAAAAATTTTTTTTAAATTAAATTATTTTATTTTATTTATTTAATTGGTTTTTACTTATTTTTATTTTACTTTTTGTATTATTCAACTTTATTGTGTTTTACTTTATTTTATTTTATTTATTTTTTTTTTTTTACTTTATTTATTTACTTTATTTAATTTATTTTTTTATAATTTATTTTTTATTTTTTTAATTTTTTTTATTATATTTTGCTTTTTTTTTTTACTTTATTTTCTTGTTTTTTTTTCTTTTTTTATTTTATTTTATTTTATTTTATTTTATTTAAATTTCTTAATTTTCGCAAAAGTAAACGCCCTATCTCAGACAACTTTTGAAACACGACCTATTCCAGAACTCGTTTCATTGAGCCCTGTCTTAGGCTTTGTTTCTAAAACGACCTATCTGAATATAAATTCAATTCGATATTGGCTTTCCGATTTTGTTTTGTTTTATTTTACTTTCTTTTTTATTTTATTTAACTTAATTTTTTTGTAGTTAATTTTTTAATTTTTAGATTTTTTTTTTGTTTTATTTTATTTTGTTTTATTTTATTTTACTTTATTTTATGTTTTTTACTTCCTTCTATTTTATTTTTTATTTAATATTATCTTTTTTTATTTAATTTAACATTATTCGATATTTTTAATTTATTAAATTTTATTTTTTGTTTATATTTTATTTTTATAATTTTTTTACTTATTTTTTTTTTGCTTCATTTTGTTTTACTTTATTTTATTTTTTATATTTAACATTATTCAATATTTTTATTTTATTTTATTTTATTTTATTTTATTTCAATTTCTATTTTTTCTTTTACTTTCACAAAATCTTTATTTACTGGATGAATTTTCAAAAACGCCCTATCTCAGGCTTTGTTTCAAAAACGCTTTATCTGAATATAAATTCAATATGACATTGGGCTTTCATGAAAAAAACCTGAGATAGGGCGTTTGCTAACTGGCAGCCAAGATAGGTTGACATTCCACTCAGCAACCGATCAATAAAAAAAGGTCACATTAATCTAAGACATTCAATGACTTATGATAATAACAAGAAAAATATCGGAAAGCTTGATTAACGGAGGCGTAAGATAAATTTGAAAAATATATTTTAATAAAATTTATATGTCCGCGGGTTCACTATTATTGTTATGAAAATTTTTTAAATTAGAATAGAAGAAAAAATTTAGACCACTGCCATAGCTCGGGAACCGCTAAATTGCTTCATCAGAAACGTTTGGGCGCCGCTGTTGTAACCATTCAGCTAACTGCCATTGTTTGTTTGTCTTCATTAATTTTTCCTTCTCTCCTATTTCTACTGAAAGTGTCAATTAATATTACACCATGGCATCATTGGCATAAAACAAGTCCAATGTTCACATCGTTTCAACAACAGATGTCGCAGCGCAACAAAAAAGGGTGCATTTCTGGTCCTAAAATAATCTTTTCTAAGAGCTTTAACAATTAGGATTATCGGGAAGTTAGAAGTGGGAACGTCTAGGCACTCAGTAATTTTCTGCTATATGCAAATATTTTAATTAACATTGATATGTTTCAAATCGAACTTTGTACTTCGGATATGTTGGTCAAGCAATATGTCGCGTGCATACTTTTCAACATATACACATATAAGTACTTATGTTATGAATTTCTTAGGCCAAAAACAAATCAAAAGGAACAAAATCTACTACTGGGATACTTAGGATACTGGGATGCCAAACCGTTTGAAAGGTTACTGTTTTCATTTATTCACCATGCTCCAGCTGAAACTTGTTATTAAACATATTCACAATAACAATTTTTGTGTTTAATTTCGCGAAGAAGCAGTAATGAAAAATATCTGGAGGTGCGAACATCCATGTATATCATTTATAAATTTTGAGAAATTTGAAGGTCTCTAGTTTATCTCCAACATCGTCAAAAAAGAAAGGAAAGTTGAAAGAATTTTAGAAAAACAATTTTTTTTTTGTTGATGACGATATCAGTTATCAAATTGAGCGGCTGTTGAGAAATTTAAGAAGTATGTTAGTTTTCAATCGATCTGTCAAAGTTATGCACTGGGCAAAGCCGGCCATGTATATCTGGCCTTGGGAAGTAATAAACTTGCGAACATTCCATTTTGTGACCATTGGCCTCGGGTAAATTTCTTTATAGGGACTTGGTCGACGAGGACTTTTAACTTTTCATTTATGTATTTAGCAACTGTGAGTCGTATCCGAATTTTAAAACCTTCTAATACCTATTTTTCGTGCTAATTTGACCACACTATAGATAAAGTAAAACATTTATAATAAAATTCTAAAATCTTATATAAAAGTAGATATGTTTTAATTCAATTCTTAGGTTTAGAGTAGACATTTTGGTGCAGTAAAACAATAGTAAAAACCACCCTCGGGAATTGACTTCTTATCGATCCATTTATCATTTTGCTCATCGTAAACTGAAACGAAATCTTTATTATTGCCACCAACAGCCCACAATTGACTGTAGATTGAAATGCATCCAGGTCTTTGGCATTCTTTATTCAAAGAGCAAATCTACAAAATGAAACGATGATTTAGATTAGCAACAAAAAAATATATATGTATTTTATAAAACCTTAGTCCATTCATTTCTTTGTGGATCATAACGTTCCACCGTTGAAATGGCTTTTCCATTCCAGCCACCTACAACAAATATTTGTCCATTGTGAACTGATACCTGAAATGTTGTGAATTTATTATTTACTCACATATGTATTAAAAAAATTCATAATTTTCAGTTTATAATTTCCGAACTTACACCTTGGTTACAATGTTTTTCATTCATATCCGCGCATTGAGTCCAGCTATTTGTTGTAGGGTCATAGCATTCGACAGATTTTAAGTCATATCCATAATGTCCGCCAATGACATAAATTTTTTCGTTGAGAACAACTGCGTTAACATATTCACGAGGTGTGTTCATACTATTTATTGACTTCCATCCGTCAGACACGGTATACCTAAATATTTGCGGAGATTCGAATGGTTTAAAATATATGGCGAAGATTGTCAAATTAAAATACGAATGCTCCAAAACCCGGAAATAACTTTTCTATGGTGCACTCTTGGGTAAACTGCTACATTTCCTTTAGAGGATTTTGATGAGATTTTTTGGGTGATCGAACCTCTTAAGCAAGGCGCAGCATTGCTGCAACAACAAGCCAAGTTTGCAATCTAAGATGATGGAATTAATGTTTCCTTACCCGACGTTGGCGAAACAGCACCAGTCGCGGATGGATCAGATAAAAGGAGCTATAAAGCACAATGTGTGGAATGCAGAGAGAAGCCTGGCATGGACCGATTGATTGAACTTTATCAGTGGCGTTTGAAAAGTTAAGAAAGTATTGCAGTCGACAGCACAGTTTGGCGGCAGCACGTGGAGGAAGACTTTACCCTTGGTTCTCCCAATTGGCATCAGTTATCGCGAAATAGAGATAGCTGTCGTGACTTGTTACGAAACGGCCGAAATCGCTTAGACGGCTAAGCGTCAATAAATAAAGATAGGATGAACCAGCTAGCGAAGTTTCAATTCACTTAACTATGTTCATATCGGAAAGCACGTACAGCTTGGGCTGTGAACTGCATCCGGATTTTTCAACTATCCGGATAAACCGGATATTCGAATAACCGGATAGCTAACAAACACCACCGTGGTGTGATGGTAGCGTGCTCCGCCTATCACACCGTATGCCCTGGGTTCAACTCCCGGGCAAAGCAACATCAAAATTTTAGAAATAAGATTTTTCAATTAGAAGAAAATTTTTCTAAGCGGGGTCGCCCCTCGGCAGTGTCTGGCAAGCGCTCCGATTGTATTTCTGCCATGAAAAGCTCTCAGTGAAAACTCATCTGCCTTGCAGATGCCGTTCGGAGTCGGCATAAAACATGTAGGTCCCGTCCGGCCAATTTGTAGGGAAAAATCAAGAGGAGCACGACGCAAATTGGAAGAGAAGCTCGGCCTTAGATCTCTTCGGAGGTTATCGCGCCTTACATTTTATTTTTATAACAAACAATTCGGCTATCCGGATATCCGGATCCATAAATGGAAAATCCGGATATCCGCTGTTCGGCTATCCGGATACGTAAACAGAAAATCCGAATATCCGTATGTCCGGATACTGGAATATAAAAGTTGATTACCTGCATATCAGAATTGAATGAAGCAAACATCGAAAAATTATTCACAAAATATGTTTGTAGATTATTAAATTAACGTCAACAATTAAAAAGCTACAATTTTACAAACAAGTGAAAATAAGAACATCTTCAAGAGAATGGTATGGAAACAAATGCTATTCGGGGTTTGAGCCCTGACATAACCAGTCATCCATGCAGTGCACATACACTTCAATTGAGTGTTGATTTAGAAATGAAACTACCGGAATGTTGTGGAGTCATCCAAAAGGTTTCCAAACTGGTGATGAGTTTCAATCATTCGAGTAAACGTACATATGCTCTCGAGAAACATTTAATACAGACTTAAATTCAGTTAAAAAACTAATCCAGATTTGTTCAACTAGATGGAGTTCAGTTCTTTTTATGTTGGAAAGAGTTAAAGAGCTTAGATCTTCTATTGTTGCAGTAATTGCTGATCGTTCAATTTTCAACAACAAGGCCGCTCAAAATATCACAATTTCAGACACTGACGGGGATGCAGTTGATGTTCTTATAGATTTACTCACCCCTTTCGAAAATGCGACAAATGTGCTTAGCAGTGACAGCGAGATTACAATTTCTAAGGTGAAACCCATCATTCATAAAATTATTAATAAGCATCTGAAATTTAAAAACACTGATACGAGGATGGCAAAACATTCAAAGAAAAAGTAGCTGCAGACTTGAGAAGACGTTTTTCTTTTGAAGACTTTGAGGATCCATCTCTGGAAAATATCATTATTGCACATATGGCAAGTTGTCTTGATTCAAGGATCAAACAGTTGAAGCACGTTGAGACCGATGCTTTTCGTAACAAAATAAAAAATCATGTGGAAAAAATGGCAATAAAATGGGTATTCCTGATATGAATGCCCAAGAGGAAGCTCCGGAAAACAGTGACCTCACGGCCATGGATATACTCCTAAATGATGACAGTGACACAAGGGAGGAAGACGAGTTTCAGCGTTACTTATTCGAAGAACAAATAAACCACAATCTCAGTCGCTTCCCAAGGCAGTCGGTTCTATGTACCGGAGCGACTCGGGATTTTTCCCGACCAAGGACTGTCATTTCAGTGTGACCCCATTTAATTTGTTTCGTCCCTCCCACAAATTGTCATCCTCCCAGCAGCTCCTTGCAGCAGGGCTGCTACATATTCTCTTACTCCGGGAAGGTATCGAACCCAATCCGGGTCCGTCTCCTGACCCCGGTCCTGAGAAATGGTTTTGCTGCATTTGCCAGAAAAGAATCTTTTTAGGACGGTCATACTCTGTTCAGTGTGTCTCGTGCAAGGGATGGTTGCATCGGACAGGTTGTTCTGGGCTTGATCCCAAAACCCGACGTCCACGTAACTTTTATAAATCTTTTGTGGCTCCTTGCTGCTCACGCCCAAGGGCGTCCCGTAGTCTACGCCTAAGCGTATCCCCACTACCTTCCAGCAGCTTCGCTGCTCAGCAAGCCACAACAAGTACCCGCTGCTGCTCGCGCCCCACGGCGCCAACAACTCAAACAGCTGATACCACTCATAACTACTACCTTCGTAGTAGAGCTGGTAGCAATGCTGAGCATCAGCCCCTGCCCCCGTCTTCTTCTCCCCCCCTCTTTTCTGGCAGCAATCGTGCAGGTCAGGGAAACAGACTCTTAGTCCCTGCCTCCGTTTGCACCGTCTGCCAACACAGAATATACAGGTTTGCGACATCCGCTCAATGCAGCTCCTGCCTTGGGTGGTGCCACTTTCCTAGATGTTCTGGTCTCCGCGACGGCAACCCCTCGACGGGTTTCATCGCGCCATGTTGCCAGGTCGCAAACCCAAATCATCCGGGTACCCCAATGCTTGCCCAAGGGCGCCCAGTCCCAAGGCCACAACAGCAATTGCGTCCTGGCCTTCCACAACCTAGGCGTAGTCACCCCTCACTTACCCCTAGAGTGGCGGCGTCACCCCTCATGCACTTCAGAATTCTACAGTTCAACTGTAATGGACTAACTGGGAAGATTACGGAGATAGTCGATTTCATGAAACGGCACAACATCCGCATTGCTGCGATTCAAGAGACTAAACTCACAGCAAGATCTGCATTGCAGACCTGCTCTGGTTATAATGTCCACAGGAAAGAACGCGAGAGCGGAAATGGAGGCGGCCTCGCGTTTATTATACACCACTCTGTGCAATATCATATATTTGATCCTGGCATCGACCGCAGTGACAATGTCTTAGAACGTCAAGGCCTATCTGTCCGGTCAGGCGATGCAAATCTAGAAATCATCAACATCTACATCCCTCCTGTCCCCTGTTGCCCCAGTGGATACCGCCCTAATATCGAGGCCTTACTCACTGGCAACAATCGCATTATCTTAGGCGATTTCAATGCCCATCACGACCTATGGCATTCAAACTTGCGGGCGGACAGTAGGGGTGAGATGTTGGCGGATCAAATAGACGAAACGACGTTCTGCACAATAAACGGAGACGCCCCCACACGTATGGTAGGAAGCTGTCATAGCTCGCCAGATATCTCAATCGTGAGCGCAGAACTCGTAAACTGCGTCAACTGGCAGCCGATGGTAACATTGGCATCCGACCACCTGCCCATACTTATTTCGTTCGAGCGTACCGCCGACTTCATTGTCACCGAAAAACGCACTTTCATAAACTTCAAAAAAGGAAAGTGGGAAGAATACAAATCTACAACAGACAACAGCTTTGCTGCTCTCCCTATCCCGACTGATGCCCGCCAAGGGGAGCGTGCCTTCCGTAAGGTCATTGAATCCGCCTCGGCACATTTCATTCCCGCCGGGAGAATTCCTGAAATCCGGCCCCACTTCCCGGCGGAGGCCGCGAGCTTAGCGAGGGAACGCGACCTTATAAGATAGCTTGATCCAGGCGACCCCCAAATAAGGGATATAAACCAACGCATCAGATTGCTTGTGGACGAACACAAGCGGGCGAAATGGGAAGAGCACCTAAGAGGTTGTAACCTCTCTACCGGTGTAGGTAAACTTTGGTCCACCGTAAAGTCCCTATCGAATCCGACCAAGCACAAAGACAAAGTTTCCATCGCCTTTGGCGATAAGGTGCTGTCGGATGCGAAAAAATGCGCGAGCGCTTTCTGCCGACAATATATAATGCATCCTACGGTCGACAAAGATAGACGGAGAGCCAATAGACACGCACATAAACACAAACTCAGCGCGTCACCAATTACCATCACCGCTAGAGAGGTTGAGGACGCCATTGGTCGCGCTAAACCATCCAAAGCAGTGGGCCCAGACGGCATAGCCATGCCGATGCTTAAAAACCTAGGGAAAGAGGGTTTCAAATATTTAGTGCATGTCTTCAACCTGTCTCTTTCCACCTTTGTCATACCCGAGAAATGGAAAATGGCCAAGGTGGTCCCGCTACTAAAGCCTGGGAAACCAGCTAACGTAGGTGAGTCATATCGTCCGATATCTCTCCTATCGCCAGTGGCAAAGACGCTTGAAGCCGTTTTGCTCCCTTATTTCCAAGCACATTTGCAGCTAGCCCCTCATCAGCATGGCTTCAGAAAACTCCATAGCACTACCTCCGCGCTAAATGTCATTAGCACCCAGATAAATTGCGGTTTGAATCAATATCCCCACCATAGAACAGTACTCGTAGCGTTAGACCTATCAAAAGCTTTTGATACGGTCAACCATGGCTCGTTACTGCAAGACCTGGAAGGGTCTACCCTTCCCCCATGTCTTAAAAGGTGGACCGCAAATTATCTGGGTGGTCGGCAGGCATCGGTGCAATTCAGAAACGAAACATCAAAACAAAGGAGAATTAAACAAGGGGTGCCACAGGGTGGTGTCCTATCCCCGCTTTTGTTTAATTTCTACATATCTAAGCTACCTTCACCACCGGAAGGAGTCACAATCGTTTCCTACGCCGATGACTGCACAATAATGGCTACAGGCCCAGGCCCAAAGATCGATGAGCTATGCAATAAAATAAACGGCTATCTCCCTGATCTCTCCAGTTTTTTCGCCTCGCGAAACCTGGCATTGTCACCGACTAAATCTTCCGCGACCTTATTTATAACATGGACGCCCCAAATGTCGACCATATTGAACATCCACGTCGATGGCACTACGCTACCGACTGTCCTACACCCCAAAATCTTGGGTGTGACGTTTGATCAGGATCTACATTTTGGTGCACACGCAACCGCAATTGTTCCAAGAATTCAGAGCCGTAATAATATCCTCAAATCCCTTGCTGGCAGTACCTGGGGAAAAGATAAAGAAACGCTCTTGACCACATACAAAGCAATTAGCCAGCCGATTACGTGCTACGCGTCACCCATATGGTCGCCAAGCCTAAAAACCACCCACTGGAAGAAACTACAGGCCTGCCAAAATACTGCTCTCAGAATCGCCACGGGCTGTCTTCTTATGTCCCCAGAACACCATCTGCGTAATGAGGCGAGAATACTCCCCATCAGGGAGAGAAATGAGATGCTGACCAAACAGTTTCTGTTGAATACCCAGAAACCTGGGCATCCCAACAGACATCTGATTGACGAACCAGCACCGCCTAGGGGCCTAAGGAGTCATCTCCGTAAGCATTTTGAGGAAATACGGCACCTGAGAACCCAGCCGTATGAAGCGGAAAAACACAAGCAGGTCCTTGGTGAACTCCATAGACAGGCGTCGGACCTTTATGTCGGGAATTGCCCGGTGAATCCAGTACTTGAAGAAAAATATCCAGAACTCGCAGAAGAGGAACGCATACTCCCCAGGGAAACGCGTGTCACTCTTGCTCAACTTCGTTCTGGATACTGTAACAGATTAAACTCTTACCTATCCAGAATCAACCCCGACATACAAAATGTATGCCATGCTTGCAATGTGTCCCCACACGACACCAACCATCTCTTTAATTGTAATGTGGAACCAACGCCTCTAGCACCCCTTTCCTTATGGTCCACCCCTGTTGAAACGGCAAGTTTCCTTGGACTCCCGTTAGAGGATATTGATGACAATTTGTGATCGGTCGCGGCTATTAGGTGGGGCGAGCATTGCTAGAACAACAACAACAACAACACAATCTCAGTGCCAGCAATTGGTGGCAAGACCATGAAAAATATATCCCAATCTGTCGAAAATCGCCAAAAGATATCTTGCGGTACCTGCTATTTCAACAACTTCTGAAAGGGTATTTTCAAGTGCTGGAAATGTAGTTCGTCCAAGACGAAATTGTTGAGTCGGAAAATGATATCGGCACTTGTTTTTTTACACCAGAACAAGAAGAAAATAGTTTAACATCGTTTTGCATATTTCTCAATACCAGCCTTTTTTATATTCACTGTTAATTGATTTAAATGCCCCACGAATTTATTGTTATTAATGTTAAATAAATATATGTATATGGTACATCAATTTTTTGCTTTCACTGGATATCCAAAAATACGGTTATTAACCGGATCTTCATAAATCCGGATAGTTTCACAAACAAATATTAACCGGATATCCATGCCGTCCGGATTTTATCCCTGTCAACGGATATCCGTATGGATATCCGGATATTCGAATATGCGGATAGTCCCAGCCCCACGTACAGCTCGTGAGTAAGCGTACTTCAATATACGGCAACCGTGGTACAGTGGCACTGTGCTTGTCTAAATATTAAAAGGACCCCAACTCAAGTGACGGGACAACATATATCTGTGAAATGCTACGAATGTATTTCTGCTTTCCACGAAAAATTAAAAAGTAGTACCACACAAATTGGAAGAGAAGCTCCGCTTTAATCTTCTCTGGGTATTACACCAATTTACACCGTTGGTAACTACGAAATAAAGTTCTCTCTCAGAAAACGAAAATCGTCCCGTCCGCGATGTAATGATAAATTCTGGCAGGCAACATTAGAAAATTGGATTTGGGAAAAGTGCTCACATCACGAGATAGTCGGACTAGTTTCTGTATGGTGTTAATTTCCGAAAAGTACTGGATCCGTGACCGGCAAAGGACTTTCCAACATCCATAACACTCCCCAAAACGATCAGGCAGTGTCTTTATAGCTAATAAAACAAATACAACAGCAATGGAAAAATTCGAAAAAAAGTTCTTTGAACGAGTTAGGGACCTGTTCGGTTGGTGACAGCGAGAACTTAAAAAGATTTAATGATGAGCTGTATAAGCTTTTTGTCGATGTCGACATTGTTCATTGAAACTGCGTATTTGTCGAAAGTACTGTAGTTTATCCTTGTGCGCCCCATCTTCCATATTTTCAATCTATCTCTGCCTTCCGGCACTTTTAGCAATAGATGGAGAAGAGTTCAATGTGTCCAATCTTCAAATCCGGGAACAAAAATGATGTCTCTAATTTGTTTCTTACCGCTCTACTATTACTAACCTAGCGTCGTTTTCTGATTTTTTGGGTCCCTGCATTTAACCTGACAATCGTGGTAAATACAAGTTCCACACAAAATCTTAATATTTAAACTTGAGTGTAGTGGGGTTTTATTCTGTCTTCTTATCATGATTAATTATTTGTCGAACAAGTATCTGTGTGAAGAAATTGAGGACTGCACGTCTTACCCTTTTTTGCAACGTGCCGAGTACCTCAGGTATGCTTTGCTCAAAAATCTTTCTTGGACCTATTTTGTTTGTGCTTTTCATTAATGATATATTGGTTCCCGTCGGAATCCTTGATTGTGTTAAGAGTGCTAGCAGGAAAGCTAGCAGTTTCAATAGAGTTGGGTAATTGGAAAGTGGCGGATAAAGGCCTTGGTTTCATGTGGGAACACATCGCTTGCAGGGCAAACATTACGAGTGCCGGGTGTTACCACATTTAATTTGAATAATCTTGGCGACTGGTGTAATCTAGTATTCTAGTTGTGTTAAATTGAACTGGTGAATATGATGCAATAATTTGGAACCCGAGCTACCAGGTTCATATTTATCAGCTAGAATTAGTCCAAAAACAATTCTTACTTTTCTCCTTAAGAGATTTCCATATAATCTGCCACCTTATACTAATCGCCTGAAACTTATTAATCTTCCCACCCTTGCTAGTCGTAGGGAAATGCTTGGAATTGTATTTATGATTAAATTACTAAATGGTTCGGTCTCTAACTCATTTCTGTTGCGCGAAGTAATCCTTAATGTCCCTTCCCGACCTTCAAGACATTTTAAACCTCTCTACCTAAAACATTGTTGAACAAATTTTGAATTAAATGAGCCCTTCTGCTGTTTGTGTCAGAATTACAACTCCCACTCTAGCACATTTGATGTTTCGGACTCGCTTTTTTGCATTAAAAAATCTGTTCTTTCCTCTCTTAATAGTAACTAATAGTATTCATTAGCATATTGAATTCATTTTCTACTAATTCTATACATTATATATATGTATATTAATTACTAATACGTCATTTATTTTACTTAGCTGATGAAGTTTCCTCTGTAGCTGAGCAGTTTTAGATTTCGACGGTTAACAAACCACTGCCTTAGAACGACTCGGTATGAACAGGATTAGCCTGGTTTCATTGGACCACTTGAGGGCAGTGCGCTGTCACAACGTCCATAAAAAAAAATAAATAAATAAAGGCTCACATAGATTGAATGTGTCCATAATGCTACCACAGTTTCTTCGACGACCAAACAAAAAAGCCCAATTAGGTAGCAGGACTTATATTATAGAATAGCTCTATCCTCTTGGTAAATACTTGAAGTTTTGTAGGACCCAGTTTAGCTATTGCCTCGAGATCTGGCAACTCTGCCGCCCCTAGTAGATGAAGCCTTGACCTCGCGAGCGCAGGAAACGAACACAGAGCGTGCTCAACCGAAGGCTTGCATAAGCCATGCCTTCCTTAGTAGATTTGCAAGGACTTTAAGAATCCTTATATCTGGAATAATTTTGTATCTCTCTAACACGCTCAAAAATGGAATACGCGGCAGTTGTCTGGAAGCTTATCTATAGCGCCAGAGGCGAGAGGATTTAAAGAACATTTATTCAATTTTGTTCAATTTCTCATTATTTTGACCAACCAATTCCATCCGGTTACTCAAGTTGCAAGCTTATCAATCTCCAGCATTTAATGTGTCTAATAGGTGTCTTTAATCATTCCTTACCTTTTTCCTTGTGCGCTTGCAGAACTAATAATTTACTGGAGTCGTGCCTTTAACATGGTTTATAATATATCTAATTATTTAAATGCATATCCTATATTCTGTTATTTACGTTTATTACAGTTATAATTTGATTTATATAATTTTAATATCTAATAATAAATTTAACTAAACTTTGGCTAGCCATTTTCTGAAAATGAATGAAGAAGCCCACCTATGGAAACCGTACAAGAATAGGTCCACATCTCATTGAAACGGGCAAGTGGAATGCTAAGTGAGATCCTTTGGGGGTTTTTAAATCGGCGCCAGCTACCGAAACTAAGGGTGCCTTTGCTGGGGGTGTTGCGCCTTGCACTCACCGGCGTCACCCCAAATCGTCGACTCGTAGGTGCTTTTCGCACCCTCCCTCCCTCATAGAGGGGCGGAGCCTCCTCGTGGTGGCACCTGGTAACGCTTCGGCGGCGAATTCGAGCGGCGACCTTGCGGAGGACTGGGCGAAGGCGCAGCGTGATCTTGCTTGGGCGAGACAAATGTTGCCGGACTTCAGGCTGGGCTGGGTCGAGAGTGATGAAACCTCGAAACGCCAGCGGTCCATGGATGAATCCAACCCCACGGCACCGAAAAGGGCCAAGACGCAGGGAGGCTGGACGCGGTCTTTCACCAAAGCCAAAATTGCCAAAGGTCGGCAGTTCATTGGCATTATAGATGAGAGCAGCGAAGATGGCAGGATCTCGAAACAATAGTGGAAGTGGATCGAGGCCGCGCTCGCAACGGTGGCCGTTAAGGTTAAAAAAGACAACCCTGGTCCACCGCCATCTTACACCGATGCAGGGTGGTTCCAGGGCAATGTCAAGCTAATTGCCTGTGACGACGCCAGGTCGGTAAACCTCTATAGAGCCGCCGTCACGCTGAGGGGGGAGGTATATCCGGGCGCGCGCCTCAAGGTAGTGGAGGCGCGTGATATCCCCTCACGACCAAGGGCTAGAGCCTGGGTTCCAGTGACGCCAACGGACCCACCCGAAATCCAGGAGCTGCTCCAGGAATACAACCCGATTCTACCGACCAAGAACTGGAAGGTGGTCAACGTGGAGAAATCTGAACGGGCCACGATGCAGATAGTCCTGTTGCTCGACAGCGCTAGCGTCGAAGCGCTGAAAAAGCAGGAGGTTTTACTCTGAGGGTCAGCTTCTTGGGGATGGCGACTCGGATGCGACGCTCACGGAGGAGAGCGCACACATTCTATGATCCAAATTAACCTGCAATATTGTAAAGCAGCATCAGCTGCACTCCTGCTGCACATGTCATCAGGTTCGGTAGACATCGTACAAGTCCAGGAGCCGTGGATAACTGGCAATAATATTGGCTAAGTCTACTCTTAATGTTTTTCTTCTACCTAATTTTAGCGACGGGGATCTGACAGCGGTTAGCGTCGAGGTGCTAGGGAGGAGCTTTAAACTTCTACCTAGGGCACGATCACCAAGGCTCACTACCACCGGATAATTTCGGGGCGTTCGTGAGAGCAGCAAATCCACGAAATGACTTCATCCTACTCGGAGGCGATGCTAATACTCACCGTGCCCAGTGGGGCAGCAGTGATACAAATGACCGAGGTGAGTATTTATTTAACTATCTTTTAGGAACTAATCTAAGTATATGTAATAGGGGAAATGACCCCACCTTCATTACGAGGAACCGCGAAGAGGTCCTTGACATAACCCTGGTCACAGACTATTTCAGTGACCTGATCGTTTCATGGAGAGTTCTAAAGGAGCACTCCTTTTCTGACCATAAATATATAAGCTTTTCTATATCGCAGGCGCACACAAGTCCAAATTACATACAAAATATTAGAAGAACGAACTGGGGCTACTATAAGAAGATAATAGGTAAAAAGCTATCTGAAGAGGTGCGAGCCCCAGAGAGCGAGGAGGAGCTGGACGTGCTTGTAAATAATTTCAGTCAAAAATGTAGGAATGCTTTAAATAGGGTTGTCCGACTAAAAAGGTTATGGAAACTCACAAAGCACCGTGGTGGTCGTCCGATCTTGATACGCTTAGGAAGTCATGTAGGGCGGCCATTAATAAAGCCAAGCATGACGGACATAAATCCTCTTGGGCTGCTTATAAAACGAAAATAAATATATATAAAAAAGCAATCCGAAATGAAAAGCGATCCTCCTGGAGGGATTTATGCGGCAGGATTGAATCCACACAACGCGGTCTACTGCTTAAGGAAGGTGCTATCGAAATTTCCAACTCAGCTAAGTTACGTCCAAAAGCCGGATGTGCACTGGACGAACTCCAGCGATGAAACCATAAACTTGCTTATGGATACACATTTCCCAGCAAGCACGGGCGTATTGTCAATATTGTTAGCGGAGGGTCACCTAATGATCAAGCCCTATAAATCGCCGGGGCCGGATGGAATTTTTCCGGCTCAGCTACAGTATACTGCCGAACTTATAAGGCCCTGGATAAAAGGGATGTTTATAAGTTGTCTTAGGCTCAATTACGTACCAGCATCGTGGAGAGAAGTCAACGTGGTCTTTATCCCCAAGGCAGGGAAAGCCTCCTACTCTAAACCAAACGATTATAGGCCTATAAGCTTATCTTTTTTTCTGCTTAAAGCACTCGAAAGACTCCTAGAGGACTACATCAGGAGGAGGATTGAGCCATCGCTTCTTTCGCAAGCTCAACATGCCTACACTAAGGACAGGTCAACTGACACGGCCTTGCACTCACTGGTATCCGTTATCGAAAGGTCACTTGGCCTCAAGGAATACACACTGGTGGCATTTCTAGATATAGCGGGTGCCTACAACAACGTTCTCCCGGAGGCCATCACCTCGGGCGAGCGCAACAAGAAGAGTGTGTGAACGATACCGTGAGGTGAAAATGAAAGCTAAACGCCTTTACAGGAAGAAAACACCAGAGACAGAAATGCGTGAGTGCGATGGGCTTAAGCTGCTAGCCACCAGGAATAACGCCCGCAAATTTTACCAAAAAATTTGGCGACAGACGGAAGGTTTTAAGCCCCTGGCAAACTCCTGTAAGAACGAAAACGACGACCTTTTAACCGATGTCCATCAATGTCCGCCCACCCGATTATTACGAAGTCAGAATAGCAATAACCAGATTAAAAAACAACAAGGCCGCGGGCGCTGATGTATTGGCTGCGGAGCTAATCAAATACGTCGGCGAGAAGTTGGTGAGGCGTATGCGTCAGCTTCTTTGCAAAATATGGTCGGCCGATTGCATGCATGGCGATTGGAATCTAAGTGTTCTTTGCCCAGTCCACAAGAAGGGGAATCCTGCACACTGCGCCAACTATCGCGGAATCAGCCTTCTTAATATCGCATATAAGGTCCTGTCAAGCGTATTATGCGGAAGATTGAACCCCACTGTGAATCGGCTGATTGGACCTTATCAGTGCGGCTTCAGACCTGGTAAATCTACCAACGACCAGATTTTCACTATAAGCCAAATCTTGCGGAAATTTTAAAGCCTTCTTCGACAGCATGACAAGGTGCTGCCTATATGTCACTATGTCTAAATATGGTGTCCCCACAAAACTTATACGCGGCGCTGGTGCAAATTGACGGCGAGCAACACCATCAGCTCAGAATTTGGAAGGACCTCTCCGAGCCGTTTGAAACCAAACGAGGCTTCAGACAGGATGCGATTTCTTATCCGCTCTGGAACAATATTCTATAAAATCGCTCAATTACAGGGCTGTGCTGACGACATTGATATCATCGGCCTGAACACTCGCGCCGTATGTTCTGCTTACTCAAAACTGGGGAAAGGAAGAGGAAAAGATTGATTTGATGGTGAATGAGGAAAAAACGAAGTACCTGCTGTCATCGAGCAAAGAGTCAGCGCATATGCGCCTTGGCAACCACGTCACTGTTGGCAGCCATAATTTCGAAATAGTAAATGACTTTGTTTATTTGGGAACCAGCATCAACACAAAACAACTTCAGCTTAGATACACGTAGCTAATCCTATTTCTTTAGCACCCGAGGCTCTGGCGATCCCAAGTTCTACGGAGTAGGAGGAGGATGGCCTAGAAGGTTCAATGTGGTCATATTAAATCGTTCCAGAAATGGTCGGGCTTGTACTTTAATGGTGCTTGTTACCGTACCTATATCCGGCAAAGGACCATCTTCATCAATAGCGCTCCCCAAAACCTTTGTGGGGTGTCTTTATCGCTACAACAACAAGCTCTGAAATCCAGCGAAGTATAGCCCTTGCCAATAAATACTACTTTGGACTAGGTAGACAATTGAAATGAAAAGCCCTCTCACAATCCTCTACAAGTCACTTATCTAAATAATTAATATAGAGCGGTAAACGACTCACACAATAAAGAATTAAAATTGAAACTCCTCATAGTCGTATATATATATATATATGTATGTTTTATTTGGCAAAACAATTGTTTCGACACTCGCGACGTTTCATCGCTGGAGGCGTATCAGCTTGATAACTAGCAACTGATGATGACACGTCGCGAGTGTCGAAACAATTGTTTTGCCAAATAAAACATACATATATATATATATAAACGACTATAAGGAGTTTCAATTTTAAGTCACTTATCGTACCCGTCCTACTATATGGTGCAGAAGCATAGACCAAGACAACATCAGATGAAGCGACTCCGAGAGAAAAGATCTTGGAAATATTTACGGACGTCTACGAGTTGGCGACAGCGAGTACCGAAGAAGAATTAATAAGGAGCTGTACAAACTGTTTCCCAATGCAGCTGGTTCTATGTACCGGAACGACTCGTGATTTTTCCCGACCAAGGGCCGTCATTTCAGTGTAACCCCATTTAATTTGTTGCGTCCCTCCCACAAATTGTCATCCTCCCAACAGCTCCTTGCGGCGGGACTGCGCGGAAAATAATCTTTTTAGGACGGTCATACCCTTGTCAGTGTGTCACGTGCAAGGGATGGTCGCATCGGACAGGTTGCTCTGGGCTAGATCCCAAAACCCCTGGTAACTTTTTAAATCCTTTGTGGCTCCTTGCTGTTCACGCCCAAGGGCGTACCGTAGTCTCCGCATCAGCGCCCCCTCTTAGTCCCTACCACCTTTTGCACCGTTTGCCAGCACAGAATACATATGTTTGCGTCATCCGCCCAATGCAGCTCCTGCCTTGGACGGTGCCACTTTCCTAGATGTTCTGGTATCCGCGACGGCAACCCCCCGACTGGCTTCATTGCGCCATGTTGCCAGGCCGCAAACCCAACTACACCGGGTACCCCAATGCTTACCCAGGGACGTCCAGCCCCAGGGCCACAACAGCAATTGCGTCCTGGCCTGCCACAACTCAGGCGTAGTCACCCGTCACTTACCCCTAGAGTGACGACGGCGTCCACCGCTGTACTTCAGAATTCTGCAGTTAGACTGTAATGGATTAACCGGCAAGATCACGGAGATAGTCGATTTCAAGAAGCGGCATAACATCCGTATCGCTGCGATTCACTAAACTCACACAAGATCTGCTTTGCAGACCTGTTCTGAGTATAATATCCACAGAAAAGATCGCGAGAGCGGAAATGGAGGAGGTCTCGCGTTTATCATACACCACTCAGTGCAATATAATATATTTGATCCCGACATCGGCCGCAGGGACAGTGTCTTAGAACGTCACGGCTTATCTGTCCGGTCAAGCGATGTAAACCTAGAAATCATCACCATCTACATCCCTCCTGCCACCTGTTGCCCCAGTGGATACCGCCCTAATATCACAGCACTACTCACTGGCGATAATCGCATTATCTTAGGCGATTTCAATGCCCATCACGATATATGGCATTCAAACCTGCAGGCGGACAGCAGGGGTGAGATGTTGGCGGATCAAATAGAAGAAACGACGTTCTGCACATTAAACGGAGACGCCCCCACTCGTATGGTAGGAAGCTGTCACAGTTCGCCAGATATATCAATCGTGAGCGCAGGACTCGTAAACTACGTCAACTGGCAGCCGATGGTAACACTGGCATCCGACCACCTGCCAATACTTATTTCCTCGAGCGTACCGCCGCACTTTATTTATGTGCTTTTAACCTCTCTGTCGGTGTGGGTAAGCTTTGGTCCACCGTAAAGTCCCTATCGAATCCGTCTAAGCACAATGACAAAATTTCCATCGCTTTTGGTGATAAAGCCTGAAGGAATGCAGGAGCAGTGGGAGCATATCTCCAAAGCACTTCGTACTGCCGCCGAGGAAAGAATTGGTTACCGGCGGCCACGGAAAAACAACTCGTACGATGACGAATGCCGCCTTGCAACCGAAAGAGAAGACGCTGCCTACAGGGCTACGTTAAAAGCGAGTGCAACAAGAGGAGTGTGTGAACGCTATCGCGTTTAATTTAAATGAAGCGAGACGCCTTTTCAGGAAGTAAAAAGCAGAGGCAGAAAGGCGTGAGTGCGAGGAGCTTGAGCTGCTAGCCATCAGGAATAACGCCCGAAAATTTTACCAAAAAAATTCGGCGACAGACGGATGGTTTTAAGAACGGGGCAAACTCCTGTAAGAACGAGAACGGCGACCTTGTAACTGATGTCCAGGGATGACGAACCCGATCCCGCAATCGATTATGACGAAGTCAGAATAGCAATAACCAGATTGAAAAACAATAAGACCGCGGGCGCTGATGTATTGCTTGCGGAGCTAATCAAATACGACGGCGAGAAGTTGGTAAGGCGCATGCGTCAGCTTCTTTGCAAAATATGATCGGACGAGTGCATGCATGACGATTGGAATCTAAGTGTTCGTTGTCCAGTCCACAAGAAGGGGGATACTGCAAACTGCGCCAACTATCGCGGAATCAGCCTTCTTAATATAGCATATAAGATCCTGTCAAGTGTATTGTGCGAAAGATTGAAGCCCACCGTGAATCGGCTGATTGGGCCATATCAGTGCGGCTTCAGACCTGGTAAATCTACCATCGACCAGATTTTCACAAACCCGCGAAAAAAGAATTGACACACATCACCTCTTCGTCGATTTTAAATCCGCCTTCGACAGCACGAAAAGGAGCTGCCTATATGCCGCTATGTCTGAATTTGGTTTCCCCGCAAAACTTATACGGCTGTGCAAAATGACGTTGAGCAACACCATCAGCTGAGTCAGAATTGGGAAGGACCTCTCCGATTCGTTCGAAACTAAACGAGGTTTCAGACAGGGTGACCCCCTATCGGGCGATTTCTTTAATTTGTTGCTGGAGAAAATTATATTAGCTGCAGAACTTAACCGCACTGGAACAATATTCTATAAAAGCGTGCAGTTACTGGCATATGCTGATGACATTGATATCATCGGCCTAAACACCCGCGCTGTTGGTTCTGCTTACTCCAAACTGGAAAAAGAAGCGGTAAAGATGGGTTTGATGGTGAATGAGGACAAAACGAAGTACCTGCTGTCATCGAGCAAAGAGTCAGCGCATATGCGCCTTGGCAACCACGCTACTGTTGGCAGCCATACTTTCGAAATAGTAAAAGACATCGTTTATTTGGGAACCAGCATCAACACTAGCAACAAAATCAGCTCTAAAATACAGCGAAGAATCACTCTTGCCAATAAATGCTACTTTGGACTAGGTAGGCAATTGAAAAGTAAAGTCCTCTCTCGGCAAACGAAAATCATACTCTACAAGTCACTTTTCGTTCCCGTCCTGCTATATGGTGCAGAAGCATGGGCCATGACAACATCAGATGAAGCGGTCCGGGAGTGTTCGAGAGAAAAGTTCTTCGAAAGATTTATGGACCTCTACGCGTTGGCGATGGCGAGTACCGAAGAAGATTTAACGCTGAGCTGTACGAGCTATACGCAGACATCAACATAGTCCAGCGAATCAAAACGCAGCGGCTGCGCTGGCTAGGCCATGTTATGCGAATGAAAGATGACGCTTCGGCCAAGAAAGTGTTTCTATCGGAACCCGCCTATGGAAGCAGAGGTAGAGGGCGGCCCCACTCCGTTGAAATGACCAGGTGGCAAACGATTTAAACTCCCTTGGTGTGACCAATTGGCGCCGGTTGGCAGAGAGGAGCGATTGGCGCGCCTTGTTGGACGGCCATAGCCGTTTAAACGGTTAAGCGCCAATTAAGTAAGTTTGGTGATAAACTGCTGTTGGATGCGAATAAATGCGAGAGGCATTCTACGGTTCACAAAGTTAGACGGCGCGCCAACAGACGCGCATATAAACATAAAAAATTAGCGTGTCCCCAATTACCATCACCGCCAAAGAATTTGAGGATGCCAGCGGCCATGCTAAACCATTTAAAGCAGTGGGCCCAGACGGCATAGCCATGCCGATACTTAAAAGCCTAGGTAAAGAGGGTTTCAAATATTTAGCACATGTCTTCAACCTGTCTATTGAATTGGTAGTCCGAACAATGGAATAAATGTATACGATGTATTTTAATAAAATGTTTAATAAAAATGAATTACTTGTTACAATTTTAATTTGATTGCTTTTCGTTTAGACAATGTGATTTATGGCGCAAATGGTAATTGTATGATGGAACCTTTGATCGGTGATGACGTTGTTGTAACTTGATTGTCCTCTTGGTTTCGAATATTGTATTGACTTCACTTTTGGTGACCATGTGGTAATTGTGATGTTAGTCTACTTTTATTGTTGAATATAATACTGATGTAATGAATAGTAATTTAGATCACTGATGATTGTTTAATGTTCGATGTTTTAAAATTGGAAATGTTGTATGATTGGTCGATTAAATTGTTACATAAATTGATTGTTGAATTACAAATTGGTTGTTGGTTGAATTGTCGTCGGTTATATAAATTCTATTATAACTTGGAAATGTTGGTTGAATTGATTGTCGTATAAATTGGAAAATGTTGTCGTTTTACACTTGTATTTTACGTGCTCTCGCGTCTGCTCTCAAATCGTTAGTAAGAAAGTGCGCGCTGATGACCAGTCGTATTTTTGACAATAGGAAAGTTTATGATGTATATATATGAGCGATGTTACCCAAGGCGGAACGGCACAGGGTGATCAACACCCCGCCCACGTGAATCCTCCTGGGATTCACCATTGACCATTAGTCTGGCAAGACGCGATTCGCACTTGGCCATCTTTGGCTGGGAAGACCTTCGTAATGCGGCCTCGTTGCCATTGCCTACGGGGTAACGATGGATCACATATGATTACCAGATCATCAACTTGTAGCGGATTCGCCTTCTCTTGCCACTTAGGACGGCATATCAACTGCGGCAGATACTCTTCCACCCACCGTTTCCATAAACAATCCTTAAGGTTCTGTGCTATTCTCCACTGCTTTCGGAGGCATATCTTTTCGTCCACCGGATGTGGTGTTTGGGTCGAATTCACACAGCCGAGTAAGAAGTGATTTGGTGAGAGTGGCTCGTCGTTGTCATGTGCTACGGGCAAATCGGTTAGTGGGCGTGAATTTATTATATTTTCCGCCTCTATTAATACACTTTGCAACGTATCCACTCTCGTTGCAACCTCCTTTAGCGTTTTACTCAAGAGCGATTTGACTACTCTTATTAGCCGCTCTCAGCAGCCACCCGAACTTGGATTCGATGGGCAATTAAACACCCACTCGATATTGTATTTACTCGCTTCGAATCGTATGCTATCGGTGTCGAGCAGCTGCTCTGCTGCCTTTAACTCCTTCTGTTCACCTATAAAATTGGTTCCGTTATCACTTCTGATCTTCACTGGCACACCACGGCGGTATATAAAATTGCGTAAACATAGGATGAATGCATCACTGGACAGGTTCTCCGCTAATTCAATGTGGGCAGCCCGGACTGTGGAGCACGTGAAAATAACACCCCATCGCTTCTCTCTCCGTCTTCCAATTGCCACATTGAATGGACCAAATAAATCGACACCCGTGTAGGAGAAAGGGCGTACGAACGGTGTCACACGGTCGGCCGGTAGCTGACCCATTAATGGTGGTTGTGGTTTGGCATTGTCAAGCATACGTGCAGTGCACTTTCTTTGTACCGCCTTGAGCAGTGCCTTCAAATTTGGGATCCAATACTTCTGTCTCAATGTATTGATGGTTATGGCGAAATTCTGATGGTGATTTCGTTCGTGAATATGTTTGACGATTAAGAACGAAACGGCGTGCTTCGGTGGCAACAATATCGGTCGTCTAGCCTGCATTGGTAAATACGTGGCCTCACCACTCAGTCGTAGTACTCCAGTTTCGTCTACATAGGGTGACATTTTATATATTGAACTCTGTTTGTTCACTTTGCCCGATGTTAATAATTCAACTCTCTCAGTAGAATAGCACTCTCTTTGGACTAGTTTGCAAATCGTCATTTCTGCTTCGCTAATTTCTGCCATGTTCAAGCTCATTGACGGATTTTCGCTTTGGTTGAATTTGCTTACGTAGAAGTGCTACTGCATGCAACACCCAGGCCATAGTACGACGCAACTTTGAGAATGAACTGAAACGTGAGAAATCTATGAGAGTACTATTGGACTGAACAAATAAAATAATGTCATTCTTAATTTCTTCTGGTAGGCTAGTTTCTGTCTCTAATGCCATGATAGGCCAATGTGTCTCGCCGTGTTTCAAGAAGTCTGGGCCTTTTATCCAATGATTGCTTACTTCAAATTTTGGTGGGCATGATGGGCGTGTGCCATCATCTGCAGGATTTTAAGCCGTCGGTACCCAGCGCCACTGATTTTGCGAAGTGGAGGCAAGGATTTCGGATATTCGGTGACCCACGAAAGCTTTATACCTCCTATGCGATGAGTGAAGCCATTGCAGAACCGTTTGTGAATTGGTCCAGAAAATCGTACGGACAATGTTGACCTCTAAATACTCACTTATCATTTTGAACAACCGCGTACCCAGAACCGCGGCCTGCAGTTCTAACCTTGGAATTGACATAAGTTTTGTTGGGGCTGTACGTGTTTTGCCCATTATGAAGCTAACGTCAGTATCAAATTCGTGTATTACTCGCATGTAACCAACCGTCGCAATGGCTGACTGACTGGCATCCACGATGTGCACCTCGACCTTACCCACACTTACCACGTGCGGCGAGTAACATCGAGCAATCTTGAATCGTTTTATGTTAGGGAACTCCTGCCACCATGAAGACCACTTCTTCCCCAAATCTACTGGTAGAACGTCGTCCCATCCGATTTCTCGTTTCCACGTTTCCTGCATTAGAATTTTAGTGAATAGTAAGAAATTAGCTAACATACCATAGGGGTCAAACACCGCCATCACAATTCGTAGTAGCTCGCGTTTTGTTGGCGCACGCCTTACCTCCAGGACTTCTTGAGGGACCCGATGGAACTTAGTATGGAATTCGAAGCTGTCTTCACCTGTATTCCAGTACAGGCCAAGTACCTTGCCTGTTGTTGCATTGTGTTCCATATTGACTGTTTTCTGGTCGAGTGACGAATACTGATTTAGTTTGTTTTGTACTTCGCTACTGTTTGATATAAAGTTTCGCAGCTCAAACCCTGCTTGTCGGCTGATATTGACTATTTGACAGAGCCTTGTTGCTTGGTCTGCATCCTCGAAACTGGCTACTAAGTCGTCGACATAATGTTTGTTGCGTATTATTGCCACTTCATTTGGATATTGTGCTCGGAAATCATCTGCGTTTTTGTTCTTTATATATTAGACTTTGCACGGTGAACAAACAGCGCCAAAGATTAAAGATGTCATGGCATATTCTTGTATTGTATGGCTCGGATCACCATCACGCCATAAGAAGTGTTGGGCCTGTTGGTCAACTAGGCGCACTTTAATCTGCGAAAACATTTCGCGAATATCAGCTGATACTCCAATTTTCCGCTGACGAAATTGTAATAAAATTCATATCAGTGGCTGTGCTTGTTCTGGGCCTCTTAAAAGTGCTGAATTCAGTGAAACGTTGCCTACGCTGGCGGCGGCATCAAAAACGATTCGCATTTTTTCAGGTTTATACGGATTGATTACCGCAAAGTGGGGCAAATACCAGATATGTGGATATGGTGCGTTGATTTCGGATATTTTTTTTTAAGTACTTATTTATTTATTGCTTATACCGCATGCCAAATTCGACGTCGTCTCTCATCTTTCGCTCTACTGCCATCAAACGCTTTTCGGCCATCGGACGGCTGTTAGGTAATTTTGGTGGACACAATTTCCACAGGAGGCCAACTTCATACTGTTCATTGAGTCGCTTAGCTGTTTTCTCCAATATCTGGCGTGCTTGCTTCTCCTCGTCTGACCCTAATTGTGTTACTGACTGATTTGTACCGAATGTGTCTGCTGTTAGGTACTCACATACCAGGCCATGGAGTTGTCGATATTCCTTCAGATGCAGAACACGAGGATTAGAAGCCGAATGCACGTTTGTCGGACCATATGCTACCCAACCTAGCGGAGTTTTTACAGCAAACGGACTATCATTGCCTGCTTGGACGATTGTTGTAGTGGCACCGAGGTAAGCATGCTTAAGGCCAATTAGCATTACTGACTTTGCGAAATTATAACTTGAGATTGGTAAATTTTTCATATGCACAAAATTCTCTTTATTGAACGATTGCTCAGGCAAATTCAAATTCTTCACCGGGTATACATCTTTCAGCGCAAATTTGTATTTGTTTTTACAATTCTCAATCTCGATATTTATTTTGTAAGCCTGTTCGGTTACTACCTTATTATCGTACCATTGCAGCGTAAGCGGTTGCAGGTCACCTTTTGCGCCAATCATGTCTGCAATTACCGCTTCCATGATTGATATCGAGGAACCTTCGTCAAACATTGCAACTATTTCCCGTTTGCCATGTGGACCATAAACATTAATTGGCAACATCTTAAATAATAATTGTTCGGTGTGTTGCTTTACACGGCAATTTAACAGTGGCTGTACATTGGCATTTTCTGGCGTGCCTTGATGTGCTATGCTGGTAGCTATATCTTTATTGTGGAGTAATGGGTGATGGTACCGTCGGCATCCGTTGACTTCACACTTTTGTTTTGAACGGCATTTGGATGTGCCATGGCCCTGGCGCAAGCATGAGAAGCAAAGCTGTTGAGATTTTACTAACTCCCATCGACTGTTAACGTCCATTGCTTTAAAAGATCCGCACTGTGACATTGTATATTTACCATTGCATTTATAGCTCGAACCATTTTCTTTAGCTTGGTCAATATGCATGAAGCGGCGTGGATTATTCGATTGCGTTTGCTGTCTACTATTTGTGTTTATTGTCGGAATTTTTTTTTTTTTTAATTAGCTTAACTCTAGCCAGTTCGCTGAGCCACTCCGAAAAATGTTCAATTGTCGGAAAAGGCTGTATCGTCGCTGCGTGTTTCGCCCAGTCGAATTGTCTCGCCAGTGGCAATTTAGAAACCATTTGCTCAAGTAAAGTTATGTTCGTTAAATGTTGGCACTTTGCTGACTTCAAAAATGCAACAACGTTTCGCACCTTAGATGAAAACAGTAGGGGGACTCATGTAACCGTATAAATGCCTTATAAAGTGTGTAAACGTATAAATTTATCTAGTTTACGCACGAGCTGTCAAATTTTGTATGAAAAATCATTTACACAATTTGTATAAATTTACGCGCACATTTCATTGTGTAAACACGGTAAACTCAAAGGAATGCAACCTTGCAGACATTACAGACGGCATTTTCATCAAAAATCTCCAACATCAGCAAGTAAAGGCGTTTTAGTTTTGATTTTTCACTTAATCTTGGTATTTTTTAATTTGTATAACAATCAAACAAATTTTTTTGGAAATAATACAGCTGAAAAACAATCAAGTTTATCAAGAGTATTACTAGGTACGTTCATATAACCGCGTGTGTAAATGGATATAATTTTACACCTTATAAGTTTATATGCTATCATGAGTCCCCCTAGTATAATTTTCTCGACTTTGTTGTCTAATATTGGCGGCAAATTTTGTAGTTGATTTACCTGATGCTTTACCAAAATGTCGGGCCGACCGAACCTAAACTCGAGTTCACATAAAACGTTCGGCACATCATTCGGGTAAATCAACATGGACGCCACTGCCGCCGGTCTGGTAAGGCACTTTTGCAGTCGCATTAAATTTTGGCGATGACTATAATGGAATGTCTCTGTGGTGTCTTTGAAATTGGCGAAGAATAATGGCCACTCGTCAATATTTCCGCTAAACATTGGTAGGTCGTATAATTTTATGCGAGAGTCAGTATAAGCTACAACTACCACTTGACTGTCGATTTGAGCTGGCTGCCCATTCTCTATGTTGGCGGCTTTTGACTGCGTACCTTCTCGTAACCTAATTATGTATGTCCCTTTTTCTTTCTACGGTGCTCTGTCTAAGCTCCTCAACCGACGTTCGTAAAGCGTTTAACGTGGCAACAATTGTACTTACATTATCATCGCCGCCTGTACCTTCCATCTTCGGCTGTTCGCTGTTGTTCGCAGTTCCGCTATTTCTACCTTCTACCACTCGATTTCGTAGCGAATAACTATTGTTTTCTGACATGCACTCGCGTGATTAATCTGTAGTTATTAACGGCTTGCAATTTCCCGTTAGACGGAGCACCCAAATTTATATAAAGCTGTACCTTGGCGAGGTGCTCAAACTACAAAATTAATGCTTACCCTCCCTAAACGCGGTACAAGATTTGTAAAATATTTATTTGCAAAGCGTGCGAACATATAAACTTTCCTTAGACGGAGCGCACAAAAGTGTAAAAACTGTTGAAGACTGATTAAACTTATTTGTGACTTACGATTTGTTGGTCCGATCAATGGAATAATTGTATACGATGTATTTTAATAAAATGTTTAATAAAAATGAATTACTTGTTACAATTTTAATTTGATTGCTTTTCGTTTAGACAATGTGATTTATGGCGCAAATGGTAATTGTATGATGGAACTTTTGATCGGTGATGACGTTGTTGTAACTTGATTGTCCTCTTGGTTTCGAATATTGTATTGACTTCACTTTTGGTGACCATGTGGTAATTGTGATGTTAGTCTACTTTTAATGTGGAATATAATACTGATGTAATGAATAGTAATTTAGATCACTGATGATTGTTTAATGTTCGATGTTTTAAAATTGGAAATGTTGTATGATTGGTCGATTAAATTGTTACATAAATTGATAGTTGAATTATAAATTGGTTGTTGGTTGAATTGTCGTCGGTTATATAAATTGTATTAAAACTTGGAAATGTTGGTTGAATTAATTGTCGTATAAATTGGAAAATGTCGTTTTACACTTGCATTTTACGTGCACTCGCGTCTGCTCTCAAATCGTTAGTAAAAAGTGCGCGCTGATGACCAGTCGTATTTTTGACAATAGGAAAGTTTATGATGTATGTATATGAGCGCTGTTACCCAAGGCTGAACGGCACAGGGTAATCAACACTGTCCCTTTCGTCCTTTTAAATAACTCTCCTATCGCCAGTAGCCAAGACACTTGAAGCCATCCTGCTCCCCTACTTTAAAGCAAATTTGCACCTAGCCAATCATCAGCATGGCTTTAGAAAACTACATAGCACAACAACCGCGCTAAATTCCATTAGCACCCAGATAAATTGCAGTTTAAATCAAAACCCCCACCATAGAACAGTACTCGTTGCGCTAGGCCTATCAAAAGCTGTTGATACGGTCAACCATGACACGTTACTGCAAGACCTGGAAGGGTCTACCCTTTCCCCATGTCTTAAAAGGTGGACCGCAAATTATCTGGGTGGTCGGCAGGCATCGGTGCAATTTAGAAACGCAACATCAAAACCAAGAAGAATTAAACAAGGGGTGCCTCTCTTTTGTTTAATTTCTACATATCAAAGCTACCTTCGCCACCAGAAGGAGTTACTATCGTTTCCTACGCCGATGACTGCACAATAATGGCCACAGGCCCAGGCCCACAGATCGATGAGCTTTGCAACAGAATAAACGGCTACCTCCCTGATCTCTCTAGTTTTTTTACCTCGCGAAACCTGACATTATCACCGACTAAGTCATCGGCGACCTTATTTATAACATGGATGTCCCAAACGTCGATCATTTTGAACATCCACGTCAATGGCACTACGCTACCGACTGTCTTACACCCCAAAATTTTGGGTGTGACGTTCGATCAGGATCTACATTTTGGTGAGCATGCAGCCGCATTTGTACCAAAAATCCAGAGCCGCAATAAAATCCTCAAATCTCTTGCTGGCAGTACTTGGGTAAAAGATAAAGAAACGCTCATTGCTACTTACAAAGCAATTGGCCGGCCGATTGCATGCTACGCGTCCCCGATATGGTCGCCAAGCCTAAAGACTACTCACTGGAAGAAGCTACAGGCCTGCCAAAATACTGCCTTCAGAACCGCCACGGGTATGTCTTCTTATGTTCCTACTACACCATCTACATAATGAGGCGAGAATACTCCCCATCAGTAAGAGAAATGAAATGCTAACCAAACAGTTTCTGTTGAATAGGGTAGAGCGAGGATGATTTGACAAAAGGAGGATTTGTCATTTTCAAACGAAAACCTTTATAGATACACAGAATATCAAAATCCTTATTTTAAGCCTGTTGACTATTCAGCAATATACATGAATATGTCAGTCATTTTTCTGGTCTGCTTGGTGCTGCACGTGTTTTTCGGTTTTGTGGCGTTTTGTTGCTGATTTTGCTTGTTTATTTCCTCTGCGTCCAGCGTTACAGTGAGTTGGTATTATTTTAACTCTCTGAGATTTAAAATATTATTTTTCATACAAAACCAATTAAAAGATCAGTTGTGTAATAATATTAAGCATATTCGGTAAGTTTGATAACAAATACTTATTGATCGTTAAAGGAGGATTTGACATTTGCCCAGTAGGAGGATTTATCAAATTGTCAAATCCTCCTTTTATCTTACTAGTGCTCTGTTATAGTTTTTTTTTTGTTGTTGTGCTTTTATTGTTATAATATTTAGGGTAATATGCCTAATATATACAAAAGGAAACATCCCGAAAGGGTAATTAATGAAGAAGGTCTTCAGCAAGCGCTGCACGACAAAAAAAATAAAATTGAAACGCCAACGAGTGCTTCTCGAAAATATAATGTAAACAGGACAAACATAATTTATCGGCTCAAGCTTCTTTCTGATAACCGGCTACCTAACGAGTTACAAGGCAAGGCTAGCACTAAATATTCTGTAGGGCAAGTCCTATCAAACTTTCAGGAAAGAGAGCTGGCGGAATACTTTAAAAGCTGCTCAAATTTGCATCACGGATTAACTTTTGATATGGCAAAACGATTTGTTTACGAATATGTAAAAAGGAGCAATATAAGAAACCCATCTTCTTGGGATAAGGATCAAGCTGCAGGAAAAATTTGGTTATGGGGTTTTATGAGACAAAATCCAACTATTAGTTTACGCAAACCAGAAAATATAAGTTTAGCTCGCCTTCGAGCTTTTACCAAACCTGTAGTCTAAGACTTCTTCGGAAAACTTGAAAGTCTTCTCTTAAAACACTCGTTTAAGCCTGAAGATATATACAGCCTCGACGAGACTGGTATCATAACAGTAATGGATTCTGTTAAAGTAAGTTCGCATATTTTTTTAAAAGGATATTTGGACTTAATTAAAAAAAATGTCAGATCATTGCTGAAATAGGCAATAGAACTGTTTCACAAACTGCTGCAGGAGAGAGAGGAACTCTTGTAACAATGGTTGCCATCGTCAATCCAGCAGGAAATCATGTGCCTCCGGTATATGTATACCCCCGCAAACGAGTGAACCCTTTATTCATGAAAGGAGCATTGTCGGGATCCCTCTGACTTTTTGCAGACAGTGGTTGGATGAATGCAGTAATTTTCCTCGATGTTTTGAAACATTTGGGAAATTTTACGAAATAATCCAAAGGAAATCTCATTCTTCTTCTTCTGGACAATCATGCGTCTCACTGTTCACTTGAAGCTATTTTATTCTGCCGCAATAACGGGATTGTTTTGCTCTCTTTTCCACCGCACACGTCTCATCGATTGCAGCCATTAGATGTAGGGGCATTTGGGCCATTTAAGAAACAATGCAAGGCCTCATTAGCAATAACATTGTAAATAACCCAGAAAAAACACAAGGAATCACAATATACGATATTCCGTCGCTGTCATCTACCCCTTTTCTCAGAGCATTTTCCCCAGAGAACATTACAAAGGCATTTTCGTCTACAGGAATTTACTCTTTCAACTCCGATATATTTGATGAAAGCGAGTTTTGTGAAGTAGAAGAATTTGAAGGGAACAAAGAACATAATGAAGGACCGATTTGCTCTTTAAACTTTCCGACTGAAAACAGCTTGGCTGAGATTCCTTTAAGTCCTAATGTTTTAACCACTTCAGTGGATAAAACGCCTCATAGCACACCAGAGAACATTCGACCGCTGCCAAAACTAAAACCCCGAAAAAAGTTCAAAGGTCGTCCGGCAGGAAAATCAAGAATTTACACTGCAACCGCGGAAAAAACTCGATTAATAGATCTCTCATTGCAAAAGACCAAAAAACAAGTAGCAGAAAAAATTAAAAAAGCAAAGATCGTAAAACGTGTACTACTTGATTCTTCCAGTAATGACAGTGATAACTATAGCGTCAGAGACTCCGACAAATCGTTGATATGGCAGGAAAGCGATGAGTCCATGAGTGAAGAATTGGAAAAAAATTAAATTTACCGAGAATGTGGAGGCCGTTTGCGATGATTATGTCCTCAATAAATTTGGAAATGATAGGAATTTCTATTATGTTGGATTGGTAATAGTTGTTGCAAGGGCGAGTAATTTGCCGTACACAATCAAATATTTTAGAAGGCAAAACAATACATTTACTTTTTGCGAACCTGTAGTTGAAGATATCAAATTAGCACTACCAACCGATTTGGTAGCCAAACTTCCAGATCCTATACAATTGCCTGGGACCTCTACACGAAAAGGAAATATACAATTTAAAGTGAATTTTTCAGGTCTTGACGTCCGCTAAAATTTTATTTGCATTGTCTTCATGTACCTTTTTTTAATACTCATGTAAACAAATGAACTAAAATAATAAATGAAATAAATGTCTAAACAAAATAAAAAATAAATCTTTGAAGTTTCTTTGGAATTAGTAACATGATAAATCCTCCTGCATATTGTGAAATCCTCCTAAGACAGTGACAAATCCTCCTTAAAAGTGGGATGATTTGACGCATTTGTCATTTTCTCTATTTCGCTTTATACCAATAAAAACATTAAGTGTTCGTGTTTCGATTATAAATGATTTTGAACTTAAATATCTAAGGAACAGTAACCAATGTAAATATTTTAATAATATGATAAACTTTTGTCGAAAATAACAAAAATTCAATTTTATGTCAAATTCTCCTCGCTCTACCCTACCCAGAAACCTGGGCATCCCAACAGACATCTGATTGATGAGCCAACCCTGTCCAGGGGCTTAAGTGGTCATCTCCGTAAGCATTATGAGGAAATACGGCACCTGAGAACACAGCCGTATGAAGCTAAAAAACACAAGCAGGTCCACAACTCCACAAACAGGCGTCGGACCTCTATGCCAGGAATTGCCGGGTGAATCCTGTACTCAAAGAACAACACCCAAAACTAGCAGAAGAGGGACGCACTCTACCTAGGGAAAAGCGAGTCACTCTAGTTCAACTTCGATCTGGATACTGTAACAGCTTAAACTCTTAGCTATCCAGAATCAACCCCGACATACAAAACATATGTCCTGGTTGTATTGGGTCCCCACATGATGCCAACTGTCTCTTTAACTGTATTGTGGAACCAACGCCTCCAACACCCCTCTCATTATGGTCCACCCCTGTTGAAACAGCAAGTTTCCTTGGACTCTCGTTAGAGGATATTGAGCACTGCTACAACAGCAACAACAAAAGATGTACCAGCTTTACGCAGACAGCAGCATTGACCAGCGAATTAAAACGCAGCGGCTACATATGTTAGGTCATGTTATGCGAATGAAAGATGATGCTTGTTCTATTCTAAACAGGAAGAACGCCTTTACGGGTATTTCGTTCCTTTGTGAAAATTCTTACCTGCGCGCAACGCAAAAGCGTTACACTTTTTACCCCTCATTAAATGACGGTGTGGCAGTGTAACCCTGCTAAACTAGCTGATCGTGACAATTTATTTTCGTAACTTCACGAATTTTTAGCGACGAAAATTTAAATGAAGGCAATGATTGCTAATGAATTTTTATTATTATTGACAGCGCGCTTGTGTGAATCAGCTGATACACGGGTAGTCAAGCCATCGAAGCTCTGTAAATCTGTGACACAGATATAAATTTTACACTCAAATAAACTTTTTTTTTATCAAAAATGGGAACCCCTCAAATATTCTCAGAGCGCTCATAATTTAGGAACCCAATAGGTTCGAAATATGTGAAAAATAAGAGCAGAAACACGGTCTTATGGGAGTCTTTTATGACTCCGATATAATGAAAAATTTGAGCCTTTTCCCAAAAGTGTTCAGCAAACAAAGCAACTTCAGAACAGAAATTTGAATCATGAATTCACATTTTATTTAGGAAAAATTTTCATTCAAAATAAATTTGAATATAATCACAACGTTTCTTTCTGTTCTTTTGATGTGGACGTTTTTCTTTGATGGACGCTTCGCTTAATCATCATAATTGTCCGCGTATTAACACTGAACGTAAGTGTTAAGGATTTTTTTGATTGCAACAACAAATTGCTTCCACTGTATATCGCGGTTGGTGTGTCATACTTTCCAACAAGGCTTTCCAATATGCTACCCCATTTTAAATGACTAATGTGAAAATACCGCCCTGAACGGGGCAATCGTAATCCCTTATATATTCCATACAATTGACTCCGACAAGAGTTATATAAGAAGTAAATTGTGAGCGTAATAGGAGTCTGATCGGACTCCTATTTAGGAGTCTAATCGGGCTCCTATTGAAACTCACATAATGTTTGAAATAAGGCTCATATCGGAAGACCATCGCAATAAGGGAAATGCGTTCAATTCGGACCTGAAAATGAGCTCATAAAGAGCGTAAGCGCTCCAATTTAGGACACCTTTCTGGCTCTTAAGACTCCGAATGTTTGCTGGGAAGCCATAGGCATTTCTTCAAAACTATAAAGCTTTTTTTGGGTGTTCACTTCATATTTGGCACTTTGGTAGCTTACTTGTGGCGAATAAAAATCTCGCTTAGAGTACAATAACAAAGTCTATAGTACGAGCATTAATTTTCGCCGATTTTCAAGTTGCCCACCTTATTAATTTTTCAGTACCGCCGTGGTGTGGTGGCGTGCTCCGCCTACCACACTGAAGATCCTGGGTTCGATTCCCGGGCAAAGATATATTAAAAATTCAGAAACAAGTTTTTGTTATTAGAAGATAGCTTTTCTAAGCGGGGTCGCCCCTCGGCAGTGATTTGGCAAACACTTTGAGTGTATTTCTGCCATGGAAAGCTTCTCATTGAAAACCCATCTGCCTTGCATATGCCGTTCGAGGCCGGCGTAGGTCCCGTCACGGAAATTTGTAGCAAAAATTAACAAGGAGCACGACTAAAATCGGAGGAGAAACTCGGCCTAAAATCTTTTTAGAGGCTGTATCGCCTTGTATTTTTTTTTTTTATATATTTTAAATATATCACACCTCAACGTACCAAGGAGGAAAAAAATAAAATTAGTATCAGCTTGAAAAAAAAACAGTTGAAAAACAAATCGTAAAATCAAATAATTTTCAAAAACTCCTTAGCAACCATTTTTTAGACTAAAGGGCCAATTAATGGTGACTTATCCATAACCAGATAAAATCACTGATCGAACCAACCTTATGGAAATCAATGTAATTGGTCAATGATGCCATACCATAACGCTAAAGCCATAACCATACCATAGCCAACCAATTGGTTTTTGGTTTTTCGCCATATCCATACCCTAAAAATATTTGAGTTGGAGAATTTATTAAGTTTTTGTAGATTTTATTTATTGTTTTGGACACGTTTTGACTAAGAGTCTTCTTCATTTTTATGAAATTTTCACGATTTTTAGGTTAAGGCACCAATAACTGATGCAAATTTGATAAGTAAAAATATGGTTATGACTACGGCGTTAGAGTTAAGGAAGTTTAATTGGCCCTTAAGGCCGTAAGTCGTTTATATGTATGTGAATAGTGTGTGGAGTGAATTTCCATGTATAAACATTGCTTTAGATAACCACTGCATCAATTTTTCTATATAAAAAATAAGGCGCGATATACCTCCAAAGAGAATTTAGCCGAGCTCCTCTTTCAGTTTGCGTCGTGATCCTTTTAATTGTTCCTACCAATTGGAGGGACGGGTCCTACATGTTTTATGCCGACTCCCAACGACATTTGCAAGGCAGATGAACTTTCACTGAGAAATTTTCATGGCCCAAAATACAGTCGAAATCACTGCCGAGGGACGAATCCACTTAGAAAGTCTTCTAATTGAGACAACTTGTTTTTAAATTTTTAATGTTGCTTTGCCTGGGACTTGAACCCAGTATTTTTGGTATGGTACGCGGAGCACGCTACGCTATATAGTATAAGAGAAAATCGAAAATTTTTTTTTTCTAATAAACGTATTTAAATTTTTTTGTTATTTTAACAAACCTTGATACAAGTACTACCAAATGTAGTATTTGTTGTTTTTTTTTTCTTTTTAAATTTTAATAGTTTCGCTGAAGTTTCACCTGACTGACTGTCCCATACAAACGGATGCTTTTTTGCGATTTTTCACACACATATGCATACAAATATTTCAAGAGAAAGTTTATATTTTTATTTATACATGTACTAAATACTTTGTCTAAAAATTAAAGTTTTTCTTTAGTTAAGGTCTAAAAATGAAAAAAAAAATGCATACGATTTGTCCCGTACCAACCGTGGAATGCTCCAGTAGCAATTATTGTGAAGAGCGGGTGGAGCATTATCACCTTCACTGGGTGCTTGTTGTTGTTGTTGTTGTTGTAGCAGTGCTTCGCCCCACCTAATAGTTGTGGCCGATCACAAATTTTCATCAATATCCTCTAACGGGAGTCTAAGGAAACTTGCTGTTTCAACAGGGGTGGACCATAATGAAAGTTAGAGGCGTTAGTTCCACATTACAATTAAAGAGATGGTTGGTGTCATGTGGGGACACATTGCAAACGGGGCATACATTTTGTATGTCGGGGCTGATTCTGGATAGGTAAGAGTTTAACCTGTTACAGTATCCAGAACAAAGTTGAGCGACTCGCGTCTCTCTGGGAAGTATGCGTTCCTGTTTCGCAAGTTTTAGGTACTGTTGTTTGAGTACTGGATTCACTGGGCAATTCCTGGCATAAAGGTCCGACGCTTGTTTGTGGAGTTCACCAAGGACCTGCTTTGTTTTTTTGCTTCATACGGCTGAGTCCTCAGGTGCCGTATTTCCTCAAAATGCTTACGGAGATGACTCCTTAAGCCCCTAGGCGGCGTTGGCTCATCAATCAGATATTTGTTGGGATGCCCAGGTTTCTGGGTATTCAACAGGAACTGTTTGGTTAGCATCTCATTTCTCTCCCTGATGGGGAGTATTCGCGCCTCATTATGTATATGGTGCTCTGGGGACATAAGAAGACAGCCTGTGGCGATTCTGAGAGCAGTATTTTAGCATGCCTGTAGCTTCTTCCAGTGAGTAGTTTTAAGGCTTGGCGACCATATAGGGGACGCGTAGCATGCAATCGGCTGGCCAATTCCTTTGTAAGTAGTAATTAGCGTTCCTTTATCTTTTCCCCAAGTACTGCCAGCAAGAGATTTGAGGATTTTATTACGGCTCTGGACGATATGACTCTCCTATGTTAGCTGGTTTCCCAGGCTTTAGTAGCGGGACCACCTTGGCCTTTTCCATTTCTCGGGTATGACAAAGGTGGAAAGAGACAGGTTGAAGACATGTGCTAAATATTTGAAACCCTCTTTCCCTAGGCTTTTAAGCATCGGCATGGCTATGTCGTCTGAGCCCACTGCTTTGGATGGTTTAGCATGACCGATGGCATCCTCAACCTCTTTGGCGGTGATGGTAATTGGAGACGCGCTGAATTTATGTTTATGTGCGTGTCTGTTGGCCCTCCGTCTATCTTTGTCGACCGTAGAATGCATTATATATTGTCGGCAGAGAGCGCTCGCGCATTTTTTCGCATCCGACAGCACTTTATCGCCAAAGGCGATGGAAACTTTGTCATACTCTGTGCCGTCTTTTTCGATCGGGTGGCAGCCATGTAGCTTTATTGATATTTTAATGTTTAAACTTTGAGATGGAAATGAAAACATTTCGGTAACCAGCGAGGTCGATAGTCCTCACTCCATTAATTAATATCTGAAATTGCTGCATAAATGTATTTTTATGAACAATATATGTACATTATTTCATCGCCAAATACATGGGAAAAAGCGGTAGATGCTACAGATCTCGAATTTGTTTGTGTGTTCGTTTTGAGTATTTTTCGTTTTTATATAGATCTGCGCGGTAATCACCCGATTTTGTGATCATTGTCTGGGATAGCTAAATACAGTTTTTAGGTCAACCTTGCCAAGTTGATCATATAAAATATTAGCACTGTAGCTTTACAAATGACAAAAATATCCCGTAAGGTTTTAAAATGTCACAGAATTACATATTATTCATTTTGAAATAATATTTATTATACTCAGTTGAGCAGAGCTCACAGAGTATATTAAGTTTGATTGGATACCGGTTGGTTGTACATATATAAAGGAATCGAGATAGATATAGACTTCCATATATCAAAATAATCAGGATCGAAAAAAAATTTGATTGAGCCATGTCCGTCCGTCCGTCCGTCCGTCCGTCCGTCCGTCCGTCCGTTAACACGATAACTTGAGTAAATTTTGAGGTATCTTGATGAAATTTGGTATGTAGGTTCCTGAGCACTCATCTCAGATCGCTATTTAAAATGAACGATATCGGACTATAACCACGCCCACTTTTTCGATATCGAAAATTTCGAAAAACCGAAAAATTGCGATAATTCATTACAAAAGACTGATAAAGCGACGAAACTTGGTAGATGAGTTGAACTTATGACGCAAAATAGAAATTTAGTAAAATTTTGGACAATGGGCGTGGCACCGCCCACTTTTAAAAGAAGGTAATTTAAAAGTTTTGCAAGCTGTAATTTGGCAGTCGTTGAAGATATCATGATGAAATTTGGCACGAACGTTACTCTTATTACTATATGTACGCTTAATAAAAATTAGCAAAATCGGAGAAGGACCACGCCCACTTTTAAAAAAAAATTTTTTTTAAAGTAAAATTTTAACAAAAAATTTAATATCTTTACAGTATATAAGTAAATTATGTCAAGATGCAACTCCAGTAATGATATGGTGCAACAAAATACAAAAATAAAAGAAAATTTAAAAATGGGCGTGGCTCCGCCCTTTTTCATTTAATTTGTCTAGGATACTTTTAACGCCATAAGTCGAACAAAAATTAACCAATCCTTTTGAAATTTGGTAGGGGCATAGATTTTATGGCGTTAACTGTTTTCTGTGAAAATGGGCTAAATCGGTTGATGCCACGCCCAGTTTTTATACACAGTCGCCCGTCTGTCCTTCCGCATGGCCGTTAACACGATAACTTGAGCAAAAACCGATATATCTTTACTAAACTCAGTTCACGTACTTATCTGAACTCAGTTTATCTTGGTATGAAAAATTAACGAAATCCGACTATGACCCCGCCCACTTTTTCGATATCGAAAATTACGAAAAATGAAAAAATGCCATAATTCTATACAAAATACGAAAAAAGGGATGAAACATGGTAAGGTAATTGGATTGTTTTATTGACGCGAAATATAACTTTAGAAAAAACTTTATAAAATGGTTGTGACACCTACCATATTAAGTAGAAGAAAATGAAAAAGTTCTGCAGGGCGAAATAAAAAACCCTTAAAATCTTGGCAGGTATTACATATATAAATAAATTAGCGGTATCCAACAGATGATGTTCTGGGTCACCCTGGTCCACATTTTGGTCGATATCTGGAAAACGCCTTCACATATACAACTACCACCACTTCCTTTTAAAACTCCCATTAAACCTTTAATTTGATACCCATATCGTACAAACTCATTCTAGAGTCACCCCTGGTCCACCTTTATGGCGATATTTCGAAAAGGCGAACACCTATAGAACGAAGGCCCACTCCCTTTTAAAAATACTCATTAACACCTTTCATTTGATACCCATATCGTACAAACGCATTCTAGAGTCACACCTGGTCCATCTTTATGGCGATATCTCGAAACGTCGTCCACCTATAGAACTAAGGCCCACTCCCTTTTAAAATACTCATTAACACCTTTCGTTTGATGCCCATATTGTGCAAACAAATTCTAGGGTCACCCCTGGTCCACCTTTATGGCGATATCTCGAAACGGCGTCCACCTATGGAACTAAGGATTACTCCCTTTTAAAATGATCATTAACACCTTTCATTTGATACCCATATCGTACAAACGCATTCCAGAGTCACCCCTGGTCCATCTTTACGGCGATATCTCGAAAAGGCGTCCATCTATAGAACTTAGGTCCACGCCCCTTTAAAATACTCATTAATACCTTTCATTTGATACCCATATCGTACAAAAGCATTCTAGAGTCAACCCTGATCCACCTTTATGGCTATATCCCTAAATGGCGTCCACCTATAGAACTATGGCCCACTCCCTCATAAAATATTCTTTAATGCCTTTCATTTGATACACATGTCATACAAACACATTCCAGGGTTTCCCTCGGTTCATTTTCCTACATGGTTATTTTCCCTTATGTTGTCACCATAGCTCTCAACTGAGTATGTAATGTTCGGTTACACCCGAACTTAACCTTCCTTACTTGTTTTTTACAGGAGTAATAGCCGCGGTCAGAAGAAGTTTGTTGAATTTCATTACAATACTTTTCTTTAAATGAAAGTCATTGCGAAAAAAGGTGTGATGATGACCCCTCGCTGACGGATAGACCGACTAATGGATGAGCAATACTAACATTAACTTTTTTGTCGTTGATACTACCGATTCGGTAGACTTAACTAGGATATCAAAAAAAATCCGCCCATGACTTAATGAGCCCAAAGAAGTGTTACCAGGAGGTAAGTAAGACTTGCTTTTCAAATTACATTACAAATTACTACATATTCATACTCACATTTCAACTGATTGTAAAATTTCATCATTTGCCCCCTTTCCTCCAACTGCATAGATTTTACTGTTTAATTCCACAACAGAATGTACATATCGCGGCTGGTTCATTGGGGGCAACCGTTGAAATAATTTAGTTTTGAAATTCCAGCATCTAACTTCGTCAATTGCTTTGTTGTTTCGAGAGCCGCCAATGAAAATTAAATTGTCATCCATAAGAATGACTTCCTCTGAGATATCCATTTTGATATCGACCCATTTCTGCCACAAATCATCAGTTTTGTTATATTGAAAGATGATTCCACTCTGCAAAATTTTTTAGTCGTTATTTAAATTACGTAGCCAGACAATTGGAAGAAATAAGGAAAAATATGTGGACCACATTCTGTTAGTAGTTTTGTTGCAAAAAAAAAATTGTCATGGAACCTCGCAGCAATATCCAAAGTGCCGTTCCGAGTTTAAAACTATAAGCAGAATGCGGTCCATATATTTTTCTTGCTCCAAGCACTTTGGCGCCGAGAGAAAATAGAGGTAGTAAGAAAAATATGTATTTACATACGTAAGACCATGAACCTGGGCATTTACATCTCTGTACTTTTGTGCATAGGTCTGTGTTCTAAGCTGCAACGGTATCCTATAGACAGTTCTAAATCTAATTTTCCCAAGCACCAATGCCAAAGTTATTTTGCAATAAAATTTGGAACAAAAGATCACTTTAAAATCACAGTTGCAAAAGTATGTATGGTACCGCCCATAGCCTCAACGACCCATAAAGTTTGACTCATAATTCGTCAATAGTTCAAGTTGGTGTGATGAAATAACAGAAGTAGTAGTAGGGAATGGAAAATTTGTATAGTATAAGCTGAACTAAAATAAATATTCAGTACAGCAATGGATTTACATTTAACCTCGAATATCTTAAGAAGCTCACACGGGATTTCTGTGACTTTTAAGCCACTTTATATAAATAAATAAATACAAGGCGCGATATACCTCCGACGAGATTTTAGGCCGAGCTTCTCTTTTAATTTGCGTCGTTCTCCTTTAAATTTTTCTTACAAATTGGCGGGACGAAACCTACATGTTTCACCCCGACTCCGAACGGCATTTTCAAGGCAGAGGAGTTTGCACTGAGAAGCTTTTAATGGCAGAAATACACTCAGAGTGTTCGCCAAACCACTGCCTATGAATGACTACGTTTCGAGAAATATTTTTTCTTATTGAAAAAACCGTCCTTCTAAATTTTCGATATTGCTTGCACGCTACCACAACCCCACCACGACGGCTACCACTTTACAATGCCAAAATAAAAGCGTATGAAAATTTTCAGCATCTTTACCCCAATTCCAGAATTTGCCTTTTTTAGTTCAACAGACTGGATAATATTTCTGAAAAGTGTCATATTTCAGAATTTGTTTGAAGAACACGCTATTTCAAAATTTTATTCAAAAACGCTACATCTTTGTATTTTGCCCTGAGATAACATGTTTATATCAAAAAATTTATGAGATAGGTTGTTCTTCAACCGAATTTTGAGATAAGACTTTTTTAAAACAAATCTTGATAGGGCGTTTTTGAAAAATGTTTTATGATAGAGGCGTTTTGAAACTCGCAGCCGTGATAGTGTGGTATTCCACTTAGCAGTCGATATGTAGTCAACATCGTTGTTGTTGTTGTTGTAGCCGGCCGATTGCATGCTACGCGTCCCCGATATGGTCACCAAGCCTAAAGGTTACTCACTGAAAGAAAATACAGGCCTGCCAAAATACTGCCCTCAGAACCGCCACGGGCTGTCTTCTTATGTCCCCAGAACACCGTCTACATAGTGAGCCGAGAGTACTCATCATTAGGGAGAGAAATGAAATGCTAACCAAACAGTTTATGTTGAATACCCAGAAACCTGGGCACCCCAACAGACAGCTGATTGATGAGGCTACAGCGCCCAGGGGCTTAAGGGGTTATCTCCGTAAGCATTCTGAGAAAATATAGCACCTGAGAACACAGCCGTATGAAGCAAAAAAGTACAAGCAGGTCCTCAGTGATATCCACAGGGAGGCGTCGGACCTCTATGCCGGGAATTGCCCGTAAAATCCAGTACTTAAAGAAAAATAAACAGAACTAGCAGAGGAACGCACTCTCCCTAGGGAAACGCGCGTCACTCTAGCTCAACTTCGATCTCGGTACTGTAACAGTTTAACTCTTACCTATCCAGAATCAACCCCGACATACAAAATGTACGTCCTGCTTGCAATGTGTCCCCACATGACACCAACCATCTCTTCAATTGTATTGTGGAACCAACGCCTCTAACACCCTTCTCATTATGGCCGCCCCTGTTGAAACAGCAAGTTTCCTTGGACTCCCGTTAGAGGACATTGATGACAATTTGTGATTAGTCGCACCTATTGGATGGGGCGAACAACTTCTACAACAACAACAACAAGAAACCTCACACCATATGCCACCACCGAAGCTAAAGGACTGCGACTTTGTACTCATACCTTCGTCGACGTCACTTTCCTAGAATCGCTAGGTGTAGCTCCTAAGACTTTCCGACGGATATTTTTGCCGAGCTCCTCAAGAAAAACATCTTGAAACGTGAGGGAGTAACTATTCGGCCAAAGATGCTGCCATCAAAATCATAAGCTGTCTAAATGGATATCATTGCGTAACTCATGGGGGAAAATCGTACAATCCTCTGCGCATCTACATAATTTCAATTTTACAAGGACCCTGGATGCAATTTTTAAAATGTAGGCCAAAAATTGCAGACTTTTGCGTTCGAAACATTGATTTCAATAGTCTTCGTTAAACCAAAACGATATTTTAGAATGAAAGTCGACCGATTTTGAGTTGAAAGATGTTAAGGTTATATGCTCAATCATAGCTGTTGGTTTCCGGCCTTTTGATATAAAAGTTCATTATGGATGACCGCGTAGCTTCAGTTTTTCTATTAGTTCGACTGTCCACTACGTTAAGGTAGAAGCACATCCGGCCATTTGTTCGATCATCTTGTGAAAATATTTTGCTTTACCACTTTGAGTGTCCTTAGGAAAGACAAAGCCACACCTGGAAAATATACATATGTGCCTACATATTTACTTTTGTAACATGCGCTGTAACGTGTAATCAATGTGATTCATTCCAAGGGACTTGTTGGGGATATGGCCGCCAGCTTTAAGATGTGTCAAACCGGGAGACTTGGATTTGGAATGATGAAGTGTGAAAATCAAAATTTACATTTCAGACATTGTATTGCATAGTTTCGAAAATAAACAACAAAGGTTTCAATATACGACAAAGGGATTTTTCAAACCCTTCTCATACGTACATATGTATATCTTCAACTTAAGTATGAGATGAGAATAATTTCAATGGAGTTTTTAAACCCCTGGAACCTACAAAAGAACTTTTCATCACCGATTTCGCTTATTTTTTTGGCAATCGGGATATATAATTATTGAAAAAAATCTGCACCTTTTTTGGAGAACTTGAATTTTTAATAACTCGAGGAACAGTTGAAAACATGTTCGACATGGGTAATATAGTGAGCATGTACATTTATTATATAATTTTTCTTTTAGTGTTTTGTTGTAATAACTTGACGAATTCGGTGATGCAAAATCCGTGTTGAGCTGGCATTGAAAGCGTCTGTTTTTTTAAATAACTTTTGAACGGTTAGAAAGAATTAAATTTCGCAATTAGTTTCATATAACTGGCAGTGATGCGCATTTGTTGATAATCGTTGATTTCGACCATATCGGACCAATTTTCGACATGGACAATAAACGGCCTAGAAAGTTTTTAATGAGTAGACAATATAGTAACGCGCCGAATGTCACAAATATCGGAGCGACGGTGGCGGCGTGCGAAAAACGACGAAAATCGGCTGCGGCGTATATCTCTACTGTGTATGTGGTGTTCTGGGGATATAAGAAGACAGCCCGTAGTGATTCTGAGAGCAGAGTTTTGACAGGCCTGTAGTTTCTTCCAATGAGTGTCCGTTAGGCTTGGCGACCACATTGGAGACGCGAAGCATGCAAGCGACCGGCTAATCGCTTCGTAAATAGTAATGAGCATCTCTTTACTCGCAAGTGCTGCCGGCAAGAGCTTTGAGGGCTTTGTTCCGTTCTGGATTTTAGGGACAATTCCGGATGCATGCTCGCCAAAATGTAGATCCTAATCGAACGTCACACTCAGTATTTTCGGGTGTGAGAACTGGCCGGTCCATGAGGACCTCACATAGACTGATTGAGTCCGTAGTGTTACCAGAAGTTTGTTTTAACGACCAAACTAAAAAACCCTATCAAAAACCAGGACCTATGTTATAAAATAACTCCGTCCTCTTGGCAAATACTAGAAGCATCCTAGGACTTAAGCCACTTGCTGCTTCTAGATCTGACAGCTGTATCACTCCTAATAGCTGGAGTCTTAAGCCTGGCAAGTGCAGGGCACGAGCACAGAACATGCTCGATCGTCTCTTCCTCCAACCCGCACTCCCTACATCTGCTATCCCTGGCCAAGCCTAATTTAAAGGCATGTGACGCCAGAAGACAGTGTCCAGTCAGAATACCCGTCATGAGTATACAGTCCTCTCTTTTTAATGATAGAAGCAACTGTGTTAGTCTAAGGTTGTAAGACCTACACATAATCTTCGACGCTTTACAGCCGCGCGCTTGAACCCACGCCTTTCCCGCTTGGTCGATCATGTGCACCTCTCGCCTTCGCTTAATCTCGCCCAATCTAATTGGGACGTCTACGGAGCAAGTTTCAAGGGATGCGCCCTATTTAGCTGGATCGTCCGCTTTTTCATTCCCATCTATTCCCATATGCCCAGGGACCCAATATAGATGTATGCTTCTCCCTGTCCCGATTCTCTCCAGAGACTGCTTACACTCTAACACGCATTTAGATGCTGTGCTATGCGAGATTATTGCCTTAATTGCTGCTTGACTGTCAATATAAAAGTTAACACGGTTGCAGCTTAAGCTATTCTCTTCCAGGGTTTCTACTGCTTTGGTTACGGCTAATATTTCCGCTTGGAAAACGCTACAGTAATCCGACAGTCTGTAGGATCTGCTTCTTTCCGGATCAGCGCAGTATACCGCAGACCCTACTCCTTCAACTACTTTGGAACCATCGATGTACACATGTATCGCCTCGTCCGCCATTTGCGCACCCTTGCGCCAACCGTCCACCTCTATTGTGGCCTTAAGATCTCCCTCGAAGCGCAAATAGGGAATCATGTAGCCTGTTCGTCTTGTGATTGATGACGCTATACTACTATGGCCATATGGTCAGCGCTCAAGCTGCCCCGAAGCACCGAGCCTGGTTGCGGTCGTAACACTTTGTTCTTTGCTACCAGGTCTACTGGTGGAATGTGCAGAATGGCATACAGTGCAGCCGTCGGGGTTGTTTTCAGGGCTCCCGTAATGCTAAGCATCGATAGTCTGCATACCCCATGTTGTTTTTTGTGTGGTTTTCCACCGAACAAGAAATCCATAGTATAGCATAGGGCTTACAATCGCTGTAAAAACCCAATGAGAAAGAGAGAGCGATAGGCCCCACGTACACCCCAGCATTCTTTTACATGCATAGAGTGCCGTTGAGGCCTTCTTGACCCTCTCCTCCCCGTTGAGCTTCCATGACAGCTTACTGTCTAGGATGATTCCTATATATTTTTTGCAAGGTTTCTCCTGTGAGGTCACCCCTCCTAACTTAGGCCTGGTCCAATTTGGGACCTTGTACCCCTTTGTAAACAAGACCATATCCGTCTTCTCCGCATTGACTTTCAACCCGACATTAGATGCCCAGGTATGAATATGCCGAAGCGCCCGATCCATCAAAGAACTAATCGTTGGAAGGCACTTTCCACTTATGACAATTGCAACGTCATCTGCGTATGCCGTAAGTGTTACGGGTCCCTCATCGAATTGCCTGAGCAGTTGGTTGATGACCAGCGTCCACAGCAGAGGTGATAGCACCCCTCCCTGCGGCTTCCCCTCCACTGATTTCGTGGTCTCGTATAATCCCCATTGTGATGTAATCTTTCTGCAATTTAACATGCAGCCGATCCATCTGATTAAGGCAGGATGTACTTTAATGTAATTAAGACCATCCATAATCGCCCATTTTGCAACATTATTGAAAGCCACGGCAATGTCCAAGAATACTCCTAGAGCATACTCCTTATATTCCAGGGATTTCTCTATGTTTATTACCACGCTATGCAATGCGGTGTCTACCGACTTGCCTTCGGTGTACGCATACAGTGTTGTGGAGAGCAGCTTTTCATCCACGTTGGACTTTATGTACACATCTATCAGCCTCTCAAAGGTTTTGGGCAGAAATGATGTTAAGCTAATGGGTCTATATTAGGCCGGGTCGATTTGTGGGGAGGCAAAAAAATCGCCCATTGCTCTGTGAAAATCATATTCTAGGGATCAAAATAAGAAACTTTGCCGAAGGAACCATACCTCTAAAACGAATTCTGATGTCCCCCAATTTGGGTCGAACTTTTGGGTAGGGGCAAATTTTGAAAAATCCCACTTTGACCTATTTAGAGTGCTCCAATCGAGTCCAAATGTATGACCGACCCCCACTAACTTTGGAAGCCCGACCCACCGATGCCAGTGGAACCCCCTGGGGGTTCACCATACAAACATTGCAAAAAATCGCCGGTTTTGCACTTTACATGAAAAAATCAGCTAAATGGCTATGTTTTTTTCTCTTTGGAGTTTATTTTTCTCTTTAGAAATTTATTTAGTCAGAACATATGTAAATGAAAAAATGAATTTAACTTAGGAATAGAAAAGAAATTAAAAAAATTATTGGAAATTAGCGTTTTTTTAACCCTTTTAAAACCAAGGCATCACTGTGATGCATTTGCATGTCGTAAACATAGTTGTGTGGGTTTTTTATTCAACCGTTTTAAAAAATGAAGGTATCACTGTGAAACAATTGCAGATCGTAAAATTGCTTGTGTTGTTTTTTTTAAGCCACCACAAGACACAGCAGGTAGAATTGAAATAACCATTTCATTCTTATTACCTCGTCTCGTAGACCATATATAACGCAACAGTTTTTGTGAATGCATTAAGTCGTTGTGAAGAACTCAAAGTGTGTAGTGCTAATTTCAGATAAAAAAATATTTCAAAAAAAATAATAAGTGAAGTAACCATTCCAAATCAAAAAGTTTACAATGAATCCACCATCCTCTACACCGCAAGATGAAGCAACTACATCAACAACTATCGAAAACCCAATGAGTCATATACCCAAGCATGATGGTACTGTTTTTGGTGTGTCTACTGATTTAACTGATATTAATTTACCAACCCATCTGGATATCTTGAGATATTATTTTTGCTTAAGCGAACGTTCTAAAACAGAACAAAAAAGTTTTCCCATAAATCATTCACTATTCAAGTACAAGATAAGTTGATTGGAATTTGGGAAAAACTTGGTATGGAAATAATGCAGAAAAAAAGTGTATTTCATAAATTGAATAAATTGCTTGACAAGTATCAAGAGCAAATCAAGAGAAGAAACAACACCCAACAATTTACAGAGTATGTAAAATCTCTGAAAACAATTTTTTACATTGGAACATGTAAATGCGATTTGAAGGCAGCTCCATGTGCATGCGGCTGGGTTCCCGAACGCCTCAAAGAGTTCATGCACGATCAACATAATCAGAGAAGACTAACAATGGATACATTTATGATGGAAACTGAAGAGCAAGGAGCAACGTCTATGTTATCAATGCCAACATACCAAGATCCCGATGATTCAACATACGCACCGCCACCGGTTCAAGAAGATATGGATAGAAGCACAAGTTCACAATACACAGAGAGATACGATTGTTTTAACTTTGCCTTGGTATGTGACAGATTTGGTGTGCCTGACAGAGTAGCATCAACATTGGGAACCGCTCTTTTGCAAGATTTTAAAATTAAAGATAAGCATGGGAAACCTCTCATCATGGATAAATCGAAAGTTCGCAGAGAAAAAGAGAAATGCAGACAAGAAGTGCTTCGCAAACGGTTAGATGATACCAATTTGTTAGCGTTTTCATTCGATGGCAGAAAAGATGATACTTTAACGATAGATAAAATTGATGAGAAGTATCATACTAGGATGGTAAAAGAACCTCATCTTGTTATTTTGAGAGAACCCAATTCTGAATTGATTGGTTACGTAAGACTGGAACATGAAACCACACAACCAAATTAAATGGTTTTTTCAACGATAAAAATATATCACTGGACGCATTAATTGGAATATGCACTGACGGTGAGCCAACAAACACTGACCCACACGGTGGAATTATACGACGATTCGAATTGCTGTTAAAAAGACCATTGCATTGGTTCGTTTGCCTTCTACACTTCAACGAACTTCCGTTTCGGCATTTGTTTGAAGCTTTGGATAAATCAATCAGCACTGGACCAGATCGGCAACCGGAAAACTGAGCCGTCAAATCGAAACTTGCGAAACTCTTCCGGTAAGTTATTGCTATCACTCATTTATTATAATTGTCAACCATTTTTTTATATTATTATTATATATTTTCAGGTGGTGGACGGCTTCCAGAAAATTGAGTTGCAAAATATGCCCCCTGCTCCAGAAAAAATTGAATTTTCCACCGATTCGAAGAACTTATCGGACATGGCCCATTCAATTTCTAGCGGCGTGGTTCCGGTGGATCTGGCTAACATCAAACCAGGGAAAACTGTACATTCTCGGTGGCTCACCAAGGCCGCTAGGTTATTGCGATTATATGTGACAACGGAAAATCCAGATGCAAATTTAAGAATTCTGGTTGAATTTATAATTAAATGTTATGTGCCAATGTACTTCAATATCAAGTATTACAGCTCTGTCGTGTACGGCAGTGCATTATTTTTCAAGTTCTTTGGTGGGTCACGATTTCTAGAACCTCGTTTACGCAAAATTGTCAATCAAGTAATTAAAGATAATTCATATTATGCGCATTCGGAAAATATCTTGTTATCAATGTTGTTTGATGATAGCAAAGAAAAGCGCGACTGTGCCATCAAGAAAATTCTACGCTATCGAATCGATGTTGACGAGCCAATGGAACTTAGAGTTTACAAAAAACCAGGTGTAAACTTTAATTGCACAAGTTATACGAAAATGATCAATTTGAATGATATAAATATCGTATTTGAGCCACCATTCACGCGAAGCATTCCGTACGATACATTGAAAGAATATTTAAATCAAGATGATCCACCGTTCAATGATCCAAAAATTCCATCACACATACAAGGAACGGAACGACATGTTCAATTGCTAGCTAGCGTTTCCAAACGGGTTATACCGGAAAATGTAGAGGCTGTTATGGCGACGACATTAGAGAGCCGTGCGAAATTGCCCAGACTTGAAAGTAAAAAAGACTTCAAACAATAATTTTTTTAGTTTCTTTTCTATAACTCACTTAAATTAATTTTTTCATTTACATATGTTCTGACTAAATAAATTTCTTAAGAGAAAAAATAGATATTATTATAAATAAATAATAAATATTATTATAAATAAATAATTAAAAATAAAAAAAAACATAGCCATTTAGCTGATTTTTTCATGTAAAGTGCAAAACCGGCGATTTTTTGAAATGTTTGTATGGTGAACCCCCAGGGGGGTTCCAGGGGGTGTGCCACTGGCATCGGTTGGTCGGGCCTCCAAAGCTAGTGGGGGTCGGTCATACATTTGGACTCGATTGGAGCAATCTAAATGGGTCAAAGTGGGATTTTTCAAAATTTGCCCCTACCCAAAAGTTCGACCCAAAATGGGGGGACACCAGAATTCGTTTTAGAGGTATGGTTCCTTCGGCAAAGTTTCCTATTTTGATCCCTAGAATATGATTTTCACAGAGCAATGGGCGATTTTTTTGCCTCCCCACAAATCGACCCGGCCTAATAAGTATAGTATACTTATTATGTTTGTGCTTCTACTACTTACATATGTATGTACGTGAGTTGCGTTCTTCATGCTGTGCGGCGCAGTAGCTTTCTCTACTGGAATTTCATTAATCCGTGCCATCGGCAACTAATCAGATAGATACGTTGAAAACGCCAGCACCAAAGGCTATACCATGATATGAAATTGTTCGATTCTATTTAATGATTTGGAAATTTGAAAATTTATAAGATCTAGGCAAGCCAAAAATGTATGGACTTTCCCAACTGAATTGATGTGCATGTTTTTAGAGAATTAGCTTAATATGAGTTTTATGTACTTGAAAATGCTACTGGCAGTTTAGAGGTTTTGCTATGATGCACTGGCTAAGTATGTCCATATGTATGTGTGTATGTAGCATATTAGGGGATTACAAAAATAAAGTTGGGGATCTCCTTTTGAGTTTAAATAATTGGTTTACAGCAGTGAACACGATAATAGCAGTAGCATTTTTTATCAGAATTATAGAATTTAGTTCTTCTTCTTATTATTTAGGATAATTTTAGAAAAATCTTTAATGAGGTTTGTAACAGATACTATGAAAAGCAAACTCAAACCCGTTTTCTAAAAAATCGAAAATTCGAGAAAATTTTGTGAAAATTTCGACTTTTTTTTCAGAGATTTATGAACTTTTTTGGGCATGCAGCTTTGTAGCTCAACCAATTTTAGTCTAACAAAGTTAAAGTTATGTCTTTCAAAAATATCATTGATTTTTGAATTTTTTTTTTCCGAAATTGTGTTTCAGATTTTTTTCCATTTACCTAAAAAGAGCCTGCGCCTTTCGTATGACAGAAAATTGATAACATGCTTCAGAAAATAATTCCCATTGCATTTTGTCCAACTTAAATTGATTGCGTTACGAAAGTACATACTCAAAAAAGAATTAGGAAAACTTAAAAAAATTCGAAATTTTCGTAAAGTTTGATGGAAGTTTTTGAAAACCGTTTTGATTTTATTTTTTTTAATTCTTCGAAACTTAAAAAAAAAGAGCTTGAGTAATTTGGTTCGCACAACGGCACCCCGTAACGGCATAAACTAATCGAGATAATATAGACTTATATATATCAAAATGATCTAGGCGAAAAAGGAATTTCATTTAGCCATGCCCGTCCGTCTGTCCGTAAACACGATAACTTGAGTAAATTTTGAGGTATCTTAATAAAATTTGATAAATAAGTTCCTGGGCACTCATCTCAGATCGCTATTTAAAATGAACGAAATCTGACTATAACCACGCCCACTTTTTCGATATCGAAAATTTCGGCAGCTGAGTATGTAATGTTTGGTTACACTCGAACTTAACCTTCCTTACTTATTTTCTGTAAGCTTGATAAGTTTTTGGAACTGATAACTTTTCTTGGAACCGGTTACATTTCTGGAACCGATAGCTTTTTATGGACCGGTTTATTTTTTGGAAATTTTCTTTTCATAATCGTTCTCGTTTTAGAAATCTGTTAATTTTTTCAAACCGGTTAAATTTTGTGAAGCTATTACCTGCTTGAAAGCAGTTACTTTAATGAAATATATTAATTTTTCAAAGCAGTAAGCTTACTGGAACCGGTTGCTTTATTTGAACCGATCAATAAGAACTGTGTTTAGCCTGTTTGGAACTGGTTTCCCACTACTACTTCTACTTCCTCTTGGGTCCCTGGACATAGGGACATTGAGGGAAACTGCATTGCAGATGAACTCGCTAGGTAGGGTAAACCAGGCAGATTCTTCCCGACCAACAACGCTTAGGTATGCCCCTGGCCGCATACAAGCTAATGCTAAAAGGACACATCCACCGTCAAGCGACAAAAGGTGGCTGCAAACACCGAGGTGTTTACTATCGAAGGAAACCTGGCCAAAATATGATCCTAAAAGATCCCGTCACGTGTACAACTTAAGTAGGGATAAAATTTCGACACTTGTAGGGGCACTAACTGGGCATTGCTTTATAGGTAAGCATGCAGAAAGGTTAGGAGCGCCTTATCATTAATACTGCAGGAGTTGTAGGGAAGATGTAGAGGAGGAAACGGAGGTTCACCTAATCTGTAAAAGTCCGGCGCTAAGTGGCGCACGGCAGTCTTCATGGCTGCTCCATTTCTAGATAATCTGAGCCAGGTTGTCGAGCCGACGACAAGAACCTGGTTCTTTTTATCACGTCTTCAAAATCGTTCGATGAGGAAAGGTAATGGTTTATTTTCGTAGTATCTCAACGGGCCTAATATTACTGGCCTAGGTGCGCCCTCGGGCGCCCACTTCAATCTAACCTATTATATTAAAGCTTTTGTCTCTTTCACATATACATTTCCTCATTTCGCCAAATTCATTTGCCCTTCTGTCTCGCAGTGTTTGGAGGCCTAATAATAACAGAAGTGTAGTGTGCTACGCTTTGACTAGGCAAATATATGAGACAATTTTCTTTCTGGGAAGTGTATCAGGGTCCAACGTTTAATAAAAAATGGTATATATGATGACAGGTCTTCGATTTCTTAATTGTTTTCAGTACATAATAATAGCGTTTTTCCCTTTGGCCGAGAAAATAAAGTTTCTTAAACGGTCTAATGAAGTCTCAAATTTAAATTCCATAAAATCAGGTGTTCCGCAAGGATCTTTCCTAGGTCCAATACTCTTTACGCTTTTTATTAATGACATAGTCGCCTGTTGTCGCAATGCCTCCATTCATCTTTATGCCGATGATACTCAAATATACATGTCTCGTCCAATTGGTCTTTCCGAAGACCTATTTTTCAGGCTGAATGAAGACAACACGCATAGGACAGTGGGCTCAATTTAATAAACTATCTCTTAATGCAACTAAAACAAAGGCAATAGCAATATCGAACGCCTCGTATGACTTAAACAACCTTCCTGAAATTATGCTTAATGGAGACAAAATATTCTTTCACGATGTGGTTATCAATTTAGGATTTAAAATCAACTCCACTCTGACTTGTGTTGATCATATGAACCTTGTCATTGGTAAAATTTATAGGCCTCTACGAAGTTTATACAGAACTGCCTATTTGTTGCCGCGAGACACCAAGATAAAGCTGGTGAAATCTCTTATTGTACCTCATATTTCCTACAGCGAATTTATATACGGTAACCTTGACTCGATATCGCTAAACAAATTACAATTGGCCTTAAAAAATGCGGCCCGGTTCATTTTTTCTAAAAGGAAGTACGATCATATATCTTCATTTTCTACCCAAATCCTCGGATGCGATGTATATAATTTCTTAAAAATGAGAAATCTTTGCTTCTTGCATAAGCTACTGTATTCCCAAAATCCACCTTACTTATTTAAAAAACTAAAGTTGTGTCAGTCTACTCGAACTATGAATCTTTTGATTCCGAACTTTAGGTACTCATCATCATCCAGAATGTTCTTTGTCAGCTCAATCCGTCTATGGAACTCACTTCCATCTAAGATAAAATCTATACGAAAAGCAGGATGTTTCAAACAAGCAGTAATAACTTTCCTCAGCTCTTAACTTTTCCTAAACGATAGTTCGATCTTTGATTCTTAATCTGTGTACCGAAAATGTTTTTGTGTTAAAATGTATAATGCTATTTTTAAGTCATTAATGTTATTAGTATTATTATGGTTTTCTTTGCATTGGAATTATATTTATATGTGTCATATTTCCTTTGTAATCTTTAAGACTGATTGATGTACTACCTAAAAGACTTTAGTCTTACTTGTACAAATTGTTTATACAAATAAATAAATAAATAAAAAAAATATGCACAAAGTCAATAACAAAAACAAAAAAATACTCAAGTACAGAATTTGGGTGGATTCACACAGATTTTTTTTTAAATTAAATTGTATACCTAATTCACAGTATATGTTAACAAAAACTTCCATCAAAAACCATCAGCAAATATTTATGCTTCACAATAACAAATGAGCTTAAACACTTTTTCTTTGTGCAATGCGCCACTGAAAAGGTGCGCGTAAAACGAAAATGTTTATAAACAATTATAAGTATGCAATAGCGTATCTACATATAATTTGTACATACAAGTACTTTAGAGGGGAGGGCACATATCAAAAATGTAAACATTTTTTTTTACAAATTTCTGCGAATCCATTGGCTGCGTCTTCATATCTGTAAAAGCTCGGCTCACATACATACCACGAAAATTTGTTCCAGATACCTTTGTGATTAATTACTTTGGCTTATTTGATAGAACATTTTTTTATTTTTATTTTCTTGTGTTCTTTTCTTAAACTGAATCATTTTTATACTAGGCGTGTTTTGCACACAGAGTATATTAACTTTGGTAACATAACGGTTGAACGTAACGGCATAAACGAATCGAGATAAATATAGACTTGTATATATCAAAATGCTCAGGATGAAAATAGGAATTGATTTAAATGCCAATTATACTTGCATAACATAGCAGGGCACATCAGCATTACTCTCACAAACAATATCTACTCAATAGGACTACGCAGTGCATTACATTGCATTGCATGGAGGTCTGTTGAATTTTGATTTCCATGTATGCGCTATGCGCGCGACTCTCTCTCTCTCTTCGTTCTGTTAACATTGTTATTGCAAAGAGTAGAAAAATGAGCATCACTCTCAGAGTAGCACATATTGCGTGTTTGTGTTTGCCCTTGTTAGCGAATGATGAATCCAGGATGAGTGGCAAAGAGTGTACGACTATAGCCAATTCTGATCTCTTTATATGGGTTGAAGTGGTCCCTTTTGTTTGAGATGTTCTATGAAAAGACCAATTGTACCTGTTTATGCCTGAACGGGTAGTGTCGGACTGGTCCTCTTTATACCCCTGCGGGTATGCCGGGCAGATTCTTTCTGTACTGTTCGACATTCCTCTTTGTACCCCTATGGGAAGTGTCCGGCAGGCCCTTTTTGTATCCACACGGGTAGTGTCGGACATATTCTCTTCGTACCTCTACGGGCATTGTCAGACAGGTCTCTTTTGTTGCCTATGCGTCCTGTCGACAAGTTCTCTTTCTACCCCTACGAAAATTTTTATGGATTTTATAATTTTTTTTAACTCTAATACAATATTCTTTTTTTTCATATTGGTGTTGTAGAATAATAAAAACAAAACAAAATTACGACAATGGAACATATGGTTCTAGTATTTTAGGTTCGGTATATATCTCCGCATTTTTCCAAAATAATGCTATTCAATCACATTTAATCTTTTTATTTTATTCATTTTGTTGCTGTTTGTATTTTATTGTCTTTTTCAATTGGCTACATAAATTTCAAACTTACTGATGCCAAATATACCCAAAAGAGACTAGAGGGGATCAATTATATCATAATGTCGACAAAAGAAATCAAAGGCAGACCGCTCTACCTTTGTGATAAATCGCAATATATTTTGCAGGACTATGTACGCTACGTAAAGTATAATCAGGTTTATGTTTCACATGCTATGTACTGCTTTGTCATGCAATGCACTGTAAGTATAATTAGACCTTTAGGCATGTCCGTCTGTCTGTGCACACGAGAACTTGAGTAAATTTTGAGATATCTCATTGAAATGTGGTGTATGCGTTCCTTGACACTCATCTCCCATTTCTGTTTCAAATGCGCGAAATCGGATGATAACCACGCCCACTGTTTACATACTATACAAATAATAATACAATATACCTGTTTATTTAGTAAATAATGCAGCTAGAATGTTCAAATTTGATGTGTGGACTGATATTGAAACTCTTGATAAAAATTTGAAAAAATTTTTTAAAATCTGCGCGGCACAGCCCACTTGTGATAAAATCAATTTTACAAATATTATTCATCATAAATCAAAAACCGTTAAACCTATCATAAAAAAATTCGGCAAAGAGGTTGCCCTTACTATAAGGAATGCTTTGAAGAAAAATTAACGAAATCGGTTAAGGACCACGCCCACTTGCATCTAAGAGATTTCTAAAAGGGTGGTGGAGGAATAAAATAAACTATACCTTTGCGAAAAAAAAGAGTTTAACGTCAATGGCGTTTTGCTTTCTAAATGGAATTATAACAAAAAGTTAGATATTAATAAACAATTTTAAAATGGGCGTGGCATTGTCTCTTTTTTGACTAAGCAATTTTCTATGTTTCGGGAGCCATAACTCGATGAGAAAGAAGTAAGGACGGGACTTTCATGATATATGGGGTATATATTATATACGGCTCCAGAAACATAATTACTATATAATATATATACCACCGATCTCTATGATTTTTTTCAGAGAAGAATATATGCTATATACGTAAGCATTTGGCGAAATTTTAAGCCTCTAGTTCTTAAAATGGGGTAACAATTACGAAAAGTTTCTTATCTGAACAATCGGTTGTGGGGGATATATGCTATATATACGACCGATCTCATCCATTTTTTCAGACAAAAATATGTGCAATAAACGAAAGCATATGGAGAAGTTTGAAGCTTCAATCCGACTAATTGAGGAGGATATGACAAAAATCATCTTTTCCTGAAAAATCGGTTGTTTGGAGGATATATGCTATAGTGGTCCGATCCAGCCGGTTCCGACAAATGTCTAATCGGACACCTAAATACCCCCGCTAAATACACTAAATACACCAAATTTTATCAAGATATCTCCAAAATTGAGGAAGTAGTTTGCATACAAACAGATAGGGGGACATGGCTAAATCAACTCAGCTCTTCGTCCTGATTATTTCGGTATACTTAGTGGTGGGTCTATCTAATTTCCTTTAACGACTTACAATTTTGGGATTCGTGACGAAATTAATATACCATTTCATTTCCATGAAAGGTATAATTAACGGATGATACTGTAATTTGGAGTACATACATTTCTTATAGCAGGAAATATTTCTAGTAAAAGTGGTAGGAATGGTTAAAGACCACGCCCACTTTAATATGAAAGATGTTTAAAAGGATCGTAGACTAGAATAATAAGTGATGTATATTGGAACGATTTTCCGTCATCCCTTGTCAAATTTTTAATAAGCTATATCTTAGCGAAAAATAGTTTTGTATTAATGACATTCCACTTACCATGCTTTATAGTAAGAGGAAATTGGAAGAAATTTTTTTTAATGAGCGGTGCCACGCCCCTATTCCGATCATGCATTACACAACATTTCTAGAGTTTAAAAAAAAATAAAATAAATACCTCCTGAGTATATAAAGCTCGGTTACATTGGAACTTAGACACCCTTACTTGTTATTATTAAATACGTGAGGGATTTTAATCATATAGGCGACATAGTGAAACAGGATTCGCCACGGATAGGACAGCTTTAGATAGTTTACCAAGATCGATGGTATCTTCAACCTCTTCGGCGGTGATGGTTATAGGGTACACACTATGTTTATGCTTGTATGCGCATCTCTTGGCCCGCCATTCGTAGCATGATTTTGTTGTTGTTGTTGTTGTAGCGATAAGGTTGCTCCCCGAAGGCTTTGGGGAGTGTAATCGATGTGATGGTCCTTTGCCGGATACAGATCCGGCACGCTCCGGTACCATAGCACCATTAAGGCGCTAGCCCGACCATCTCGGGAACGATTTATGTGGACACATTAAACCTTCAGGCCATTCCCTCCCTCCACACCCCCAAGTTCCATGAGGACCTTGGGGTCGCCAGATCCTCGTCTGTTAGTGAAACAGGATTCGCCGCGGATAGGTGAGGTTGACAATTGGGTTTGGAGAAGCTATATATTGCGCTGGCAACCTGAAGGGTTGCGCTACACATCCCCTTGAATCTGGTATTTTAGTCGCCTCTTACGACAGGCATACCTGCCGCGGGTATATTCTGATCCCCTAACCCGCTGGGGGGTTCGTAGCATGATAAAAACATCCCATTATGCAAGCTTTGTGAGCTGCTAAAGCAGTATTTTTTTTTTTTTTGTGAAAATTACCTTGAAGTTAAGCGCCAAAAATGCTTCAGCTATGCGTGGTCGTGGTCTTGTGAATCTCAGTGATATAGTTTTACGGGTTGAAGGAACATTGACCCACGACACTGCTTTTAATGCTGTAACCTGACAACCCGGTAATGGATGAATATTTTCCATAATAAAATTCGTATCAAATTGCGTCAATCGTAGGTATGACATTAAATCAGAAAGTTTTTGTTTACGTGCAGAAGCATCATGTTCATACCAACGTTTTATTACATCGAAGGCGTCTCTCTCAGATGTTATATTCAAATCATCATGTTCTAAGATTGTCTGCAGTTTGTTTGCGTCAAAATTTAAAAATTCGGAGCTTTGTATTACCTGCAAGGCAAATGTTAATTAAAAGGATGTATGAAAAATCATTGAAAATTATCCTATCATAAATTATTAATTAATTCAAATATAACTAACATTCATAAAATTTCCAATTTCATATTCGAATATTTTCGCACTTAACAACTCGCACTGAGCTTCAGTCTCAAGGGCATAAGCTCGCTCCAAGGTATAATCGGTTATATGGTCCATTAGAAAATAAACACAATTTACAACAACTTCTTTCAACTGCAAAATCAAAGCAGCCTTCAGCATTCTATCTACATTCTCGATGGTTATCAGCGTTTTGCCGGTGTAACAAAACGTAATTAAACGCTCGAATGTATCGCTATCGATATCTGTGATTTCAATGAGTGGACAAATGCCTTCTTCGCTTTTAAAGAGTTGCTTGAAATATGGGCTTGTTGCCGATAGAATTAGGCGATGCGCTGTAATGCTGTAAATAGGGAAATCGAATCGTTTACTACTCTGTATTTTAATAATTATAAGATATTAACTTACAAGGAAGTTGGATTTGATAATTTAAATGTGACATCAATCAAATCTTGCTCATCAAAATGCTCGTATATTTGGAACAAAAGCTTCTCCATAAAATGGACTGCACCATCGGAACTCATCTCGGATAGGCGTTGACGTTTACTACATGCTGCAAGTGCCATTGCCATAGTGTTTGGAAGTGATCTCGGCAGCGATTTAGTTTAGCACCTCTCGAGCTCGGGGTTTAACCTGGTATCAAATGAAAGAGGGAGTTCTCCCGATCACAAATATATATATTTTAAAGTACGCAAACTTTTAATTTAAAAGTTATTTGTTGTTAAAGTGTGCAAATTTCTTTTTTTTCCGGTTTTGGGAATTGAATCTTCCAATTCCAATAAATGGCAAGAGGACCCTTAAATTGCCTCTTAAATCGCCAGGTTAACAAACGTATAAGGGTAATATACTTGCAACATTTAGACGTGCCTAAGCAGCTAACACATGTCGCAAAGTAAAAACCCGTAGCACAAATTGTTTCCTTGTAATTGTTAAATATATGGCTTGTTGCCATGTACTTTTTCAAGATTTGTAATTCGTGAATTTTATTTTTATGTCGGTATTATAATTTCACTCCCATCCAGCAAGTGGTACCCCCATCATGCCCAAGCCAGTGGCCTCAGACATCCTCCCATTGTTATAGAAATATTAATTTAGTCATCATGTGTCGTGTTGATTTGTTAAATTGTGAGGACCCAAATCCACCGACTTTGGGGCCCACACATTCGAACCTAGATAATCTACAATTACAAATTATATATAATTTTTCGAAACACCCTAATGTATATGACAATGAGTTTATATCAGTGCATAAAGCATGTATTTTAGCAACTTTGGGGGTTTTTCCAACCCCATCGTTAGAGGGATTGTGGTGGTATCTTTAAGTTATATACTCGGTGGGGGTTTTACCAACTCCACCGACTGGGAGGAAGTGGTGGTTCTCCACCTCCGCTTTCTTTACGAGTAGTCTGAGATTTTAGTTTAAGCGTAGTCCCGGTGGGGGTTTTCCCAACCCCCTCGGCGTAGAACCGACGGTGGGTTCCCACCTCCGTCGCCGTAACTTTAAGGGTAGTTTTGGTATTTTGAATAAAGAATTTATAACGTTTTAACAACAAACAGGGTCTTTCTCTTTAAAAGGAGACGATAGGGATTCTTCTCTATTCCCACAGGGATCCTGGACGGACTGAGCATACCCCGGCGTAAGGAAAAGTCCGTCACAAAATAATTCAGCGTTTTGGGAAATTCCCAGTGGTGTCTTGTTTTCTTTATGTAGATTATTAATTTTTTAATTGTAAAGTTGTAATTCCAATTGTAGAAATTTGTTTAATTGTGAAGTTGAAACCAGGTTAGACAAGGTACTGTAATGCGCCTGTTACAGCTGTTATGTTATGCTTTTTTGCCAATATTTACAAAATTTTATTTTTGTAAATGAATTTTCGTCGTACCAGGTCTCACATTTTAATGAATTTATATTTGTAGTAATGTGTAGGAATACAAGATATTTGTTGTTATATTATTATTTGTACATTTATATACTTTATAGATTGTTACTTGAAATTTAGAATATAAGTATGCATAGAAATATTTTGTTGAATTGTCAGTTTTGTGAAAAAAGAAGATGATTAAAAATAAATACGGTGAAGAAAACAACACAAGTTTGCCTACAAATCATCAGAAGTGGGATTCGAAAAAAAAAAAAATTTTTTTAATCTTTTTTCACCAGAATTAATTTTTAAAGAATCGAAAAGATTATCAAATTTAAAGACATCCGTCGGATTTGTAAAAAAAAAAATCGGACTTTTAAGAATCGGAAAGATTATTATATTGAAAGCAAACATTTTTTTAAAGTTTAAGAACGGAAAATTGAATGATAACTAAAATTTGAAAGCGCATACGATAAAAAAAATTTTAAAGTTTAAGAACGAAAAATTGAGTGATAACTAAAATTTATTGAAAATGGAGGATTCTATTGATGCAAATCAGTATTCAGTTTTGCAGTTACGTTCGTGGCTACGAAAGCTTGGATTGCGTACTAGTGGAACGAAATGTGAATTAGCGGTTCGCCTTAACGAAGTGCCTTTAAATGAACGTGGTAACTGTCCTGATATTCTCACTAGAGAAAATTCTGTGAGTGATGGAGTAGTTGAAGAAGAACAAGCTAGTGTCTCATTTCCTATTGAAATTACAAGTGACATCCGTATAGAACTCGAACAAAATATGTCAACAGAGCCAACAGCAAGTTCTACATATTACTTTAATCGTGAAATTGAATTTTTGAAACGTGAAAAAGCACTTCTTTATCGAGAAAATGAGATGTTGAGACAATCAAGTTCCATAAACTTTGAATCTGTTGCTACAGTTCGTGACTTTAGTTTCGATACATTAAAAGAGTTGATGGATGAATATAATGGCGGGGAAAATCCAAAGATTTGGGTTATGCAGTTTCGTACGATTAAATCTGTATACAATCCTGATGAAAGGATGCTGCGAGCACTTTTATTATATAAACTTAAGGGAAAAGCTCAGGTATGGTTACACGCAAAGTTAAATTTGGCCTCTGAGAGTGTGGATAATATTTTGGATGATATGTTGAATGCTTTTGGTTTGGATGAAAGTTCGAACTTCGTAAGTGGAAAAACTCAGAAGCGTCCTTTAAGTATTATAACGATAAGAAGGTTTTAGCTGCTAATATCCAAATTGACGAAGATGAGTTGTTGGATTATATGATTGAAGGAATACCTGACAAACAATTGCGAACGCAAGCGTTAATCCAATGTTATACGACAACTTCACAATTACTGCAAGCTTTTGGTAAAATAAATTTAAACCTTCGTATGCAACCAATAAAATCATCAGACAAGAAAGATGTCCGCTGTTATAATTGCGATAGTCTTGGCCATTACGCGTCGGAGTGTCGAAAACCGAAAAGAGAACGGGGTGCTTGTTATGCATGCGGTAGTCAACAGCATCGAGTAGTAAATTGTCCAGAGAAAAAGAAGACAATACAATTTCTTGAGAATGACGATTATGTAAGTTGGTTTAGTTTAAGTTTTAAACGCGAAACTGATTTTGTAAATATATTTTTAGAGTGCTTGTTAGACACGGGAAGTCCAATCAGTTTTGTGAAAAATTCCTCCTTGACGAAGATTGTATATGTCAATACAAATTTGAGCGAACATTTTTGTTTTTTTGGCATAAATAAAAGCAAATTAAATGTAATTGGTAGAGTTAATGCGTTTTTATTGTTTCAAAATAAAGAAATTGAAATTAATCTGTTTGTTGTGACAAATGAATCAATCTGTTATGATGTTGCGTTAGGCAGGAATTTCATGCAAGCTGTTGGATTAAAATTAGTAGTTGAGAATAATGAAAATAAAGACAATGAAAAAGGTTATAAGGAATATAACAAGATAAGCGAAGTTGAAAGAAAAAATTTTGAAAGTAAACAAACGATTGAAAAATTGTAAACGAAAATAATTTTTTTAAAATGAAAGATGATTCAAATGGTGATATGTGTAAATTGCCTAATGAGCTTTTAACTAGTTTTGACGTAAACGACGGAAACGAAAATCCATTATTAGTAATTGATTTGAAATTCGACGATCAGTTAAATTTAAAAGTTGGAAAAGAAATAGATTTAACTCAAAAAAAACCCTTCAATGTAATTTTTCGCGACTACTATTTGAATGTTGAACGTCCCTCTGAACCAAAAGTTAGGGCTGAAATGAAGATCGTAATTGAATGTCAGAAAGCGTTTAGTTGTTCTCCTAGGCGTTTGTCTTATTCAGAAAAAAATCAGTTGCAGTTATTATTGGATGAATATTTACGTTTGGGTTATATTGCGCCGAGTGAGTCCGAGTATGTATCGCCGATAGTGCTAGTTAAGAAAAAGACTGGTGACTTAAGAATGTGTGTAGATTATCGCAGATTAAACAATGTAACAGCAAAAGATAATTACCCAATTCCTCTTATTGTTGATTTACTGGATAGATTAGCGAAAAAACAATATTTTACAAAGTTAGATCTTAAAAATGCATTTTTTCATGTGTTTATGAGTGATGAATCAGTCAAATTTACGTCTTTTATTACACCATTAGGGCAGTTTGAATTCCTTCGAATGCCTTTTGGTCTTAAAAATGCTCCATCGACATTTCAGAGGTTCGTTAACAAAGTTTTTGACAGTATGGTCAGGGAAGATAAAGTTGTTATTTACTTAGACGGTATAATGATTGCAACTCAAACTATAGAAGAACATTTTATAATTTTGACAGAAGTATTTAAAAAGTTAACTGAAAATAATTTGGAATTGCGATTGGATAAATGCAAGTTTTTACAGTCAAGCGTAAAGTATTTAGGTTATAATATTTCAAAAGATGGAATAAAAGCTGATGAGAAGGGTTTATCTAGCATAAGAGGTTTTCCTGTACCACAAAAGTTAAGCGCTGTTCAAAGTTTTCTGGGCCTGTGCTCTTATTTCAGAAGATTTGTAAAGGATTTTTCGATTATAGCGAAACCTTTATCGGATTTGACTAGGAAAGGATCGAAGTTTAAATTTGGAGAATTGGAATTTAAGGCGTTTGAAACTCTTAAGCAAAAACTGATGAAATCGCCGGTACTTGCGTTGTATGACCCAAAAGATGAAACAGAATTACATTGTGATGCAAGTACTATAGGGTTTGCTCCAAACGGAGAGTCAATGCACTAACACATGCATATATCTGAGATACTCCTATAAGTATGCAATGAGAAAAACTATAAAATTGTGCAATTGTAGTTACAGCTGAGAAGTTTGAGAGCTACTGGACTAGTAGATTCTCGAAGCGACTAGAAGATGAGAATGTTAAAATCAAAGAGTATAAAAGGCAACAGATGTAGAGGCGCTGTAATTCAGTTTGATTTAAGTTGTCAAGCAGTTACGACTAAGACGATATCTAGCGAGCAATAGCAGTATTATTTTGAATAGTAGAGTTTCATTTAAGCTATCAGTTTGGTTATTAAGCTATTCGTTGCACAGTTTGAGTGTTATTGTGAAGTACTTCAATAAAGGCCATTTTTCCATTATTCAATATTGGAGTTATTTATTCAACAGTTTAGCGATACGAACCTAGCAAAAGGGCAAATAAGAGGATTTGCAGCAAATTCGTTACAATTGGTGTCAGAAGAGGAATTGTTGAATAAATTCCAGAGGACAACAAGTACATGGCAAAGTTCAGTGAATTGAAGATCCAGCAACTAAAGAAGGAGTTGGAGAGCCGTGGATTGAATACAAGCGGCGTTAAACTTGAACTTCAGGCACGGCTACGAGAGGCAATGGAAGCAGAAGGAATTGATGTGGAAGAGTATGTCTTTCATCTTGATGGCGAGGAGACAACAAAAATTGATGAGAAAAACGAAACATCGCAGACGGTTACCAGCACAGACTTGAACATGATTTTAGCTGCAATATCTGCTCAAACATCGACAGTGTCATCTCAACTGGAAGAGCAGAAGACATATATGGCATCACAACTAGAATCGCAGGAGACACGTTTAACATTCAAAATGGAAGCGCAAGAGGCACGTATAACAGAAATGTCATCACAAATATCCACAAATATGGCATCCCAACTGGAATCGCAAGAGACACGCATAACATCCAAGATGGAAACTCAGCTGGAAGCACAGGAGGCACGTATTTCAGAAATGTCATCGCAAATGTCATCTCAACTGGAAGAGCAGAAAACATATATGGCATCCCAGCTGGAATCACATGAGACACGTATTTCAGAAATGTCGACACAGATTACATCAAAGATGGAAACACAACTGAAAGAGCAAGAGGCGCGTATATCATCAAAACTCGAAGCGCGTATGGACGAGAAAATAACGCAGTTTGAAGAGAAATTCGAGGCAGAGGTGGATGCGTTGAGAGGTCGTATACAGGAATTGCAACTTAATCGGCCGGCTGCTTCAGCGAGTAATCCAAAGGTAAAAACACAATCTTTTGACGGTTCTGTTCCTTTCCAGGTCTTCAAGCTACAGTTTGAGAAGACCGCAGCAGTGAACAACTGGAATGCGGAAGATAAAGTTGCTGCACTGTTCGTGGCATTGAAGAGGCCAGCAGCGGAAATCCTACAGACGATTCCCGAAGGAGAGCGGAACAATTATGAAGCATTGATGGACTGCTGTAGAACGACGTTATGGAAGCGAGCATAGAAAACAGATATTCCAAATTGAGTTGCAAAACCGTTACCAAAAAGCAAATGAGACATTGCAGGAGTTTGCTTCGGATGTTGAAAGGTTGGCACATTTGGCAAATGCGGACGCACCCGTGGAGTACACCGAGAGGGTAAAAATCCAGAGTTTTATAAATGGCATACGGGACGTAGGAACGAAGCGAGCGACATATGCAAACCCAAAACCCACATTCGCAGAAACGGTATCCTATGCACTGACTCAAGAAACAGCGTCGCTATTGATTAAGCCAGTTTTCAAAGCACGCCGCGTGGAAGTAGAAAGGCCAGAGTGGGTAGACGCAATATTGGAGGCGCTGAAAGGATCGCAAAAGCGGAGTGAAAAAGTTATCAAATGCTTCAAATGCGGGAAGTCCGGTCACATTGCACGTCATTGCGATCTTGGCCTTAATAGTTCCAACAATGTGGGTGGGCGTAAACGCAAAGCTGGAGGAGATGAGCAAGAGCGAGTAAGAGGTAGAAAGCTAGATCCAGCTATTGAATGCCCTGTGATATCTGTGTCGCAAATTGGTAGAAAATCGAGCAGTCTTACCGTCAGAGGGAATGTGGATGGCAAAGAACGAGTACTGACTATAGATACGGGTGCATCTCATTCCTTGATCCGATCTGACTTGGTCAACAGGAGAGTAAAACCGTTACCTGGAGCAAAGTTGCGTACGGTCACTGGCGAGTATAACCAAGTTCAGGGAGAAGTGATATGTGAAGTATTGATTGGGAAGATCATGGTTCTACACAAATTTGTTGTGGCGGAGATTGTTGATGAAGTTATATTGGGAGTGGATTTCTTGGTTGACCATGACATCAAGATCGATATGCAGAGAAGGGTGATGCGTTATGAGAACCAAGATGTGCCACTTAACTTTAGTTTGGAAAAAGGGTTCAGCAGTAATCGGGTACTGGTGGAGAAGACTCGACGAAGGCCACGAAATTCAAATGTAAAGGTTGATGGAACAAATGGGCCAAACAAATCAAAACCGAAGGTACCTGTGAGCGAAACACTGTCATTGAAAAGCCCTAACGGACGTACTAAAACGAAGAAAGAATGCAAGGGTGGTTTCAAGCCAAGGCACACTACTGTTGTGAAGCGTCGGAACGATACTGATTATGCAAAGCAAATCCGTCCAGCGCAAGCTCTGCGAAGTAGTTCTTCATTGGCCGAGCAACAGAGTGCGAGGGAACGATCCAGGATAATGAGTAGTAAGATGAAACACAGGTACGGCAAGGAAATGGTGTTCCATCCAAATTTCGGTGCAGTTTGGAAGGCCCGTACAAGGTTGTGAAGAAGATCAGTGATACCATCTACCGCATACAATGCACTGAGAAACCACGGAGTAGAAGAGTGGTACATTTGGCGATGCTAGCAGCGTTTAGATCGAGATATTTGTCTGATCGGGACGATCAGACTTAGGTGGAGGGCAGTGTTACGAATATTAGCAAAACTAAGGAGTGCTGCCGTCTCTAAGCCGATGCTAAGCAGTGACGTGAATGCACATCAATTATTCAATCATTATGTATCTACATAAACGAAACAATAACTGCGTCTACATATATGTACCATGTACGTATACGAGCAACAGAGAGTCAATGCACTAACACATGCATATATCTGAGATACTCCTATAAGTATGCAATGAGAAAAACTATAAAATTGTGCAATTTTAGTTACAGCTGAGAAGTTTGAGAGCTACTGGACTAGTAATTCTCGAAGCGACTAGAAGATGAGAATGTTAAAATCAAAGAGTATAAAAGGCGACAGATGTAGAGGCGCTGTAATTCAGTTTGATTTGAGTTGTCAAGCAGTTACGACTAAGACGATATCTAGCGAGCAATAGCAGTATTATTTTGAATAGTAGAGTTTCATTTAAGCTATCAGTTTGGTTATTAAGCTATTCGTTGCACAGTTTGAGTGTTATTGTGAAGTACTTCAATAAAGGCCATTTTTCCATTATTCAATATTGGAGTTATTTATTCAACAGTTTAGCGATACGAACCTAGCAAAAGGGCAAATAGGATTTGCAGCAAATTCGTTACAATATGTATTTTAGACACAAATGCATTTGAGGAAAATTTGATAATTTGCCAAGGGAGGGATACAAAATTAAAGGAATTAATTAAAACATTAGAAACTACAGAAAATAGTTTATATGAATTGCGGAATGGAATTATTTATAGAAAGAAACAAGATGGATCAATTTTGTTTTATGTACCTGAAAGTATGGAAGATCATATACTTTACAAGTATCACGATGAGTTGGGACATCTTCGGATAGATAAGGTAGCTGAGTTAGTTTCACGAACTTATTACTTTCCAAATTTGAGGGAAAAGATAAAAACGCACATACAAAACTGTTTCAAGTGTATTGTGTATTCCTCGAAATCCGGAAAAGAGGAAGGGTTTCTTCATAATATTCCGAAAAGTAATTTGCCATTTGAAGTAGTTCATATTGATTTTTATGGTCCAGTTGATAATGCGCGAGCTCTGAAACATGTTTTAGTTATAGTTGATTCATGTACAAAGTTTGTACGGTTATACCCCACAAAAACTACCAGCACAAAAGAAGTTATAAAGGGACTTTCTGATTATTTTCGAGCGTATAGCAGGCCAAAATGTATTATATCATATCGTTGAGTTTGAGAAGTTTTTAGACAATCATTTTGTCAAGCACATTAAAGTAGCGACGGGATCACCACAAGCAAATGGTCAAGTAGAAATAATTAATAGGTCATTGGGTCCGTTAATAGCTAAACTTGTTGATACGGAAAAAGGTATTTATTGGGATAATGTAATACATAAAGCTGAATATGTTCTCAATAATACGGTACATCGAACTATAAATGAGCACCCAAGTGTAATGTTGTTTGGAATTAGACAAAGAGGAGAAATAATTGACGATTTTAAAGAAAGCATTGAGCAAAAATTAGTATCAGAAAATAGGAAAAATTTTAAAAACGTTCGAGAGCGAGCTGCTGAAATTCAAAGAAAAGTGCAACAGTATAATGCACATTATATCAATAAAATACGACAGAAGCCAACTAATTATAAAGAAGGTGATTATGTTATGGTAAAAAATTTCGACACAAATATTGGCACCAATAAAAAACTTATTCCGAAATTCAAAGGACCTTATAAGGTAACGAAAGTATTAGAAAACGATAGATATTTTCTTGAAGACGTTGAAGGTTTTCAGCTAACTCGATTACCATATAAAGGTGTATGAGCTGTTGGCAACATTCGACCAATGCACCAAGTAGTAGAATAGAAAATGGAAATTATGTTTAGGAATTGAGGAGAGATCAGGTGATCTCTTTGTTAGGATGGACGAATTGTAGTAAATTGTAGGAATACAAGATCAAAGTATCTCTTGTGTGTTCAAGATTAAAATATATAGTCTGCCAGTTCTTCAAACAGGCATCTAATGCATTTTTTTTTTTAAATACCCTTTTTTTGTGCAGATAGAGACTTTCACAGTGGCTGTGAAAGAGAAAAAAACTGCTCATAATTTTTCTAAGAAAATTACTAAAATTGTATCAAGTCACCGTCAAGATTGCGGACGTGTTTATTTTCGCTCCGCGTTTTTTGTACTATTTCTGCTATTATGGCAAGTTTTAATAAGTATAATTATAATAAGTGCACTGTTGACCTGCGATAGTGACTCTTGTTTCAATTTAATAAAGGGGACTCATGAAAGCATATAAACTTATAAGGTGTAAAATTATATCCATTTACACACGCTGTTATATGAACGCACCTAGTAATACTCTTGATAAACTTGATTGTTTTTCAGCTGTATTATTGCCAAACAAATTTTTTTTTATTGTTATACTAATTAAAAAATGCCAAGATTAAGTGAAAAATCAAAGCTAAAACGCCTTTGCTTGCTGATGTTGAAGATTTCTTATGAAAATGCCTGCTGTAATGTCTGCAAGGTTGCATTCCTTTCAGTTTATCGCGTTTACACAATGAAATGTGTGCGTAAATTTATACAAATCGTGTAAATGATTTTTCATACAAAATTTGACAGCTCCTGCGTAAACTAGATAAATTTATACGTTTACACACTTTATAAGGCATTTATACGGTTACATGAGTCCCCCTATTACTATTAACATTTTATTCAAATGAAGAAACAATTTTATTATCAATAAAATAAATTATTCAAAATGCCCTGCGAATGTGGACAAAGGGTTGATCGCAATAAACCGAAAGTGTTGTGTGCAAAGTGCAATGACCTTTTTCATTTGCAATGTGTTAACATGTCATCTGATGATCTTGATTATCTCATCTCTTCAAAGAAACCATTCTTTTGTAAATTGTGTTCGGTTGCGCGTCGCGCATCGATACGTACTCCTCCACCAAGTGCTCCACCCATTGTCTCTAATAATGCTGAGATCATAGGCGAGCTGTGTGAAAATATCCAACAACTATCTCTGTTCGATATTGCTAATGACATTGCTGCTTTACGTTCGAAAAATGCCAGTATACTTACTACAGTGAATTCCCTATTAGCCGAAGTTTGCTCTTTGCGCTCATTAATTGTCGATAAAAATAATATAATCTCCTCGTTAACTACCGAACTAAAAGACATGCATCCTGTTGTTGCTTCCTATGCTAGGGAACGCGAATCAACTCGCAAAGATAAACAAAAAGTTAAACAGTCAACTTCTCATAAAAAAAACAATATCAGTGGCTTGGCTGCAAAAGCAAAAAACAGCAACAACGACTCTGCTGCAAAAGGTAAACAAATCGCGAGTATAGAAAAGCCTGAATCTTATACAGAAACAAGGCAGTCAGAACCTATGATAGAATCTGAATCCCCCCTTAGGTACTGCCGTTGAATCATTGAAGCGAATTTCATTCAAACTTGGTGTTCCCGATTCTTGGTTTGATAAGATGCTCAACCCTGAGCTTTGGCCTGCCGGTGTGACGGTTTGCCCTTTTCGGTTTGGCCGAAAAAGGTTCGAACCGAAGACATAGTCGCTAGTTCTTACTTAGAAATTAGTAGATCCATTAATAAATCAAAATCGAGTTATGCACTTTATTATCAAAATGTTAGTGGTATGCGTACCAAATCGTCACAATTCTATTGTAACGTTAGTTCACACGAATATGATATATTAGCTCTGTCAGAGACCTGGTTAAATGAAAAATTTTCATCTAACGAATTTTTTGACGGCTATTATAACGTATTTCGCAATGATCGGTGCCCGAACGCCACCTGTCTTGGGTGGGGGTGGTGGTTTTTTAATTGCTATTAGAGCAGATCTATGTAGTAAACTGATTACTAATGATTTGATAGATGGTGGCGCTGAACAAATCTGTGTAAGCGTTAAGTTTAATGACAATAAAACAATAATAATCGTTTTGTCTTATATTCCGCCAAGTAGTGAAATTGCTGTCTATCGAAAATATTTAGATAATATAAATAGTGTCATAAGTACTGCTAATCCGTCTGATGAGATTATATATCTAGGCGACTTTAACTTAAGTAATATCTCCTGGTCAAGTGGCTGTAATAATTTACCCACAAATAGCAGATCCGATATCGATGTGCTTGTTGTTAGCACTTTGTTCTCGTATGGCTTAAAACAATATAATACTCAACCAAACAGTAATGGTAGGTTCCTTGATCTCGTTTTTGGATCTGATGATTTAAGAATATCTTGCCTGGAGTGTCTATCTCCAATCTTGGGAAACAGTTTACATCACAATGCTTTGGTTGCAAATTTCGAGTTTTATAGCTTTGATAAAAACCCAGTTGTAAATATTTCAGAATATAACTATTTCAAGGCTGATGCTCCAGCGATAAGCGAGTTTATCCTGATTGGTCCTTCTTGGACTCCGCTAATGGGCCTGAGGCTTCTTATGAACTCTTAAGGCAAAGGCTTTCATTAGCAGTCTCGAACTTTGTTCCGCGAAAACGGAAAATTCTGAACAACAGGCCACCCTGGTTCAATACTAAACTTAATAATATTAAAAATAAAAAACGTAAGGCCGTTAAGAAATATAAAAGGAGCAGGAGTGAATGTGATCGTCTTACCTTTGTCAGGCTTAAAACGACTTTTAACTGTCTCTAACAAGAACTTAGTTTAGACAATATATGAATAATCTGGAATCAAAACTGAAGACGAATCCATCTAGTTTCTGGTCGGCGATTAATTCCAAGAGGCAGATTAACGGATTTCCGACGTGCATGGAGTATGACGGTGTATCGTCCAGTAATACGGTAGATATTTGTAACTTATTTGCCAAATTATTTCAGAAGGTATACTCAGATCCTACCTTTTCACCTAGTCCGACATTCTACTATGGTTCTCTGCGTCAAATTTCTTCTTTTGATATTACAGCCGAAGATGTATTTCTGTCAATTTCAAAATTGAATAATAGTCCGAACTCAGATAGCGAGGGATTTTCTCCGTTATTCTTCAAACTATGTTCAAATACAATTTCTGAACCCCTGGCAATTCTTTTCCAAGGATGCTTGAACCATGGGATATTTTTAGACTCTTGGAAGTTATGCTCCATAAATCCGGTATTTAAGTCTGGTGACCGCAATGATATTCGCAACTACAGACCTATTGTTAAGCAGAGTACTCTGGCAAAACTATTCGATAGTATCCTTCATAGCAAATTGTTTGACTACATAGTCAAGGCTATTGTTGAGTGTCAGCATGGGTTTTTTCCTGGCAGGTCTACTTCTACCAATCTGGCTTTAGTCACTAGCCAAATTGTAGATGCCTTTGAGAGCCATGCGCAACTAGACGTCATCTATACTGACTTCTCGAAAGCATTTGACAAGGTCCACCACTCTATACTATTGCAAAAACTGGGGATGTACGGAGTGACCGGAAGTTTGCTGAAGTTCTTCTCAAGTTTCTTATCGAATAGAAAGCTTTTTGTGTCAATCGGAGCCAACCAGTATACTGCGCTTATTAACGCTTGGTCTGGAATCCCACAGGGAACCCACTGTGGCTCTCTGTTGTTCCTAATTTTTATTAATGATCTACCTCAAAAATTCAAATTTGCTAAATGTTTAATGTTTGGTTTCCCCGCAAAACTTATACGGCTGTGCGTATATATGACGTTGAGAAACACCATCAGCTCAGTCAGAATTGGGAAGGACCTCTCCGAGCCGTTCGAAACTAAACGAGGTTTCAGACAGGGTGACCCCCTATCGTGCGATTTCTTTAATTTGATGCTGGAGAAAATTATACTAGCTGCAGAACTTAACCGCACTGGAACAATATACTATAAAAGCGTGCAATTACTGGCATATGCTGATGACATTGATATCATCGGCCTAAACACCCGCGCTGTTAGTTCTGCTTACTCCAAGCTGGAAAAAGAAGCGGTAAAGATGGATTTGATGGTGAATGAGGACAAAACGAAGTACCTGCTGTCATCGAGCAAAGAGTCAGCGCATATGCGCCTTGGCAACCACGCTACTGTTGGCAGCCATAATTTCGAAATAGTAAAAGACTTCGTTTATTTGGGAACCAGCATCAACACTAGCAACAACATCAGCACTGAAATCCAGCGAAGAATCAATCTTGCCAATAAATGCTACTTTGGACTAGGTAGGCAATTGAAAAGTAAAGTCCTCTCTCGGCGAACGAAAATCATACTCTACAAGTCACTTATCGTACCCGTCCTGCTATATGGGGCAGAAGCATGGACCATGACAACAGCAGATGAAGCGGCTTTGGGAGTGTTCGAGAGAAAAGTTCCTCGAAAGATTTATGGACCTCTGCGCGTTGGCGATGGCGAGTACCGAAGAAGATTTAATGATGAGCTGTACGAGCTATACGCAGACATCAACATAGTCCAGCGAATTAAAACGCAGCGGCTGCGCTGGCTAGGCCATGTTATGCGAATGAAAGATGATGCTCCGGCCAAGAAAGTGTTTCTATCGGAACCCGCCTATGGAAGCAGAGGTAGAGGGCCGCCCCCACTCCGTTGGAAGGACCAGGTGGAAAACGATTTAAACTCCCTTGGTGTGACCAATTGGCGCCGGTTGGCGGAGCGAAGGAGCGACTGGCGCGCCTTGTTGGACGGCTATAACCGTTTAGACGGTTAAGCGCCAATTAAGTAAGTAAGTAATGTTTGCAGACGACGTCAAACTCTTTCTAACCGTACGGGATACTTCTGACTGCATTAACTTGCAATATGATCTCGATTCTTTTAATGAATGGTGTTCAAGTAATAACCTACTTTTAAATACTAACAAATGCTGCGTGGTTTCCTATTCTAAAAGGGTCACTACCACCTTTTTCAACTACAAATTAAATGCTGGATCTTTAAACCGTTGTCGAGAGATAAAAGTTCTGGGTGTAATTTTTGACAACCAACTCTCTTTTTCTGGTCACATTGACTTTATTATTTCCAAATCTTTTGCAATGGTTGGGTTTATTAGACGTAATTCCAGGGACTTCAAGGATCCAATGACTTTGAAGGTACTTTTTACGGCATTGGTAAGAAGTCGTCTGGAATATTGCTCGATAATATGGAGTCCATTCTATGAAGGGAGCTCACATAAAATTGAGAGAGTTCAAAGAATTTTCACCAAAATTGCTTTGCGTATGCTTCACTGGCCCGATGGCCTCCCATCATATATCAGCAGGCGTAAATTGCTCGGACTCCAGGCTTTGTATGACCGTAGAACTTGTATCTCACTCATGCTTGCCTATAACGTTATCAACGGTAATATAAACTGCCCTGATTTATCTAATTTATTCGTTTCATATATTCCACCGCGTGATCTAAGGCACACCAGATTATTTGTTGAAGTAACTCATGGAACGAATTACGCGTTGAATGAACCCATATCCAAGGCTTTACACCTAGCAAATCGATATAGTGGTCTTCTTAACTTTAATAATAGCATTTATAAATTTAAGCTTGAACTTTTCTCTATTTTTAACTAGTCTGTAAGGAAGTTTGTACTTTTTAGACCGAAATATATATATAAATAAATATAAATATTTGTTGTTATATTATTATTTGAACATTTATATACTTTATATATTGTTACTTGAAATTTAGAATATAAGTATGCATAGAAATATTTTGTTGAATTGTCAGTTTTGTTAAAAAAAGAAGATGAATAAAAATAAATACGGTGAAGAAAACAACACAATTTTGCCTATATATTCATTCTGGTTATGTGTTTCGTCGTATTAGGCGTAGCAATTGTATGTAAAATGTGAATATATGCACATAACCGTACATTTAATTATGTATTATGTGAATTTCTATCCAGTTACATGTGTACATGTTACTTGTACTTTTTGTCCTTTGTGGAGTGATGTATATGTATGTATGTTATCACAATTTATATGTAAGGTATAATCTCTACCCCGTTATATGTTCCGTTTATAATATATGTATGAATTTATTTAAAACAAAATTTTTACTTATATTTTTACATTTCACATAATTTCCAAAGTAAAGCTGACAATATTTTTTAATTTATTTGATTTTAATTGTTCATCCGTGGCCACTCATGTGTTAAGTTAATTTGTTAAAAAAATCCAGCTGTGATACAAAATGCACATTCTATTTCACATAATTTTTAAATTAAAGTTGACAATATTTTTTAATTCATTTGATTTTAATTGTTCATTTGTGGCTACTCATGTATCAATTCAATTTATTAAAAAATCCAGTTTTATAGCTCATATGCACATTATTAATATTTATATAAACGAAAATTACATAAAAACGACTATGTAATAATTACGCGGACATCACTACAAAAAACAATGTTTCTGCTTCGACCATAGTGTACAAGTACAAGTGTGTTGACTTCTTTCTGACAGGCACTCGCTTAAGTGAGCATAACGGGAAAATCTGGGTTACCATTGTTGTTTCGGTTGAAAACGGTCAATTAGGGTTCTGTGCAGAGACGTAAAAGATTGAAACAGGGTTTATGTAGTCACAAAAGTGTTGCTCCTGTTCCACAGCATTTTAATGTTATATCATGGCGAAAAGTGTTCAGTTCAGAGTTATTGATTTTCATTAAAAGTTTAATTTATTACGGAGGGTTACTCCTTTAAGTGTAAAAAGCAGAGAAAACGTTGAGTTTTTCAAATAATTGTGAAAAACTTTTTAATTTGAATTTCTGTACCCAAGTTCACTATATTTGTGTAACACAAGAATCTGGAGGTCAATTCCTTAACTATGAAAAACTGAAAAATGTACACTTATTGAAAACTCATTTGCACACACAATTTACACTTTGAATTAAGTTGTGTTTTTATGCACAAAATTTTGAAACTAAAAACAAAATTTTCATTTGTCAGAAAAAATAAAGAAAAAACAGCCGAATGTCAAAAACCCCTATCGAAAAACAAACTGGCTTGTTTGTTTTTAATGAACTACGCTGTATTTTTCTTGTATTTCGTTAGTTTTTTTAAATATTGTTCACAAATTTACACCAGTACTGAAACCTTATTGGCTCCCTCGACAAAAAATGTAAGAGTAAATACCAGAAAAATACATAGAAAATAAAGTAGTGTCATATAGGAGTTTGATTTGTTTGCACTTAGACACCATTTTATTTGCAGGAGACTTTTACAGCTACAAAAGTTAAGGCGGATTTACACAGACGCTTTGGTTGTGTTGCATTCATTAGTTCATCTGTCGGGCGAAGTATCGAAAAATTTGCATAAATGCTTTGGTTGCGTGCCTACGCTTTGACAACGCCAGACGAAAAACAATGAAACGCCGTACGTTATCTTTGCATTGAAACGACCATAGCGTTTATATAATTTTGCCCTTTTGCATTTGTATAAACAGCCTTAAAAGTGAAATTTTTCCATGTTACACGTGTGGCGCTTTATATTTTGACTCTAATTTAAATAAATTTTGCTTTCCGTATGTTGTTGCAGGCTACAAATCTTTTAGTATTCTTTATTCCGCAGAAATATATGCAACTATTTCATCTTTAAATACTACAAAGTTTTATTAAACTACCAAATGCAACTCAGCTTGAAGTACTCTTGCGTACCAAAAATGCAACTCTAGACCTGAGATTTGCTTCAGGTGAGCGAGGCTGTTTGTAGTTTTGACGTTTATCGCTTAGCTGACACACTTGTATAGGTACACTATGCTTGGCACTTGGCGTAGCAACATCAGTGGTAGGTATCGGCAGATCGGTATCAAAATATGTATGAAAAATTATGCGGGATACATATACTTGTAGTTAGCTCGTTGCTTGCTAGTAAGCGACTAAATGAAAAATCAATTCACCCGCACGATCATCGCGACGATTGCGCTCTCACTAATCCAGATGCACTTTCAGTTTTGAATGGCCCTGGTTTAAAATATGAAGTACTTCTAAAGTCAATCTCTTATTATATTGTTTCTCTTCCTGAAGTATTGTTGTTTGGTTAAAGTTCGGAGAGTGGTTTTTCGTCGTACAGTGTGTCATAAGTGCTGTTTTTTGGTGAGTTGCTTCGTGCCAATGTTTAAAATCTGATTTATGTTGGGCTATTCGAGTTTTTAATTTAGCTTTGGTTGTGCCCACATATATATTATTGCATAATTCCATGTCATTTCCATTACATGGTATTTTATATATCACATTGCTTCTATCCGCCTGAGATACCTTAGATTTTGTTCTGTTGAATAAATTTTTTAATGTGTTAATTGGCTTGTGCGCTATTCTAACTTTTTCTTTATTATAACAATTCGAGTTTGCTAAGCGCTCTGATAAATTTGGTACATAACATAATGACTTGAAAATTTCAGGTTTTTGTGATTCCCGTTGACTAGCTTGTGATGTACATCTTTTAATTAGGGTATTTGTAATATTTTCAGGAAAATCTTGACTTTTTAATAATACTTTTGCTTCTTCTTTGATCTCTTCGTGGTAAGCGTCATCTGATATATTTAGCATACGTCGTATACAGCCCATTGCTGTATTTATTATCATCGTCTTTGGGTGTTTCGAATGAAAGTTAATGATTCGTCCTGTAGATGTGGGTTTCTTATACCACTTTAACTTCAATTGGTTGCCTCGTCGAATAATAATTGAGTCAAGATATGGCAATTTTCCGTCGTCTTCGAGTTCCGTTGTGAACTTTATATGCTTGTTATAGGAATTTAATGCGTCAAGTGTGTTTTGTACCTCATCTTCATTTATTATGGCGAATAGGTCGTCCACGTACTTCGTGACTAATCTTGGTACTCTTGTTAACTTTTTCATTGTATTCTCCAACAACTCTTCCATCACGATATCTGCAATCACTGGTGAGGTCGGTGATCCCATTGGCAACCCTTTCAGCTGGGTGTAAATTTTATCATTAAATTTGAAATATCGATTATCTTCGATGCAAAATTTTAACATTTCTATAAACATTTTCTTTGGTAGTTTCGTATGTCTCTCTATTGTCGTCCATTTTCTTATTCACCCCTATTCTGCATTTCGATTACGTTCCCGTTCTACGCTCCGCTTTAATCGAAGTTTGGTATTCTGCATTACGACGGAATCGTAAAGAGATGAGGAAGAGCAAATAATTTTTCGAAATCAGCTGTTGGTACGGAATGTTTAAACATTGGAACAAAATAAATTAAAGAAAATTTTTAAAAAACACTGAAAAACGTTTATATTTTATTATCCACGCCATTTTGTACAAAAAAAAGGAATAGAATATATTGCCGCAGTGTTATATTTTTTTGAGTGAAGTGCTTTCATAGTTGTAAGTGTGTTTTGTCGTTCTTTTGGCCAATTCCCTGCCGTGGCCACCGAGTTTTGTTAAAACGGATTCCTGCACGAATATAGTTGACATTTTCTGAATTTTAAGGATGCTAATTTCATTGCACTGGCCTAAAGTACTTTATAAAGGTTTATTTATTCTTTCCGCAAGGATTGTTTACGTTTTCGCTTCACCTTCCTCTACGCCGGCAGCTTGCTTTGGCATATAACTGGACCCAACGAACTGACACAAATTATAGCTGTCTATTATAATGGAATCAGTAGCCGCGGCATTATTTATGGAGTTGGAAAGCAACGCATACGAAAATTGCCAGGCGAGAATGGAAAGGCAAATATTGCGAGATTTGTGGAATCCATTTGAGATGAGTGACGAATTGTAAGAAAAAAAAGTGGTAAAGTTTAAAGACTTATTTTCTTATTTAGGTTCAAAAAAAACTTTCGACTTAACAAGGATGCTTTCAAGTATGTGTTAGATACTTTTGCGGGGCAAATACGTCCAAGGACTTGGACATCGACATGTTGTTTTTGACCTGGAAACATATAAAAAACAATCATCATCAAGCCTTCTACGTTTCTTAACAAGTTTTATATACATTTTTGTTAAAATTCTGTTATAAATTAATAAAAAAATAAAAAGAAAATATTTTTCCGCCAACTAATTTGCAACTTAGAAAAACGGAACTACGATCGAAATGCAGAATACAAATAATCGAACGATTCGAAGTTGGATCGAAAGAGATTGGAACACAGAATACCAAAATTGCCAAATCGAAAAAATTCCAATCCAAGTCGAAATGCAGAATCGGGCTGATTATGTTGGTATACTGGGAAACAGGGAAATTACGTCAAATGATATTAGTCTTTCATCGTCATAGATATACGAGTTGTTTATTTTTTCTTTGAAGTCTAGTGTATTTTTTATGTTATAACTCGAGTTTACCGTGACGTTTTTTAAGATATCCGCTATATATTTGCACAGGTTGTGTGCTGGAGATCCGACGGCGGAACATATCGGCCTGGGTGGGGTTCCCTGCTTAGAAAAACAGCGCATGGAATACATCACAACAAAGCTGAAGAAAAAGCTGAGCGAAGATGACTTCGAAGAATTTATAAAACAAGAAGAGGAGATTGCGAACAAAGCTACAGGAGCACTAAAGAAAAAGCAAGAATCAAAACACGAAAATCTAAGGAAAAAACGAAACCATATGTGGGTCAACAACAACAAACATGAGGAGTGGTTTGTAAACACAACTGATGTTGAATTTCCCTCAGACATAAAATGTCTGTTAGCAAAGGGTCCAAAGCTCGCGCTGCCAATAGAAAATAAGAGCTTTCCATTGTTTCAATATATCGCGGATGGTGAGGATTTGGTACAAACAAACACAACGAAAGATAAACAAGAAGAGGCGCGAACAAAATTCTCTGATCTTGTGAAAGCTCATGTAAGAACAAATAAACAAAGTGCAATAGATAGTGCAATATCGGATACAGTGAAGCGGACGCAGAATTTTCTGAGCAAAATAAAAATATTCGTGTTTTATCATCGGACAAAGGAAACCAAACAGCGGCAATGAATGTAAATGACTATGAAAACAAAATGAATGATATATTAAAAGACTTGACAATGTACAGAATTCAGAGACAGGAACCAACAGCGAGGCTTCATAGCAAAAATAATAACATAGTGGATAAAATGTACAGAATGAATGTAATCACAAAAGTCGAGAAAAATAAACTCACTACAACCACGGCACTACCTCCACGGATTTATGGACTCCCAAAAACACATAAGCAGGGAACCCCACTCAGGCCGATATGTTCCGCCGTCGGATCTCCAGCACACAACCTGTGCAAATATATAGCGGATATCTTAAAAAACGTCACGGTAAACTCGAGTTATAACATAAAAAATACACTAGACTTCAAAGAAAAAATAAACAACTCGTATATCTATGACGATGAAAGACTAATATCATTTGACGTAATTTCCCTGTTTCCCAGTATACCAACCCAACTAGCACTTGACATCATAATAGGGGGACTCATGTAACCGTATAAATGCCTTATAAAGTGTGTAAACGTATAAATTTATCTAGTTTACGCAGGAGCTGTCAAATTTTGTATGAAAAATCATTTTCACGATTTGTATAAATTTACGCACACATTTCATTGTGTAAACGCGGTAAACTCAAAGGAATGCAACCTTGCAGACATTACAGACGGCATTTTCATCAAAAATCTCCAACATCAGCAAGTAAAGGCGTTTTAGTTTTGATTTTACACTTAATCTTGGTATTTTTTAATTTGTATAACAATCAAAAAAATTTTTTTGGAAATAATACAGCTGAAAAACAATCAAGTTTATCAAGAGTATTACTAGGTGCGTTCATATAACCGCGTGTGTAAATGGATATAATTTTACACCTTATAAGTTTATATGCTATCATGAGTCCCCCTAATAAGAAAATGACAATGACGACAATAGAGAGACATACGAAACTACCAAAGAAAATGTTTATAGAAATGTTAAAATTTTGCATCGAAGATAATCGATATTTCAAATTTAATGATAAAATTTACACCCAGCTGAAAGGGTTGCCAATGGGATCACCGACCTCACCAGTGATTGCAGATATCGTGAAGAGTTGTTGGAGAATACAATGAAAAAGTTAACAAGAGTACCAAGATTAGTCACGAAGTACGTGGACGACCTATTCGCCATAATAAATGAAGATGAGGTACAAAACACACTTGACGCATTAAATTCCTATAACAAACATATAAAGTTCACAACGGAACTCGAAGACGACGGAAAATTGCCATATCTTGACTCAATTATTATTCGACGAGGCAACCAATTGAAGTTAAAGTGGTATAAGAAACCCACATCTACAGGACGAATCATTAACTTTCATTCGAAACACCCAAAGACGATGATAATAAATACAGCAATGGGCTGTATACGACGTATGCTAAATATATCAGATGACGCTTACCACGAAGAGATCAAAGAAGAAGCAAAAGTATTATTAAAAAGTCAAGATTTTCCTGAAAATATTACAAATACCCTAATTAAAAGATGTACATCACAAGCTAGTCAACGGGAATCACAAAAACCTGAAATTTTCAAGTCATTATGTTATGTACCAAATTTATCAGAGCGCTTAGCAAACTCGAATTGTTATAATAAAGAAAAAGTTAGAATAGCGCACAAGCCAATTAACACATTAAAAAATTTATTCAACAAAATCTAAGGTATCTCAGGCGGATAGAAGCAATGTGATATATAAAATACCATGTAATGGAAATGACATGGAATCATGCAATAATATATATGTGGGCACAACCAAAGCTAAATTAAAAACTCGAATAGCCCAACATAAATCAGATTTTAAACATTGCCACGAAGCAACTCACCAAAAAACAGCAGTTATGACACATTGTACGACGAAAAACCACTCTCCGAACTTTAACCAAACAACAATACTTCAGGAAGAGAAACAATATAATAAGAGATTGACTTTAGAAGTACTTCATATTTTAAACACACCGACTAACATACGAATGAATTACAAAACGGACATTGATAACTGCGCGAGCTACTACAAACTCTTGATAAACAATATGCGGACAGTGACTAGCTCCACGTTAAACAGCGAAGACGTGTAAAATAATGTATGTAGAGAAATGTTCATGTTTGTTCAATTTTTTATGTCAATTGTATTTTTATTTTATGTTTCTGTAATTTGTTTATAGTTCAAAGCCCTGAAGACGGTTACCGTGTGTAACCGAAATATATTGGTAAACTAAAGAAAAAACAATCTTTGGTGTTTTACTACTAAAAATTGGACTTAAAGCCGGTTAAACAAATACCTTTATTTTATTTTATTTTAATTTATTTATTTAATTGGTTTTTACTTACTTTTAATCTACTTTTTGTTTTATTCTACTTTGTTTTATTTTTTTTTTACCTTATTTTGTTTTATTTTATTTTGTTTTATTTTATTTTACTTTATTTTATTTAACGTTGTCTTTTTCTATTTTTCTTTTTATTTTTATAAATCATATTTTGCTTTTTTATTTTACTTTATTTTATTGTTTTTTAATTTGTTTATATTATTTGATTTAAACCTCTTTATTTCTACTTTTACTTTCTTTATTTACTGGGTTAATTTTCAAAAACGCCCTACTCAGAAAACTTTTGAAACACGATCTATTCCAGAACTCGTTTCATTGAGCCCTATCTCGAGCTTTGGTACAAAAACGCCCTATATGAATATAAATTCAATGTGACATTGGCCTTTCATGAACAAAACCTGAGATAGGGGGTTTGGTTACTGGCAGCCAAGATAGGTTGACATTCCATTCAGCAGCCGATCAATAAAAAAAGATCAAATTGATAACAAGAAAAATATCGGAACAGAGGCTTAAGATAAATTTGAAAAATATACATTTCTGGTCCTAAAATAATCTTTTCTAAGGGTTTCAAAAAGGGAAGCGAGACGCCTTTTCAGGAAGAAAAAAGCAGAGGAGGAAAGGCGTGAGCACGAGGAGCTTAAGCTGCTAGCCACAAGGAATAACGCCCGAAAATTTTACCAAAAAATTCGGCGACAGACGGAAGGTTTTAAGACCAGGGCAAACTCCTGTAAGAACGAAAGCGGCGACCTTGTAACTGATGTCCAGAAAGTACTTAGATTATGGAGGGAACACTTCTCTGCTCTCCTAAATGGAGACAGCGATTTACCGCACAGGGATGACGAACCCGACCCGGGAGAAAAGGCTTGGAAGAGATATACAAGGTATAATCGAAACAGCTGTCGCCTTGTCGGTCCTGATGTCACGTTGTTTAAATGTTTCCCGTTGTTAAATAAATTATAAATTAAAAATTGCTTCAAATAAATGTTTTCATAACACGGGCAATCCCCGCTTAAAAACTCATATATTAAATTAAATGTAATAGAACAATATAAAACAAAGCGAAATGAAACAAACCAAAATAAAATAAAATAACATAATAGAAAATAAAATTAAATATAATAAAACAAACTTAAATTGAATAAAACAAAAAATGAAATAGAATCATATATTGCTACAAAAGGCTAGGTACATTCCCAAACATCAGAGTGCCGATATGTTCCTGTTTAACCCTTTCAGGACCGTAAGAAAACTACAAGTAAATTTTGTTGTACGACTGTTTTATTTAGTTCATTTGGAAGCAAAATGCATAAAAACAACTCGACTTTTAAATTCATTTCACGGTTTTTTTGTAATTTTATGGGAAAAATATTTCCCTATGGACCTCAATGGGAATTTCGCAACAGCAGGGAACATTGGTTTTCTAATAATGCAAACTTTAAAAATTTGTCGTGCAAATAAATAAATTTTGGAAAATAAATCATTTATGGAAATCTGAAAAGCAGTTTCTTTTGCTAGTATAGCAGAGGTGAACGTTGCTCATTACACATATGTTATTCGTCCTATTTTCAATCCGCTTCTTAGCGCAATTTACACACCTCTTCATGTTATTTACTTTTTGCATATTGTGCATTGGTAAACTTGGCTTCACACCGACTTGACTCTTCGGTTTATTCACTACGGACGGCCTGGCTCTTTGCCTACATGAAAATTCATTTATAAGACTTCGAGCAATATTTTGACGAAATCCTAGACTGCTCAAAACCGGTCTCTCTACAAGTTTCTTTTCTTGTAACTTTTTGTACACCAAATATGAGTTGCTCATAAGCAATATCCATTATATCGAATAAAGGCGTAAGTAGTATTATATCTTTGTTTTGCGACATAGCAGACTTTTCGCTGGTCCATTAGGTCAACGCCACCCATATATTTATTATATTTAATTATCATCTCTGGGCACGTAATATTTAGTTTTTCGGCCGACCCAGCCTTTCGCCTTTTTACGAAGCCTATTTCGATGGGTGAAATGAAATTGGCCAATATATGAACGGATTTTGCGTCCATCCATTTGACCAACGATATGCCCTAAAAACCTTCCCAATGGATTTCCCCCCTGGACATATGTTTGTCGAACGGCAATGTTTTTGGCACCATTTTCCATATCCTGGGCAAGATATTCTTGATCTTCTTCGTCGAGTTGTAGTTCATCTTCTCCATTACTATTGTCAGCCATGAGTACCCTTCAAAAAACGCGAGTACTCCATAAATAATGTAAGGAATATTCCTTTGGGAGTATAGGAGTATTCCAAAACTAATCTGCATTCATACAAAAAATGTGCTCCAATTAACATTGCGATGTCCTAGGAGAGGAGTAGGTGATCCCACTCTCGCTTTGTTTGGAGTATTCCATAGAGTACATACGTGAGAGTACTTACCAAAGTACTTTCACTGTAGTACTCCATGGAGCACCCACAGAGCATCATATGCCAAAGTACTAAAGAGGAATTATGTCGGAGAGAATTATCGGAGTGAATTTAATTTAAAACGAAGGTAAATGAAGAGGGGCAATACAACTTTTATATTTTTTACTACGAATATTCTTATGTTATTTAGCATTTGCGTGAATAAACTAATATTTCTCTATACTATAGTATGTATACATAAAACCAGTGCGCGGTTGCATTTTATCAGAGTTGCCATAGTAAAATTTTATTATCAGTTATTTGTATGCAATATTTTACTTTTGGCAACTCTGTTCGATCGTCATCGTGTCGTGAATTCGGTCGTTAAAAAACGAGCAATGATCGGCTGATGGTGGTCCGCAAACGCATTGCAAAGGGGTATTGTTATGCGGCAGTTACTCACGAACGTACGTACCAAAAACGTGTCAGCTGACACGACCTATCTTATGAGTGTGCAATGTAAACGAAAACTCACTGACGTGCAACGCCCGTACGTACGTAGCCCGGAACGTAGAAATCAAAACAATTTTAATTTTTTCCGTAAGAACGTGTCAGCTGATCGCTCTCTCACTAGACAGAGTTGCCTAGTAAACTTTTGTGCGCTAATTTTTGAACGTTTGCAGTTTTATGCAAAAACACCTAATTAAAGTTTGAAAAATTGTGAAAATAATTCGAAATAATTATGTAAAAGTGCTGATTATAAATATTTAATCTATTTATACTTATTTAATATGTATTCCGGCCTTTTACAATATCAAAAATTAAATTGGAAGAAGTTGATGTTTCCATAAGCATACATGCAAAATGGTCAATGGCAACAGTGCTTATCTGTAAACAATACACACACAAATATGTTATGTACATGTACACAGACGCACACATTGATTCCTACGCTCTTGAGAGTTCGGTCAAACGTGCTTCGTACGACAAACGTCCTTACGTACGGCACTCGTCGGTGGGTAATGCGGCAGTTACCCACGAACGTACGTAGAAAAAACGTGTCAGCTGACACGACCTATCTTATGAGTGTGCAATGTAAACGAAAACTCACCGACGTGCAACGCACGTACGTACGTAGCCCGGAACGTAGAAATCAAAACAATTTTGATTTTTTCCGTAAGAACGTGTCAGCTGATCGCTCTCTCACTAGACAGAGTTGCCTAGTAAACTTTTGTGCGCTAATTTTTGACCGTTTGCAATTTTATGCAAAAACGCCTAATTAAAGTTTGAAAAATTGTGGAAATAATTCGAAATAATTATGTAAAAGTGCTGATTATAAATATTTAATCTATTTATACTTATTCAATATGTATTCCGGCCTTTTACAATATCAAAAATTAAATTGGAAAAAGTTGATGTTTCCATAAGCATACATGCAAAATGGTCAATGGCAACAGTGCTTATCTGTAAACAATACACACACAAATATGTTATGTACATGTACACAGACGTACACATTGATTCCTACGGGCTTGAGAGTTTGGTCAAACGTGCTTCGTACGACAAACGTCTTTACGTACGGCACACGTCGGTGGGTAACTGCCGCATAACTGCCGCGTTACTCACGAACGTACGTACCAAAAACGTGTCAGCTGACACGACCTATCTTATGAGTGTGCAATGTAAACGAAAACTCACCGACGTACAACGCCCGTACGTACGTAGCCCGGAACGTAGAAATCAAAACAATTTTGATTTTTTCCGTAAGAACGTGTCAGCTGATCGCTCTCTCACTAGACAGAGTTGTCTAGTAAACTTTTGTGCGCTAATTTTCGACCGTTTGCAGTTTTATGCAAAAACACCTAACTAAAGTTTGAAAAATTGTGAAAATAATTCGAAATAAATATGTAAAAGTGCAGATTATAAATATGTAATCTATTTATTTAATATTAATTCCAGCCTTTTACATCAAAAATTAAATTGGAAAAAGTTGATGTTTCCATAAGCATGCATGCAAAATGGTCAATGGCAACAGTGCTTATCTGTAAACTATACACACACAAATATATTATGTACATGTACACAGACGCACACATTGATTCCTACGGGCTTGAGGGTTCGGCCAAACGTGTTTCGTACGACAAACGTCCGTACGTACGGCACACGTCGGTGGGTAATTGCCGCTTTAGAGTACTCCAACATGAAGAAAATGGAACACGTAATCCAACAATTTTTGCAGGGTAGTATTAGAATTTCATGCTGAAGGAAAATCGCCAATCGCTATTGGCGATATTCTGCCAGAGGTGATTGTCATTCAAAAGAATCGATTGAAGGAAAATCGCCAATCACTGATATATTTGGATTGCAATAGCTATAGCTATTAGCGATTTGTCAATAGCGGCGATGCAATCACCAATAGCGAAATATCGTTCCATCACTAAACAAAACAAATAACAGCTGTTGTTTTGCGAATTGAGAGTAGAAAACGTTAAAATAATTTTTTTACTATTTAGCAAACTAAAATCGAATAATGAGTAAAATATTAAATATAAGTAAATATACTGGTAGATTATGTCATTCAGTAATGAAGCAAGGCTCAGGAGGGGACTTGCAGGCCAATTGCGTAGCCTTTTCAACATCGCCATGCGTCTGCAATGATGCCAATAAACCCAAGGAGAAAAGTGAGCGCACAAAGCAATTTGAGAAGAAATTACGTGCTAAAACGCCACTGGGAAAGTTGGACGAATTCTCACAACATCCATTCCAAGAAAAGGAACCACTGAAACCATGGCCGAATGCAACAAATCCGCACACTGGTGAAATTGGTGGACCGGCTGGCCCAGAGCCCACACGCTATGGCGACTGGGAACGTAAAGGACGTGTAACTGATTTTTAGAGATTTTTGTTTGTGCAAAATGTAATATATCTTTTAATTAATAACTAACTAATGATAATACTATAGTAGTTTTCGCAAATATGCGTTCTCCACTTCTGGTGTTTTGGGTTAACGTTGTGCTTAAAATAATTCTATTAACATAATCTAACTTGCACGAATTAACGAAAAAATTATGTTAAATTTCATTAATTTAATTATAAAATATCAAAACAAATATTGCAACAAATTTCTGTCGAAATGAAAACATGAAAGGTAACAGTGTTGCCAGCTCAGCAACGCTGGTGATTACTTTTGTTGTTCTCTGTTAGGATTAATACAAGGCGGTGGCGGCTCAACATAAATTTAAATAAACATACAATTACATTGTTTTTGTAATTTACTGAATATGTTGCAATTTAATATATTAAAATAGAAGAGAATACTTCTTCAATTTATCGAAATAAAGAGATGCTGGCAAATATTTGGAATTTTCATTTTGGAACAAGAGCAGAATACATACATTTGTCAAAAAAAAAAATAAATAAAAAATCGGACTTTATACGAGATTTTTATGCTGATTCCAACGGTATATTTCTTTTTTGGTGCATATGAAAGGTTTGGGGGTAATTCCATGTCCAAAGGCGAAATTATGAATTTTTCAAATCAAAATATCTCCGAAACTAGTGGATTGATTTCAAAAATTAAAAAATTGAAAAATACATACATATCTTTAACTTTTCTAGTCTTTATTTGCTAAAAATTTGAAAAAGCTCTTTTTTTGGTGGCCAAGGACAGTAATTCTGCGTAGAACACCTTTCTGCATAGGCGGCCTTCGGCCGCGCTTATAAAAAATAACCCTGGGCTACGGCATGCCAAGTCCGGGTGTATTAATCCTAACAGAGAACAAAAAAAGTAATCACCAGCGTTGCTGAGCTGGCAACACTGTTCACTTTCATGTGTTTTCATTTCGACAGAAATTTGTTGCAATATTTGTTTTGATATTTTATAAGTAAATTAGTGAAATTTAACATAATTTTTTCGTTAATTCGTGCAAGTTAGATTATGTTAATATACTAAATATAAAAAGTAAAGTGATGTGTGCGCTTAAAAGTTTGTAAACGTGCGGGAACAATATGTATCACACAAACCTGTTTTTCGCGGATAACTTCTAAACGGGTAAAAAAAGTTAACTTCCGCTTTCGGATTCCTAATAGCTGTCAAATTTTGTATGAAAAATCATTTACACAATTTGTATAAATTTACGCGCACATTTCATTGTGTAAACGCGGTAAACTCAAAGGAATGCAACCTTGCAGACATTACAGACGGCATTTTCATCAAAAATATCCAACATCAGCAAGTAAAGGCGTTTTAGTTTTGATTTTCCACTTAATCTTGGTATTTTTTAATGTGTATAACAATCAAAAAAATTTTTTTTGGAAATAATACAGCTGAAAAACAATCAAGTTTATCAAGAGTATTACTAGGTGCGTTCATATAACCGCGTGTGTAAATGGATATAATTTTACACCTTATAAGTTTATATGCTATCATGAGTCACCCTAGTATTTTTATATTTTATACTGGAGTAAAAATAAGCACGCGATTTGCTCATTTTTTTTTTTTTTTGTTTGGGTTTAAGTTACTCCCGTACCGTGTCTAGGGAGGTCGATTATAAATCTAATTATTTGGCCCATTCAATGAATTAAAGCGCCATCACCAATTACGAGATTTTTCTCTATTTTATTTCTATACTTGGCGTAGCCATGTGTTTTTCATTCCGTTATGTATGTATGTATGTATTTATTTTTTTTTTTTTTTTATGTATGTATGTATGTATTTATTTGTTTATGTTCACTTATGTTCCGTTAGTTCACTTTTAATTATGAGAATTTTTTCTATTTTATTGTTTGTGTATTTTTTCCAACATGTGGCGTGTTGCCATGTGTCTTTTGTTCCGTTATGCTTATTTAAACTTGTTCCGTTATTTTTTCACTTCTTTTTTAATTTTATTTTGCCGTTATGTTGCGTCACGTCATTCGAATACTTCCTGTTGGGAGTGCAGAAGCTTTCCCTAACTCTAGTTTAGGGAAGCATTGCACATCCCAACTCCGCCAATTCATCAGAATGGAGTGCAGGTGCCACCCTTAGGTCCATTTTAGATTTCGGCTCAACGAATTCAAGCCCAAAATTATTTGGTTGAGCCGAGGCTTGCACTGCACTGCACTACCACTCCGATGAAAGGACAAGAACGGAATCGGTTTGCTCGTTATACTAATATATTTATTGCGTAACAAGATTAACAATAACAAAAACTTATTTCTAGGAAAGTTATCGAAATATAATATTGATTGTATGATATTAGGCGGTCAGCACAGTCATTAGGCTGATAGTAGGAAAAGGTTATAACAAGTATTTAATTAAACGCTTGACAGTTTCAATTCCAAACTTAGAAGTAAGCAAAAGTTAAAATGTTCTGATGAAGGAGCTATTCAATAATAATACTTCAATTTTTTTTAAAAATAATTAAGTTACCTTTTTTTAATGAAAATTTTTGAATTAATCAAAAAAAAAAAAAGAAAATGTTATTAAAAAAAATAAATTTTGTTGTATAAACATTTAAAATAAATAAATAATAATATTAAAAAAAAAAAGAAATTAAAATATTATAAGTAAGAAACATGTTAAAGTATTAACCTAAATAAAAAAAACAATACATAAATATAGACCCTACAATCGTCAAATTCGACATGTAAAAGAGCCGTAACACATAAAGTTTGCTTTATTATAGTGAAGGGTTTCTTTGGGTTACTACTGGACCCTGGATTGGAGAATTCTTTACTTCAGCCCACAACTATATTTGCCGCGTTTCTTACCTTGGACGCCTAACAACGCCATCATATAACAACAGAACGCCTTTTCGCTTTCCGGCCCAGGTGCTACCGCCGTCTTCCTCAAAACCCACCAGATGCTTTTAATATCAACAAGCCCCGCCGAAGTAATTTTTCATTTCGAGCACTTTGAAATAACTGTTCCTACTGGGTTTTGCAAAATATATCATATAAATATTTACACATAGCCATGATCACAACAAACCAGCTCAGCTGATTTTCCAATTCCCTCTCGCCTTTCGACGACCAAAACGATGCGTTAGAAAATTATTGCATTTCCTTTGTATTAATTTTTAAGTTTAATAGATTTTGTGTTAAATTATGTATCATCCTCATTAAGAATAACAAATAAATCAAATGTCACGCAGCGGTCAAGAAAATCGGATGTTTGTATGCGAGAACAATGAAGATTTCGATCGGATTGAGGTGATTACAACATCGACGACGTCATCGCGAAGTGAACTCTACGAACAACCAGAAAGCATCCCAAATCTTAGCAAAATGGGTAATGGCCAAAGACTAAAGATTATCGCAAGTGCCACCTTCACAGTGAGTCCAATTGATGACGTTCGAAATAAGCAAAGTGATTGTGGCGGCAGTCGTGATGGTACAGAGGAGCACTGCGGTGATGAATCCATTGAATTGATAAGAAATTTCGATGGTCTGCGCACCAAGCGTGCCACATCGCCATTCGCAGTGCTAATTAATAATTTTAGTCGTGCAGCAACACCAACAAATATGGTAAGTCATGCAAAGATGTTAAAAGGATTTAAAGTATGTCATTAGATGAGTAATACTCATACGCACACTCTGCTAATCTGTCTGTAGGTACGCCGCTGGTCATTAAATTTGGCACGCTTCGATCGAGATAAGCATAGTAGCTTACGCGAAAGAACAATCTATCGTATGCCTTCACGTAAATTTGTCGATGTTGATGGAAAATTGCTGCCAACTAGCGGAGCAGATGCTGAAAATGAAGTTGAGCTGTTGGCTCAAGAAATTGAACAGCATGATGGACTAATGCAAGATACAGCGCTAAGTCATCAGCATAGACTGTAAGTGACCAAGATGTTAAAAAATAAGTAAATGTAAGGCGCGATTACCTCCGAAGAGATTTAAGGCCGAGCTTCTCTTCCAATTTGCGTCGTGTTCCTTTTTAATTTCTCCTACAAATTGGCGGAACGGGACCTACTAGTTCTATGCCGACTTAGAACGGCATCTGCAAGGCAGATGAGGTTTCACTAAGAAGCTTTTCATGGCAGAAATACACTCGGAGTGCTTGCCAAACACTGCCGAGGGGCGACTCGGTTAGACAAATCGTCTTCTAAATGAAAAACCTTATTTTTAAAATTTTGATGTTGCTTTGCCCGGGGTGTGAACCCAGGGCATTCGGTGTGGTAGGCGGAGCACGCTACCATCACACCACGGCGGCGACAAGATATGTTGATAAAATAGCATATTGACTGACTGTCGCAACCAACGAAAACTAGCACGTTTTCAAACTGCCACTCAAGAATGAAACGTTTCATTACTCGCGTGGAAAACAGGCACAGTTCGTTATTCATACATTTAATAAAATAGGATTATGAAAATAGGATTTTAGATCTTGTTGTACTGATACCTTCTTAAAAAAGTAATGAATGAATAGAGCCAAAATAATGAATGGTCTCCGAGTGAGCTACAAGTAGTCCCAAAATATTATTAAAAGCAATCCCGGAATAACCAGGAATTCATTTCAGTAGTCACAAAATAATTACGAAATCCAATAATACCCGATCATAAAAGTGCTCCTCCCCCAGCGGGTTAAGGGGTCAGAATATATCCGCGGTAGGTATGCCTGTCGTAAGAGGCGACTAAAATACCATATTCAAGGGGCTGTGTAGCGCCACCCTTCAGGTTGCCAGCGCAATATACAGCTTCTCCAAACGCAATTGTCAACTTCACCTATCCGCGGCGATTCCTGTTTCACTAACAGACGAGGCTCTGGCGACCCCAAGCTCCTCATGGAACTTGGGGGTGGGGAGGAAGGGATGGCCTGAAGGTTTACTGTGGCCATATAAATCGTTCCCGAGATGGTCGGGCTAGCACCTTAATGGTGCTGTGTTACCGGAGCGTACCGGATCTGTATCCGGCAAAGGACCATCATATCTATAACACGGGATTCAAGGGGTTGTGTAGCGCAATATATAGCTTCTCCAACCCAATTGTCAACCTCACCTTCGAGCGGCGAATCCCGTTTCACTAACAGACGAGGCTCTGGCGACCCCAAGCTCCTCATGGAACTTGGGGGTGGGGAGGGAGGGATGGCCTGAAGGTTTAATGTGGCCATATAAATCGTTCCCGAGATGGTCGGGCCAGCACCTTAATGGTGCTGTGTTACCGGAGCGTGTCGGATCTGTATCCGACAAAGGACCATCACATCGATAACACTCCCCAAAGCTTTAGGGGAGTAACCTAATCGCTACAACAACAACAACAACATATCTATAACACTCCCCAAAGCCTTCGGGGAGCAACCTTATCGCTACAACAACAGCAGCAACAACATAAAAGTGCTCCGTAATGATCTCGAAACAGTTATAGTTAACCCAAAGAGGTCCCTGGAATACTCGTTCCGATACTACACGAAATAAATCCTTACTGTGTCTCAATGGAACGCGGCACTCTCAAGATTTCTTGGAGCTCAATCGATGTATATGAGTTTGTATGGGTCAAATGAACGAAAATTTATAGCGATTCAAAGATACTCCCCCATATATATGACTCAATGACTTGAAACCGTTAATCGAAGTTAAAAGTTATAACACATCAAAAAAAATATTAAAAATGACCTTTACCCGGGACCGGAGGGTACCCTATTGTACAAAGAAAATATAGCTAGGAGATCCTTCCAGAGTATCAGAATGCAGATAGTCAAAAAATCTGGACATCCAGACATCTCACACTTCAACAGTTGAGTGGAATATCACCCTAACCTCCGCAGCAGTTTCCAAGATTCCCTATCTCAGAAAACATTTCAAAAACGCTCTCTATATAAAAATGTAGACTGTATACTTATCTTACAAGTTTATACATATGACAGGTATGTAAGGGGCCAGAAGTGTTCGCATGCATTTTGACGCGCTCAATCCGAACACGGAATCAGAATTGGTCTAAGGCTTGGTTGGGCCCTAACTCAAAAAACATTCAATCGCAAGTGATTTTTTTGAGGTTAGAACCGGACTACGGACTGTTGGTGCAACTTCAAAAGCGGATTCGGTTTCAACGCATTAAAACGCATGGTAGTACCTAAGTCGCATTACCAGATCAGTTCACTTTTTTGTTTGGACGTGTAATCTATAATCCTGCATTTTTTCTGTAAAACCTTATATAAGCTTGAAAAGTAAAAAAAAAAATTACACAATTAAAATAAGCAAAGAAGATAGACCACGCCTACATTTTTACTTTTTTAATTTCTATCTTCAAAAGCCAATATCTTTATTTTGGAGGGCAACTTCGAACAACAGGGAAATTAGATTAGATTAGATTATTTATTTATTACGGCCAGAGGCCTAATTCGTAAATTAGAAAATATTACAGCTTTTTATCTTATAGCTAAGGTTTTACAATATTCATATAATTTTGTTTTAAATACTGTTATTTGGTTGCAACTTTTTATATCCATAGGCAGATCATTGTAACTTTTCAGATCCTTGTAGAAAATGTTCTGTTGATCAATTTCAGTTCTAAAAAACCGCAATTTGAAATTATGTTTGCTCCTCGTATTTATGTTGTGAGTTTGCTCAACTAATGCTATATTTTTATTTAAATACTCAGGTACATTTCCATGTTTGATATTAAATATAAATTTCATGGAGTGGAAAAAAATCTTTTGTTTCACACTTAACCAGTCTAAAGTCTTCAACATGTCAGCCGTTCGTGTATCTCTAGGTTTCTGAAGAATAAATCTCATGCATCTATTTTGAAGCTTTTGGAGCTTGTCTACTTCTTTATCCGATATTATGAATAGAATGGACGGGCAGTACACGAAGTGCGGTTCTATAACTGATTTATATAAGATTATTTTGTACTTTTTTGAATGAATTTAGTTGTTCTCTGCATCACTCCTATTTTATTAGCAACTTTTTTAATTGTATAATTTATATGATCTTCAAATTTGAGTTTATTATCAATTATTATTCCTAAGTATTTTATACTGTTAACTCTTTGTATGACTTCATCATTTATTTTTAGCTCGGCTGTATCATCCTCATTGATATTCGTCCTTGTTATTATATTTAGTTTTATTTATGTTAAGTTTCAGTCTATTACCACACAACCATTTATACAAGTTATTTAGTTCATGTTGCATTTTGGCAAGTGCAGTATTAATATTATTTTCACTTATCATAATTAATGCATCATCCGCAAAAATTCTAATTTCACAACCTTCGATAGCATTTACTATGTCATTTATGTATATAAGAAATAATATAGGTGCCAATACTGAGCATTGAAGTAACCCTATGGGTACCTCTAATTCATCCGACGTCACAGCATTTATAACTGTTTTCTGCTTTCTCTGCTTCAAATAGTTGCGGAACCATTTAAGTTCAACATCAGTTATGCCAATCCGCTGCATTTTTTTTATTAATATCTCTCTATCCACCGTTTCAAAAGCTCTTTTGAGGTCAAGGAAAACTGAAACCACTACTTTTTTGTTGTTTAGCTCTTCTTTCCAATCAGATATCACCAAGTTCAGCGCTGCCAGCAATTTTCTGATAAATTTATCGTCTTTCGCCAGATGTAACTAATTCGATACCAGGGACGGAAAATAATAATTATTTTTTTTGGAGTCGAAAAAGTCCTGGTCAAAAATTTGTTCTAGGTGATGTGTTTGAGTTCCCAGGTATCCCTATAGCAATATCATGTCGAATCATGCATCCTTTTTATTTTTCGAACTTTTTCCATAAAAGTGCATATATAAAAGTAAAATCTGTATTGTTATTATTTTAGTCCGATAGAACTAGTTAAACTCGGACTTTTGAAAATAAAAGTCCGGAAATAAAAGTTAAATCCAGACTTATTTTTTAAGGCCAAAATAAAAGTCCCGCTTGATAACAAAGAAACGACTTTTCCGAATTAAAAAAATTCATTGTTATCGGACTCAAAAAATAAAAATCCGAAAATAATTTTTATCTTGATCCAAATGTATCAAAAGTCCAAAATTAACAGTTTTGCATGGAATTATATTATAAAAGGAATAACAGTTTCGGCCCATGTTCGATACGCTTTGTGTTTACCAAGGTGACATAAATTATTTCACAAACAAAAAAACACTAACGGAATAACTGTAACGTTCCGAATTTCCCTTTATTTCAATAGTTTTTTAAAACTCTTTTTTCAATTAAAGGTTTTTTTTTCCTGAAGATATGGTGCATGGCCCAAATAAGGTTTTTTGTAAATATTGGACACGTGAGCAAATTCAATTACTCTTCTCTACTGTTAACCCAGCTTTTGCAAAACATTGGCGACGGTTTCTCTCTTCGCCCCAGAAATGGGTTTTTAGGTCTCAGTCCACTTTTTTCTAAGGATTTACTGACATCGTTATGAATCTTCTTTGCCAATTTCAACTTCCTAAAATAGCCTGTCGAATTATTTACTTTCGCGACCCAAAAATATCTTCTTCGGCACTTTTTTCTTATCGCTGTAGTTACTTTTATTCCCATCGAAATAGTTTCTAAATGCTGTGTCGCTTTCGTAATTAAATGTCGTTTCGCATTGGGGGAACAGTTCTTCCCTAAAGCTGATAATAATTTCAAATATCGGTAATATCTTCAGCGAGCATTTCTTCAGAAAAAAGTTGCTTTGGTTTATTATTTATTCGATTGCTGTACGGTGTAATATAAAAAAATCTTCGATCACGTGGTCAAAGCTAAACTATACGATCACGTTCAATCATATAGCTCTATACATCAACACGGATTTGTACCCTTGAGATCAACTTGCTCAAATCTGGTCTTAATTACAAAGAAAATAGTTAACGCCTTTGAGAGCCAAGCACAGTTAGATGTAGTTTACACTGAATTTTCTAAGGCATTCGACAAGGTAGACCACTCCATTCTCTTGGAAAAACTCAAAGCATTCGGTATTAACGGAAACCTTCTAGATTTTTTCTCAAGTTTTCTTATGGGACGAAAACTTTTCGTCCAAATGGAATCCGCTAGATCTCAAACTTACATACATGCTTGGTCAGGTATCCCCCAAGGTACACATCTTGGGCCTCTCCTGTTGTTGTTGTTGTAGCGATACGTATGCTCCCCGAAGGCTTTGGGGAGTGTTATCGATGTGATGGTCCTTTGCCGGATACAAATCCGGTACGCTCCGGTACCATAGCACCATTAAGGTGCTAGCCCGACCATCTCGGGAACGATTTATGTGGCCACATTATACCTTCAGGCCATTCCCTCCCTCCCTACCCCCAAGTTCCATGAGGAGCTTGGGGTCACCAGAGCCTCGTCTGTTAGTGAAACAGGATTCGCCGCGGATGGGTGAGGTTGACAATTGGGTTTGGAGAAGCTATATATTGCGCTGGCAACCTGAAAGGTTGCGCTACACAGCCCCTTGAATCTGGTATTTTAGTCGTCTCTTATGACAGGCATACCTACCGCGGGTATATTCTGATCCCCTAACCCGCTGGGGTTGGACCTCTCCTCTTTTTACTATTTATTAATGACCTTCCTGATCAATTTTCAACTGCGGATTGTAATATATTTGCGGATGATGTTAAATTATTCCTAAAAATTCAAAATACAATTGACTGTTCTAGTCTTCAGTCTGATCTCAATAATCTCTCTAATTGGTGTATATTAAATCATCTCCATCTAAATGTTAGTAAATGTTGCGTCATCTAAATGGACAAAAATTGTGCCGTAAAGATACTATTAAGGATCTAGGGGTTATTTTCGACTCTATCTTGACCTTTTCCAACCATCTAGACTATGTGGTGTCGAAGTCTTTTTCTATGATTGGTTTTATACGCAGAAACACTGTGGATTTTGTTGACCCACTTACTCTCAAAGCGCTGTATATATATTTAGTGCGTAGTCATTTGGACTATTGTTGTATAATTTGGAACCCTTACTATCAAAATCTTACTTCTATAATTGAAAAGGCGCAAAGGGTGTTCACTAGAATTTGCGTTCTCTGTCATGGCCTGATGGGCTTCCAAACTATATTGGCAGACGCAAGTTGCTAGTCTACAAAGTTTGGAAGAGAGAAGGGCTTATTTTTCTATTATTTTTGTGTATAATGTGATGGATTATAGAATCAACTGTGAACTCATTTCTAATTTAATACATGTTCACTCATCAAGTCTTAATTTAAGGACAACTCGTTTATTCGATGTAATTTTTCATGCAACCAATTATGGTTTCAATGAGCCACTCACAAGGTGCGTTCGAATATGCAATACATATGCTAAAAATTTGAATTTCAGTTTAGAGATAAGTAGCTTTAAGACTAGTCGCTTTATACTTTTTAATTAATGAGTCTGTTAGAACTATTCGGTAGACAATAATAAATAAATATATATATCGCTCATTTACTTCAATAGTGTCATAACTCAAAAAACACAATTTTCCAGGAAAGCCATTCAAAGATTTTAACTGCCATATGTTGCGCATATAAAGGCATATTTTCATTTTTATAGAACGTGGTAAATTTTTACCCGATCACAAAGATTTTTTTATACAACATAGATCATGATATTAGGTACGTTTATATGTTAATAACTCAAAAGTCGTGTTTTTTGAGTTATGACACTATTGAAGTAAATGAGCGATATAATGCATGGAACTCCCACATACATTGGTCAATTTCAAGCCTCAAAATCCCCCATGGGAGATCAAGAATACCTCATGCGACCTCACCATCGCCAGGTATACAAAGAGTAACACCCCAAAAGACGTATACGCTACAACAACAACAATGTATACGCATCCATCTTCCAAGAGCGTAAAATGCATTATGAAGCTAACAATTGGACCATTTGCTATACGGATGGCTCTAAAACCGATAACGGCCCAGCCAGCTATTCTGTGGTTGACACAACTGGCACCCTCCTCAGATTACAAACATTACCCGCCCCGCATAAGTCTTCACTGCAAAATCCGCTGCGATTCGATGTGCAATAATGATGGCATTACTAAATAATCACAAGACACTTATATGCACCGATAGTAAATCTGTCCTTAAAGCGGCTCAGAATCCCTCATCCAACTCCAACACAGTCAATCATATCCGAGACTTACTAATTGGGAACGAATCGACTATACGTTTGCTATGGATACCAGGTCACACAGGGATTCATGGGAACGAAATGGCCGATAATGCGGCTAGATCAGCAGCCACCGCACCTGTCACTTTGGACTATACTTTAAATAAGAAAGACATTACTTACTTACTTAATTGGCGCTTAACCGTCTAACCGGTTATGGCCGTCCAACAAGGCGCGCCAGTCGCTCCTTCGCTCCGCCAACCGGCGCCAATTGGTCACACCAAGGGAGTTTAAATTGTTTTCCACCTGGTCCTTCCAACGGAGTGGGGGCCGCCCTCTACCTCTGCTTCCATAGGCGGGTTCCGATAGAAACACTCTCTTGGCCGGAGCCAGCGCAGCCGCTGCGTTTTAATTCGCTAGACTATGTTGATGTCTGCGTATAGCTCGTACAGCTCATCATTAAATCTTCTTCGGTACTCGCCATCGCCAGCGCGTAGAGTCCATAAATCTTTCCCAAAGGCGCTTCATCTGCTGTTGTCATGGTCCATGGTACTTGTAGAGTATGATTTTCGTCCGCCGAGAGAGGACTTTACTTTTCAATTGTCTACCTAGTCCAAAGTAGCATTTATTGGCAAGATTGATTCTTCGCTGGATTTCAGTGCTGATGTTGTTGCTAGTGTTGATGCTGGTTCCCAAGAGAGACATGCAAGCGCCAAGAAGACACCAACTCCGTTCAAAATCGAAACATGACTGGCTTATTTATAATCACCACCACTACACGCTTGTCCATAGAGACTTCGCAGCCCCCCAATACCCATCTGGCCTATGGAAAAAGCAAATACAAAACTTTTCACGTTTACGACTGGGTCACACAGCTGTAACACACGAACACCTCTTGAAAGGCGAACCTCCGCCATCATGCCAACTATGTGGAGACAACCTCTCTCTACAACATATATTTTCACACTGGCCTGCTCTGGAAACAACCAGGAACCAATACTTCAACACCAATTGGATTGATCTCCTCAAGATACCTACTAAGGAGAACATACAAAAAATAAACAATTTCATCAACCACATCGGATCCCGTATCTAAACAAAACAATTCAATTTATCCTAGATTAATTATAATTTCTAGTTTTATAATAAACTTCACCTAAACATTATTAAATAGAGCTGATAGCCCTGGCAGCTAATGCTAATTCTGTGTTAGCCAATTAATTAATTTAATTAGTTAATAAATAATAATAATAATAATATTTCGCTTGTAATACAACTCGAACTCTCTCACATACAGGGAAACACTTCGTGCTTTACCGCAACCGCTTTATATGAAACGTTTACTTAAACAAAAACTAGCCATCACCATTGAGCAACAGGCCAGCGATAAGCAACGTTGCAGCTGGTGTCACATTGTCGCCAATGCGATCATAAGTATTTTGCTGAAAAGTTGTAAACTCTTTAATACTGTATGTCAAAGTTTGGAAATTTGGTATGATGAGCTGAAATCGATTGAAGGTCAATTTGGCTGCAATATCAGCTCCTTCTTCAAATTCTTACGTTGGCTACTCATGTTAAATATATTGCTGTTGACCTGTATTTCCCTATTCATTATATTTCCACAACTACTCTACAATATAGTTGCACCTGAGGTGCAGGGGCACAACAATACTACATTAGTAGTTCAACAAAAGTCGAGTCAGGCCAAAAGTGCTCGTGGATTTATAGTGAATCTGCTAACAGGGGAGGTGAGTGCATAGTTAGTGTATACATTCATTTTAAAAGCTTTAATTAATTCATTTCAGGGTTGGCTACAAAATTCGTTAATGTTTTATAGTGGCTACAGCAATGTAACGTTTCGTCTACATCCGAACCTTAATACATACAGCTTACCACATGCTTACTTTATGACGATGCTTGTGCTTTACTTGCTTATTTTTATTGTAATTTCCACCAAGTAAGTATTGGCAATGCGCAGTATTCATTGTAGAAAAAAAACCAATTCTGCGCCGAGAGACTCGTTCAATAGTAACAACTTCGCTCTGAATGCTGTAAGAAACTCGGTTCTGTTGTTGTTGTAGCGATAAGGTTGCTCCCTGAAGGCTTTGGGGAGTGTTATCGATGTGATGGCCCTCTACACAGCATCATTAAGGTGCTAGCCCGACCATCTCGGGAACGATTTATATGGCCACATTAAACCTTCAGGCCATCCCCCCCTCCCTCGCCAGAGCCTCGTCTGTTAGTGTAACAGGATTCGCCGCGAAAAGGTCAGGTTGCCAATTGCGTTTGGAGAAGCTGTATATTGCGCTGGCAACCTGAAGAGTTGCGCTACACAGCCCCTTGAATCTGGTATTTTAGTCGCCTCTTACGACAGGCATACCTATATATTCTGACCACCTAACCCGCTGGAGTTCTCGCTCTCTCCAGTGCATGGGTCAGACCACGCCATATATAACGGCTACAGTAACTGTCTCAACGCGCTAGATTTGAAATTTATTTTGAATAGGTACATACACCTGAGCTTCATCAGAGCAGAAATGCTTTAAAAGATGTACCTAGAAGATCCGAAGTATTGCTTGTGCATTGTGATTTTTCATTCTAGCCCCCTTTTGGAAGTCTAAAGATCAATACCCACTAAATATAACACTTGCATCTGCAAAAGTAAAGGCTAAACATTCAACTGTTCACCAGAAAGCTACGCAGGATGAACTCCTCTTAGCACGTTGAGAATTTGGTTCTCCAGATTAATGATTGATGCTAACACTCAAACCGCAACTACGTCTTTTTGATTTCTTTTGAATATCATCTTTAAAGAGGCAGCATAACTTCAACCTAAGCAAAATATTTTCTGTTTCTCACAATCATTTGCTGAGCGCATGGGTTCATTATACCTGTCGTCATGTTACCACTGTATATACTCTCTGCGGGTTAAGGGACTTAAAATATTTCCGTGGCATGTCTAAAAATCCACAGACCCAAACTTCTAGGATTGAAAAAAAGACGTTCCCGAGGCATTTGACCTATCAAGAGAAGGTGCCGTAAAACAATCTGCAACACTCCCCTTATCCTAAGGGAGTATTTTAGCGGTTACAACAATAACAACGACAACCCTTGTATATACTTAAGGGTTTGTTATCATAAGAAACCCGTAACTTCTTGTCGACCTATAATGTTTTATTACGAAACTGGTCTTAACCTTCAGCTCCGACCATGGCAATTCTCACTTGATTGAGACCTAAAGATTATTAAAAAGCAACTGTTCCCAGTTGGACCCACAGTTTTCATAAGCAATATCAACAATAATGATATTGTGATGAATATTAGCATCACTAAGTGATACTAACATCACTACGCACCTACATACAAGGCGACGGAGAGATACTCACAAGCGCATGTAGTCAGCGGCCGAAATGGTGCTCACATATACACACGCATATGGCTACAAACTACAAATATACATGTACATGGCTGGTAACCAAGCATGAAGTTCGCGAAATTGCTAGACTTTAGGAGAAATGGGTGAACGAGGAAACCGCAAGTATAAAATCAGCTCAAGCTGAGTAGTCAGTAATCAGTTTTGATTTAAGCGCGCTATTGGTTGTGAAGTATAAGTGTTATTGTGAAGTACTCTCAAAGCCGTCTAATAAAGACCATTTTGCATTATTGAATATTGGAGTTATTTATTCAACAGTTTAGCGATTCGAACGTTAGTAGAACGTTGCAAATAATCAGAATTTCCCTAAATTCGTTACAATATGAAAAATTACTCGCATCTTTTATATGTATCTCTTCTATCTTTCTTTAACTAGAATGGCTCGCGTATATCGCATTAGCTTCATACAAGCTGCTGGTAGTGCGCGAGGTATGTTGGCAGCCAGAACTTTTTGTGCATGGGATTTTGGTATCTCAAATAGAAAATCGGCTGAATTAAAGCATATTGCAATATTTGCCGAACTTAAAGCCGTACTTAATGAAAGGGCTGTGCCCAAGGAAACATTTACAGTTTGGTGGCGTATTTGGATTTTTTGTTCGCGCGCCTTCGCTCATTTTCTGGTGACGTCTATAATTGGTGGCGCGGGAATTTGTGTATGGATATTGTTGAAAGTGAGTGCAAAAGTAGCTTACTAAAATAATTTATAACTAATAAAGTATTTATTGAATTTTTTGGTTAGGAGCTTGATTCAACTGACGCTGAGAACGGCTGGAGAACTTTATCAACAGCCAGTATTCTTAATCTTACAATGCTTTTAATGCAATCATTTTTGTCATGGATTTCAAGGTAAAAAAAAAAATATACAAATTTATGTTGGTAATATTTTACATTTTTAAATATGGGTATAAGGCATATATCTGTGGTCACAAGGCTTAACAGCACAAGTCCACATTTTTGGTCAAATTAAGCTATTATCATGTTTGAATTCTCCTTATTCGAATTCATATTATGTCAAAATTTTGTGAAGATCACTCCAATAGTTAACGAGATATTAAGAAAAGGCAAACAGCTCAAGTCAAATTTATTGCAGTTTGCATAGGGAATAACAACACATCACAGTTCTCTAATATCAGGTGATTCTCGCTTCACTTGTGTTCATGTGTCCAATTGGAATTCAGCAAGCGAAGCTGTTGGTTGTTAATCTTTTGTGTGCGGAAAAACAGCATATCTAACTTGTGCTTTTATTCCATAATAAGTTTGTTGTTCGAAAACGTACATAAGTATACTTGTAATGTTTTATTCAATATATGTTCCTTCCAATGCGTATCATTACTTAACTTATGCCTTTGTTCTATGCTTTATTTCCTATTATTTGTAAACATAATAAGAGATATGTTATTTTTCCAAGACGACTTATTTGTGTCAAATAAAATAACTTGACTTACTTTTTTATTCCAACTGCTAGCTTCGAGAAATCGTTAAATAGTGTCTTTATTGTAATACATATTTACATAACTTAAAGTTAATAAACAATGGAAGACAGAGGTAGGTTAAAGTTTATCCAACTTCCATATTGCATTAAATAGGTTTTCTTTCGTTATGACACATCTTTGTCTCATTAAAGGTCCAGAATTTCGTGAGCTATATCAATGGTCCTTCCAAGAAGGATCCCTACAGCCATAGGCGATACATTTTTTTAAAATAAGTTTTATGCTCCCCTTGTACCGAATGAAACATCTTGTAATGCTAATTGCGAAATTCAACATGTTAAAAATAATTTAGCAAAATCGATCTCAACCGATATCAATACTACCTCTCCACAGTTATTCGAGATAGACTTTAGCAGCGACGATTCTATAAAAGATCCAGACTATATCCTTTCAAGTGTGACCACGGAATCAGAAAAAGATATTTATGGCAATATCCAAAATTTTAATCAACCATCTGCAAATAGTACGAAAAAATACAGAAAACTGAACAGAAATTTAGGAAGATCATATGTGACAAAAAAAGGAAAACTGATTGCTGATCGTAAGTGCATACCTCTAGACAGTTGCCGAAAAAAATGTGCTCTTAAAAGTGTGCTCCAAAATCTCCATTGAGCGATAAAAGTAGTAATCAGTTCCAAAAAACTAACTAAACGAACCACAACTCGAAACTATTAAGGAGCATATTAATAGTTTTACTGCCTACGAAAGCCATTATTGTCGGCGTGATTCAAGTGCAAAATATTTAAATTCCGATTAACAAAAATGTACAGTCTGTACTGCAAAGATGTTGAAACTCCTGTTAGCTTATCAAAATATTCAGAAATATTCCACACAATGAGCTCAAAATTCAAACAACCGAAACTTGATACTTGTAAATGCGGTTACTTTAAATCCCAAATGGACCACATCAATAAGCATACGTCAGAATATAAAACACTGACTGAAAAACAGGCAATGCATCACAAAGATTAGGATAGAGCATATAAATCTAAGAATTTTTAAAAAGATCAGGCTGGGAAGCACAAAAATGTAAAGAAAATGTAATGAAAACCTCCATTTGCTACTATAAGAGGCAATTGAATACTTAAAATCTTACCATATATGATTGTGAAACGAATAAAGCCTTTTGCTATATGTGGCTTGAAGGAGTTGGCCAGCGATGTGCTAACGAAATATCTTCACGTATTTTTCAACATTTAAATTCCTTGTCCGCAGTTAAACATGTTGACTCTATCATTTTCTACAGCGATTCATGCGTCAGCCAAAATAAGAACTCATTCTATCTATGTTCATAGCTTTCTTAGAGAGCAATCATAATATTAAAATGATTGAGCATAAGTTCCTTGAGCCAGGGCATACACATATGGAGTGTGATGTGGCTCACGCCCTTATCGAACGAAACAAGAAGAATTGGTATCAATTTGTACTTCCAGTTGGTAACAGGAATACATATGAAGTAATTGAAATTGATAACAAATTTTACAATTTTGGCCCAATTGCTAAAAGTAAATTGAATTAGAGAAAAGTTAATAAAGATGGAGAGAAGTTTACGTATTTTGATGTGAAGTGGCCCTGCTAAACTCAAAATCGGTTTTGTTGTGTAAAATACTAAACTTCTCTGGATAATACACAGCCTTTAAGGACACTTAATGTTGCGAAGCGTGGTGTCAGTTCTTTAACAATTGGGGACCAATATAAAATTTTAACAACTCTTATATCTAAAGAGAAAAAGGAAGACTTGTTAAGCATTTTGAACTTAATCGATCCCATGTTCCATAATTTTTACAAAAATCTGAACTAGGGGAAATATATGGAATACTGATCCAAATATTGTCGATGTCTCTACATCTACTGAAAATATTGAGAACGATACCTCTCAATAGGATATGATGTTATCATTATGTCAAATTGTTCAAATTCCTTTCAGATTCTTTACTTTCGCATTGCATTATTTTTTTACTACTATCTAATTTTCTTATGATAAAATTGCTTGAAGTTCCTATGTTTCATTCTTATTTTTCGCATTACATTATTTACATACATTTACAAAAGGTTAATTTAATGAAATAAATGCACTTAACTGAGTTCAATAATATGACGACAGTCACACAGACAGTATTCTTATACTAACAAGTAAGGAAGGTTAAGTTCGGGTGTAACCGAACATTACATACTCAGTTGAGAGCTATGGTGACAACATAAGGGAAAATAGCCATGTAGGAAAATGAACCGAGGGAAACCCTGGAATGTGTTTGTATGACATGTGTATCAAATGAAAGGCATTAAAGAGTATTTTATGAGGGAGTGGGCCATAGTTCTATAGGTGGACGCCATTTAGGGATATCGCCATAAAGGTGGATCAGGGTTGACTCTAGAATTTGTTTGTACAATATGGGTATCAAAAGAAAGGTGTTAATGAGTTAAGGGAGTAATCCTTAGTTCCATAGGTGGACGCCGTTTCGAGATATCGCCATAAAGGTGGACCAGGGGTGACCCTAGAATTTGTTTGTACAATATGGGTATCAAAAGAAAGGTGTTAATGAGTATTTTAAAAGGGAGTGATCCTTAGTTCCATAGGTGGACGCCGTTTCGAGATATCGCCATAAAGGTGGACCAGGGGTGACCCTAGAATATGTTTGTACAATATGGGTATCAAACGAAAGGTGTTAATGAGTATTTTAAAAGGGAGTGGTGGTAGTTGTATAAGTGGTCGCCTTTTCGAGATATCGCCATAAAGGTGGACCAGGGGTGACTCTAGAATTTGTTTGTACGATATGGGTATCAAATGAAAGGTGTTAATGAGTATTTTAAAAGGGAGTGGGCCTTAGTCCCATAGGTGGATGCCTTTTCGAGATATCGCCATAAAGGTGGGCCAGGGGTGACTCTAAAATTTTTTTGTACGATATGGGTATCAAATGAAAGGTGTTAATGAGTATTTTAAAAAGGAGTGGGCCTTAGTTCTATATGTGGACGCCTTTTCGAGATATCGCCATAAACGTGGACCAGGGGTGACTCTAGAATGTGTTTGTACGATATGGGTATCAAATTAAAGGTATTAATGAGGGTTTTAAAAGGGAGTGGCCCTTAGTTGTATATGTGAAGGCGTTTTCGAGATATCGACCAAAATGTGGACCAGGGTGATCCAGAACTTCATCTGTCGGGTACCGCTAATTTATTTATATATATAATACCACGAACAGTATTCCTTCCAAGATTCCAAGGGCTTTTGATTTCGCCCTGCAAAACTTTTTCATTTTCTTCTACTTAATATGGTAGTTGTCACACCCATTTTACCAAGTTTTTTTCTAAAGTTATATTTTGCGTCAATAGACCAATACAATTACCATGTTTCATCCCTTTTTTCGTATTTGGTATATAATTATGGCATTTTTTTCATTTTTCGTGATTTTCGATATCGAAAAAGTGGGCGTGGTCATAGTCGGATTTCGGCCATTTTTTACACCAATACAAAGTGAGTTCAGATAAGTACGTGAACTGAGTTTAGTAAAGATATATCGATTTTTGCTCAAGCTATCGTGTTAAAGGCCGAGCAGAAGAACAGACGGACTGTGTATAAAAACTGGGCGTGACTTCAACCGATTTCGCCCTTTTTCACAGAAATAAGTTATCGTCCCAGAATCTAAGCCTCTACCAAATTTCACATGGATTGGTAAATTTTTGTTCGACTTATGGCATTAAAAGTATCCTCGACAAATTAAATGAAAAAGGGCGGAGCCACGCCCATTTTGAAATTTTCTTTTATTTTTGTATTTTGTTGCACCATATCATTACTGGAGTTGAATGTTGGCATAATTTACTTATATACTGTAAAGATATTAACTTTTCTTTTAAAATTTGAATTAAAAAAAAAATTTTTTTTAAAAGTGGGCGTGGTCGTTCTCAGATTTTGCTAATTTTTAGTAAGCAGTCATAGAGTAATAAGAGTAACGTTCCTGCCAAATTTCATCATGATATCTTCAACGACTGCCAAATAACAGCTTGTAAAACTTCTAAATTACCTTCTTTTAAAAGTGGGCGGTGCCACGCCCATTGTCCAAAATTTTACCATTTTTCTATTCTGCGTCATAAGTTCAACTTACTTACCAAGTTTCATCGCTTAATCCGTATTTGGTAATGAATTATCGCACTTTTTCGATTTTTCGAAATTTTCGATATCGAAAAAGTGGGCGTGGTTATAGTCCGATATCATTCATTTTAAATAGCGATCTGAGATGAGTGCCCATGAACCTACATACCAAATTTCATCAAGATACCTCAAAATTTACTCAAGTTATCGTGTTAACGGACAGACGGACGGACGGACGGACATGGCTCAATCGAATTTTTTTTCGATACTGATGATTTTGATATATGGAAGTCTATATCTATCTCGATTCCTTTATACCTGTACAACCAACCGTTATCCAATCAAAGTTAATATACTCTGTGAGCTCTGCTCAACTGAGTATAAAAACATTGGCGCATAATCATAGTCAAAATAAAATGGGTTTTAAATTTAGCTTCAGCTTTTTTGAGAGATAGCTCATAGAAAATTGTGTCAAAAAGCTGCAACTAAATTTGAATTCTATTTTATTTTGACTATGATTATGCGCCATTATATTTATTGTTACGGCTTATCGGAATAACTTGAATTGTGTCAACAGATGGTAAGACTGTTAGTTCGGAATAATAGCATAAGTTTACTTACGTCTTTCGTCTATGTCAAATTATTTTTAGGAAAAAAGGTATAAATTACGTTTTTAAGCGTATTTGGAAAACTAATAGTATTTATGTAAGTTACCTGCCAGCATAAGATGCATATAATATCAAAGATATTCCAAAAAAAGTTTGTTCTATTCCCTCGAAAACTTTTTTCAGATTATAATTTAAATCTTTAAAATGCTCTCCTGAAAAACGCAAAAAACCCACTTGTGCTGCTAAGCCGTCACAACGCAGATATGCAATACTCCTTCCTATATTGCTACTACAGGCTAGGTACACTCACAAACATCAGAATGCCGATATATTGATTTTTAAATGTTTTTGTTTTTGTATTCAATAATCGAATGTACCTAAATTTAAATTTTTTACAATCACAAAACTCATTGCGAGCATTTTGTATTAGCAATATAGGAGTATTACATACATGGTATAAGGACTGTCCTTATAAATCAAGTTATCGATTTTTACCCAAGTTCACTCTAGGGTCTAAAATACCACACATACATTTTGAGGTTAAAAATAAGATGTCTCTATGGAGACTCAAAAAATCAAAATTTATTTTTTGGTTTCTGTTTGTGTAGTATATTTGTCCTTGGTATTTCTGTTTGAGGGGGGAGACTCGAAAAAATGGGTAATTTGATTCATAAGGACCAGCCTAATGGATATATGCCATACTTATTGCATTTCAACATGGCTTTATCTGAATGTGTTCAATCATCGCAGGAGCACGGGTTTGAATCCCACTCACGGCAAAAAGACTTTGAACATATTTCACGGTATGGGCGAAAGAAATGTCACCTTTTCCGTCCTGGGGCTGTATGCAGTAAGTGTGAGTTTTGAAATGTACACTTTTCTTGCAAATTATATGAAATTATATGAAGAAAAAGTGTATATTTTGAAACTCACACTTACTGCATCTACCCCCTGATGTCGCGTTGTTTAAATTTTTCCCAAATAAATTAAAAATTTCAAAATGTCTTAAAAAGATCAATAAGGGTACTTCCCGCTTAGCAACACAAAAGGAAGATATTTAAAAAAATTAAACGCACTATCGGCGGCCGCCGTTGTGTGGTGGTAGCGTACTCCGCTTATCACGCCGAATATCCTGGGTTCAGGCCCCGGGCAAAGCAACATCAAAATTTAGAAATTAGTTTCTTCAATTAGTACAAAGTTTTTCTAAGCGGGGTTGTTGTTGTTGTTGTTGTAGCGATAAGGACACTCCCCGAAGGCCTTGGGGAGTCGATAATTCTGGTGTTGGTAAAGTCAGCTGCGTGGCCACTACTTAAAATGTGTTGAGACAAGGCTGTGCTTTGTTTTTGCTTTTTTATATCCGATTCGTGTTCGGCTAAGCGGGCGCCTAATGCTCTTTTTGTTGTTCCGATATACACTTTATCACAGCGTTCGTTGTCGTTACCCTTGAATTTTATTTAATAAACAACGTTGCTTTGTTGTTGTTTTTCTATTAGGCTTTTCGTTTTCGTAAAAATGCTGGATATTGTTGCATCCGATTTGTATGCAAGCGTAATATTTTGTTGTTTTAATATTTTTTGATCAAAGTTCTCGCTGAGTTTTGGTATGTATGTGACGCTGTAATATTTTTTTGGCGCATTAGATGTTTCTGGAGAAGACCCCGAGAGGGTCCCCAAAACCATCCCGAAATGATCCCGAGGGAGTCCCAAAAAGGTCACGGAATGACCCCGAGGTACTCTCCTAAACCATGCCAAAATGACCTCCAAAAGACCCCAAGGGAGTCGCAAACGCCATCCCGAAATGACCCCAAAACCCTAGGAGGATCGCGAGGGAGCTCCTGGAATGGGCCCCAATAGACCTCGGGTGTCCCCAAGGTGTCCCAGAAATTACCCCCAAACGGCCCCCCAAAAAACCCCGCGATTTTCTTATTTTTGAATAACTGAATAAAAACTAAAATTTTATTGTTATTCCATATTTTGTAAATAATGAATAATAACTCAACTCTTTATTCAAAATTTGCAAAAATAAGAATATTTTGAATAACGAGAAAATGTTATTCATTATTCAAGAAATGCTTGAATAAAAAATATCATGTTATTCATCACTCAAGTTTTCTTGAATAATGAATAAAAATTTATTTTTTATTTTTTTGTCAATGGTTATTCAAATTTGTTGATAACGCCCATCCCTGATTTGAACTGATCGAAAAAATTACAAAAAAGTTTTAAGTTAAACGGGTTTATTGAAAACAATACTTACATGAAGTAATAATAATACTAAAAGCTAGAAAATAATTAGGTAGATCCTAGGTACTAGTCATCACACTCCCCATCAATCTAGGGCGTTGATCAGACAATTAAATAAAAGCGTTGGTTGCGTGAAATTTCTAAAAATGTGAGGCGTAGCATAACCTGATTAAGGTTCAGTTGGTCTTATATATGACTATCAATAGAAATTTGACGCGTCCAACGTCTCCAATTTGTTACAATCCCTCAATACATAATCCTTCCAAAGACTTTACTCGACTCTGCGCCACGTATGCTTGTCCCTCCTCCAACTCCAAAATATTTTGATGTCACTTCTACCGGACTGTATGTAATATTTGTTCCAAATATGAGCCAAATCGGACATCATAGGTCGCTTTCTATTCATGTATGTATTATGTGTTCCAAATATGGACCAAATCGGACCACAAATACGTTTTTTTGAATATCTCGATCTTTGCGCCACCTAGCGGCGATTTTTTTCATAGGCCGCTTTCTATTCTTGTATGTATTATGTGTTCCAAATATGGACCAAATCGGACCACAAATACGATTTTGGTGAATGTCTCGATCCTTGCGCCACCTAGCGGCGGTTTTCATAGGTCGCTTTCTATTCTTGTATGTATTATGTGTTCCAAATATGAGCCAAATCGGACCACAAATACGATTTTTGTGAATATCTCGATCCTTGCGCCACCCATGGTCGATTTTTTTTTCATAGGTCGCTTTCTATTCTTGTATGTATTAAAAAAAAATAAAATACATGTAAGGCCCGATAACCTCCGAAGAGATCTGAGGCCGAGCTTCTCTTCCAATTTGCGTCGTGCTCCTTTTGATTTTCCCTACAAATTGGCCGGACGGGACCTACATGTTTTATGCCGACTCCGAACGGCATCTGCACTGAGAGCTTTTCATGGCAGAAATACACTCGGAGCGCTTGCCAAACACTGCCGAGGGGCGACCCCGCTTAGAAAAATTTTCTTCTAATTGAAAAACTTTATTTCTAAAATTTTGATGTTGCCTTACCCGGGGTGTGAACCCAGGGCATACGTTGTGGTAGGCGGAGCACGCTACCATCACACCACGGTGGCTTGTATGTATTATGTGGTCCAAATATGAGCCAAATCGGACCACAAATACGATTTGTGTGAATATCTCGATCCTTGCGCCAGCTAGCGGCGATTTTTTCCTATTATTGCATTGTCATCGGGTTCTGAACTATACTCCAAGTTTCAAGCTTGTATCTTATCGGGAAGTTACTTAAATTTCAATTACAAAAAAGTGCGGTCCAACCAGCCTGTCAAATCAACCTAAATAAAACCGTTTAAAAAAAGTTCATTTTTACTTTTATAAGTTTTTAATACAATAAATAAATAAAAATTGATATTAGGATGGATCCAATTAAGATTTTCGTATTCCTTTTCAGAATGGAAGATTATCGCTCCGCTCGCCGTACACTGCACATAGCTTTGCTGCGCAGTTTCATGTTGGAAGCTGTCATTATTAGCGTGCTGGTATATTTTTTGTTAACGAAAGAGTATAGCCAAGTGAGTGCTGAATAAAGCTACAAAAAAATTAACTGCTAATAAAACAAAATATTTTTATAGTGCTGGGAGACACATATTGGCCAAGAGTTATATCGTTTTATTATAATAGATACATTTATTTGTTTACTCATTATACCGTTGCTCTGTGTGGCACGTTCCCTGCTGTCACAGTAAGTTATTGTTGTTATTATTTTTTATGAATTCAGCTAATTGCTAATTTTATTTGCAGATATTATTTGCCTTGGCTTGGTGGCGCAGAGTTTGATATATCACAAAAAAGTTTGGGTCTCGTTTACAATCAAACTTTGCTATGGTTGGGTTTATTATTCGCGCCGCTTCTTGTTGCAATCATCGTTTGTAAAATGCTCCTACAATTTTATATCAATAAGGCGCTCTTGTTGTATTTATGTAAACCATGCTGTCACATATGGCGTTCGGCGCAGACGCAAACGCTTTATTTGGTTTTTACTTTTGTATCGCTATTGGGTGTGATCTTGACATTGGGTTACATTATGACACAGTATGTATCAATAATTATACTACACGAGAATCACTTTTTTCACGGTATTGGACCAAACTAGCTTTTCTGTAAAGATTTATCTCTAAGCAAAAAGCCTTCAAACTTAGATACTGGCTTTGTGACACTCTTAGTTTTATGCATTTTGATGCCCTGAGTCAATCATTATTTTTTGGGTTTTTCTTTTTTTTGAAGTTAGACCCGCCCCCAAATTTCAACCTTCGCTAACGCTAAAGCTCCATCGCCAAAAATCTCTACAACAGTATCAAGTGCGCAGAAAAGTATGCAACATTTAGTACCATATGATTACAAAGAATGATAGCCAAAAGGGCTAATTAAACTTCCTTAACCCTAACGCCATAGTCGTAACCATACCCATATCTATAACCACCTCCAATGTGATCGATTAATGGTGCCTTAACCTAAAAATCATGAAAATTTCATAAAAATGAAGAAAACGCAAAAAATTACAAACATATTCCACAAAAAATAAGTCTCTTAGTCATAACGTATCCAAAACAATGCATAAAATCTACAAAATGTTATTAAATTCACCAACTCAAATATTTTTAGGTTATGGATATGGCGAAAAACTAAAAACCAATTGGTTGGCTATGATATAGTTATGGCGTCAGCGTTATGGCATGGCACCATTAATCGATCACATTGATTTCCATAAGGTAGGTTCGATCAGCTGCTTTATCTGGTTATGGTTTTATGGTTATAGGTCACCATTAATTGTCCCTTAACTTTAATACTCTTACATGGGACTTGGACTGGGCGGTTATTCCATATGACCGTATGGCACTAAATTATGCTTACTTTTCTGCGCACTTGATACTATTTTAGATATTTTTAGCGATGGAGTTTTAACGTTATCGAGTGTTGGAATTTGGAAGCTGGTATGGAAATTTTAGTGGAGCTTTTGGATTTACATTTTCGCATTACCCGAGATGCGCTTACTTTTTTATTAAGCTTGTCGCCTCTGATGAATCGACCATTCTTTATGATGTGCTAAACCCGACTCCGCTATAATAATCGATGACCCGTAGTTCTTACGTAAAAAAACGAAAAAATTTCACAGATATGTGAGCGTTTTTTGAGGGTAGGGCCGAACCTGCACCAACTATGCCATACCTAATAGCAGATTCGGACTCAAGGCATGAAATCATCATACTTCCATGCAATACGTGTGTCCCATTACCAGATCAGCGAACTTTTTTAGTGGCTGTTTTATATAGTTTTTATTTTTTTTTTCGAAGATCTCCCAATAATAATCTGGTTTATATGCAAAATAAATACATTTCCTAAGATTTGGTCCAATTTCGAACTTCGAAAGCCAATATCAATGTTTTGAGGGTAGACTTCGAAAAACGGGGAATTTACTTTTTTTTTTGCTTATGGTTCGATCTCTTCAAAAAAAATTGGTTTGGTTCAGTCCTAAACACTCTCATCTCACTTTTCTTCCAGACTACCAATGAGTTCGCATTGCGGTCCCTTTCGCGATTCTGGTTATATGTTTAAAATATTTATAGATGGCGTACTAAAATTGCGTCAAAATGAAATATTATGGCGTTTGCTCACTTTACTTATACGTCCCGCAGCTGTTGGTATAATGTTAGTTATAATGACGGCTTTGGTTTATTATTTACGCGCCAAATCTCGTGCACGTCGTCTCATGGTAAAGTTGTTGAAGGAAATGATTTATCTGGAAGCTAAAGATAAGGAATTCTTGCTAAATCGTATTATGAATATTACAAAAAACCGTGATCAGTCATCTTACGATGTCAGATCAAATGGATCGAAATCGGTGCGCCCTACCAGCCCTCGACTCGCTGACATAATTATACAAAACGAAATGAGCACATCCAGTCCATCGTGTACCTATACCAAGTGTGTTCACTAAGCGATAAACGTCAAAACTACAAACAGCCTCGCTCACCTGATGGAAATCTCAGGTCTAGAGTCGCATTTTTGGTCTCAACGACAACATTTTTGACTACCAATCGTATGGACTTTCTCAATTTTTCAATCATTCGGAGCATTCGGTAATGGTATCCATTTTGAATTCGCTGTCATTCCGAATCCAGCGAGTGCCTGTCAGAATGCTTGACAGATAAGTCAACACACTTGTACTTGTACACTATGATCCAGTCGGAATGCGTCTTCGCTTAGTGATGGTCTTATACTACGTAGTCCAAATAGTTAGTTAATTTGGGTTTGTATGTATTTATTGAAAAAAATAATGGTTAGAAGGGCGACTCATGAAAGCATATAAACTTATAAGGTGTAAAATTATATACATTTACACACGCTGTTATATGAACGCACCTAGAAATACTCTTGATAAACTTGATTGTTTATCAGCTGTATTATTGCCAAACAAAAATTTTTTCATTGTTATACAAATTAAAAAATGCCAAGATTAAGTGAAAAATCAAAACTAAAACGTCCTTACTAAGATATTCTTGTAAATGACTTGCTGATGTTGGAGATTTCTGATGAAAATGCCTGCTGTAATGTCTGCAAGGTTGCATTCCTTTGAGTTTACCGCGTTTACACAATGAAATGTGCGCGTAAATTTATACAAATTGTGTAAATGATTTTTCATACAAAATTTGACAGCTCGTTTACGCACTAGATAAATCAGGACGCTTAACCAACGAACCGATATCATTTCGTTACGATAATTAACGTTAATAAACGAAACAAAGTCATTTCGATTCGTTTATTAACGTTAAGAACGTCAAATTAACGAAATGATTTCGTTTCGTTTTCTGCCATATCAAAACGAAGTCAAATCGTTTATGTTGATTATTAATTTCAAGCTATTCTGGCAAAGTTGATTGATGGCGGAGTCATTAAAGGTGAAAGCATTATCCAAGCTGATTGCAACGTTTCTCATGAATTTTGACAGTACGAACATTTCTCAGAGTATTTTGACATTACCACCAACGAATTACACGAACAAATTACATGGAGTTTGTGTGTGTACGTCCGCTCGCTGTTGCCACCTTACGGCTTCACCATGGCTATAGCATTGCCAGCACAATTCAAACATAAAGTATCACGTTTTTGTTAACGTTTTTAACGTTAACGAAAGCTTTTCGTTTCGGTTAAAAACGAGATACAATTTATCTTGATAATTTCTTTATCGATAATATTTCGAAGTGTTTCAACGGAAACGGTGGAATTTTTTTGATAAACGATTAGCTTAACTTTAAGGTGCATCCCTGAGATAAATGTATACGTTTACACACTTTATAAGCACTTTATAAGGCATTTATACGGTTACATGAGTCCCCCTAGATTTATTATTATATTAGTAAAATAATTTATTTTTGAACAAATTCGAGACACATATGATTTTAGTTAAAATACTTAAATAATAGTAAATAATTATATGATATTAATTCATTGTAATTGCACAGCATAAAATATACAAATTGTTTGTGTAGTTAGATATGAATGTGGTGCTCAAATGACAGGCCAAATGTTGTGTACTCCTGTTGGAACTGATTGCCTTCTAGTATATACATTTTAGATAAAATATACTGAAAATTTATTATATTTTTACATATATTTATATATAGAGGAAATAAGTATGTAAGTTCTTGTACGTATTTAAAAAAATATATAAAGATCATTTAATAAAATATAACGAAATTTACATTTTAGATAATCAAAACAATTTGTTACGTTACTTGAATCAGCCTAAGTTTCCAATATCCGTGATAAAGGCGCCACTGCTCGTTTAATTTATTGTAACGAATTTACTGAAACCCCGCTTATTTTACACCTTCTACTAACGTTCGTATCGCTAAACTGTTGAATAATTAACTCCAATATTCAATAATGCAAAATGGTCTTCATTAGACTACTTTGAAAATACCTCACAATAACACTTATACTTCGCAACTGATAGCGTGCTTAAATCAAACTGATTGCTGCTTACTCAGCTTTTGCTCCTTTTATACTCTCTGCTGTGTCGTTCGCATATTTCTAGGCGTTTCTTCTTCTAGAATTTACTACTTCTTTACCAGCTATAAACTCACCAGCTATAAACTAGAGATGCACGTTTATAGCTTCTCGCATAGCCATATGCGCGTGTATATGTGAGTGATACTTCCACCGATGATTGCATACTTTTGTTAGTATCTCAGATATATGCATGTGTTTGTGCATATCTCTCCGATTCTTGTATGTACATATGTGTAGACATAATTATTGATTTGTTTATGTAGATACAAGTGGCTTAGAGATGTTAGTGTGCCTTAGTGTTGCTAATATTCGTTACATAATCTATAAAGATCCAGCAATCCGCCAACCGTCTCTGTCCACTTAATCGAGGTCTGTTTCCCCTTTTTCTACTACTGCCAAACTTAAGTGTCGAAAGAAATACTCTTTGGGTAAGGGCGCCTTCACCATTTCACAAAATAAACACCCAAAATTTTATTCGCCGCATAAGAACAAAAAAAAAAAAAATAAACTAATACTTTGTGCGATTTATCTCTGAGGGGATTAAGGCCAGCTTCTCTTCCAATTTGTGTCGTTCTTTTTAATATTTTCTACAAATTAGGGGAAGGTACCTCATGTTTTATGGCGACTTCGAACGGCAACTGCAAAGCAAAATGGTGTTTGCCAAGCCACTGACGAGGCGCGACTCCGCTTAGAAACCTTTTTTTCTAAAATTGTTGACGTTCTTTTCCCCGGGACATGAACCCAGGGCTTTCGGTGTGGTAGGCGCAGCCTGCTACCATCACATTACGGCTGACCCATGAACATATTGCATTCATATTCGAGGGTTCAGGGGCCTTATTATATAACTCGATTTATACAATTTGACAGCTTTCGAATAGATTTTCCTTTCGAGTCAAGTTACAGAATAAGGCCGCAGGCTTCATGCCCCTGCTCAGGCGCCAGGCTGCTACTGTGGTATAAAGTTATTGTGTATATAAGGTTAATGCCGAATTTTTGGGTTGAAATCACGGAACAGGTAAGCTCCGAAATATGATAGAAAAAATTTTCATAAAATAGTCGCTTCTCGGTAGTGCCATGTAACAGGTTCTCCGAATGTGTTTCTGCCTTGAAAAGTTGTATAATCATATTTCGTAGCATATGTCGTTTGAAGTTGGGTAAAAACACGTAAATGCAACCTCTTTGTTAGTAGAGCCAAAGAGGATAAATATAATAAGAGACGTCGCTCGTTACTTTGTATCCATTTGCATAATGTTTTCGTTATGGTAGTCGCAGTTTTTTTTTTTTTGGGCGAGATGTGCATAAATGTCTTCTATACATTTTCGTGGGGTATTTGTGTTTATTTTTCCAACCGTATTTAATTAATTAATTAATTCTCTTTGGAAAAATCACATTTGCATAAGGTAGGCACCTGGTCGGCATGGATAAATGCGAGACGATTAAAAATGTCCCTCTTAGAAAACATTAGGCATCAATTTTTTTAATTTCCAGCGAGTTACTCGCCACTCGTAGCGGACTGGTGGCTCTGCCCAATCACGCAATCCATCGTAGACGTTTTTTCGGGAAAGTTACGAAATTGCTATCATGTAATTCGACCGTGTTTCCGAACGTCTCCGAAAGTAAATAAGTCAAGGGCGAATTAATGGTGACTTATAACCATAAAACCATAACCAGATAAAACAGCTGATCGAACCTACCTTATGGAAATCAATGTAATCGATTAATGGTGCCATACCCTAACGCTAACTCGATTAAATTGATATCCAAAGGGTAGGTGTGATCAGCTGTTTTATCTGGTTATGGCTTTTTAATGGTGACTTATAACCATAAAGCCATAACCAGATAAAACAGCTGATCGAACCTACCTTATGAAAATCAATGTAATCGGTTAATGGTGCCATACCATAACGCTAACTGGACTACATTGATTTCCATAAGGTAGGTGTGATCAGCTGTTTTATCTGGTTATGGCTTTATGGTTATAAGTTACCACTAATTCGCCCTTAAATTCGAATTTCGTACAGTGGCATCACTGAATTCACTCGGAACGTAAAATTTTGACGTTTATTTGAAATTTTCTACGACAAGTTCTTGCCAACGGAGAAAAAATACGAAACGCAAAAATATTTAAAACAAACAGCCCAAACACGCAATTCATCGTAGCAATATTACGAATTTGAATGTTACGAATCCCGAAAAAACAGTCTACAATGGATTGCGTGATTGGGCTGATCACTTTTCAATTGTTCCTCAGATTATTTCTTGATGCTAGCAAATATTTCGCCTTGTCCTCATACATCACACGACCCACATTTTTTGCATCTTTATACCATCCAGAGATGATAAAATATGCGATTCGTTTTTTGGGGACTCAAGGGGTTGATAAGCCCAATTCACAGCTTTCTCAACCCAACTGCCAACCTCACCCGTTAGAAATATGAACCTATCATATACATATTTAGCAGGCGAGGCTCGGGAAATGTCTTTATCAGTACAAAGATAAGAACTCGTTTATTAAAGCCAGTGATATCAATATCATCAGTATATGCCAGCAATTGTACGCTAATGTTAGCCGATCCCGTGATTTTGGAGGAAAAACGCTATATGTGATTGTGCCCTCTCAGTCACAGGGATTTTAACCCGTGACTGTGACTGAAACAAACAAATAACGACAACACGAATCAGTTTTATATTTTTCCCTACGGCTTGTGTTGCGAATAAGTAGCAGATGTCGCAGGAAACCTCTGAGGGCCGATTTCACCAACTCGACTTAGGCTAAAACTTAGTTGCAACTTAAGTTAGCCCAGATTTGAGGCTAAGTTTCTTCTCGGTTTTACCAATTTTGCTACTAAATCCATTGGTGGTGAAACGGAAAATTTAAAAAACATGACTTAACTAAGTCGCAGTCGAGACATCTACTGTGATTGAGTTCATTGGTAACCATTATTGGCAACGGGTAATAAATGCTGTCACAGGCAATCTGTCACGGTTATTCCTTCTAACCTGTCACTGAAATGTACAGTGATATTTCAGTAGCTGTGACAAAATCACAGGTACACGGATATCTGCCAACTCTATTGTACGAAAAGATTGTACCGTCTCAAAATATATATATCACCGGGATTATTTTCTCCAGTATAATAATCCCCATAAATTGACACTTAACTGCATAGGAAATAATAGCCGGATCGTTAAATGTAAATATACGTCGAATTAGTACAATTCTGATTATAGAATTTACAGTTTAATTGCCAAATAAGCTGGAGACATTAGCTGGAGACATTGGTGCTTTATCGGTAACCGTATCGGTAACCTTTTAACAGCTGATTCGACCAAACTTATGAAAATCAATGCAATCGATTATTGGTGCCGCTAAAGTCGTAACCGTATCGTAGCCAACCAATTGGGTTTTGGTTCACCGTCGTAACGATAAACAGCTGATTACGTTAGGGATATGGATACAGCGATACGACATACGGCACCAATGGCTCCAGCTATACGGCACCAATGACTCCGGCTATTGGTGCTTTATCGGTAACCGTATCGGCAACCTTTTAACAGCTGATTCGACCAACCTTATGAGAATCAATGCAATCGATTATTGGTGCCGCTAAGGTCGTAACCGTATCGTAGCCAACCAATTGGGTTTTGGTTTACCGTCGTAACGATAAACAGCTGATTACGTTAGGGATACGGATACAGCGATTCGACATACGGCACCAATGACTCCAGCTATATGCGCTGCATAGAGATGGGTATTTGGTAAAACTGAGAAGAATTGCCATTTTATTTCCCGTTGGGTATGTGTTTAAATTTGGAAACGTCAACCCTGCGGCAGAGTTGCATTTGTACTCATCGAAAGGAAAATAGAATTGGCAAGGTGGCAGCATAGGTGACATACCTACAAACATAAATAGATGATTCATGTACTTTTTTTTGTAAATCGATGGACTAATGTCAAAATCCATGGTTCAATTATGTACAGGTTGGCTCATCTCATCAGCTGATTTTATTTATGTCATTGCATGGTCGAAGGGATTGCCAAAAGTAGATGGCAAACTCAAAATGAAACCAACCCATTCGCAACATTTTACTTACACATACAAAAACTGCTAAGTTTTATGTTTCCATTCCATACCATTCGCACCAACGCCAATACACAGATTTTGACAATTTGAACAGACATATTTTGTTGCTTTACAGATGAGCCAACCTGTATATAGTTGAACCATGGTCAAAATCATACAGCGCCGGAAGTTGATGTATCAACTTAAATTAAAAAAGTAACAACCAGCTGTCACCGTGCCGCCACCTCGTATAGTTCCGCCATAGGCAATTGATTAGTTAGCAAATTTGTTTTCGCTTTTAATTTTATCCCCTATTGCTTTCATAGTGTACCATGGTTCAACTATATACAGGTTGGCTCTTCCATGATACAAAAAAGAAGGTAGTTCCACTCAAAAATTTTTGACGTATTTGGGGACTTTTGAAGTTTTAAAATGTTTGTTGTTTTGCTAGAAGCGTTATCATACCGTTACAATTTAAGGCGAAATTGTGGATTTTCGGGATGGAAATTTCCTTCAGTATGAAAACGCAATGGTCATCTGAGACAATAATAATATGCTATAGCACGATTTATCTACATATATATATATTGAAAATGCAGTAAAACATGTAATTTTATTTAGAAAAAAATGGATAATGATTCATAAATATGTTTTATATACTTACTTTCATGGCAGCCTGACCCTAAATTTGGAAAAAAAATACATGTACATATGTACTCGTAGGTGCGTCTTTATGACCTTTTTATTCAATAAATTAAATACTTGACAAATATACCATCAAGTTGTGATTTTTCTCATTTTGTTATTTCCATAATAAATGTTAGTTTCTTTTTGATGTAAATTTAAATGGCGAAGACGAAAAAATGTTCTCCCTCTCGCGATGGGGGCAAAATTACGTAACTTTTTCGATCAAAACCCATTCTTCCCGGACTTTCATCTCGTCAAATGACAAAACACACAGCTTTTCTTCGGATCGTATATCACATAACTTCATATGCGATAGCATTTGCACTGCGAGGACCTGCAGAATACATGCACATTGCAGATGAGATCTGCTCCAAGTTGTAGCGCGGATATTTTGAATTGTTTTCAAGACTTTTCTCTACATTCATAGTCGACTTGCATTTACTGCGGGGCTCGCTATAAATAAGTATATATATATATATATATTTCATATTTTTAAAGACAGGTTCAAATATGAGCTGTTTGTGTGCTGATAGAAGTATTATATTTCCGCTTCACCTTCCGTGAGATACCATTGGAGGTAGTTCCATTTCGTGTGACATTAGCCACTTAACTTTTGCGGGGACTATGACAATTTCATAAAAGTCTAGTAACCAGATTGAAAAATGTTATAATTTTTTGTGATTTTGATGGATTTGAAATCAACATATACTAGTCAAATATTTTAATTGTTTAAAATGAGCTGTGTGCATTGGAAATGCGCAAATACAAAATACCAATGCAAAAAAAAAGTTATTTCGTTTTTCAAGTTCCCAAAAATTCTCGAAGCATGTGAAGTAAGGGAAGAAACGCTTCCTAAATGTCCTTACGTTTGCTTCGAACATTTTGGTTCAACGGACATAAGTAATAGTGGGAATAAAATTGTTGTTTCAAAAAGTGCAGTACCGCGGAATAAACGGTAAGGAAAACATTCCTTTATGGTTTGAAATGTTAAGTGTACATGTGTACATTCTTTTCCAGTCAAGACTGTGGCGAAGTTTTCGAACAGGAAGAATATTTAAATGAGTATATTGAGTTTATGGAAGGGTAAGTCTTTGAACAGTTTCAATTATATACATACACATGTTTTAACATTTGCATTATTATTTCAAGGCAAAACAAGACAACAACATGCGATGCAACAAATGGTATCTCATGGAAGGTGAAGCGGAAATATAATACTTCTATCAGCACACAAACAGCTCATATTTGAACCTGTCTTTAAAAATATGAAATATATATATATATATACTTATTTATAGCGAGCCCCGCAGTAAATGCAAGTCGACTATGAATGTAGAGAAAAGTCTTGAAAACAATTCAAAATATCCGCGCTACAACTTGGAGCAGATCTCATCTGCAATGTGCATGTATTCTGCAGGTCCTCGCAGTGCAAATGCTATCGCATATGAAGTTATGTGATATACCATCCGAAGAAAAGCTGTGTGTTTTGTCATTTGACGAGATGAAAGTCCGGGAAGAATGGGTTTAGATCGAAAAAGTTATGTAATTTTGCCCCCATCGCGAGAGGGTGAACATTTTTTCGTCTTCGCCATTTAAATTTACATCAAAAAGAAACTAACATTTATTATGGAAATAACAAAATGAGAAAAATCACAACTTGATGGTATATTTGTCAAGTATTTAATTTATTGAATAAAAAGGTCATAAAGACGCACCTACGAGTACATATGTACATGCATTTTTTTTCCAAATTTAGGGTCAGGCTGCCATGAAAGTAAGTATATAAAACATATTTATGAGTCATTATCCATTTTTTTCTAAATAAAATTACATGTTTTACTGCATTTTCAATATATATATATGTAGATAAATCGTGCTATAGCATATTATTATTGTCTCAGATGACCATTGCGTTTTCATACTGAAGGAAATTTCCATCCCGAAAATCCACAATTTCGCCTTAAATTGTAACGGTATGACAACGCTTCTAGCAAAACAACAAACATTTTAAAACTTCAAAAGTCCCCAAATACGTCAAAAATTTTTGAGTGGATCTACCTTCTTTTTTGTATCATGCATGATAGTGTACCTATACTTCTATACTTGTACACTATGATTGCTTTGTGCATTTATAAAAACGCTGTGAAATCTTTCACAACACATAAATTGGCAAAGAAGCGGAAACTTTTTGTTTACGTAGTGAATAAAAGTAACAAAAACAATAGGAATAATTTAATAAAATTGATGTGAAGTTTATATGCACAAAAACTACAAATTTTGTATATTTGAGTGAAAATTGACCATAGACCGAGCCCCAGACATTTACGCATAAAATATAAAAATTTGCATTCGGAAATTTAACACAAAAAAAACGAAACGCACCGAAGAAAATCCAAGGAATGTTCTAAGTTTTTTTTTTTTTGTAAAGTGATTTTAATAATTTAAAGTGCAAATTATTTTGTGAGGTTTTTAAAGAAAAAGAAATAAGCTGGAAATAAGCTATTAACGTGGAATAATCTACATGCATACATATATTTCCATATACAAATATAAGTGTTTTTAATAAAAATTGAAAACTGGAGGCAGTTACAACAACAACACGTAGTGAAGCATCAGCAGCCGCAGCAGCAACGTCATCGAAAATGCAAAACTATGCAGATGCATTGAGTTCCAAAGGCTTTCGTAGCTTCGGCTTCGATACCGATATGGAAATGGAGTTTGATTTGAATAATGGGCATAATTTGAAAACAAAATCGGGTAAGTGAATATTTTTAATCAATATCCAAACATTAATAAAAAGAATGTATCTATAAAGAAAATAACCGGCAAAACAAAGCGCAAAAGCCAGGAAGCATCTTCTCGAGGCAAAGAGTGTTGCGTTTTATTTATTGCTTTATTATAATACATACATATGTACGATAATTGTGTCGCATTTCGTATAAATCAAGAGTGAAATGAGATGATAGTCATGATGTTGCAGACAAAAACTTTGGATATTGTGTTGGTAAATGACGCAGTATCTCCCTTTCTTGGCGCCACTGACGCGTCAAATTATGGTATACGCATTGGCTATGATGAGTCGTGTTTGGCGTCCATTCGGTTGAGGTTTATTATGTTTGCTGAAGGAGTTGTGGTATGTTCCCTGCCATAGATTAAACTGAATGTAGAAACACTAGTCAGATACTCAGGAAGAATATAACCTAACATGCTTATGTACCTACACATGCAGATGAGTCACTGTATCTAATAATATTAATTGTGGAATTGCATATATATTTTTTTAAATAAGGGAAGAATATTAGCCATTTTAGTAGTTTATTCCTTTATTGCGTACACACTTAAAATACTTTAAACTTATGTAAAAAGAGGAAATGTATAATACGGGAACTTATACAGCCCAATTCTAAACCAAAATTCCGTGCGAGTTTTTTCCCTTCTCCCATTCCTCGTATTCTAAATAAAAATTCCTTGTGAGTTTTTTCACTTCTCCCTTTCCTCCTATTCTGAACAATGTTCGAAAAAGCGGAAACCGGTTATGGGAGAAAAGTAGGTATTATGAATGTGAGGGAGAGGGAGATTTCTCTGCCATTTCATAGGAGTTTTTTCACTTGTTAAATTAAAGGGAATGCATCAAAATAGTTAAAGGAAATTGGTTATTTTAAGAAAGAACACTTATTTGTACAAATTTGTGCTAAAATATGTATTTATATTCTACCACAATATTCTCACTTCTAATACAACAACAAGTACAACCACAATATTCTTTATTTTAAGTTGAAAAGTATATCATAAGCAACGGTAGAGCTCTTGGTATACAAATTTGATGCAGCTATCCAGAAATTGCGCAAGGATTTTTTAATAAGGCTTAAATAGATTTTGGCATATGACGAAGGACGAATTCAACTCAACTTGGCCGCCAGAAAATTGCTTTGCTGAATGAAAGCAGGCAACTCCGGCAGATTTGTGTTATGTTCCGCTGTTGATGTTGCTGTGGCACCAATTCATTACTCATTTCAGTGAATACCACATGAAATGCAATAAATACTGTGCATTGTTTATATTTTATTTCTTATTTTCCAACAAATTTGCAACAATAATTAAACTTTTCAATTTTTTTAACAAAATAAGAAATGTGCAACGAAATTTCAATTGACAAAACAGCTGACTTCGAAAATTCGAAATTCCTACTCCCCAATTATTGTTCTCCCTAGGAGAACAGAATTGGAGGAATTTTTCCGCGGGAATAAATAAATCCGCGAGAACAAAATTCCGCGAGAATATTTAGAATTGGTCTGATAATCAGCCCAATTCTAAACGAAAATTACGTGCGAGTTTTCTCCCTTCTCCCATTCCTCGTATTCTAAATAAAAATTCCTTGTGAGTTTTTTCACTTCTCCCTTTCCTCCTATTCTGAACAATGTTCGAAAAAGCGGAAACCGGTTATGGGAGAAAAGTAGGTATTATGAATGTGAGGGAGAGGGAGATTTCTCTGCCATTTCATAGGAGTTTTTTCACTTGTTAAATTCAAGGGAATGCATCAAAATAGTTAAAGGAAATTGGTTATTTTAAGAAAGAACACTTATTTGTACAAATTTGTGCTAAAATATGTATTTATATTCTACCACAATATTCTCACTTCTAATACAACAACAAGTACAACCACAATATTCTTTATTTTAAGTTGAAAAGTATATCATAAGCAACGGTAGAGCTCTTGGTATACAAATTTGATGCAGCTATCCAGAAATTGCGCAAGGATTTTTTAATAAGGCTTAAATAGATTTTGGCATATGATGAAGGACGAATTCAACTCAACTTGGCCGCCAGAAAATTGCTTTGCTGAATGAAAGCAGGCAACTCCGGCAGATTTGTGTTATGCGGCCGTCTTCTTCTTATGTTCCGCTGTTGATGTTGCTGTGGCACCAATTCATTACTCATTTCAGTGAATACCACATGAAATGCAATAAATACTGTGCAATGTTTATATTTTATTTCTTAATTTCCAACAAATTTGCAACAATAATTAAACTTTTAAATTTTTTAAACAAAATAAGAAATGTGCAACGAAATTTCAATTGACAAAACAGCTGACTTCGAAAATTCGAAATTCCTATTCCCCAATTATTGTTCTCCCTAGGAGAACAGAATTGGAGGAATTTTTCCGCAGGAATAAAAAAATCCGCGAGAACAAAATTCCGCGAGAATATTTAGAATTGGTCTGAATTAGTAAATCGATGGTTGAGCGGGATTTCACTCAATTGGCTGCCAAACGACTCAACTCAGATTATTCTTTACGACCATTATTTGGATTTAGACCTAAAGCTTTGTTTCAGAATTGATGCACTTTTTTCTTATTTTGTCAGCCCAATTCTAAACAAAAATTCCTTGCGCGTTTTTTCCCTTCTCGCATTCCTCGTATCCTAAATAAAAATTCCTTGTGAGTTTTTTCACTTGTCCCTTTCCTCTTATTTTTAAAAATTTTCGAAAAAGCGGAGACGGGTTATGGGAGAAAAATAGGTATTATGAGGGAGATTTCTCTGCCATTTCATAGGAGTTTTTTCACTTGTTAAATTCAAGGGAATGCATCAAAATAGTTAAAGGAAATTGGTTATTTTAAGAAAGAACACTTATTTGTACAAATTTGTGCTAAAAGATGTATTTATATTCTACCACAATATTCTCACTTCTAATACAACAACAAGTACAACCACAATATTCTTTATTTTAAGTTGAAAAGTATATCATAAGCAACGGTAGAGCTCTTGGTATACAAATTTGATGCAGCTATCCAGAAATTGCGCAAGGATTTTTTAATAAGGCTTAAATAGATTTTGGCATATGATGAAGGACGAATTCAACTCAACTTGGCCGCCAGAAAATTGCTTTGCTGAATGAAAGCAGGCAACTCCGGCAGATTTGTGTTATGCGGCCGTCTTCTTCTTATGTTCCGCTGTTGATGTTGCTGTGGCACCAATTCATTACTCATTTCAGTGAATACCACATGAAATGCAAAAAATAATGTGCAATGTTTATATTTTATTTCGTAATTTCCAACAAATTTGCAACAATAATTAAACTTTTCAATTTTTTAAACAAAATAAGAAATGTGCAACGAAATTTCAATTGACAAAACAGCTGACTTCGAAAATTCGAAATTCCTATTCCCCAATTATTGTTCTCCCTAGGAGAACAGAATTGGAGGAATTTTTCCGCAGGAATAAAAAAAATCCGCGAGAACAAAATTCCGCGAGAATATTTAGAATTGGTCTGAATTAGTAAATCGATGGTTGAGCGGGATTTCACTCAATTGGCTGCCAAACGACTCAACTCAGATTATTCTTTACGACCATTATTTGGATTTAGCCCTAAAGCTTTGTTTCAGAATTTATTCACTTTTTCCTTATTTTGTCAGCCCAATTCTAAACAAAAATTCCTTGCGCGTTTTTCCCTTCTCGCATTCCTCGTATCCTAAATAAAAATTCCTTGTGAGTTTTTTCACTTGTCCCTTTCCTCTTATTTTTAAAAATGTTCGAAAAAGCGGAGACCGGTTATGGGAGAAAAGTAGGTATTATGAGGGAGATTTCTCTGCCATTTCTTAGGAGTTTTTTCACTTTTTAAATTAAAGGAAAAGCATCAAAATAGTTAAAGTAAATTGGTTATTTTAAGAAAGAACACTTATTTGTACAAATTTGTGCTAAAATATGTACATTCTACCACAATATTCTCTATTTTAAGTCGAAAAGTATTATATAAGCAACGGAAGAGCTTTTGGTATATTTGATGCAGCCATCCAGGAATTGCGCAAGGATTTTTTAAGAAGGCTTAAATGGATTTTGGCAAATGCGAAAGACGAATTCAACTCGACTTGGCCGCCAGAAAATTGACTTGCTGAATGGAAGCAGACTACTCCAGCGGATTTGTGTTATCCCGCCGTCTTCTTCTTCTTATGCTCCTCTGTTGATGTTGCTGTGGCACAAATTCATTAATCATTTGAGTGAATACGACATGCAATACTGTGCATTGTTTATACTTTATTTCTTAATTTCAAACAAATTCCCAACAATAATTCAACTTTTCAATTAAAAAAAAACTAAGAAATGCGCAACGAAATTTGAATTGAAAAAACAGCTGACTTCAAAAATTCGAAATTCCTATACTTCAATTATTGTTATCCCTAGGAGAAAAGAATTGTAGCAAGTTGTCCGCGGGAATAAAAAAATCCGCGAGAACAAAATTCCGAGGGAATATTTAGAATTGGGCTGTATACTCGTGCCTTTGTATTTAATTTGAGCGTTTTTTCGATTTTGATCATTCTTTGAACCGGGATCGGCCCTTCGGCCCTTTTAATTCTTTTCCTTTACTATCCTATCATTTCCTTTTCTTTTTACTTTCCTTCCCTTTCTTTTCTTTTGCTTTCCTCCCTTTCCCTTCCTCTCCTTTTCTCATATTTTATCTTTCAATAACTTAACATTTGCTTCGCCTTTTTTATTGTGTAGCGATAAAGACACTTCCCAAAGGTTTTGGGGAGTGTTATCTATGGTGTTGATTCTTTGTAGTATAAAGTTCTCGAACATACCGACATTTAGCATTTATAAAGCACCCAACAGTCTTTGGTACGATTTGATATGAACACACTTAACCATACAGCCCCAAATTTCAACCTTTGCTTACGCAAAAATTCCATCGTCAAAAATATCTAAAACAGAATGAAGAGCGCAGAAAAGTATGCACCATTAGTACTATATAGTCACAAGGAATAGCAGCCTAACTCATATACTTTTACATAAGAATTAGTCGGTAATTCCTTGTGACCACATGGTACTAAATGTTGCATCATTTTCTGCAGACTTGATACCACCCGTGATGTTTTTAATGTATATACATCTATATCTCCGACTTAAAAAACAAAAAAAAAAAACGACCTTCGACAATGACACGTAGTAGTAGTGTACGGAGAAAGACTATATACACAAACCTTTTTCGTCATAGTGTATAACACATACCAAAATTGAAAGTGAAGAATAGTAGACGCACTTTAGTACATAAGTATTTTATGCGCAACAGTTTCATAAGTGTAGATAAAGTCTTGCACGTAGCAGTCCATATAAAGTTTAAGTGCATATGTATGTATGTACATGGAAAATAAAAAAGCTACTGTTTTAGAGATTTTTTGCGATTGTGTTTTAGCGTTAGCGTGAGCTGGAATTTGGGGACAGCCTTGGCTGCTTTGGGGTTAAATGGGGTTACACTGAAATGACAGCCCTCGGTCGGGAAAAATCTCGAGTCGCTCCGGTACATATAGCCAGCTGCCTTGAGAAACGCTTGGCTGCTTTCTCCTTTATTAATTTTCGCTTTCATTGTCTTGATTTTGTTCATTTCCCTTAAGGGATTTTCTGTAATCACATCAATTCAACCGTCTAAGTACATAGTTCCAACATAAGGAATACACTTAGATATACATACTTACATTCAGAATTTTCTGATAAATTAAGAAAAAATGTCCACGCAAGCTGCAAAAGCCAACCCCTAAGATTTGAACTCATGTTGAGAAAGCCTCACTGCGCAATGTTAAAGAGCATTGTATTGTGAAATGCTGTACTATCACAAATCTGATTTGATCTAAACAAATGTGGGGAGGGCTCGGAACCTTATCTATACAGAGTCGGTAAACTACTTTGCCGAATCACTGCCTTCGTTATCAGAGTCAAATACAGAAGACGAAAGCATTCTCGCCAGGAAGGCGTGCACTATTTCGTCTCGTTTTCTAACTAGATATTGTACCAGGCTAAACTCTAAATTAACCAGACTCAATCCCATCTTTTCAACTGCGACGTTAAACAAGAACCCTAATAAAATCGCTTGTTTACATGAACTGCCGTTAGATGATTCTTTTTTTCAATTTCAAGTGCTGGTCCCCATTGAACGGGTATTCCAAGTTGTTGTTGTTGTTGTTGTTATTGTTGTAGCGATAAGGTTACTCCCCGAAGGCTTTGGGGAGAGTTATCGATGTGATGGTCCTTTGTCCATTAAGGTGTTAGCCCGACCATCTCGGGAACGAGATATATGGCCACATTAAACCTTTAGACCATCCCTCCATTCCCATGGAGCTTGGGGTCGCCAGAGCTTCGTCTGTTTGTGAAACGGGATTCGCCGCTCGAAGGTCAGGTTGACAATTGGGTTTGGAGAAGCTAAATATTGCGCTGGCAACCTGAAAAGGTTGCGCTACACAACCCCTTGAATCTGGTATTTTAGTCGCCTCTTACGACAGGCATACCTACCGCGGGTATATTCTAACCCTTTAACCCGCTGGGGGTGGTATTCAAAGTTCGTATATTTTGTTGGATATTCTGTCACTAAGTAAAAATATATCACTTTATTATTTATAATTTAACAGCTTAATCAGATATCAAGTGTAGCTATAAATACGACAACAAGCATATACACAAAGATTTATGGGTAGCTAGCTATTTATATTTGTATTTACTGATAAACTGATTACCTTATAACTATGTTTATGTATGTATGTATGTATGCCTGAGTACTTACAATAGCTCTAACATAGCTCTGACTCTCCTTTATTGTTAATAACTTTGTACTTACATATGTATATATTGAATTATAATGGACGACAATCCCATAAAATGCAAGGTATGTACTGTAATGAATCACAATAACTACAACAACAGAACATTAGGAATTTTAATGAAAGTACCTGGGCGACCGAGCTTTGCTCGGCAATCTTCGAGTATGCCGCATAACTTACTTTGTTCTACATGTCATCATTAATCAAACTACTTTTTTTTATATGTACATATCTTATATATATTTTTACTTACCAATATTTGATTTCCTTAAAATGAACTGAAATGAAAAACTTGAAATGGGTAATTCCAGGCTATAGTGTAAGGGATTGTTATGACAATTAGTGAAATCGAGAACAAAGTTATTTAGGTCGAGTATCTTCATGCGCCGAATTATTAATTTCAAACATTTTTTAGTTATACACTATGAAATTCCAAAAAGTTGTAAATTTCACGAATGACAACTATCAGTTACGACTACTATCAGTTAGTTTTATTAAATGTCAACTTACTTCCCTAAGCGCCATCTATTGGTAAGTAGTTAAATGGTTAGATGTCGTTTTCAAATTGAACATATGCCTCTTGTGTTCAACGGTAGAAAATTACCTTCGTGAGATACCTTTTTGCTACGGTGAGAAATCTTTCTAATAGTAATCTGTGAGAAATTGCAATTATTCATTCCATATTTACCAAAAATATGCATTTAAATATATTTTGCTAGAATTTGCCACGGTGCCTTGATATTGCATTTCAACTTTATTAGCGTGTATGAAATTTAGAAAATTAAGTCGAATCATGTGTAAGATTTTTTTACGAAGATTTTTAACTTTAATGTTCTTCTTTAAAGCTTTAATAGAATATGAGTAAGTATAGTACTATTTCGTCTAACTACCCCAACCCTAATTGGTAACCCTACTCAAAAATATCCCTATTGTAATGTGGAGTAAAATACCTTTCGTTTGATACCCATATCGGCATATCTCATGCAATTTTTTTTTAATTTCGAATAGGTGGCAATCCTAGTTGGTAACCCTACTCAAAAATGTCCCTATTATAATGCGGAGTGAAATACCTTTCGTTTGATACCCATATCGGCATATCTCATGAATTTTTTTTTGAAATTTCGAATAGGTGGCAACCCCAATTGGTAACTCTACTCAAAAATGTCCCTATTGTAATGCGGAGTGAAATACCTTTCGTTTGATACCCATATCGGCATATCTCATGCAATTTTTTTAATTTTGAATAGGTGGCAACCCTAAATGGCAACCCTACTCAAAAATGTCCCTATTGTAATGCAGAGCGAAATGCCTTTCGTTTGATACCCATATCGGCATATCTCATGCAATTTTTTTAAATTTCGAATAGGTGGAAACCCAAATTGGTAACCCTACTCAAAAATGCCCCTATTGTAATGCGGAGTGAAATACCTTTCTTTTGATACCCATATCGGCATATCTTATGCAATTTTTTTTTAATTTCGAAAAGGTGGCAACCCTACTCAAAAGTGTCCATATTGTAATGCGGAGTGAAATACCTTTCGTTTGATACCCATATCGGCATATTTCATGAATTTTTTTAAATTTAGAATAGGTGGCAACCCTAAATTGCAACCCTGTTCCTATTGTAATGCGGAGTGAAATACCTTTCGTTTGATACCCATATCGGCATATCTCATGCAAATTTTTTTTAAATTTCGAATAGGTGGTAACCCTACTCAAAAATGTCCCTATTGGGATGCGGAGTGAAATACCTTTCGTTTGATACCCATATCGGCATATCTCATGCAATTTTTTTTAATTTCGAATAGGTGGCAACCTTGTGAAACATTCTGAGTGGCAACACCTGGTAGAAAGTCTTAGAAGGTGATACATTATCTCTGTGCCAAATTTCATTTAAATCGGTTGAGCCGTTCCCTAGATCTTTCGGCTATACATGAGCTATGTCAGATTGCGGGGAATTACCCTTTTTGAGGGTTAGATAAGTAGATTATGGTTGAGGATTGCACTGCGACCATTGGTCTATTGTGTTCTCATCTCCTTCACAACACCTTATCCAAGCCGAGATCTCTGATGAAGCCTAGTTGCTTCCTTGTTTCGAATGTTTGAATGTGGGAATGCTCTGGTCAAGGCGAGCCCAAAAACTTAGCCCTATGCCTTGTGACGCCGGCCACCGTGGTGTGATGGTAGCGTGCTCCGCCTACCACATCGTATGCCCTGGGTTCGTACCCCGGGTAAAGCAGCATTAAAATTTTAGAAATAAGGTTTTTAAATTAGAAGAAAATTTTTCTAAGCGGGGTCGCCCTTCGGCAGTGTTTGGCAAGCGCTTCGGGTGTATTTCTGCCATGAAAAGCTCTCAGTGAAAACTCATCTGCCTTGCAGATGCCGTTCAGAGTCGGCATAAAACACGTAGGTCCCGTCCGGCCAATTTGTAGGGAAAATCAAGCGGAGCACGACGCAAATTGGAAGAGAAGCTCGGCCTTAGATCTCTTCGGAGGTTATCGCGCCTTACATTTATTTATTTTTATGCCTTGTGATTACGTCGCACTCCAAGAGGATATGTTCCGCAGTTCCCGCCAACCGACTACAGAACCGGCAGGTGTCACTCGATTGTATGCCCAATTTATGCATGTGGCTGTTCAGTCTGCAATATCCTCTAAGAATAGCTGGTCGAATTCTTAGGTTATTTTTTGAAAGGCCTATGATTGCTCTGTAGTGATTTGTACTATATCCACCTAACAGTATCTGAGATTGCTTTAAAGCTGGCGCATTGCGCCAGTGCTCTTCTCTTTCCTCCCTTTTTTCTAACAATAAGTGCCATCTACCTTCCTGTGGCCAACTGTAAAAAGCGGCTCAGGCCCAATGGGTCGAGCAGTTGCTGCCTCCCTTGCCAGGCTGTTCACCCGCTGTTGTTGTTGTTTAGCGATAAGGACACTCCCCGAAAGTTTGGGGGGTGTTATCGATGTTGATGGTCCTTTGGCGGATATATATCCGGTAAATTCCGGTAACAAGCACCATTAAGGTACTAGCCCGACCATATCGGGAACTATTTAGTATGACTATATGAAATCTTGTAGGCACCCCTTAGATCCATGAGGAACTTGGGCCGCTAGAGCCTCGGCTGCTAAAGAAACAAGACTCACAAGGTGAGGGGTTGGAGAAACTATAAATTGCGCAGGCAATCCCTTGAAAGGGTTGCGATACACAACCCCTTGAATCATTTTGGGATTTTAGTCACCTCGCGGGTATATTCTAAGCCCCTAACCCTCTGGGCCTCATTACCTCCACTCGCCTGTGACCTGGGACCCATGACAGCAGTACTGTATGAACGTGCCAGTTGGTTTAGCTATTCCATGCACTCCACGACTAGTGCTGATTTTATTTTGGACGCAACAATTGCCTTGAGTATGACGATGGTTTCGTTGGAGTATCTGCGTTGAAGGTTTAGGTCAGCACACTGATTTATTGCGAATACTTCCGTTTTAAATATGCTCGGGTATTCTCTCAGAAGCACTGATATTCTGACTCTGTGTTCAAAGACTCCAGCTCCATGTTATCTTGTCTCCCAATTTGACTTTATATCTTTTCTGAAAGACTATCTGCTTTTGGGTATCATATCTCGAGTGTTGGTAAATTAAGATCTCTCTTAGTTTCTCCAAGCTTGGGGATCAGATAACCTTTCCTTTTGCCCAAGCCCTCCTTCAAAATATTCAGGAGGGTTCGCTTGGCTGACTGGTCTATCGCTATGTGTAGCGGAGTTAGGTCGAGAATTGCCTCAAGAGCTGTTGTAGGGCATGTGCGCATAGTCCCCGTGCTGAATTCACACGCTAGTCGTTGGTGTTTTGCGTGTGCTTGCCTCGTTGTTAATCGAGCTGTTCTTGACGCCCAGGAGCCATAGGTTATCATGAGTTAACTGTCATGGAATACATCCATCTTAGGACATGTGGGCTGCAGCTCCATGAATTGTCTGCTACACCTTTGCATACCATTATGGACTTCGACAAAGTGCTGTTTCCATAGGAGCTTGGTGTAAAAGGTGACCTCCAAGTACTGTACCTCGGTTCCATATTCTAGTGCTCCACCATCTGTCGTTATTATTCTTAGAGCTGGTAGGACTTTTCTTCTGGCGAAAGGGAAGATGGCCGTCTTTGCTGGGTCTATGTTAAGCCCCAAAATGGCTCCACAGAATGGGTGACAGACCTCCTCCTTGGGACCCCCTCGTGGTATTGACCACTTGTGCTTCAGCGATTCTCGTGCGAAGTAGAGTTTCTATTCACCCTTGGATAAGCCTCTTAATTTCTCTTCCCTGCAGTGCTATATTTACGCTTTCGTGAGACGTATTATCGAATGCACCTTCTATGTCAAGAAAAGTGCAGAGCACTGTTTTCTCGACTTCGAACTCCCTCTGGATTTCGGTCGACAGTTGATAAAGAGCGGTGCCCGTGGACCTGTCAGCTGCGTAGGCGTGCTGGCTATGAGGGCATTAGACCTGATTCCGTGGTCTATTATCTTTTACATTCCCTTCAACACAAATGAGGTTAGACTTATTGGTCTGAAAGACTTCGCTTGTATTTTTGGTATAAATATTACTTTTGCTGTTGTTGTTGTTGTTGTTGTAGCGATTAGGTTACTCCCCGAAGGCTTTGGGGAGTGTTATCGATGTGATGGTCCTTTGTCGGATACAGATCCGATACGCTCCGGTAACACAGCACCATTAAGGTGCTGGCCCGACCATCTCGGGAACGATTTATATGGCCACATTGAACCTTCAGGCCATCCCTCCCTCCCCACCCCCAAGTTCCATGAGGAGCTTGGGCTCGCCAGAGCCTCGTCTGTTAGTGAAACGGGATTCGCCGCTCGAAGGTGAGGTTGACAATTGGGTTGGAGAAGCTATATATTGCGCTACACAACCCCTTGAATCATTACTTTTGCTCTTATTCGTGGGTATGTAGACCAGCGCTAAGCTATCTTTCATGACCCCGGGGAGTATTTTACAGAAATCTATATATATATAAATCAAATTCTGTGTGTGTGTGTGTGTTCCCTATGGAAACGTATTTCCCACACTTCAATCATCACCAAATTTTGGCTGTAGGTTCCTTCGATCAAGACGAAGGTTTTTCATATTCCAGAACTAAGAATGTTAAATAAATTTTTTTTTTTTAATTTCACATGCGCCACTGAGTGGTGCGACAAATTTTGTATGTCAGCAAAAGTTACTCATACGCCATGTACGTACTTAAGTGCAGAACTTTTGTTTGGTCATAGCAATGAATTAACAAAAAGTTAAAGCGATTGCATTGAGGGATTTAAAAGTTTTTATTAAATTTAAGCATTTCATTGTAAAAATAGCTGTCTATATGAGATGATAGACAAAAATTGTGCAGCTAAAATATTTTGATTAAGTTATGAGATTTTGAGTATGAATTGCGTGTGACAGAATAAAATTTGAAAAATAAAGCAAAGAATGATAAATTAGAGGAATGAGGGATCTAAGCAAAAAGAAGGAGCGAGGTAGAGGGTGTAAAAGAGAAAAGGGAGAGATAAGGAAATTATAAAGGGTAAGAATGAGCAAATTGGGATATACATTTTGAAGAAGATCAATAAAATCGTATATATGGATTACTTGACTTTGAGTAACGGGAAGGAATGCGTTAAAATACACCTTCTTATTTAGATTAGTATCTGCCCAACCCAAACAACGCCGGGTACCCTGCTAGTATTTAATAATCAAAATTAAATTTGTGTACACCAACAAATCTTTAAGGCCTCTCAAATTGTACGTATTGTGTCAAAACTGAGGTCATTCTATTATTTTTTACGATCCGCTTCATATAATTGATTGATGTCAATAATGCAAGATTGTCATCAAAGATAGCAAACTAATACCCTAATTTTTGCCCACTTAAATATAAATCTAATATCGTCTCCATTGCTAAGTAATTAATTTTAATGGCTTACAAGGTACATACAGTCAAACTACCTTAAAGTGAACTACCATACAATCCAGTTGCCACTATAATGAAAACCAAATTTTTATCTACACATGGTACATTTTGGTCTCTTGGCAATATCTCCTTACCAGATCAGGATTTACTGTACAGAAGCATACAAAGTGAACGAAATTTTTAGTATAGAATATATATGTACGTATATTATTAAATCCGTTGTCGGGATGGACTGTGATGTCGAGCAACGGGAATAGGTTATTATTGCTGGCGGAATAGACATGATTTCGAGTAGCTGATGTATATTTAATTACTGGGTTAGGTTGTATGAGAGGTTGGAAAGGACGTGATTCCAAGCCACCCACCCGAGCAAACAAGAATTGATTATTAGTGCTGTCGGAATGGACGTGATTTCGAACAGTTTATGTATATTTAACACACAATAAGGGCTGCGTTGCTGGGAGGCTGGAAAGGGCGTGATTCCAAGCCACTCTCCCAAATTATTGGAACTGGCGATAAGGGTGGGAGGTTGGAAGGGACGTGATTCCAAGTCAGGCAGTCAGGTAGTCAGGTAGATTTTTTTTTATAACGAGCAGTGAGTCACGTTTAATTTTTTTTGCAGTGCTTGTTGATATCAGTACGCACACAACGAAGAGGTTCGTGCATTTCAAAGTTCGATCTGCATGTGGTTATATGAAGTCGTTGAAAATGTATAGATGGTCTAAAGGGAACATTAAATAATATTTCACCAAGCAGAAACGGGCTATTTACCATCCCTCTTATAAGTTTAACTAAAAATAACACACCTATCATCTCTCTACGACTCTGTAACGTAGGAAGCCGAATAAATTGAAAACGGCAAGTGTAGCGAGGAAGAATCCTTGAGGGATGCCACGGTAAGTCCCTTAGCGCGAAAAGGAGAAATTGTTTTTAAACCGAATCTAATTTGTCGCAGTGGATCTGATAACGAATACATAAATCACATAAAATATTGAAGGATTTGAAACGATCTAGTCAGAAAAACTGGACGGCGTGTTATCAATTCGTTATCGAAGTGGTAAAGGTTTGTAATCGATAAATTTTCAATGCGTTACCGGTTATCGGTATATTGTGGACAGGATTTGGGCATGTTATAAATTCCTTATCAACAAGTTATCAGTTTGTTATTGGTGTGTTATCGTTGAAGTGTGTATATACAACTTATCGATCTCTATCGGAGAGTTATATACATTAGACTAGGTCGATTTATTAACCGATATCGCGCCATCGATTTTTCGATAGGATTTGGGCTAGGAAAAAAAGTTCCACTACGCATACCCAAAAAAATAATTTTCGAGCCTGTAAAAAAAATGGCCAAAGGGTCAATTTTTGACCAAAACACTCCCCAAAACCCAAATTTTTTTTTTTTTTCAAAAAACTGTTATCGGTAACAAACTGTTGAAAAAAAAATATTTTTTGGGTTTTGGTCGAAAAATTTACCTTAACCTTTGATAACATTACACAATTGCCTGATGATGATTACGTTGGCGGTTTTCGAAATGGGTCCATCGCAATATGCCAGTAAATGTTTCTTTCTTTTCAGTTTCTCTTAGAAAACATAATAATTGAAATTCAATTATTATAAGCTGGTGTTAAGCTCACGAATTCTTAAATATAAGTATAAACTGAACACACCATTAAACAAACTTACCCTTTCACCATTTTTTTTTTCGCGAGCTCGAAAATTATTTTTTTGGGTATGCGTAGTGGAACTTTTTTCCTGAGCCCAAATCCTATCGAAAAATCGATGGCGCGATATCGGCTAACTTTCGTCCATACAAATCGACCCAGTTTAATATACATACTTTCCTTCGATAACAAAGGTTATCATTTTACTATCGACAAATTATCGGTATTGATTTTACTATCGAAGAGTTGCGATTATTTATCAAAAATGCTATCAATATGTTATCGAGTGTCATAAAATTTGTTATCGGTGGGCTATCGATTTTTTATCAAAAATCTATCTATTTCTTATTGAAACGATTTGTTGTCGAAGTTTACCGATAATATATGAAAAAGTTATTGAGGTGTTGTCAAAAAATTACCGGTCTTCTATCGGAAACATATCGACCTGTTTTAAAAAAGTAATACATTTTTCATCGAATTGGTATCTTCGTGCTACCGATTTGTTACCGAAAAGCTATCGATCTTTTATCAAAAATTTACAGGGACCCAAACTGTTATTCCGCTTATAGTAAAAGTCTTTCAGAAAAAATTATTTTCGTACTTTTAATTTTTTAGTCCGAAAGAAATTATTAAATCTGGACTTTTATTTTTAAGGACAGAATAAAAGTCTGGCCCTATAACAACCCTTCTTGCTTCAACTGAAAGCATTGTATCAAATTTCAAGGCAATATCTCAATTGAACCAAACTTTATGGCGAAAAGTTTACTATATAAAAGTATAAGTATAGTACTGTGACAAATATTAGTATCACTAAGCGATACTACCATCACTAAGCCGATACTAAGCAGTATGTACATAAACAAATCAATCATCTACTACATACAAGGCAACAGACAAACGTATGTCATCATCAGCCGGAGTAGTACTCACATATACACACGCATATGGATACAAATTACAAATATACGTCTATATAGCTGGTAAACAAGCATCAGGTTCACGAAATTACTAGACCTTAAGAGAAATGGGTCAACGAGGAAACCGAAGTATAAAAGCAGCACAAGCTGAGGCATGACGAATCAGTTTGGTTTAAACACGCAATTACTTGTGAAGTAAGAGTTATTATGAAGTACTTTCAAAGTAGTCTAATAAAGACCATTTTGCTTTATTGAAAATTGGAGTTATTTATTCAACAGCGATTAGAACGTTTGCAGAAGGTGTAAAATAAGCGGAGTTTCACTATGTTCGTTACAGTACTATGAGAGTTGCTTTTAGTTTTTCGCTGACGAATTTCTGGTATTACTAACAAAAACTTTCTAATGACCACATAGGTTTCAAATCTAGACATTGAGAAGAGTCTGTTGGTAAAAAATTCGTTTCATTTGGAGGAGCCGTTCCATAGTCGTATGGCCGAACTTTTGTTTGTCCCCAAAAAATAAATATACGGATTTAACTTTTATTTGTGGATTTTTTTGATAAAAGTCTGGAAAATAAAAAGAATGCATGATTCGTCATGAAAATGCTATAGGTATCCCCGGGATCCCATAAAGAAAATTTTTTGACCACAACTTTTTCGACCTTAAAAAAATACCTTTTAAAATGTGAAAATTTACCTTTTCAATATCGAATATTTACCGATTTGTTATCGATTTGTGGTCCCAATCTGTTTTTGACGTGTTATCGATTTGTTATCGGTGACTCTTCAGTTTGTTATGAATCTGATATCGATAAAACTTTAATAAGCCGTTGACTCGGAAATAGACAGCCAATAACAAAGCGACAACTGCTTCGATAATAAGTCGATAATAAAGAAATAACTTGTCGGTATCTGTTGTTACCGATAAGAAGCCGACACATCTCTTCACAAATAATTCGAAATTGTTTGTTACTTCTGTTGTGGCTTAACTTCAAAAAAAAACTTAAAAAAAACAAGTAAGGAAGGTTAAGTTCGGGTGTAACCGAACATTACATACTCAGTTGAGAGCTATGGTGACAACATAAGGGAAAATAACCATGTAGGAAAATGAACCGAGGGAAACCCTGGAATGTGTTTGTATGACATGTGTATCAAATGAAAGGCATTAAAGAGTATTTTATGAGGGAGTGGGCCATAGTTCTATAGGTGGACGCCATTTAGGGATATAGCCATAAAGGTGGATCAGGGTTGACTCTAGAATGCGTTTGTACGATATGGGTATCAAATGAAAGGTATTAATGAGTATTTTAAAAGGGCGTGGACCTAAGTTCTATAGATGGACGCCTTTTCGAGATATCGCCGTAAAGATGGACCAGGGGTGACTCTAGAATGCGTTTGTACGATATGGGTATCAAATGAAAGGTGTTAATGAGCATTTTAAAAGGGAGTAATCCTAAGTTCCATAGGTGGACGCCGTTTCGAGATATCGCCATAAAGGTGGACCAGGGGTGACCCTAGAATTTGTTTGCACAATATGGGCATCAAACGAAAGGTGTTAATGAGTATTTTAAAAGGGAGTGGGCCTTAGTTCTATAGGTGGACGCCGTTTCGAGATATCGCCATAAAGGTGGACCAGGGGTGACTCTAGACTTTGTTTGTACGATATGGGTATCAAATCAAAGGTGTTAATGAGTATTTTTAAAAGGGAGTGGGCCTTCGTTTTATAGGTGTTCGCCTTTTCGAGATATCGCCATAAAGGTGGACCAGGGGTGACTTTAGAATTTGTTTGTATGATATGGGTATCAAATGAAAGGTGTTAATGAATATTTTAAAAGGGCGTGGGGCTTAGTTCTATAGGTGGACCCCTTGTCGAGATATCGCCATAAAGGTGGACCAGGGTGACTCTAGAATTCGTTTGTGCAATATGGGTATCAAACGAAAGGAGTTAATGAGTATTTTAAGAGGGAGTGAGCCTTAGTTCTATAGGTGGACGCCTTTTCGAGATATCGCCATAAAGATGGACCAGGTGTGACTCCAGAATGCGTTTGTACGATATGGGTATCAAATGAAAGGTGTTAATGAGTATTTTAAAAGGGAGTGATCCTTAGTTCCATAGGTGGACGCCGTTTCGAGATATCGCCATAAAGGTGGGCCAGGGGTGACTCTAGAATTCGTTTGTGCAATATGGGTATCAAACGAAAGGAGTTAATGAATATTTTAAGAGGGAGTGGGCCTTTCTGGACCAGGGGTGACTCTAGACTTTGTTTGTACGATATGGGTATCAAATGAAAGGTGTTAATGAGTATTTTTAAAAGGGAGTGGGCCTTCGTTCTATAGGTGTTCGCCTTTTCGAAATATCGCCATAAAGGTGGACCAGGGGTGACTCTAGAATGAGTTTGTACGATATGGGTATTAAATTAAAGGTATTAATGAGAGTTTTAAAAGGGAGTGGTGGTAGTTGTATATGTGAAGGCGTTTTCCAGATATCGACCAAAATGTGGACCAGGGTGACCCAGAACATCATCTGTTGGATACCGCTACTTTATTTATATATGTAATACCTGCCAAGATTTTAAGGGTTTTTTATTTCGTCCTGGAGAACTTTTTCATTTTCTTCTACTTAATATGGTAGGTGTCACAACCATTTTATAAAGTTTTTTCTAAAGTTATATTTCGCGTCAATAAAACAATCCAATTACCTTACCATATTTCATCCCTTTTTTCGTATTTGGTATAGAATTATGGCATTTTTTTCATTTTTCGTAATCGAAAAAGTGGGCGTGGTCATAGTCGGATTTCGTTCATTTTTCATACCAAGATAAAGTGAGTTCAGATAAGTACGTGAACTGAGTTTAGTAAAGATATATCGATTTTTGCTCAAGTTATCGTGTTAACGGCCATGCGGAAGGACAGACGGACGACTGTGTATAAAACTGGGTGTGACATCAACCGATTTCGCCCATTTTCACAGAAAACAGTTAACGCTATAAAATCTATGCCCCTACCAAATTTCAAAAGGATTGGTTAATTTTTGTTCGACTTATGGCGTTAAAAGTATTCTAGACAAATTAAATGAAAAAGGGCGGAGCCACGCCCATTTTTAAATTTTCTTTTATTTTTGTATTTTGTTGCACCATATCATTACTGGAGTTGAATCTTGACATAATTTACTTATATACTGTAAAGATATTAAATTTTTTGTTAAAATTTTACTTTAAAAAAAAATTTTTTTTAAAAGTGGGCGTGGTCCTTCTCCGATTTTGCTAATTTTTATTAAGCGTACATATAGTAATAAGAGTAACGTTCCTGCCAAATTTCATCATGATATCTTCAACGACTGCCAAATTACAGCTTGCAAAAGTTTTAAATTACCTTCTTTTAAAAGTTGGCGGTGCCACGCCCATTGTCCAAAATTTTACTAATTTTTTATTTTGCGTCATAAGTTCAACTCATCTACCAAGTTTCGTCGCTTTATCGGTCTTTTGTAATGAATTATCGCACTTTTTCGGTTTTTCGAAATTTTCGATATCGAGAAAGTGGGCGTGGTTATAGTCCGATATCGTTCATTTTAAATAGCGATCTGAGATGAGTGCTCAGGAACCTACATACCAAATTTCATCAAGATACCTCAAAATTTACTCAAGTTATCGTGTTAACGGACGGACGGACGGACATGGCTCAATCAAATTTTTTTTCGATCCTGTTTATTTTGATATATGGAAGTCTATATCTATCTCGATTCCTTTATATATGTACAACCAACCGTTATCCAATCAAGCTTAATATACTCTGTGAGCTCTGCTCAACTGAGTATAAAAATCTAGACGTAAACCTGTTCGTTTTCTGACTGGACACTGCCTTTTGGCGTCACATGCCTTTAAATTAGGCTTGGTCAGTGATAACAGATGTAGGAAGTGCGGGTTGGAGGAGGAAACGATCGAGCACATTCTGTGCTCGTGCCCTGCACTTGCCAGGCTAAGACTCCAGCTATTAGGAGTTATACAGCTGTCAGATCTAGAAGCAGCAAGTGGCTTAAGTCCTAGGAAGCTTCTAGTATTTACCAAGAGGACGGAGTTATTTTATAACATAGGTCTTGGTTTTTGATATAGGTTTTCAGTTTGGTCGTTAAAACAAACTTCTGGTAACACTACGGACTCAACCAGTCTATGTGAGGTCCTCATGGACCGGCCAGTTCAACCTAACCTAAACCTGTTTGTTTACGTATAAAACTTTGCGAGTACTTGGTACTCACGTCTTTTTTTTTAAAGAAAATTACTTGTCTAAATTTAGTGAACGATTTGTATCTCGAAATACTTACCTCACATATTTAATTTTTATTTATTTTAATAGCTTTTCCTTTCCTCGTTTTTAGCATTTTTTTTTTTTGGAGTATAGGAGAGAGATAACAAAGTTTGTAACATCCCACTCAGCATTTAGATGATTAAATTTTGAATTTCCCTACATATCAACACAATTTGATTACTCTTTCTGACTAAATAACGAGTTATCATACAATTGAACAAAAGAAATAATCAAATATGAATACTTTTGATTATGAAAAACTAAAAAGCATTTTTCGATCACTTTTTGGAATCATTTTTGAAGTCCTTTAATGACTAAATTTTAATATTTCATAAAAACGAACAAAAAGAATAATCAGATATGCTTACCTTTCATGATCAAAAACTGAATATAGTTTTTCAATCACATTTTGGAATCATATTTGAATCAAATGTGTTTACTTTAGGCGATCAAAAATTTATAATCATTTTTCATTCAGCTTTCTGAATCTTTTATGAATATATTTGTTGACTGAATAATGAATTTTATACTTGTTGAAATTTTACTTTTCATTAAAAATTTTATTTTTTTCACAACATATTTTTTCAATCACGAAGCTAAGAAAAAATATATAAAAATTTTATTATTTATGCAAAAGATATTCTTCAAGACAAAAATAATGTAATGCTGCTCGTGAACGAAGATTTCCCCAACCATTTCTCCCCTTCAGCTTCCCATAAAATACATAATGATTGGACAATACATAGGTTGTGAGCTATTTGAACCCCAGGTAAGTGAAACTATCTTGACATACCTGGATACGGCTTCAACATCCCGTATCGTATTCGTATTTTAAGATGCAGACGATATTGCTGATGTTGGATGTTGTAGTCGCAGGTGTATATCGGTAAGTTTGCTTGCGAACTACCTTTGTTTCAAATAGCTCACTCCCGCATGATTTCTTCCCCTGATGAAATAAGATTATTATGTAGTATCCTATTTTGAATGAGATATGAGGAATAAATGCATTATAATGGCATTCAAAAATGATTAAAAAATCTCAACCAAAACTATTGAAATATATTCACGAATATGATCAGAAAATGACTGAAAAGCAGTCAAATATTACTCTAAAACTATTAAAGCTCAATTTTACAATGATATCAAATATGAATAAAAAGCGTTTCGAAATAGGAATCATAAATGATTATTCAAGAATAATCGCATTTAACATACATTTTTCTCCCGACGATACATTAATTTTCGAACAGAAAATGCTTTTAAATTTGAACTTTTTTAATCATCTTGGGGTATGATATTTAAATATTTTTTGATCAATATTTTCAAAAAATGCTGGCTGGGATCACTCAATAAATAAAATTGAAAGAATTTTATTGCCGGTCCTATTAAGGTGGCAGACACACTATAGCAAACAACAATATTATATATTAAATAATTTATACCTCATTTATTGGCAATTTAATACCGCAAAAAAAAATTTAAAGCTGCGTCCGGTTCCGAGAAACGGGAGTGTCTGCTAGCTTAAGACTCAAGCCAGCAGACACTTCGTGAAAACACGACCTACGACTTCCGAACGACTTGGATAATTGATATTACATTTATTGGCAATTTAGTACCGCAAAAAAAATTTTAAAGCTGCGTCCGGTTCCGAGAAACGGGAGTGTCTGCTAGCTTAAGACTCAAGCCAGCAGACACTTCGTGAAAACACGACCTACGACTTCCGAACGACTTGAATAATTGATATTACATTTATTGGCAATTTAGTACCGCAAAAAAAAATTTAAAGCTGCGTCCGGTTCCGAGAAACGGGAGTGTCTGCTAGCTTAAGACTCAAGCCAGCAGACACTTCGTGAAAACACGACCTACGACTTCCGAACGACTTGAATAATTGATATTACATTTATTGGCAATTTAGTACCGCAAAAAAAAATTTAAAGCTGCGTCCGGTTCCGAGAAACGGGAGTGTCTGCTAGCTTAAGACTCAAGCCAGCAGACACTTCGTGAAAACACGACCTACGACTTCCGAACGACTTGGATAATTGATATTGCATTTATTGGCAATTTAGTACCGCAAAAAAAAATTTAAAGCTGCGTCCGGTTCCGAGAAACGGGAGTGTCTGCTAGCTTAAGACTCAAGCCAGCAGACACTTCGTGAAAACACGACCTACGACTTCCGAACGACTTGGATAATTGATATTACATTTATTGGCAATTTAATACCGCAAAAAAAATTTTAAGCTGCGTCCGGTTCCGAGAAACGGGGGCGTCTGCTAGCTTAAGACTCTAGTCAGCAGACACTTCTTGACAACACGACGTACAGCTCCCTAACGACTACAATAATTTATACCTTATTGATTGCCTAAATGTTTCGTTGTCCTGAAAAATATTTTCACTATACCAAAAGGAAAAATTAAATTTTATATTTTTCCGACCCTAATAAATATAAATTATAACTTTCGAAAATCAGTGAGTTGCATGTTACTGATTACTCAAAACTTAGCAACACTTAACTTGACTTAGAAGAAGTCTGTTGAATTTTGATTTTCTATGTAAGTTCTAAGTGACGTTTACATTTTGAGATGCCATTTATTTGTTTCCATTTCATTTTGACATACAGATTGACACTTATTGATTATGATGCCAGAGTGTATGCGCTAAGTGGAGTATAATCGGTGCTAAATTGCCAGGTTTACGCCAAGTCAAGTCAAGTCTATTCTAAGTATCAGTAATGGGCCCTTAAGTCTGAAGCCAGCAGACGCTTCGCGAAAACACGTATGAACACACATGCATACATACATATGTACACTTGTACAATGTACATGTTACCGCGCATACAATGATTTAAGTAATGCGTAAATTTAGTTGCATCAATATGTTGATTGTTTTTGTGTTGATGATGTTCGCAACTATAACGGTTTATGAAATACATGTCGGTCTTCTTTCTTTCGAAAATCAGAGAAAAGTTTGTGCGTATTTCGTATTTGTATTTTCCCGCTTGCGCGCAGGATTTCTGATAACGGGTACATATGTATGTACATATGTGCTTTAGGGTGTGCCGAGAAAAACAACTTTTCAATTTCCATCCTCTCAAATGTTTCTATTTTATTAAAAACAAAAAACCCTCACCAAAGATGGGTCCTATAACTCCACTCTACAGGGTACGATATTTTTATTTTATTTTCCCATTTCGTTAACATGGGAACAACTATTTTTTGTCCAAACTTGAATTTACTCAACTTTTTACGAAAATCTTTTATGTGCCGTTTTGCCTAGTTGTGAGGTGTTGTACAGGTTACAATAAGTTTTTATGATTTTTTTCTAATCATATCATTTGAAAACACTCTTAATGTATTCCGACCTTAATTACAAATTTATGTTATTATTATATTGTTTTAGTTATGGCTATGTGAATTTATGCTTTATCATTTCAATACACTTTTTAAGTGTGAAATAACTGTTTACACAATTTCGTCAAAGAACGCAACTTCAAATGGCCACGACTTTTGGACAAAAATCGTAATTAAGATCTCAATATATTAAAGAGTGTTTATAAATGATATGATTAGAGAAAAAAATCATACAAATTGTTTGAAGCCTGTACAAGACCTTAAAACCCGGCGGGAAATCCGTTTTTCGGGTACCACTTAGTGTGGAGTAATAGGACCAAACTTTGGTGAGGGTTTTATTTTTACATCAAATTGAAACATTTCAGAGGATAGAATTTGGACAAAATTTTTTTTCGAACCACCATAATATGAACTTTTTCATATGTACCCATTAGCGCAGAAATCCTGCGCGCATGCCATTTGAAACATATCGAAATACAAACTTTTCTCTGATTTTCGAAAAATAGTAGAGCGAGATGTATTTTAGAAACCGTTATAGTAGCAAACATATCAGTTTGTGCTAACACATACACAATCAACATATTCATGCAACTAAATTTACTCATTTCTCAAATCATTTGTAGTAAGTATGCTCGCTACCTTGAATGTATGTTCTAGCGTTGCCACTCGCGCAATTTTTTTTGTTCCTAAAGTGTATCATTCCTGAAAAAATGTATCAATTCGTTTTAATAGATTGATACATAGTTTTTGAGTCATTTCGTCTGAATTTTATATAATGTGTGAAACAAAATTTTGAAATTAATAATATTTAAAACAAAACATCACCGCACTTTTTTGGCTAAACGGATCACACAACTGAATTTTATAAAATTTTACCAACGCTCAGTTTTAAATAAATGTCGCTGCTATAAAGGTTTTTCTATTTAACATATCGACACGCGTTTATTTAAACGGAATTATTGTTTATACGTTTCTTAATAAACACTACTTATTTGAAACAAAACCAATACCAACAAAATAATTATGTAGAAGAAATACGGTTTATCTATATATATAATATAGATATAAAGGAAAATATAAATATCATTCTAAAATTTGATTTACTATAAAACTGCATATTCAAACATTTTTTAGAAATTTTACTGAAAATTTTTAGTTCCCGTGACAGTGACAGAGGTTGAATCTTCCAGAATAAAAATGTATACATTTAAGATTTTTTGTATCTTTGTATTCAATCATTAAAAATGTATTCAAATGTATACAATTGTAGCCAAACGGCAACCCTGGCATGCACATTGTACATATCTGTTTTCATATGTACGCACTAGGGTAGATCTCCTGCTATCTCATGCTATTAGAAAATAGTGTTTAGGACAACGAAAAATTTAGCCTGTCAAAATTGCAGGTTTTAATTTTAATGTTAAGAGGTGCATCATGCGAATCTAGTTTTCTCTAACAAATTACATGGGGAATTTTTATTCGACGTGTACCTACGCTTTAATGACGTTTACTTAATGATCCGGTCTTATAGCGTTTTCTTTTCTGACAAAAGCGTTATGATTTTTGTACGCGGCGAAAGAGTTGTAAATATATTTTTTTCTAATTGATATTAGAGAAAAATTGTAAGTTTACAAACGGCTATGGTTACTAGGACATGTTTCTGAATTTCACTTCTTCATCAGCTAGCTTTTCGGGAGCTGAGCGTTGCCAATTACAAAAACCATTGTATAAAGCAATATGAGCAAAGCTCGCTAATTAAATACATATGATCTTATTGATATAATAGTAACAGCGGAAGTATTAAAAACAAATACTGTAAAAATCCGAACAAATGTTACTAAGCTTTCAAAAGCGCGCCTAAAAATCATATCCACACCATTAGGAATAAACTACATACAGAGTGTATGTGCCTACATTGTGATCAAAAGGAATATAAACAAAAAGGCAACTCTTAGAGACCAATTGTACAGAGAACAACGGGACATTCATATGTCTTAGCAGCTAAAGGCTTGCACTGATATGAATGTTGGAGATTCGAGTTCAACGCTCAGCTCCCGAAAAGCTAGCTGATGAAGAAGTGAAATTCAGAAACATGTCCTAGTAACCATCGCCGTTTGTAAACTTACAATTTTTCTCTAATATCAATTACAAAAACCATTGTATAAAGCAATATGAGCAAAGCTCGCTAATTAAATAAATATGATTATATTTTTTTCTATTCTAAAAAGCAGGTAACGCCTTTGCGGGGTATTTCGTTCTTTTGTGTAATTGTTGCCTGCTCGCAACGCAAAAGCGTTACACTTTTAACCTGCAAAAAATGGCGGTGTGGCAGTACAACCCTGCTTAACCAGCTGATCGTGGCAATTTATTTTCATAACTTCACAAATTTTTAGCGACGAAAATTGAAATGAAGGAAATAATTCTGTGTGCGTTTTTGAAAATCAGCTAATACACGGGGTAGCCATTTATGTTCTTTGCATGCACTATAAATGTTGAAAATTTTCTGGGGTAGGAGTAACTCTATTAAGGCTTTACCATTTACTTAGGAAAACATTTATTTCAGAAAAGAAAACTCTATTATTCTCCTGTAATATATGGCAAAAGTGCGTAAGTTAGTCTTAACATTTTTTTTTTAATCAACACGGATTCTCAGCTGCTTGAAACTCACACTTTGTCTTACTCAAATTTAATTGGCTTCAACACTGCATAACCAGAATCCTTCTTAAGAGCCTAAGTCAATGGTTCAAAGTTTAGGTAAAATATGCAGATCTTTGCATTTGGGGTTGACATTCAACCCAGAATATCTTACAAACAAAATTGAAAAAAGGAACCAACGGGCCAAATGGGGTTGGAAGGGACCAAATTGGCAACAGTAGTGTAGCAAGTATGCGCGCTAACATGTATGTACATATGTACAGTTGTGAACACGAAAATAGCAGTGAAATTCTAAATGGTATGATTTTCACATTATAGCTGTGTTTTTATACATACATATGCACTCAAACATCATATGGACTGCTTAAGGTGTCATTTTATCTATTATGACATTTTTGCGCCTAAAATTAGTACTGCTAAATTGCGGTATGCATTATACTCAGTTGCAACTGAAATATGTCTCTCCGTTTTATCTCTGCGTCATTCTCCACTTCTATGACCGAAAAAGGGTGTGTGTCCACTACTAATTGTAACCGATTTAGCTATAGGTTATACACTATGACCAACAGAGGTGCGTGCCTCCGCTATTCAGAACAACCCGTTTTGAAGCAAGTTATTTACCACTGCTGCGAGTCTTCAATAATTGCCGCTAGATGGACCTCCTAAACATTATCTAAGCATTTTTTAACCACAAGTGTAGATGTATATGAAGAGTAAAGAAGAGCAAGATGTATTTCATAATTTATGTTCTTTAGGATGGGCCAGATATAAAAAGTAAAATTTTTTCTTTTGGTATAGTAAAAATGTTGTTGAGAACAACGAGAAAGATGGTCCTTAAAAATTGCAGCTTTTAATTTTTATTTTAAGAAGTGCCTCATCGCGATTTTAGTTTCTCCATACAAAATTATATGGGAAGGTTTTGATGTTTTATTTGAAGTGTACCTGCGCTTTAACGACTGGGTCTTAAATGATGAGCAATACCCATTCGTATAAAAAATTGGACGATCTACAAAAAAAGTCTAAAGAGATTTTTCACTAGGACGAATCGTTTGTAAGATATTCTGGGTTGAATGTCAACCCCAAAATGCAAAGATCTGCATATTTTACCTAAACTTTGAACCATTGACTTAGGCTCTTAAGAAGGATTCTGGTTATGCAGTATTGAAGCCAATTAAATTTGAGTAAGACAAAGTGTGAGTTTCAAGCAGCTGAGAATCCGTGTTAATTAAAAAAAAATGTTAAGACTATTTTACGCACTTTTGCCATATATTACAGGCGAATAATAGAGTTTTCTTTTCTGAAATAAATGTTTTCCTAAGTAAATGGTAAAGCCTTAATAGAGTTACTCCTACCCCAGAAAATTTTCAACATTTATAGTGCATGCAAAGAACATAAATGGCTACCCCGTGTATTAGCTGATTTTCAAAAACGCACACAGAATTATTTCCTTCATTTCAATTTTCGTCGCTAAAAATTTGTGAAGTTATGAAAATAAATTGCCACGATCAGCTGGTTAAGCAGGGTTGTACTGCCACACCGCCATTTTTTGCAGGGTAAAAGTGTAACGCTTTTGCGTTGCGAGCAGGCAACAATTACACAAAAGAACGAAATACCCCGCAAATGCGTTACCTGCTTTTTAGAATAGAAAAAAATATAATCATATGTATTTAATTAGCGAGCTTTGCTCATATTGCTTTATACAATGGTTTTTGTAATTGATATTAGAGAAAAAATGTAAGTTTACAAACGGCGATGGTTACTAGGACATGTTTCTGAACTTCACTTCTTCATCAGCTAGCTTTTCGGGAGCTGAGCGTTGAACTCGAATCTCCAACATTCATATCAGTGCAAGCCTTTAGCTGCTAAGCCATATAAATGTCCCGTTGTTCTCTGTACAATTGGTCTCTAAGAGTTGCCTTTTTGTTTATATTCCTTTTGATCACAATGTAGGCACATACACTCTGTATGTAGTTTATTCCTAATGGTGTGGATATGATTTTTAGGCGCGCTTTTGAAAGCTTAGTACTATTTGTTCGGATTTTTACAGTATTTGTTTTTAATACTTCCGCTGTTACTATTATATCAATAAGATCATATGTATTTAATTAGCGAGCTTTGCTCATATTGCTTTATACAATGGTTTTTGTAATTGACAACGCTCAGCTCCCGAAAAGCTAGCTGATGAAGAAGTGAAATTCAGAAACATGTCCTAGTAACCATCGCCGTTTGTAAACTTACAATTTTTCTCTAATATCAATTAGAAAAAAATATATTTACAACTCTTGCGCCGCGTACAAAAATCATAACACTTTTGTCAGAAAAGAAAACGCTATAAGACCGGATCATTAAGTAAACGTCATTAAAGCGTAGGTACACGTCGAATAAAAATTCCCAATGTAATTTGTTAGAGAAAACTAGATTCGCATGATGCACCTCTTAACCTCTTAACATTGAGTCTCAAGCTAGCAGACACTCCCGTTTCTCGGAACCGGACGCAGCTTTAAATTTTTTTTGCGGTATTAAATTGCAAATAAATGTAATATCAATTATCCAAGTCGTTCGGAAGACGTAGGTCGTGTTTTCACGAAGTGTCTGCTGGCTTGAGTCTTAAGCTAGCAGACACTCCCGTTTCTCGGAACCGGACGCAGCTTTAAATTTTTGTTTGCGGTATTAAATTGCCAATAAATGTAATATCAATTATCCAAGTCGTTCGGAAGTCGTAGGTCGTGTTTTCACGAAGTGTCTGCTGGCTTGAGTCTTAAGTTAGCAGACACTCCCGTTTCTCGGAACCGGACGCAGCTTAAAAATTTTTTTTGCGGTACTAAATTGCCAATAAATGTAATATTAATTATCCAAGTCGTTCGGAAGTCGTAGGTCGTGTTTTCACGAAGTGTCTGCTGGCTTAAGTCTTAAGCTAGCAGACACTCCCGTTTCTCGGAACCGGACGCAGCTTTAAATTTTTTTTGCGGTATTAAATTGCCAATAAATGTAATATCAATTATCCAAGTCGTTCGGAAGTCGTAGGTCGTGTTTTCACGAAGTGCCTGCTGGCTTGAGTCTTAAGCTAGCAGACACTCCCGTTTCTCGGAACCGGACGCAGCTTTAAATTTTTGTTTGCGGTATTAAATTGCCAATAAATGTAATATCAATTATCCAAGTCGTTCGGAAGTCGTAGGTCGTGTTTTCACGAAGTGTCTGCTGGCTTGAGTCTTAAGCTAGCAGACACTCCCGTTTCTCGGAACCGGACGCAGCTTTAAATTTTTTTTGCGGTATTAAATTGCCAATAAATGTAATATCAATTATCCAAGTCGTTCGGAAGTCGTAGGTCGTGTTTTCACGAAGTGCCTGCTGGCTTGAGTCTTAAGCTAGCAGACACTCCCGTTTCTCGGAACCGGACGCAGCTTTAAATTTTTGTTTGCGGTATTAAATTGCCAATAAATGTAATATCAATTATCCAAGTCGTTCGGTAGTCGTAGGTCGTGTTTTCACGAAGTGTCTGCTGGCTTGAGTCTTAAGCTAGCAGACACTCCCGTTTCTCGGAACCGGACGCAGCTTTAAATTTTTTTTGCGGTATTAAATTGCCAATAAATGTAATATCAATTATCCAAGTCGTTCGGAAGTCGTAGGTCGTGTTTTCACGAAGTGCCTGCTGGCTTGAGTCTTAAGCTAGCAGACACTCCCGTTTCTCGGAACCGGACGCAGCTTTAAATTTTTGTTTGCGGTATTAAATTGCCAATAAATGTAATATCAATTATCCAAGTCGTTCGGTAGTCGTAGGTCGTGTTTTCACGAAGTGTCTGCTGGCTTGAGTCTTAAGCTAGCAGACACTCCCGTTTCTCGGAACCGGACGCAGCTTTAAATTTTTGTTTGCGGTATTAAATTGCCAATAAATGTAATATCAATTATCCAAGTCGTTCGGAAGTCGTAGGTCGTGTTTTCACGAAGTGTCTGCTGGCTTGAGTCTTAAGTTAGCAGACACTCCCGTTTCTCGGAACCGGACGCAGCTTTAAATTTTTTTTTGCGGTACTAAATTGCCAATAAATGTAATATCAATTATCCAAGTCGTTCGGAAGTCGTAGGTCGTGTTTTCACGAAGTGTCTGCTGGCTTGAGTCTTAAGCTAGCAGACACTCCCGTTTCTCGGAACCGGACGCAGCTTTAAATTTTTGTTTGCGGTATTAAATTGCCAATAAATGTAATATCAATTATCCAAGTCGTTCGGAAGTCGTAGGTCGTGTTTTCACGAAGTGTCTGCTGGCTTAAGACTCAAGCCAGCAGACACTCCCGTTTCTCGGAACCGGACGCAGCTTTAAAATTTTTTTTGCGGTACTAAATTGCCAATAAATGTAATATCAATTATTCAAGTCGTTCGGAAGTCGTAGGTCGTGTTTTCACGAAGTGTCTGCTGGCTTGAGTCTTAAGCTAGCAGACACTCCCGTTTCTCGGAACCGGACACAGCTTTAAATTTTTTTTTGTGCGGTACTAAATTGCCAATAAATGTAATATCAATTATCCAAGTCGTTCGGAAGTCGTAGGTCGTGTTTTCACGAAGTGTCTGCTGGCTTGAGTCTTAAGCTAGCAGACACTCCCGTTTCTCGGAACCGGACGCAGCTTAAAATTTTTTTTTGCAGTATTAAATTGCCAATAAATGAGGTATAAATTATTTAATATATAATATTGTTGTTTGCTATAGTGTGTCTGCCACCTTAATAGGACCTTTATTGCCGCGTGTACCTTCATGCAACACTAATGCATCAAAACAATTTTAAATGCGACATTGTTTACATTTGTATTATTTATTTATTTTTGTTGCTCTTGTTGCCTTAGCAATTTATTGTCACTTCTCTATTTTTGTATTGCTTTTGTTTTAATTGCCGGTTTATACTTTCTCATATCTTTATAATACTCAAAGCCTATGAAAGATACCTACACTTACGGGAAAAAGTATTGGCACAAGGACTTCTTGCAGTTTTCACCAGGATTTGCCTAAGAAAGATAATTTTCGCAATTTTTTTTTTATAAAATCATACACAAATATGTAATAAAATAAATATAAACTAAAGTCCAAGATCATAATTGTTGTCAGCCATTTTCTTCCATACAAATTTTTGAAAGAAATATTTTTACAAGGCAGAAAATGCTCAACTCAGGTAATGCCACAATGAAACCACACAAGTGAATTCATTATTACAAAATGTAGTCGGTACACGATACACGGTCCCAAGATCCAAAACTTATCTATGTAAACGAAGCGTTAAGAGGCAGGGTTATTGAGCAGAAAATGGTGGCTGGCATAAAAATATAAAGCGGCAGAGGTTTAAAAGCAACGATGCTTAAAAAAATTAAAACTTATAGAAATTCATTGATGGCAAAAAAGAAATATGTGACTTATCAAATCTTTATTTTAAACAGCTCTGGCTGACCCTGGAAACCTTTAGACACACATGAAATAGTCGCATGATCAATCCCGACAGACATGGTTCCGACTTTATCTATTCACCTGCCTCTCCTCTGGCTAACTCCTTTCATCCTCTCTACTCTGCTTTTTCTAGTTAACTTTAATCTGCCCATTCAACTTCCCTATCCCTTTCATCTTCCTTCCGTAAATCTTCCCGTTTTTCCTCTTACTCTTCCTGTTCTTGCTTTTATCCAAGTTTAACTATCACTATTACTCTTAATATTATCCTTATATTATTCTTACTCTTCCTGTAAACCTCTTTTAACTAATTTCTCGCAAACTATTACGCTTACTCTTACTTTTACTCTCCCTCTTCCTCTTAGGCCCGGTTTTTCAGTACAAGTTCACCTCAGTTTGTCAGTTAAACTAGCTTAACCTTATTCTGCAGTTTTTCAGTCTATTTTAACTAGTACAAATACAAATACAAATACAAATATACCCAACAAGCATTTGGGGGTGAGTACCATTAGAGCTCATGTTGATAACTAGGCATATGTAATATGTACTTCTAAAATCTCAAGAGTTGGTTGGAAACAGTGGCTCAACTCGAGACTCATAGCGTACTCAGCAAAAGAGGGAATTTTTTATAAAACAAAAAATTCTATAAAGTTGAAAAAATTAAATTCCCAACTTGTGGTTCTCTAACTGGACTCGAATGTAAGATTCAATACCACAGTATTTTCACGAAAATAAAATAAAATATATATAATTAATTTATGATTAATTACGCTTCATTACTGCTATCAACTAGGTGTTTATTTTTCACAATAAACAGCTGTTGGTTTTGGTGGCACCACCTTGGCGATTTTGCTTTCAACTCTACCTCAACTCGGTATCCAATGTAGGATATCAACTGGAGGAATGTGTTGAATATTCATGTGAGAACTGTATATTTTTCAAAATCTCTCAGAGGTCGGAAAATAATTTAAGAATGACTTCTTAAGGAAGGTTTCGACGTTGGAGATTCGAGAACTATACATTTTACAAAATTTCTCAAAGGTTGGATAGTGATTGGAGAATGAAGTTGGATATCAACTAGAGAACTATCTGATTTAAGAATAATTAAATAATGATGGTGGATATCACCGTCGCAACTAGATATATTTAGCTGGAATTATTTTTTCCATGTTTGTTGAGTAAACAAAATCCAGCTGTTGCCGTATCTACAAATTATGTAGATAATAAAAAACCAAGTTGCCGCACAAAAAATCCTACCCCAAAGGCGGCCTTAAACTGTGACGGAAAAACTGCTCAGTAGTTTAACTGGAGTTTAAATTTATCTAGATTTTAAGCAAACTTAGCTTAAGCTTAGCTTGACCAACTACTGAAAAACCGGGCACTAGTCTCTTTAGTTTTCCCACTTCCCTCCAACTTCCTCTACTTTTTCTTCCTATTGCCTCTGTTTTCTCATCACCTTTCTGTATGTTCCCGTTTCCAATGTGTGAAATATATCGAGTTTAACTCTTTTCGACACATTACATTGCTAAAGTACTAAAACGTAGCAAAAGAGTACCAAAAATTTTCCCTTCCTACTACCTTAAAATTCATGACCAGACTATGAGGGCCGTCAAATTTTTGTTATTGTACTACTGAGGTAAACTCATACACAATTGCTGAAATCAGGTTTAAGGGATTCTAATATCACTACTCAACAAATTTTTCATTTTAAAAAACAACAACGACAACAACATTAAATACATACATATCTACATCTAAAAAAAAAAGTCAAATTGAGCGATTTTACCGTGGTGGTCAATAGTGAGCGACGTGGGTACTTTTAACTACCCGTTTATAATTTTCTGGGTTTGTCTCCCGTATTATTCTCCAGCAATAATCTCCCATCATTTCTTCATTCCAAAAACCTTGGTAACGCTTTTCAAAAATCATGAGGTCTTGGTGAAACCTTTCACCCTGTCCATCACTTTCAGCACCTAGATTTGCGGGAAAATTATCCAAATGTGAATGCAAAAAATGCATTTTGAGGGACATGTTGCATTTCGTAGCACTGTAGTTTTTCAACAAGGCTTTGACCATCTCTCTATAGTTGGAATCTTTGTTGTTGCCAAGAAATCTACTAACGACTTGCTTAAAGCTGTCCCAAGCCGCTGCTTCTACTGATGATAAATGATTCGCAAAATTTTCGTCTTTCAGCAACTTTCTAATTTGCGGGCCAGCAAATATACCTTCTTTTAATTTGGCTTGGGTTATTTTAGGGAAAAATTTCGTTAGATACTGGAAGGATGGCGCGTCCTTATTTAATTTTTCATTAATCCTAATTTGATGTGAAGTGCTGGCAAAATAACTCGTTCGGGATTTACTAAAGGCGGGTTTGCGATATTGAAGGCACCTGGTTCGTACCGAGCTCTTGGTGGCTAGTTTTCCTGAGTATAATGGGTTTCTCTAGCACTGCTGCCCCAAAGACAGAGAAAACAGCAATATTTAGTGAAACCTCCTTGAAGTCCGAGAATTATAGCTACAAACTGGGATGTATTTCATATACTATTTATTTTAAATTGTACCACCGAAACTACTTACCTTTAAGTCCGCACAAATTTTCCAATTAAATTGTTTATATTGAATGAGCTCAAGTAAATTGGATATGATTAAATAAGTTTCTTTAGTATTCTCAGAATGTGCCACTGGTATTGACGGTAACGAATTTCCTTTATGGAGTAATGCTTTTTTTAGTTAAACTATGCTTTGAACTGTCTATAAACAAGCGTCAATCATCCACTTTATTTTCTAATTTTAGTGCTTCAAATAAAACTTGAACATCATTACAGTAGCAAATATTTTCACTTTTAGTAAAAAAAGAAGATAAAGTCTTTTGTCTATTTCGAAATTTGGAAGTACTTGTCGAAGGCCCAGGCTGCCCCATGGCTGCAAACGAGATCCTAGAACTTCGCTATCAAATTTCGATAATTTCAAATCTCTAGCCAAGACATTAAGTTCGGCTTGTGAGACTCGATGTGGGACCTCTCCTTCTTGTTCACTGTCTGAATTATCTGCTTCGGAGTCACTTTCGCTTGAGGTTTCAAAACTGATAGGTGGCCTAGGTATGGGTACGGTATGGTCATATAGTTTTGGCTTTTTAGCTTATGCCACATTTGGATAACTTATTAACTTCCTCTTTTTTCTCGTTTTTCCTTTAAGGTCTATTACGCAAAAATAGCACTGGTCGTGGTTAAAGGGTTCAGTCCACATCACTGGAACACCAAACTTCATGTTATGACCTTTACCCGATACCCATCTCATTAAAGTTAATCTACAGGAGGCGAAAATAAAATGAGGTGTCCAAGATTTATCGAGATTTTTTACACGGAAACCGAAATAATGAAAGTATGCATCTTTGACAGAATTAGTTATTTTCCGAGCTGAGTTTCCAAAAATATAATGTCCGCAAATAAAGCAAAAATCATCCGTATTATTTTTACATTTAAAATCTCTTTTGCAAGAAGCCATTTCGTAAACACATCTACCGATATAGTTTGTATAAATTTGCATTACAATTTGCAAAACAAAATTTACAAAAAACAGTAGTGGCAATTAAATACTTGATGTCTTTTTAAATTTATTAGACCCTAAGGTAGAGTGACCAAATGAAATGTCTCGCCAATTTTATCAAAGTAAAACTAAAATTTTAGGATAGACGCTTGCAAGTTAGCGGGGCTTAAAATGTACGTAGTTAAATTACCTACAACATAGAAGGGCTAACTTTTTTTCGTCCATAGAATTTTTCCGATTCCGATGGTTAAATCTGAAATTTTGTAAAAAATTTCTTTTTTTTCTCAAAATTTTGTCAACGTTTTTTGGCATAGTGGCCAAACTACTGAAGATACTGAAAGGAGGTGAAGGCAAGAAATGTTTATGGGAATTAGTATAATGTATAATTCAACAGTTTAAAACGAAAAAATGAAAACTACAAATTTTTGCCCTACCTATATGAAGTAGTGTTCTGCAAATATTTTTCGCCGATATCTCGGAAACTAGATCTGCCACAGGAAAATGGAAGTCATATTCGGAATCAGGAGAAAATTTTACTTTAGGAAAGGCCTTATTTATTTTTGGAGATTTTTTTTGTCGAGTAGTGTATTCAGAAAAATCTTGGTGAAAATTTTAAAATTTTACTGAAGATTCGTGTTTGAACTCAAAATTTCGAACTTCAGTTTATATCATATATGTAATACTCCTATATTGCTACAAAAGGCTAGGTACATTCCCAAACATCAGAGTGCCGATATATTGCTGTTTAAATGTTTTTGTTTTTGTATTCAATAACCGAATGTACCTAAATTAAAATTTTTTCTTGTCACACTTATGCTGCTACAATCACAAAAATTTTGTAGGCTGTCTTGTTTTGATTTCGAATTCAAAACTCATTGCGAGCATTTTCTATTAGCAATATAGGAGTATTACATATATGGTTTATATTGATTTTATTACGTATTTGTATATATACCCCATATCCCATCCCATTTCGACCAATTTTGAACCCGACCTCTTTAGAATTGGCTGAAAGTTTTTCTTCTTTTTCTAGCTTACGAAAGATGTTTTGCAGAATTTTTTCAAATTTTTTCATCCAACTCAAAAAAAGTTATGAATTTTAAAAAAAACACCGTTTTTGTTTTCAAAATGCTATAACTTTTTCAAAAATTGACCGTTTGGGATTTTTTTTTTTTTAATTTGTTTTTAAATGTACTTTTCGGAAAAAATTCAAAAAAAATTTTAAAGTTTTTTTTTTTAACAATTGTTTTTGTTTTTATCGGCCTATTGATAAATCATTCAAGGTTCGAATCGAGCTCAAGGCCAGAACAATAATTTTTTTTCTAATGATAATTATTGTTATTTTTTTAATTCTTCTAAATTTGAAAAATTGTATTTTTTTGTTTTTGGAATAGTAAGTAGACAATTTTTCAGACAACCAGCCATAGCTGCGCAGATAGATCCATTTCGAAGGGTGCTAAGCCTTCATCATCAGTACGCTTTAGGCATGCTGCGCTAACCATTTAGCTATACATCGGTGGTTTGTTTGACTGGCAAATTTGCTACTTCTATTCCTTTTTACCAACTATATTTATTCAGTGTTGCGCCATCTGGTGCAAATCACTGATAATGCTGGATTTTAGTTTATTAGCAATTACTTTGTTTGACATTCCCAAGTGCTCATGGTTTATTAACAATTGTTTTTGTTTTTATCGGCCTATTGATAAATCATTCAAGGTTCGAATCGAGCTGAACTTTGAATGATTTATCAATAGGCCGATAAAAACAAAAACAATTGTTAATAAACCATGAGCACTTGGGAATGTTAAACAAAGTAATTGACAATAAACAAAAATCCAGCATTATCAGTGATTTCCACCAGATGGCGCAACACTGAATAAATATAGTTGGTAAAAAGGAATAGAAGTAGCAAATTTGCCAGTCAAACAAACCACCGCTGTATAGCTAAATGGTTAGCGCAGCATGCCTAAAGCGTACTGATGATGAAGGTTTAGCACCCTTCGAAATGGATCTATCTGCGCAGCTATGTCAGGTTGTCTGAAAAATTTTCTACTTACTATTCCAAAAACAAAAAATACAATTTTTCAAATTTAGAAAAATTAAAAAAATAACAATAATTATCATTAGAAAAAAATTATTGTTCTGGCCTTGAGCTCGATTCGAACCTTGAATGTTTTTTTTTTTTCAATTAAATAAAAAAAAAATAATCGGCCCACTCCGGGATTAGTGGGGATGATTGCAGAATTGATTGAAGTTTTTTATGAGAAAAAACGGGCGAAATTCGAAAAATAAAAAATTACAAAAAAAAAAACCTTAAAAATTTTTTTGAATTTTTTCCGAAAAGTACATTTAAAAACAAATTAAAAAAAAAAGATCCCAAACGGTCAATTTTTGAAAAAGTTATAGCATTTTGAAAACAAAAACGGTGTTTTTTTTTTCAATTCATAACTTTTTTTGGGTTTGATGAAAAAATGTGAAAAAATTCTGAAAAACGTCTTTCGTAAGCTAGAAAAATAAGAAAAACTTTCAGCCAATTCTAAAGGGGTCGGGTTCAAAATTGGTCGAAATGGGATGGAATAACCCATATATTTAAAAAAAAAGCGAACATTTTTTTCTTAAACAAAACTTGGTGGAAACAGTAAAAAGTCCTTGGGCCAATACTTTTTCCCTTGAGTGTACCTACTGTATCCAATTTAGCGTAAGCTCTATAAGTACTACCTACTCATACCAAGAAATCTTTTGTTTCGATCGTTGTCGGCGTAATTTTGTATAGTCAAATCTATTCAGTTTATCGCGAATTTTCAAGCGGAAAGCTAAAATTCTTTTGTCAACCGACAACGGCAATTGGATTTTGCAGACAAATCAAGTGTTCCCCAAACTCTTGTAATTGTTATTAAACGCATTGTGATTTGAAGAAAAAAAAAAACAATTAGCTACCTATTAGGTGTGCAAATGCTTCTTAATGTACGAGTGTGGGAAATTCTTATATCTAATTCTGAAAATATTAAATCTAAAAATTGTTTTTCTTAGGCAGCTATTCAGAGTGTGCAATCAGTGACATTTTCAATTGTTGTGTTATGCAACACAAATGATAAATCAACGACTGATAATTGTTTAGTTTTCTTGCACAAAATTTAATGAAATCTTGATATTGTTGCTGCTGTTGTTTTAAATTATGTTTTGTTATGTTTAGCAATTTCGAGTCTAAATATGTCTTATTTTAAATATCGAACGCAGTGGAAATAAAGATCTTGTTAACCTTCCTATACTCGCCCATTGGTCTCTGAGACCGACGAAACACATTTTCGTAATTATTTTTATGCACGAAAATCTGGAGAAGCCGAGCTCTATGCAAGCTGTCGGACGTGTGGCTTACTTCGTTTTAGTGCACGCTGTGCGTTCGTGCGAAGCATTGTTTACTATATAGTTTGGCAGCTTAATTCGAGGTTATGTTGCGAATAGAGTGGAAGGCACTCGCAGGCCGTGAAAATAGGCACTCGAATGGAGTGGAATGAAGAAGAGTAGGAAGACCAGAGTTGCATTGGATCAATCATTGCATCAATATTAAAGATAAATTTAGAAAAAATAATTAAATACTTGAGTATAAGAAACATTTTCTTTCAATTACTGCAACTAAGGTGTCCTAGATGCTATATATTCCAAAATTATAACATTTTATGTCTGTTTAAAAATTTAACTTCAATTTCCCTAAGATTTCCGTAATATGGCCATTAGTGATGTTTGTATGTGTGTGCAAATTTTGAGCGATCAGCTGTTAGATGCGCTACTTGGTAAAGTTTACAATGGTGCGAAGCGTACGTGTTGTACATTGTTTACTATATAGTTTGGCAGCTTAATTCGAGGTTATGTTGCGAATAGAGTGGAAGGCACTCGCAGGCCGTGAAAATAGGCACTCGAATGGAGTGGAATGAAAAACAGTAGGAAGACCAGAGTTGCACTGGATCAATCATTGCATCAATATTAAAGATAAATTTAGAAAAAATAATTAAATACTTGAGTATAAGCAAACATTTTCTTTCAATTACTGCAATTAAGGTGTCCTAGATGCTATATATTCCAAAATTATAACATGTTATGTCTGTTTAAAAATTTAACTTCAATTTCGCTAAGATTTCCGTAATGTGGCCATTAGTGATGTTTGTGTGTGTGTGCAAATTTTGAGCGATCAGCTGTTAGTTGCGCTACTTGGTAAAGTTTACAATGGTGTTGTAGCATTTGGCGCCAATCAATCCGTGAGACCGACGGGAGTATGCCCTGATTGTTATGGTGAGGCTCAAAACTAAGTCAAACACAGATAAATATATACTTTGATATGTATTTTTATATTATTAAGAAGTTTATTTGTTTTAAGAAGAAGTTAAGATTTTATTTTTGTTTTCCTATTACTTAAGAAAAATATCTCAAATTTAAAGACTGATTTGTGATAGACTGAAAGTCTGTAAAATAATTAATAAATGAAGTACTATGCACACTATTTTGTTTCGTTATGCCCCAAATTTTAATATAATTATAATATTAAAAAAAAAAAAGTATTAAAAAAAGATATTGTAGAGGGTATGAACTATCGGTCTGTGAGAACGTGCGCGAGCATAGATGTTACAATAATTGGCGCGAGTATAGGAAGGTTAATAGAAAACGATTTGTTGATCAATTTGCGCATTGATGCTTTGTTCGCAGTCCGAGCTTTAAAAATGCAACATTGGAAGTGAAATATTTCGTTCCAGTGTGAAAAATTAATGCATTACTTTTTTTAAAGGAAACAAAACAAGTAAGGAAGTCTAAGCTCGATCGAAGCTGAATGTTATATACCCAGCTGCGAGCTTTCACACATTTATTAACTAGAAACTCAATAGAGAAATGCAACGAACATTAAAAAATATGAAAGCTGAAATAAACTACTTATAAGAGCCTTGCAGCGAATCGCACTAAGTAGTTCCAAAATAAGTCTATCTGTCTATCTAGATCAGGGCTGTGCTTTCCGTAGCACAATTGTCCTACCATTCCGCATAGGAACGTGCAAATACTTCTATGTTTTGGCGTCTCATGGTCTAGATCAATTGTGCTTGACCTTTTAGCCTATTAAGTACAGTACGTCCAGGCTTTTAAAGTATTTAAGTACATCTTCAGGATTTTTACTAAATATAACGAAGGGATTAAGAGCCGCGACACCCAGATGGGAAAGTTTCTGCCTTTAAAGACCTTTAGGACTCCAATGCATTCATCCACTAGCTTAGAAGTAATTATATAAAACTTCAAGACACGTAAGGCTTGCCTGGCTGTCTGACAGAATGAGGATACTCCTAGACTTTTCGTTGATATGCTCCACCGCAAACTTTTATTGCATGGATTTTTGCCTGGAAAATACTGGCACAGCATCCCGTTTGTATCGATTTCTTGATGTTTGGGCCATATACGCCAGCTCCCGATTTTCTGTCATCAAATTTTAATCCATCTGTGAACTTGACCTTTGAGTCAGGGTCAATATATGGATTCACTGTTTATGTCTACAATGTACACCACAATATTCTGCGAGAATCTGAGCGTAGAGGCCATTGCATCACGTTGATTTTCTTAAAATTTTCTTGTTACTTTCATAATTGCTGTCATATTGCTGCTCTTTAGACCAGATATTTTTTGAAGTCTTAGTGCAGCAAGTGTTGGCTTTTTCTCTATTAGAATAGTGCATCAGCAAACGACGTACTCATCGCACCCTTTATGCCAATACAAACTAATCGATGCAGTTTGCTTACTTTTGACAAAGCCGTTCTTTGCATGGTCTTCGCCCAACAAACTAAGGAAACATATACGATTTTGGGAGATAGCTCCCATGTTTTGCCATGCAGGCGAGTGCAGGTTTAAGGTAGCATTTAAATGAGCATTCAACGTTAGAGTTCTGTCCACTGTAGCCGTTAGGTATTTGGATTTCATTGAAGATCGGGTTTTGGTGCCATCCAGGAATGGTTTTGAAATGTACAGCTTTCTTCGCCCGGTAAAAACCATTAGGATAGTTTAGTTCGGATTGATAGACAATCCTTTGGTATCGCACCACCTTTCTATGATTCGCAGGGCTTGTTGCGGACGATGGGATATTGTTTACTCGTGCATCCTAAGTCATTTGCATATCCTTGTGTGGTAAATCCACTGGATTTCAGAAACTGAAGAAGATCATCTATGACTAGGGTTCACAAGAGAGGAGAGAGTAAGTACACTTCCTTGAGGGCATTCCCTAGTGGCCACAACTGACTAATTTCTCCCTCCCAGCTCAAGACAGATTTTTCTTCTCTTTAGCACCGATAGCACCCAGCGAATGATCATCGGGCTTATATCCTTGCCCCCCTTGGTATACCTTTTGATCGTGTTCTTTAAATACATATAGCTCAGACTTAAGCGTTGTTGGTAAAGTGTGACTCAACAACTGTACATCCAATTGGCACCAGTTCAGAGGAGTAATTAAATTTGTACATAGTTCGAAGTTTTCGCTTTGTGTTGCTGCTTCCCAGGAAGGCTTCAAAATAAACTCAGCAAAAAAACACATAACTTGTATGAGGAAGATATTTCCGAAAAAAACTTCCTTGAATTGAGGAAACTTTGTGTAAAATGAGTAAAAAATTTCTACTTTTTTTAATACTTATCATATATTTAATATTACGTTTCCACCAAACCCAAACTCCGTGTTTGTCAACAGTTTTATACAAGTTATCTCTTGACAGAAAAGACATTTTAGATGTTCGCTTTCGGCTTATTAATACCGAGATCAAAGCTAGTCTTTCGATACCTCATCCGAGATTTTTGGATGTGTTTTTAGCAATAGGTCGACGATTGCAAACACTCCTCGGTGTTTGGGTTTGGTGAAAGCGTAGCATAAGGGAACATATTTCCTACATTTTTTGAATCGCTTGCATTTAAACCCGGTCCATCATGGGATGAATTGGCCGAGAGTACTCCCTTGCAAATCTTGCGAGTTCGGAATAACTTAACTCCATGCAGATGTGCTATTTTGTGTACTCACTCTTGACACTATACAAATGTTCTAGAAAAACTTTTTTTCGCTTATCAGAAACAATGATAAAGTTGTGTCCTTTTGTATTCATTCCAAACAAGCAGTGGAGGAATTGTAAGGTGCCTCATAATGAAAACCTTTCAGAACAATAAACTAGGAGCTTTTGTACTTTTCATGAAATTGAAATGGTAGATTAAGTTCGGCCTGACTTTCGACAATTGTCTTTAAAGGAGTTCAAATAGACCCGCCAATAAGCATAACGAAATTATCGGGATGATGAGCTGAGTTGATTTAGTCATGTCTGTCTATTTGAACGGAAACTTGTCCGTAATTTTTTGAGATATCTTTATGAAATTTGGTGAGCCGGTAAATTTGGGATTCCGATTAATCATTTGTCGGAAACGACGCGATCGGAATACTATAGCATATACATATCTCCCATACAACCGATTTTTCTAATAAGAGGGCTTTATCATCTCCTAATTTTAACAGCTATTAGCTTGAAATTTCACAGGATGCATCCATATAAGGCATAAAATGTTTTCTGAAAAAATTAAGTGTTCCCCAAACTCTTGTAATTGTTATTAAACGCATTGTGATTTGAAGAAAAAAAAAAACAATTAGCTACCTATTAGGTGTGCAAATGCTTCTTAATGTACGAGTGTGGGAAATTCTTATATCTAATTCTGAAAATATTAAATCTAAAAATTGTTTTTCTTAGGCAGCTATTCAGAGTGTGCAATCAGTGACATTTTCAATTGTTGTGTTATGCAACACAAATGATAAATCAACGACTGATAATTGTTTAGTTTTCTTGCACAAAATTTAATGAAATCTTGATATTGTTGCTGCTGTTGTTTTAAATTATGTTTTGTTATGTTTAGCAATTTCGAGTCTAAATATGTCTTATTTTAAATATCGAACGCAGTGGAAATAAAGATCTTGTTAACCTTCCTATACTCTTTCGACAATTGTCTTTAAAGGAGTTCAAATAGACCCGCCAATAAGCATAACGAAATTATCGGGATGATGAGCTGAGTTGATTTAGTAATGTCTGTCTATTTGAACGGAAACTTGTCCGTAATTTTTTGAGATATCTTTATGAAATTTGGTGAGCCGGTAAATTTGGGATTCCGATTAATCATTTGTCGGAAACGACGCGATCGGAATACTATAGCATATACATATCTCCCATAAAACCGATTTTTCTAATAAGAGGGCTTTATCATCTCCTAATTTTAACAGCTATTAGCTTGAAATTTCACAGGATGCATCCATATAAGGCATAAAATGTTTTCTGAAAAAATTGTCAAGATCTGTCATACATATACGAGGATTGCTATTTATATTTTGAGCTTTGCCGGCGCCATCTGACGGTTTCAATTCAAAGTTTGACGTTTTTAAGCATAACCTTCTTCAGAAAATTTTGACATTTGAGCACAACTTGTGTTGTTTACAGTAACTTAAAAATTGTATCTCAGCGAAAAAATAGGATTAACTCGTGCAAATTTTCGTGCGATGATTTTTACGACTTTCGAAGTGGATTATCAAGACAGGAGTGCTTTGGACAACTTACTTCCACTTTTGGTGATGAAGCCCCATCCTTTGCCACTGTGAAACGATGGTATAACGAATTCCATCGTGGCCGCCGTTCACTCAGGGACGAAAGTCATGAAGGTCGTCCAAAATCAGTTGTTGTGCAACAAAACAGTGACGCTGTTCGCGAACTTATATTGCAAGATCGTCATACGACTTATCGTGAGATGGAGGCATCCTTGGGCATTAGTATGACGAGCATCAATAAGATATTGCATGAAGATTTAGCTGTGAAAAAAAAAATTTGTTCGCGTTGGATCCCGCACAATTCGACAAAAGCTCAATCCTCAATACCTCAATCGGAGTGTAAAAAGTGCTTCGAAAATTGGTTTGAACGCGTGGAAAAGTGTATTGATTATCATGGAGAATACTTCGAAAAACAATAACGCCTTTTTCGATAATAAATTACTGTCTTTTCATTATTAGGCTCAAAATATAAATAGCAACCCTCGTAATATACATATATCCCAAACAACCGATTGTTCAGATAAGTGGGGTTTCGTAATTTCTTTCCCATTTCTAGATCTAGAAGCTTAAAATTTCACCAGCTTCTTGCATATGTGTAAGACTCATATTGATGTCTGAACATTAAAATCGGTCAAATAGAGAACATATAATCGCTCAAATTTCAATCAGTTTCTAACAAAACCCTTCTGTATTTTCAGACTTATATATGTCAAATACAGCTGATTGTTCAGATTTTATGAATTTTTCTAATTTCATCTAATTATTGTATGGCTCCTTTCATGAAAGGTGTGAGGTTTTCGACACAGTGGAAGACAATCCCGTCCTTACTTGTTTCTTCTTCATCTTCTCCCTTTTCCCAAACTTTTCCTCGTCTTTCTCTGTCTTCTTTCGGCTTTCCCCACCCCCTTTTACTTTTCTTCAAATCCCTCTCTTCCTTTTATTAACTTTTCAACTGTCACCTTAATTTTTCACTTCCCTCCTGCTCCTTCTCCCTTTTTTATTTTTCCTTTCCCTTTTCTGTACTCTTCATTTTCTCTCTTTCCCCTTCTCTTTGTCCACAGTACCTGCTATTCTACTTTTCCTTTTATCTCACTATCTTCCTCTTCGATTTCGCTTCGAATGCATCATCATTTTTTTAATACCCTTTCCGTTCTTCTTCTTCTGGTTCTCTGTCTTCCCTTCCTTCCCTTTGATTTTTCCGCAACACTTTTCTCGCCTCCCATACCTCTCCCGCTTTTTTATTTCTAACCGGCCATTCCTTTTTCTCTCACCCTTCTTTTTCGCCCCATCTGACGTTAAAATGTGATCGGGCATTTCGACAAACAAAATCTAAAATAGGGCGATTTAAAAAATGTTTCTGTGATAGGCCGTTTTTGAAGCGGCAGCCGTGATTGGGCGCATTTCCACTCAGCAGTCGATTTACATATACTTGGTTTTTCCGAAAGGGGCGTAGAATACTGCGATTGTTATTGAAATCGTTTGAGTAGTTCTAGAGAATACCTTACACATATACAAATTCATGTTTAGCTATGCTAGCACTACTGGGTATAACGAACCCCCAATGTTTATCATAACAATAAATTGCGCACACTTTTTGCGTTATTTGAGTTCTTGCCAATATATAGGACGTCATTTCCCCCCATTTTTTTGCGAAAATATTCTTTTGTTAATTTCTTTCTTTGTAATATATGTATGTATGTAAATATGAAAATGTGTCACCTGGCAGCTAGCAATCGCACTAGTTCCAAACTAGCACATAACTATATCGTATTAAGAGGCGGTACTACGTAGTTCTAATTCTGTCGTTGTGCAGGGTTTTCAACTAACACTTCCAACATTGTGATTTCCTCTACGAAATGATCTTTGCTTATCTTTGCAAACCTTCTGTACGCGTTCTTAATTGGTTCAGCCATCCACCTAGGGTGTTAGTCGTTGCCTTTAGGGCGGAGATAGTCGCTTGCTTTAATTAATTAAATTAAATACATGTTGCTCAGACCAACTCGTCCCGTGCTGCATCCGACTAGCACAAGTTCATAGGTAGGCATTAAAACTCTAATGTGAATGTGTCATTTTGCGTGACTGTCTGTGAGTTCTTCTGCAGGGTATCTTTTGTAACTTTTCTTTTTTCTCTCTCAATTATATCCTAAGCCTGTCAAGTGATGAATGCCAACTGAGATATAATATCAACAATTTACCAGCTATGTCATTAGCATTGCTTGTATTTTTCTTGCACTTTAAGCAAAACCAAAGCCCTATGTGCTTGAGTAGTTCGAAATTTTTAGAAGGTGTGGTCGTATAGGCTATAGTTTTGCACCAGAAAGTTCTAAAAATAATAAATAATTGCAAGTAAGTGCACATTGAATTACAATTACGTTTTTAATCCACACAAGCGCCATATTTAAGTATACATCTTAGATATTAAAAAAATCTCACGGTATTTTGAGGTGTCCATTGTGGATAGAACTCTTTGGGAAACACGGAATGCAAATACTGACCGTGACTCAGATGTCTGGTTCACGGGGAGATCAAAATTTGTTGACGGGAAAACGGGAGCTGCCATCTATGGTCCGAACTTCAAGATATCGATACCAATGGGACGCCACTCCACTACTTTTCAGTGAGGAATCCATGCAATAAAAGTTTGCGATAGAGCATGTCTACGAATCGGATTATCCTCGTGGAGTACCCTTATTATGGCAGACAGCCAGGCAGCCTCACATGCCCTGCAGTATTACACAATTACTTCTAAGCTCGTGGATGAATGCTTTTGAGTCTTAAATGAACTGGGAGCCAAAAACAAGTTTTGCTAGGATAGTTTTTCATGCATCAGGGCCATGAAGCTAATGCACAGGCTGACTACCTAGCCAAGCAAAGCGCTTTAGCAGCATTTTATGGTACAGAGCTCTTCTGTGAAACCATAAGTAACTGGGAAATAATGTAGTTCCGACGATACTGTATTGAATTCCCAGAGCAAAGGCAGACCATAAACCATTTGATATATATATTTTTCTTTACCGAAAGAAGTTACACTTAAAAAAATAAATAAATCGGGTTCGTTGTTCTTGAATTGACAGACATTTGGTAAATTGTATTACATTACGGTTACATCAACAGAGTTTTTTTGTCAAAGTCATTTTTTTTAGTAATTTCAGCAGTAGAGAAACGGTTGAGCTTAAGTTAGCAATATTCTGTAAAAATTACAAAGTCAATCTAACTGATTTTTCGTTAAAAATACTGATTTCATCGGTCATTGCAACAGACAACAATCGACAATATTTTGCAAAAAGAGGGATATCTTCTCATATTGCACTTCATTGTTATCCTAATCTTGAATGAAATCTGTTATTTCAACAGTTTCAGTGGTCTTTCCAGGGTGATAGTAGAATTGTTAAGCTAAAAGTGCTTACGTATGATAACATTTTGATTTTTGTTTTTTTTTGATTTTACTGTTTAAACGGTTAATCCGGAATGAACAATTTATGCGAAGTTGACTCAACGACACCTTGAGTTGGATAGAAAAGGACAAAAATTTGGGTTGGATTAACCCGTAGTTAAGTTGATTTTACCAGCTGTTTTCTTTCAGTGTTCTTTAAATTTACTATCAGTGGACCGGACCAAAGCTTAAAAACCATCTAATGTAAATAAAGTATCTTTATTAAATAAAAATTTAAATATTTTCCTCTTACCATCTGCCGGTACCATACCATTGATAATGAAAGAATTTGTATAAATTTTGTATTTAAATTTGTGCTTAAATAGTATAAAGATTTTATCACTTTGTTTACGACACATTGAACCTGAAAGATAATTTATAATGCATACAAATCTGTAAATTCTTTATTATTGTATAAAAGACACTTACTTGTGTCTATTGTAAATTTATTTATTTACTAAAGCAAACACAATTCTAAATACTAAAATGTTTAACAAAATGTATGCTCGTGAACTTGAATATGATGGTGGCACACATTTGTTTAGGTGTAGATGTGTGCTTAGTTATTTGCTCTGTTTCCATATATAGCACTCAGTTTATTTCAAAATGTCGTTGTTAATATTTTAATATTTATTTAGCTTGTTGAGATATTTGTTTCAAACTGTAGGATGTACTTAAACCTATAGTATTTTAATTTTTTAGCTAGGGGTATACTGTCCTGGAAAGGATTTCTACGGATAATAACCCCAACATAGTAAAAGCAGGGGAGGTAAAAAAGGACCTTTTTAACCAGAAAGTTGCGATAAATGACGAGATCATAGGCACAGTGGTGCAGGTATTGGAAGCGGACAATTTGGGCTGCTAGTCTTAACAACAGCACAATATGCTAAAGGCAACGGAGGTAGAACGAACCTGGAAGTAGCGAGAAATGACGAGGGTATAGCCGTAGAGGCGGAGGTGTTGGTAGGGGACAAACATCGCAACGATGCGCAAGCCTTACAAATAACCATTAGATGCTGCTAGTAGAGGAGGTAGAAACGGACCCCTAAAATCAGCGGCAAAAATCCGTTGAAGAGTTACAAACAGCTCAATGGGGCTACAAGTCTTACAGATAAACCTCCAACACAGCAAATTGTTGCTAATTTCAAATGCCCATCCCTAGATGCGATATTCTTTGCTATGTTACAAATGGCAGGTGGAACGATTGTAGAATGGCTTAAAACAATCTTTGAGAGTTGCAAAAAATTGAACTACGTCCCGCAATCGTGGATTACGGCTGAAGTAGTCTTCATACCGAAAGCCGATTGAACCCGTCATCTTCACCCGAAAGACTACAGGTCTATTTAAATCCAAGAGAGATTTATAGATGTACATATACATAAAATCAAATATGACTGAAGCATTCTTCTCTGCAGTACAAAATGCTTACGTCAAGGACAAGTCGGTTGATACTGTATGACATAGGGTCGTCATGAATATAGAGAAAGGCCTGGAACACCATGAATACACCGGTTATTTTAACATGGTCTTGAAACGAGTAATCATTGACAGTCTTAACTCGATTGAAGTACATCCCGCCTTAACATATGTATTTGATAGGCTACGTGTAAAGCTGCAGAATGACCACGTCGCAATAGGATCTATGCAAGGCCATAAAATCTGCAAACATAGCAACGCCACAGGTTGGGGCTTGTCACCAATCTGTGGACGCTGGTCACTAACCAATTGCTTCGGCGATTCGTCAGATGATCAGTCAAACTTATGGCATATGCAGATGAAGTTTCAGTCATCATAAGCGGCAGATGTCTACCAACAATCAGTCTTTGATGGATCAAACCGGAAAACCCCCATCTAGTATTGTTTACTAAAAAAATAAGGTCCCTAATTAAACTAACCTCAAGCTTGTAGGGTTAATTCTACAAGAAAAGTATAGCACACAATATCTAGATAGTAAGTTCTCGTGGTAACTCCATGTGGAAGAGAGCGAAAAAATCCCGCCACACTGTATGCATGTAAGAGGATGCTAGGATACACGTGGGGTCAATCGTTCAAACTCTCTCATTTGGTATTCACAGCATTTCTCAAGCCCGTACTTTACTTTGGGATCCTAGTTTGGTGGACAGCCACAAAAAGATTACGTATACCAAAAAATAGCGTCATTAAATACAGGGCGAACGGACTACATGGCCCCGTGCCTTAGTTTCGAAAGAGATCTTGTGGCCACAATAGAGTCGGAGGGTTGGGGCAATAGTGCGGAAATATTTTATACACGTGCATACCGATGGTTCCAAATTGACGGAAGGGGTCGGGTGTGATGTTCACTGTACCGATTCAGAAATAAGTAGATCCTACAGGTTGCCAGACCACTGCATTGTCTTTCGTGCGGAAATTTTAGCCGCGAAGAAAAGAGCAGAAATTTTGGAGAAAGCGTGCTTAAGCTGCAGTCGCATCAATATATGTATATATTGATAGTCAGGCGGCGATCAAGGCAATAATCCCACACTGTACTTAGTTAAGAAGTGTCCTGGAATGCAAAGAAGCACTGGAGAGACTTCGCTCAGGCCGGACCACAAATCTATACTGGGTTACCGGTCGTAAAGCGAAAGAAGGCAATGAAAAGGCTGATGAAATGGCGTCAAAAGCGCACTTTGTGGTGTTCTATATAAAACCAAAATAGTATGAATTTCATCCCCAAAAAGTGCTGAAAAAAAACTGTTCTAAAAATGTATTTTAAATTGTAATAATAAAAAAAATTGGATGTTGCTTGTGCCGAGACTTGAACCTAGAACGTCCGGTGTGAAAGGCGAATCACGCTACCACCACACCACTGCGGCTTGTTGTTCACATCTACCATTACTCAATACAAAAAGCAACTCTATCTAATATTTGTTGTTGACTCTAAATTAGTTTTGATATCACTCCGAAAAGTGTCAAAGACTGTGCTTTATTTTATTTTTGTGTTCAGGAAAAAATATCTAAGATCATGTGCAGATCAAACGACGTTGAACTCACAAAGTGGCTCATATCTCTGAAGAGAGAAGACTTAGGGCCCATTATGAGCATACTAACTGGACACTGCCTTCTGGAATCACATGCTTATAAGTTAAGCCTCATCAGTTACAACAGGTGTTGAATGTGCTAGCTGCTGGAAGAAACAGTTGAGCACGTTCTGTGTTCGTGTCCTGCGCTCACCAGGTCAAGGCTTCAGCTATTATGGGCGACATAGTTGCCAGATATCGAGGCAGAAATTAAGCTAGGTCCTAGAAAACTGCTAGTATTAGCCAAGAGCACGGAGTTATTCTATAACATAAGTTCTACACCTTTTCCAGTTTAAGTTCAGAAATTTACAATTCATGTTCAGAAAATTGCAATTCGAGTTCAGAAAATTACAATTCAAGTTCAGAATTTCCAATTCAAGTTCAGAAAATTACAATTTAAGTTCGGAAAATTAAAATTCATGATCAGAATTTCCAATTCAAGTTCAGAAAATTCCAATTAAAGTTCAGAAATTCCAATTTAAATTTAGAAAATTTTCCAATTCATATACTACGTAATGTAATATGTACTTACATGTTATTTGCGGAAGTGTTGATGCTTCGTTGTCAATGGTGGCTTGGATATACTGTACCCAAGTTTTCTCCAAGGCGTGTACATCCCCCGCTAAGAAATCAAAATGAGGATAACTCTTTGCAACAAGTGCATGGGGACGCTCCGGCCATGAAAGAACTTGGAAAGTAAGTGGAAGTGGTCTCCCCCTCCACAGAGTTGCGAGAGGCAGGTGGAGGAAGACTTGATCTGTGCACACATTACTTATACGTTTCTTGCGGGATTGTGGACGCTCCGTTGTTTTCGTCATTACTACTGTCATACTTAATGCAGATAAATGCCTGTGACCTTTAGAATATAGCTGGATGTCCTTGTAACTGATCTCTTATGAGAGGAGGAGAGAGGGTTTTTTCTTAGCTATCTCCTTCATGTGAGCAAAATTGATTCAAGTGAGTTAAGAAGTCCAAAGCTTTCTTAACAGATAGTAGTCCTTCATATCCTTGTAACAAATTATTAGCGCTAAGATTTACCATCTTACATACTTTAATTTCCATTGCATAAAAGAAAAAATTCCTGACAAACTTTCTGAACTTGAATTGTAATTTTGTGAACTTGAATTGGAAACCCTGAACTTGAATTGTAAATTTCTTAACTTGAATTGTAATTTTCTTAACCTAAGCTGGAAAAGGTGTAGTACCTAGTTGGGGATTTTCCGTTTGGTCGTCAAACAAATTCAGGTAACACTATGGACACATTCAGTCTATGTCTGGTCTTTATTGACCGGCCAGTTCAACTTAACCAAACCTAGCTATGCTTAGCAAATATGGAAACATAGCGATGCTTTGTAAGATAATAAAGCAACTGAAACTCTTTCACACACAAACGATAGACTCGAACGAGTTGGTAGAGAAAATAGTAAATTTGTGGACTTTTAACTCTTGACAGAATAAAAATACGATTTGCGTTCTTAAGTTATTTTGAATGTTATATTTCTGTTTGGCTCCTTGATTTGTTTATTATCATATTATGTTATTTTTTCAAATCTATTTTCTTACGTACGCCAGCTGGGTACTTGCGCTCTTATCTGATTTAAAATATTTCCTATGACATTTCGACTCTAAATCATTAAATTAGTTCTCAAATTAGTTTGTAAACAACACGATACGATTTAAATACACAATTTTGTATGTAGATTCTTATGCATACTTTTGTTAGCTTTTAGTTTAGCATGCATTTCATAATTGCGCCGTACCCACAATGAAATAAAATTGAGTTTCCTGCATCTGCAAAATGCCACACATAAAAACTTTAAAGTGCTTCACTGGTCATAGCAGCCATATTTGACAAAAATGTATTTTTCAAAGTTCCTGTAATAAGTTCTCCGATAGAGATGCACTACCTGCTGCAGAGTGGAATATAACCGTATCTAACATTCGAAAAAATACCCTATCCCAAACATTATTTCAAAACCGCTATCTCAAAATTTCTTTCAAAAATGGCTTATCCCAAAATTCTAAAATTCAAAAACGCCCTATCTCAGAATTCGGTTGAAGAATGCCCTATATGTGCACACGTTTAATATATATTGACGCCAGATGGTTTTTGGCGTTTTTAAACGGTTTTATTTAGCTTGACTCTGTGTAGCGGGCGGACGTTTTGAACAGATTTTGTAATTCAGATTTAAGTAACTTCCCGATAGCTAGAAGCTTGAAACTTGGAATATAGTTCACATCCCGTTGGCAATGCAATAATAAGAAAAAAAACTCCGATAGGTGGCACTTGGATCGAAATATTTCAAAAAACCGTATTTGTGGTCCGATTTGGCTCATATTTGGAACAAATATTACATACAGTCCGGTAGAAGTGACATCAAACTATTTTGGAGTTCGAGGAGGAACAAGCATACGTGGCGCCTAGTCGAGTAAAGTCTTTGGAAGGATTATGTATTGAGGACTTAGATTGTAATAAATTGTCAGGAAAGAGTCCTTGTAATAATGAGTCACTGAATGAACTAATTATAATGAGAAATAATAGGCAATTAAATAAAGACTAAAAACTTGAAAATAAAATAATTTAAAAAACACTTTTTAAGTTAATTGGTTTTATTGAAAACAATATTTACATTAAGTAATAATGATACTAAAAGCTAGAAAATAATTAGTTACGTCCCAGGCTTTTATTTGTCTGATCAACGCCCTAGATTGATGAGGAGTGTGACTAGTACCTAGGACCTACCTAATTATTTTCTAGCTTTTAGTATTATTATTACTTAATGTAAGTATTGGTTTCAATAAAACCGTTTACCTTAACATTTTTTTTAATGATTTTATTTTTAACCAAATTTCAAAAGAATTCTGAGATAGGGCGTTTTATACAAAGTTGACCACCTATCTTAAAGTATTTCTATTGCCATATCTCGTAAAATACTCTCGTTTGATACAAATGTCGGCGTATTTCATAATTTTTTTTATATTATTGATATTAAAGGAAAACTACAAAATTTTGCGCACGGCGATGGTTACTAGGACATGTTTCTGAAGTTCATTTCAACATTAGCTAACTTTTCTGGTGCTAACTCGAGCTCACCTGCATTCATACTGGCGTTAAGGCATATGTCTCTATCGGCTCACGAATTAAGTTCTGTTGAGCGCGCCGAAAAATATTCGACACTATTTGGGATTCGAAATATATAGTATATGTGTGTGTACCAAAATGTGTGTAAAAGAAATATCATCTGCGTGATACCAATATGAATGCAGCTGAACTTGAGCTCAGGACTTAGCATCCGCGAATTTAGCGGATGCAGAAGTGTTCTCAGGAACATAGTAATCATTGCCGTGTGCAAAATAGCAGTTGTAATTTTTATTAAATTTCCCCAATTAAAATGTTTTTGACATTTTCGATATTTTGAAAAAAAAAAAAAACACATTTCAGTAAAGAAGTTGTCAGGAACTAATGCGAATTTTGAGCGATCTATAACTTTTAATTTGTTAGACTAATGTTGATTGGATCCATATATGTAATACTCCTATATTGCTAATAGAAAGTACTCGCAATGTGTTTTGAATTCGAAATCAAAACAAGACAGCCTATAAAACTTTTGTGATTGTAGCAGCATAAGTGTGACAAGAAAAATTTAAATTTAGGTACATTCGACTATTGAATACAAAAGCAAAAACGTTTAAACAACAATATATCGGAACTCTGATGTTTGGGAATGTACCTAGCCTTTTGTAGCAATATAGGGGCATTACATATATGATTGGATTACAAAACTGCATACTCAAAAAAATTCAGAAAACACCAAATAAAAAGTTTGAAAAAAAAAGGTAAAGAAGTCTAAGTTCGGGTGAAACCGTTGTTGTTTGTTTTGTGCGCTCTTTAGAGTCAAAATAACTAGGAAATATTTTAAAACAGATAAGAGCGCAAGTACCCAGCGTGCGTACGTAAGAAAATAGATTTGAAAAAATAAATAGTATGATAAGCAAATCAGGGAGCCAAACAGAAATATAACATTCAAAATAACTTAAGAACGCAAATCGTATTTTTATTCTGTCAAGAGTTAAAAGTCCACAAATTTACTATTTTCCCTACCAACTCGATCGAATCTATTGTTTGTGTGTGAAAGAGTTTCAGTTGCTTTATTCTCTTACAAAGCATCGCTATGTTTCCATATTTGCTAAGCACAGCTGGCCGGTCAATTAAGAACGGAAAACCCCCAACTAGGTACTAAACTTTTTCCAGTTTAAGTTAAGAGTTTCCAATTCAAGTTCAGAAAGTTGCAAGGCTGCGCAATAATACACATACATATGGTTCTATTCTGAACTAATCTTCGTTTAAAAGAAGCAAAAAGAATACAGTGGCTAACACAACACCAATGACCTTGAGCGGGTAACAATGCAGTTTTCCTTCAGATATATATTTATAATAGAGACTAGCTTTACCAGGCACACGTTGTAACGCCCGAGATCGAATGGATGTTGCGTTATTTTTTCTGTTTTGTTTGTTGATAATTTAATTTATTGTTCTGTAAATTCAATTGAATTTTGTACGCATATTTGGTGAAATTTTCTGTTAAAACATTTTATTCTTGTATCTTATTGTATCTTATTTTATATTATTGTATTGCTTTTACCGCTGATGATTGTTGCTTTGATTACAATCCGAAGAAGCATGACTGGTGAGCCAATTTTTAAAGTTGATATATGCGCAGGCATTCCTTTTGGTTCTAAGGAGTATGGAAATTCATTTGGATAATTCACAATTTTATCTTCATCTGTAACTGTGTCGAACGATTTATATTTCGTCACTTCACCAGGAAATTGATTTTGAAAGCGATCATTGATTTTGTTAACATGATCATTTTTGGGAGCTAAGATAGTTCTTTCGCATAGCCAAAAAACAAAAACATTTAAATTTAAAATTCTTAATTCTGAAATATGAAAAACTTTCGTCTTGATCGAAGGAACCTCGAGCCAAAATTTGGTGCTGATCGAAGTATAGCAAACACGTTTTCATAGGGAACACACACACAGAATTTGATTTTTATAGAAGATGTAGATAGACTGAAGCTAAAAAATTTTTTTAACAGCGGCAGATTACTAAACGTCCAAAAGGCATAACAGCTAAACTCAACAATGCAGTCAAAGTTTAGGTGTTAAAATAACTTAAGTTTGTACGGCAGCCATAGTTTTTCCCCATTCCCAATTTTACTGGAGGTTTTAGGACTTAACGTCACATAGCTCGTTACCAATTTTAATTATCCTACCATTATGACATCCAGATATATGCAGTATAATATATTCCATTTGTATGGGAGGTGCCACGCCCCCTTTTCCCAATTCCATATTTTCTTGGTGGTGTTAAGGATTGACCTCAAATAACTCCTTACTGAATATCAATGTTCTGGCATGTATACCTTCAAAGTTATGCAGTACCAAAGATTCCATTTGAATGGGAGGTTCCACTCCCCCTTTTCCCAATGCCGCCTTTTCTTGGTGGTGTTAGGGATTGACCTCATATAACTCCTTACTGAATTTCAATGTTCTGGCATGTATACCTTCAAAGTTATGCAGTACTAAATATTCCATTTGTATGGGAGGTGTCACGCCCCCTTTCTCCAAATTCCGCATTTTCTTGGTGGTGTTAGGGATTGACCTCATATAACTCCTTACTGAATTTCAATGTTCTGGCATGTATACCTTCAAAGTTATGCAGTACCAAAGATTCCATTTGAATGGGAGGTGCCACGCCCCCTTTATCCCAATTCCATATTTTCTTGGTGGTGTTAAGGATTGACCTCAAATAACTCCTTACTGAATTTCAATGTTCTGGCATGTATACCTTCAAAGTTATGCAGTACTAAATATTCCATTTGAAGGGAGGTGTCACGCCCCCTTTCTTCAAATTCCGCATTTTCTTGGTGGTGTTAGGGATTGACCTCATATAACTCCTCATTGAATTTCAATGTTCTGGCATGTATACCTTCAAAGGTATGCAGTACCAAAGATTCCATTTGTATGGGAGGTGCCACGCCCCTTTTATATATCGAAATTATTTTTAGCCTAAAACCTTCCCGTTGATCGAAGGAACCCATAACCAAAATTTGGTGATGATTGATGTGTGGGAAATACGTTTCTATAGCGAACACACACACAGACAGAATTTGATTTTTATATATATATGGCTAAACCGATTTGGGATTTTAAAATCAACTAACCATCATCTCTCCTTCCTGTATCTTTCCTAAAAATTTCGAGTTCTCGAGTTATGGAGTGACAATCAAAACGTACACTTCTTTTTATATATATAGATATAACAGAACAATAAAAATACGATTGTTACAAAACTATTTTTCGCTAAGATTTAACGTATTATTTTACGACCCTTTTTAAAATCATTTATATAAAAGTGGGCGTGGTCCTTAACCAATCTTTTCTATTTTTACTAGAAATCTCTCCTGCTATAAGGAAAATATGTGTACTCAATTTTGTTACGATATGTAAATTTTTCTTTGAGTTATGGCTCCCGAAACATTGAAAATTGCTTAGACAAAAAAGGGGCGGTGCCACACCCATTTTCAAAAATTTTAGTGTTTTCCAATTTAATGTTATAATTCAATTTAGAAAGTAAAATTCTATTGCCACAAAGCTCTTTTTCGCTAAGATATAGCTTATTATTTTCGACCACGACTCTTTTTAAAATCTTTTATATAAAAGTGGGCGTGATCCTTAACCGATTTCGTTAATTTTTGTTCAAAGCATTCCTTATAGTAAAGCCAACCTCTCTGCGGAATTTTGTTACGATAGGTTTAACGATTTTTGTTTTATGATTAATAATATTTGTAAAATTGATTTTATCAAAAGTGGGCGGTGCCACGCCCATTTAAAATTTTTTTTTCCAAATTTGTATCAAAAGTTTCGATATCAGTCTACACTACAATAGTACTAAACTACTTTCGAAATAGTCTCGAAATAAAACCGAAGTGATCCCATAATTGTCCAAAAATGGTTTCGAAATCGTTTTGAAAGGATCCTAAGAAAATCCCAAATTGATCAAGAAATTGTTCCGAATCGGTCCCGAAATAGTTTCGAAATGATTCTTATAATACTCCTAAAATGGTTTTTAAATGGTCTTAATGTCAGACCTTTGACCCTGCCTATGAATTCTGTTGAAGAAGCCACTGACTGCGCATATTATCAATAAAAAATACATAAACTGTTCACTTTTTTATCGAATTCCTTATTTCTTAAATATTGCTTTATTTGAGTGCGTAGCAATTTTATTTTTGTCAAAATAATTTCATCATTATGGCAACTCTAAAATATCTACGAAATATGTAAGCAACGCATTAAACTGTGAACAGCTGATAAACAAATGATAAGTAAAAAAATGAAATAAAAGCAACAGCAAAACACAATTCAAAAGTAAAATTAATTATGTAAACAACAATTTGATTAAAATTTTTCCGTACAACTTTCGCTCTAAGATAAACGGATAAATTCCCGTGAATTATTCAAACTTCAATAAAACAAAATTAAAAATTTGCAAAAATTATTTAGGTTTTTTGTGTTGGATTTTTCATCAAAAAAATTAAAAATTATACTAAATTTCAAAAGCGAAATAAAGTATTTAATAAGTGACGTAAATCGTGAATAACAATTTGTAAATACAAAAAGTTTAAATAAACCCCGTGCAAAATGAGTTTACGTGGTGTACATGCTGAAGATTCGACGGATTCGATGGAAATCTCTGAAAATTCAGCAAGTGTTTTTCCTTTTGTACCACTCAATCGAGGTATTTTGCGATCTGTTTCTGGAACGGCAGCTTCAACACGAAGTAAGTGAAATCTCATTAGCATTATAAATATGAAAGCTTGTATGTTTGGATGTGGGGATACAGCCATTCGTCTTTGACGCACAGATGGTCAATAGCCTGGAAGGATCTACTGCCTATATGTTTTAGAAAGAGAGAAATTGGTTTACACTCTCTTACTTTTTAATCGTTATAACTGTAAGAGTACTGACCTTGACCAATGATATCAGATAAGTTAGGTTAGATTAGGTTGAAGTAGCTGTCCGAGGCCACTTTGTATGTTGGCATCGGTTGCTTGTCAAGTAGTCAGTTTAGATTTCGAAAATCAAGATCCATAATAGATGCTGAAGCCTTAACTGGAGGTCAAAATAAAAGGAAGCTCTGGACACTGACTACTTTGGATATTAGAAATGCTTCTAACACTGCGAACTGGATGCAGATACCACTATGGCACACCTGCTTACCTGCGCAGAATAATTGCTAGCTATTTTAGCGACAGAGTACTCCTCTTTGATACTGATGAGGGACCAAGAAAGCGCAACATCACACGTGGCGTCCCTCAGACATCTGTTCTAGGACCAATACTATGGAATGCGATGTTTGACGGTCCCCGAAGTCTTAAAATGTGGACCGCAAATTATCTGGGTGGTCGGCAGGCATCGGTGCAATTTAGAAACGTAAAATCAAAACCAAGAAGAATTAAACAAGGGGTGCCACAGGGTGATGTCCTATCCCCACTTTTGTTTAACTTCTATATATCAAAGCTACCTTCGCCACCAGAAGGAGTTACTATCGTTTCCTACGCCGATGACTGCACAATAATGGCCACAGGCGCAGGCCCACAGATCGATGAGATTTGCAACAAAATAACCGGCTACCTCGCTGATCTGTCCAGTTTTTTCGCCTCGCGAAACCTGGCATTATCACCGACTAATTCCTCCGCGCCCTTATTTACAACATGGACGTCCCAAATGTCGACCATTTTGAACGTCCACGTCGATGGCACTACGCTACCGACTGTCCTACACCCCAAAATCTTGGGTGTGACGTTTGATCAGGATCTACATTTTGGTGAGCATGCAGCCGCAATTGTACCGAAAATCCAGAGCCGTAATAAAATCCTCAAATCTCTTGCTGGCAGTACTTGGGGAAAAGACAAAGAAACTCTCATTACCACTTACAAATCAAAAGGCCAGCCCATTTCATGCTACGCGTCCCCTATATGGTCGCCAAGCCTAAAAACTACTCACTGGAAGAAGGCCTGCCAAAATACTGCTCTCAGAACCGGCAAGGGCTGTCTTATGTCCCCAGAACACCATCTACATAATGATACGAGAATACTCCCCATCAGGGAGAGAAATGAGTTGCTAACCAAACAGTTCCTGTTGAATACCCAGAAATCTGGCCATCCCAACAAGCATTATGAGGAAATACGGCACCTGAGAACACAGCCGTATGAAGCCAAAAAACACAAGCAGGCCCTCAGTGAACTTCACAAACAGGCGTCGGACTTTATGCCAGGAATTTCCCGGTGAATCTAGTACTCAAACAACAATACCCACAACTTGCGGAAGAGAAACGCACACTCCCCAGGGAAACGCGAGTCACTCTAGCTCAACTTCGATCTGGATACTGTAACAGGTTAAACTCTTACCTATCCAGAATCAACCCCAACATATAAAACATATTTTCTGCTTGTAACGTGTCCCCACATGACACCAAGCATCTCTTCAATTGTATTGTGGAACCAACTCCTCTAACACCCCTATCATTATGGTCCACCCCTGTTGAAACAGCAAGTTTCCTTGGACTCCCGTTAGAGTATATTGATGAAAATTTGTGATCGGTCGCACCTATTGGATGGGGCGAAGCACTGCTACATGTTTGATGGTGCGCTACAAATCGTCCTTCCCGCAGGCACACAAATTGTCGGCTACGCAAATGATACTGTCGTCTAAGCATTGGCCAAGAAACTGGATCTGCACAAAACTTTATGCAATGACACCGTAGAAAGAATAAATGAAAGACTGACGAACATGGGGCTGCAAATGCCTAGAAATATGACAGAAGTGGTTTTAGTGAGTTCAAAGCGGACCGTGGATGAGTTAGTCCTACCACATAGGAGATTATAAAATAAATTCAAAGCATTAGTTGAAATACTTACTAGTGAAAACTACCCCTTAAGGAGCACTTCATGGCATTGCAGAATAAATTTTTTAAAGTTAGTGCAGCCCTAATGTGAATAATGCCCATCACTGCAGACCAGGTGAAGCTATTGTCCAACGTAACTAGCTGTATAGTATTAATTCGGAGTAGAGAGGCATGGTGTGAGCGGAAGTACGACGAACTAAACCACCACCTCATGTAGATATTGGGTGGGCATGGCGCTTTCAAGGAATATTTACATAAGCGTAAGATACAGAAGGGTGCTTTCTGTCCACACTGTCCCACCTAATTGGAAAACGCAGAACACGTAATGTTTCATTGCCCTCGTTTCCTCCGCGAAAGACTCTGTATACAGAGTTTGTGGAGAGGAACCTTCCATAAAGAATTTAGTTCCCCTAATGTGCAGACAAGTAGATTGTTGGATTGCTGTGAGTAAAATGACCTTTAAATTTTGACGCGATTGATGCATGCTGAAAGGGGCGCATGCGAAGCTGTAGCGATTGACTCGAATAAAAATACCACGAATAGACATCATTACCTTCTCTCTTCGAACCATTTCGAAGACTTGATAAATGCTACCTAGTCCTTGATGTCATATTCCACGACCTGGCGTAGTTTATCCAGAAAGGGATTTCTCAGAAAGTGCCACCTTGCTCTTAACTTTGCGTTGCGTTGAACAACCCCTCGCATTATTTATGTATTTTAGTCGCTGCTTAAGACAGGCATACCTGCCACGGGCATTTTCTAAGCCCCCTATTCCGCTGGGCGTTGGATACTTTAGTTATCGGGTAGTGTGAAGTAGAGTTTTAGGTCTAGGTTCCTTAAATAGACTCCACCTCCAACTGCCCTTTAGCTTAGAATAGTCGGTGTATATGGAAATGCTGTCTTTAACTGCAAGGACCTAACCGTAATGCTTTCAGTAATTTTTTTGGTCGCGCAGCAATCCGTGCTAGGAGGCAGAAAACTGTATTTGTTTAGTATGCTAGATTGTTCCATGGTTTTATTGTTCCAATTGGATAACTCTCTTAAACGCATGGCTGACGTTGCCGTGCTCGATAACTAGCGAAGGTCCAAGGGTAAGGTGTCAGGTATATTAATTATGTATATGGGTTATAAAGAACGATGAAAATGCAATTTTGGAAAAGTGAGCAGAGCCACCCGGCCCTCACCTTGCAGCGGCAGATATTATTCCGTAACAGAGGATATGTCTGTGTATCCCTGTGTATGGTCTCTGAACATTTCAGGATTTTTTTCCAATATCGATTTGGAATTATTTCGGACAATTTCACGAACTATTTGTGGATGATTACGGGAACTTTTATGAAAGATATTTAAACTGTTTCCAGATCATATCAAGATTGTTTGTAGGATCATTTTGGAATATTTTCAGGATAATTTAGGTATTTTTTTGACCTTTTCGTTATAATTTTGATGCTATCTCGGAATAATTTCTGTGCGATTTCGAGATCAGTTCGATACCATCTTTAGATCACACGAGGAGTGTTTTCGGAAAAGTTTGGGAAATAATTCGAAATAACTTTGGTATAGTTTTGGGATTATTTTGGAGTTTATTTTGAAACCATTTTGTGATTCTTTATAAAAGTTTCGGTAATATTTCGTGATTGTTTTCGGTTTTTTTATCGGAAGCATTACTACGGGACCGTTTCGTGATAATTTTATGATTGCTTTCTGGACTAATTCGGGATTGTTTTGAGATTACTTTGGGACTATACCGATATTGTTTAATGATTACTACGAGACTACTTTGGGACAATATCGAAATAAATCGGGATTGTTTTGTTTGATCTTTTCAGGAGTGAGTTAGGATTTTGCTACATTAAATCCTTAAAAAAATATATTTTTTGTGGACACGAAGTCCGACTTTATTTGTTCACTTTCAAATTAGAACTAACTTTACAATTATTCTTAATTCTACTTTACGGCTAATTCTATATTTGTATGTTTGTCAGGTCACGTTGCACTTGCATGTGCTGGGAATATTTGCCGGGTTTGTTGTAGCAGCGTCATCATATTTTGGTAGCGCGTGTGGTGTCGTTTGCCCATGGGAAACAGTCAGGTTAAATGTTCGCATTGTCACTTGATATTGCTGTGATGCAATAATTTTGTTATTGCAACGTTTGTTGTGTTAACTATCCCCCACTCAAGAATGAACGTCCTCGGTCATTAGAAGAAGGGAAGATCATTGAACTTGATGTAGGTCGGGATTTTATTCGTCTGGCTGGGTAAAACCCCTGTAGGAATTTCGGCTTGAGCTGCTTGGCTTTTTCCAATGTATTCAATACTAATTGATTTACGTGTACGGGTGATAATTAATATACCCACCAGCGCTATGATGGTTACGATTGTCAGTGTCCCAATAGAAAATGTTGTCTTTCTCAAAAAATCAATTCGCTTTGTGTTGTTGATGTGTAGCTCTTGCAGAACTTCTAATGATAAAATGTCCATATGACCTTTTTCAGCTGGGGTTAGCTGCAGGACTGAAGGTATGGCTTCAAATGGTTGGGATGCAATATTTCTGTATAACTGATTATTTATTTTTACTGTTGAATTATAAAATTGGATAAGGTGTGTCCCATTAAGTTCTTGTGGTGCCTCGTTAACTTCTATCTGACCATTGAAGTTGTTTAGCAGGATAATGCCTGGTTGTACTTCTTCTACCCCAGATATGTGCTGACCTGACATCGTAGAGCAACTCGAATTCAAACTATTTATTAATCTAGGTATACATTGATCTTCACTTAAGTCTACTAAATTATTTCTATTACATATTGATATTTCATTGTATATTTCGCATGGCTTACGAATGCCGTATGTAATGTTTTTACATTTCAAAATTTCATCGTATTGAATATTTATTGCAATATTATTTTGTTTTTTTACTGGCCTTAATATTATTTTCCTAAAAGTTTCATTACTTGTAAGTGGAATTTTTACCATATAGATAATTATCATTTCTTTACATAAAACATTTATTTTTGAAAATTCTAACGCTTCTTCTGCGTTGTTAAATGGCATTTCTTCTGCCTTTAATTTTTCTAATGCTACTTTTACTTCCTGTTTGTTAAGTATTACAGTATTAAGGATATTTCCTTTAGCCCATTGTATGGCGTATTTTATATTTATTAATTCATCTTTTATTAACCTTATTTTACTTTGCAAATCTACTACAATTTCATCGATTATACTATTATCCTTATTTATTGCATTTAAAATTGAATTTGTCATTATGGTAATATTGCTTAACCTTTTACTAAAAAGTTCATTTATTATCGTTTGTTTATTGTTATTTTCATTTAGGTTCATCAGGTTGTTGTTAATGATTTCTAGGTCATCGTGGTCCGGTGATCCAGCCAGATATTTCCACGCAGTGCCTAGAATATTAATAGCTCTTTCTTTACGTAGTTTCTTTATTGGTTTAAGGGATTCAAGGATTTCGAGGGTCTGGTTTGTTTCATGTTTAAGGATTGGATAAAGAAAACTGTCCTTAGGTAGTCGCTCTGTTAGGTGAGTGTGAATGTCCGTCAAAAGTGCTTCGTACTTATTAAGGTCAATTACGTGAATAAGTCTAAAGGTACCGTCCTGAATTTTGGCGAGTCCATTATTGATGGTCACTAAATAGGAGTGCGTGTAGTCCAAGATTTCTACGTCTCCGTTAATCGGTAGGAGGAGATGAAGTCTGTAAATGTAGGAATTATTAACTTTTAATATTACTTTTATGTATCGTCCTTCCTGATTCAGTTATAATTGTCGTGCTTTTATCTTCTTTTACTATTTCTTTTCTGTATTTTGGGGATATCTTGGATCCTAGTCGTTTGTCAATTTTTATGAATACAATATCTCCTGGCATGTATGTTTTTGTGGGTGTGCGTTTTTTGTTGTGTTGGGTAAGGTCCATATTCTGTTTTTCCCTGAGTTTTTCTGTAATTTCTCTCCTAGCTTGTTCAAATTGGCTTGGGTCTGTACTAACGTTTCGTCCGAAAAATACTTCAATTGGTCTTCGTCCTGTTGTGGAATGTACTGTATAGTTGTACTCGTAAACTGCTCTGTCCAAAAGTTCGGGGAATGATGAGAAATTTCGTTCAGCTTTTAGGCAACGTATTAATTCTGTAAGGGTGGAATGAAAGCGTTCTATTCCGTTCCGTTAACCGAACTTTTATATGGAGGAGTTTTGTATATTCGGATGCCGAGGGTGTCCTCGAGCATAAAGGTAATGGATGCGGAATTGAGGCTTGTCTCATTGTCTATGACTATGAGTTCTGGGACGCCAAATGGGAATAAAAGTTCACGCAAGGGCTCTTTCACGTGTTCTATTGCTCTGGATTTTATAATTTTCGTCTGAACATATTTCGAGAATTTATCGATTGCCGTTAGTACTAGGTTCTTTTCTGTTGCGTATATATCGATGTGAAGGATGTGTCCTGGGTACTGTGGTAATGGCGTCTTTTTCAATTCGGGGTTATTGGGATGGCGATCGTATTTATTCTCGCTGCATACCAAACAGTTCTTAATTGTATTTTTTATTTTCCTGGACATGGCTGGGAAAAAGTAGTTCTCTAAAATTTGGGTTTTGTTTTCACAATGGTTTCGGTGTGCTCTTCGATGAGTCTTTATGATCATTTCCTCTTGCTCCTGTTCACTTATGATGTCCTGTACTTGTTTTTGGGTGAACCTTATTTTGTAGGATCTAAAATGGATGGGGTAGATTTCTTGGATTTTCCCCATTACTGATTCTTCTGCTTTTATACAGTTTATAACGGATGGATTCAAATATCTTTTAAGGATATTAATGAGTCGGGTAGTATCGTAGTCTGGTTCCTCTACAATGTGTCTATGATAAGTCGGGAACACTATTTTGAATTGATATGTTGATATCGGGCCTGATTTTAAGAGGATTTGGTTTTTGAATACGTTAATGGGTGTTTCCAAACTGGGTATTAGGTCGTGTGAGGAACTATCGCTGCTGTGACAAGTGGCAGTTGAAAGGCTATTGTTTTCTGTTCTAGGAGGCCTAGAGAGTGCATCGGCAACTACATTGGTTCTTCCTGGTTTATATTGTAGTTCATAGTTATACTCTTCCAGGATGCACTTCCACCTCTTCATCTTGCCATTGTAGTTTTTGTTGCTTAAAGCGAAAGTCAAGGGTTGGTGGTCCGTGAAGATTACCACTTTAGGTGAACCGTATAAATAATTTCTGAAACTATTGACTGCCCAAATTATCGCTAGCATCTCTTTTTCGTTTGCAGCGTATGCTTCTTCGGCTTTTGTTAACGAACGGGATATGTAGGCTATTGGTTTGCCTGATTGTTCGAGAACGGCGCCGATCGCGTAGTTGGAGGCGTCGGTGGTGAGATGAAAGTCCTGAGTAAAGTCAGGATATGCTAAAACTACTTCCTTTGACACAAGTGAATATTTTAATTTGTTGAAGGCGTCTAATGCTGTGCTGTCGAGAGTTATTTGTTTTTTACTGGATGCATTCTTCGAAATGCGTCCCTCCTCCCCTCTTAAAAGCGTGGTCAGGGGTTTCGCTAACTTAGCGTAATCCCTGATAAAGCGGCGGTAGTATCCGGATAGTCCAAGGAAAGATCTTAAATCTTTCAAAGTTTTTGGACATGGGAATTTTTGAATTGCTTCGACCTTTGAAGGGTTGGTTCTGATGCCGTCAGGTGAGATAATGAATCCTAAGAATTCTACTTCTTTTCGAAAGAATTCACATTTATCTAGTTGTACCTTCATATTCGCTTCTTGTAGAGTGCGAAATATTTGTTCGATATTTCGGAGGTGGCTTTCTTCATTGTCGCCGAAAACTATAATGTCGTCGATATAGACATAACAGGTTTTACCTATGTAATTCCTTAGAATGTCATCTAAGGCCCTTTGAAATATGGATGGCGCGTTTTTCAGCCCAAAAGGGAGTCGTGTAAACTCATACTTGCCATTGTTGACAGAAAAGGCTGTTTTTTCGATGTCAGATTCCTTTAAAGGTATCTGATGGAATCCGCTTTTTAAGTCCAGTACGGAAAAGTATTTATTATTTCCTAGTTGCGCAATTATTTCGTTAATCTCGGGAATTGGATACCTATCGGCCACAGTTACCTTGTTCAATTTCCTGTAGTCGATTACGAGTCTGTACTTTTTTTTCCCAGAGGCATCTAGTTTTTTGGGACTACCCATACAGGTGAGTTGTATGGGGAACGCGATGGCCTTATTATGCCATCATTAAGTAAGCTTTGAATTTCATTGGTGACAAATTCTCTCATTCCAACAGGGTATGGGTAATACCTAGTGTATACGGGCGTGTCGGAAGATGTCCTTATTTCGCCTACTACGGTAGTTGTGTAGGTTAGCTTTTCGTTTGGCTCAGTAAATAATTGATCATATTTTTTTACAAGTTGTTGCATATAAAATTTTTGAGAGGGTGTCATATGTTCGGTCCTAACTTCGATTTTGTTTACGGCAGGGGAAAGCATTTGTTTAATTTTAACTTCTTTACCATTACCGAACTTGATTATATCATCACGAACGTTAATGGTTGCGTGGAGATCTTTGAGACTATCGTTGCCGATGATCCCATCAAAGGATTTTAATTCTGGCAAAATAAAAAATTTTAAATTTGCATTATCTTTTCCGAAAAGATTTATTATTGTGTGGTGGGTGATCTTAATTTGACCCGCTATTGAATTTGCGAAAAAGGGTTTCTCGTTGGGGATGGGCTTCGAAACAAATTGAGGTTGTATATAGTTTTTACTTGAACCGGTGTCAATTAACATTTTAAGGATTTTCCCGTTCCTCGTTCTAAACTCAACGTAGGGTAACGAGGAACTCTTCATCCTAAAAAATTAACATCAATATAATCTGCTTGGTTATCGTCAGGGTGTTCTTGCAGTAAATCTTCGTGCTCTGCATTGGCTACGTATCGCTCGTATTCCTCTTCGGTTGGTGTCCAGTTTTGGTGATAGTGCTGGTCTTCCTGGTAATATTGTTCGTCTTGTGTGGATGTGTCTATGTGAAAATTCCGTTGCTGTTTAAATGGAATTTGTTGCGAAAGGTTTGACGTCCTTTTTTCGGCTGGTTTATTGAAGTTTGGCCTATTCATGTAGTTTAGTGCTCTCGACTGGGTGGAGCGATCGATGTCCATAGGCTCTGGACGAGGTTGCGGCTTCGGTGCCGTTGGTCTAGGTGGTTGGGTTTGGCGATAGTTTTGCCAAGGTTGTTGAGTTTGATGGTTTGGTTGGGTGACTTGTTGGTAATATTGGGGCAACTGTTGGTGTCGAGGTTGCATGTGCGGTCCTGGGATATACGCGAGTTGCGGATAGAATGGTTGAGGTTTGTACTGCGGGTTCCTTGGTGGCAGTAAAGGTGTGAAAATGGGATTGGCTTTTCGAGTCGTGCTTGGTTGTGTAAAGGAATAACTGCTACGGGCAACTTGGTTTTCGAGTTTGAGACATAAGTGTAGGGCTTGTGGGAGATCCTCGGGCTCTTTCATCCCTAGGAGTCGGGGAAGATCGCCTTTTAAGCCTCTAATAAATGTGTCAAGGGCTTTATGCCTATAAGTCTGTGTAAGGAGCGAGAGTGACTCCTGGCTTATTTCCAGACTTGTTAATTTGTTTAGTATTAAGGACAGGTGAGTGTATACGTTTTGGTAGAATTCTTGAATCGTACAATTTCCTTGCACCAAGGATGTGAGTTGGCATTCGAGAGTGGTAATATCTCTCTTATCCGCATAGTGTAGTGATAAACATCTGGAAATTGCTTTCCAGTCAAGGGGCGTACTATATGATTCTAAGGCAATGTCTGCACTGCCGACAATTTTATTTCTAATAACGGATAGAATGCCAAAATATTTAGGGGTTCCTCTTAGTGAATCGTAAATTTTTAAGACCCTATCGACACTTTTCTTCCAGGAGCTGTATTCGCCTGGGTTTCCGTTGAAATCTCGGATACTGCGTACTATGTCCGGGACTTTGTCAAGATCTGAGAGTTGTCCTTGGAGCTCTGGTCTAATAGTTTCGTCAGTAGCGTTGGTTAAGTCGGCGTTGGGGTTGAGTAGGGCTTGGAATTGTTGTCGTCCTTCGTTCCTAAGTATTCTGGTGACAACTGAAGTAATTAGGGCTTCTAATTCGGTAGTGGAGTTGCTTTGGCTACTTGATGTTTGAGGTAAGGGTTGGGCGGGTTGGGGAGCTTGATTAGCTTGGGGGTTCAGCACACTTGGTCGGATCATTTTATGAGCGTTTATACTTCTTTGAATGGCTATTTGTTGCTATGGTTTATTTCCTAGCTTTTCCTAAATTTTATATTGTGGGTGGTGAACTGCAGATTTTTTTTTTTTTTTTTTTTCTTTTTTTGTATTGTAGTTTAGAATTTGATTGTTAAATCCTATCCTATGTCCTACCGTTAGGTTTGTTTCCCTATTTTGAATGTTCTTATACTATTAAATTTTCTCAAAATTTGTTTCTTTTCTAAATTCACTTTTCTTTAAAAATTATCTCACTTAAAAATTGTTTCCTATTAAATTTCCTTTAAATTAATTTTCTTTTCTTACTTTCACTTTTCTTTAAAAAGGTTTCCGCTTAATTCACAGATTTTCCTACAAAATTACTTGTTTTAACTATTTTTATGCTATTAAATTTTCTTTAAACAAATTTCCTTTTCTTATATTCACTTTTCTCTAAAAAATTTTCCTATAAAATTACTTGTTTTAAATATTTTTATATTATTGAATTTCTTTAAATAAATTTTCTTTTCTTATATTCACTTTTCCTTAAAAAATTTTCCACTTAATTCGTGGCTTTTCTAATAAAATTACTTGTTTTAGATATTTTATACTATTCAATTTTCTTTAAATAAATTTTCTTTTCTTATTTTCACTTTTCTTTAAAAATTTTCACTTGATTCACAGGTTTTTCTTAAAATTCTAATTTCCTTACGCTATAATCAGGAACATCCTCATTTCCTGGGCAGGCGGCTAATAGCTGTGTATTTCCTTTTTGCTTTCGCTACTGGGGGGCCTCTTTTCCTGCACTTGGTCCTTTATCGGGTTGGCGCGATCGTTCCGGGTTGGCGCTTGTTTTTTATCGGCCGATTAAGTACTTTAACTGATTTCCGATCAAACTCACGGTGGCTTGCAGCTGCTTGAGGTGTCTTTGCCACAACGATTTTATTGCGCGTTTTCACCCGATTATTACCGCTCGGGCGCCAGTTAGGATTTTGCTACATTAAATCCTTAAAAAAATATATTTTTTGTGGACACGAAGTCCGACTTTATTTGTTCACTTTCAAATTAGAACTAACTTTACAATTATTCTTAATTCTACTTTACGGCTAATTCTATATTTGTATGTTTGTCAGGTCACGTTGCACTTGCATGTGCTGGGAATATTTGCCGGGTTTGTTGTAGCAGCGTCATCATATTTTGGTAGCGCGTGTGGTGTCGTTTGCCCATGGGAAACAGTCAGGTTAAATGTTCGCATTGTCACTTGATATTGCTGTGATGCAATAATTTTGTTATTGCAACGTTTGTTGTGTTAACTAGTGTCTTGTTTCATTTTGAGACTATCTCCGAATTTTTCCGGCATGATTTTCGACATAGTTTTGGGATAAGTTAAGCTTTTTGAAGAATGCTTTCGGGACCGATTCGGGAATATTTCGAAAGTTATCTCAGTATTGTTTTCGGTATTATTGCGGTACCATCTCTTAAGTGTTAAGGCACTTTTTTCATGATCTATTTGGGTTCATTTCAGCATTAATTCGGGACTCATCGAAGGGGTATTCGCTAGATACCAACAAAACAATCCTCTTATTTGCTAAAAAGGTACCTATGCTTTCTCGTTGAAGCTTTTTACCGTTCCATGATTCAATTTTGCAGTTTGCTATGTGCTTGAAATTTTGTTCCAAAACAGTATTTCTCCATAGTCATAAAGTACGTTTTGTTATGTAGCATGGACTAAATACATTGTATAAATTGGTTTCATTATCAATACGTAATCGTCACAGTATGTGTTTCATTTAGCAATCGACGCCTTATCTTTTACCGTTTGAATGGTATTTCATATATAAATGTATGTATTTTCTATAACCAATTTAGTATTAACAATTAAACTCATTGTCAGCGTTTCATTAAAAAATATGAGTAACTTGATTTTATGTTATATTTAAATTGGCTTAAAATTACACTGGTTTACAGCCCAAAACGCACCAGAGCCTCAAACTGTTTTTTGGAATTGCTTAATTCGTTCTTGAGATATATATGATTAAGTGGACCCAATTTTTTTTTTTTTTGGAAAAAACCGTTATTCGTAACTATCTCAAAAACGTTACCATAGAATTAAAAATAACCTCGATTTTCGAAATCAGGGAGTGATTTTACATAGGAATTTCATAATGGCGTCTCTGGTGCAGAAAAAAAATTGGAATTTGTGATCCAGTGTTATTTGAATCGATTGATTTGATGATATGATATTGTGATATGATGTGCTTTGTTTTTGTTTGTATTTTGTGTAATGTAATACATTAAATTTTAGTTGAATTGATTTGATTTTAAAGCATATTTGAAATGATTTGAACCTTCTTAATTGGGTCATTTATTTTTGTTTAATACAATTAGCATCATTTGATGTAAGTTGATATGATTTCATTTGCATGATTTGATTTGATTTAATTCCGTTAAGAGTATATAGAATTAAATCAAATCATTGATGTGACTTCATTTCAATTTAAGTTGGTTTGATGTGATATGCTTTGACTTGATTTATTTTAACTTAATGTAATTTGATTAATATTTTTGTTTAACGATATCACAAAGGTTAGGTGTGTACGTAAATAAAAAACGCTACCAAGAACCAGGTCGTTTGCTATGAAATAAGTCTGTCCTCTTGTCAAGTACTCCGAAGTTTTCAGGAACGTACCGTGCTTTCTGTTTAATTTGAATTGATTAAAAAGCTATGGAATAATTTGAAATGATTTCATATGATTGTACCCGATATGGTTTGATTTAATATAAACTTAATTTGATTTGAGTCTAAATAAAGATGTAATTTGATTTTATTCAACTAAATTAGTTGCGGTTTCGGATGATTTGACTTGCTTTGTATTGATTCGATTATGTTTAATGTGATGCGATGTGATGTGAAGGTCAGGTCGGATATTTAAGAAAGTGTTTTGAAAAATAATAGAACGCAATATAGACTTTTTTATTCAACAACATTTTTTGCGTTGTTATATGATTTGACTGATTTTTATTTGACTCGCTCTTGATTGATGTGATGTGACGTGATATGATGCCATTTGATGTCATTTTGTGTGAAGGTTTCAGGTCAGATATCTAGGAAAGTTCTTTGAAAAATAGTATTACGCAATCAAGGTTTTTCAAGATTTCTGAAAAGTATGATGACTACCGCCGTGGTAATGTGATAGCGTGTTTCGCCTACCCAGGGAAATCAAACATTTAGGAAAAAGTTGTTTTGATTAATGATTCAAGGTTCGATTCGAGCTCAAGGCCAGAACAATAATTTTTTTCTAATGATAATTATTGTTATTTTTTAATTTTTCTAAATTTGAAAAATTGTATTTTGTTTTTGGATGGCGCAACACTGAATAAATATAGTTGGTAAAAAGGAATAGAAGTAGCAAATTTGCCAGTCAAACAAACCACCGCTGTATAGATAAATGGTTAGCGCAGCATGCCTAAAGCGTACTGATGATGAAGGCTTAGCACCCTTCGAAATGGATCTATCTGCGCAGCTATGGCAGGTTGTCTGAAAAATTTTCTACTTACTATTCCAAAAACAAAATACAATTTTTCAAATTTAGAAAAATTAAAAAATAGCAATAATTATCATTAGAAAAAAATTATTGTTCTGGCCTTGAGCTCGAATCGAACCTTGAATCATTTATCAATAGGCCGATAAAAACAAAAACAATTGTTGTTTTGATTAGATAAAAGATTTTTTAAGCCCGCGGGAGTGGTTTGGCAGGCACTCTGAGTGTTTACTGCCATGAAAAGCTTCCCTGCAGCGAAAATGGGAGACAGTCACGAAAAGCAACAGTTACGCACTAGAGGTTTCATGACTGCCTCCGAACTGCTACTGTTGTTGTTGCGTTAACATTGTCACCAAAGTTCTCTTAGTTCTCTAGTTCAAAGGAAGTAGCAGTTTCAAAAAGGTTGAACCATAACAGATGCTTGTTAGAGGCGTTTCTGTAGCGCAGGTGGGATGTGATAAGGCAAATTGAACGTTAGGTTATTAAGCCCCTAAATAATGTATAATACTGTGACGAATATTAGCATCACTAAGCTGCCACTCTAATGTAGAAGGCGACGAAGAGATATCTCATCTCACACATACAAATATGTAGTCATCAGCCAAAGTAGTTACTCCTACATACACACCCATATGGCTACAAACTACAAATATACATGTATATAATCTCGGAAGTAAATTGGTATAATTTCTGGACTATTTCGTATTCGATTCGTAATCATTTCAGGTTAATCTCTGTACTCTTTTGAGATACTTTCGAGAGTATCTTCAAATCATTTCAAAGATTATTTCTGAGATCATTTCGTCACTCTTTTTGGGATGAGTTTGGAACGATTTCGGCAATATTCGTTATCAATTCCGGACAATTTCGGAGCAGTTTCACGATTATTTCTTCATGGTTTTCTGCATTGTTTTAAGGATCATTTAGGAATCGAGACAGATTTCGGAATTGTTTTTGGATGATTTCAGGATCGGTTCGGAACCATTTCAGTTTCAGCAGGATTGTTTCAGAACTATTTCGGGATTGTTTTTGGATAAAAACCGGTACCGAAGATTGTCCGTAAATAATCCAGAAATGGTCCCGAAATGAACCTTCAGGACGGGTTCTCCTGTAATGGTCAAGTATTAATTACTTTGGCACTTTTAAACGAGTTTTGTTTTATATATTCAGTGAAATAATCTTATATATTTAATTTTTGCTTATTTCAGTGAATTTTTCTTTCTCTCAATTACATCACTTCTCCCTATCATCAAATCATCTGCTTATCAATAAATTTGAATTTTAAGTAAAATATTTTTTTTTTTATAACAATCGTTAGTAATTTGTGAATTCTAATTCAAGCAACAACTTTCTTGAGTGATTATAAAAGTAAGACACCATCATGAATTTCTATCGCACGGACTCAGCGCATCGACTTTTGGTCGATTCAAAATTATTTGGTTTGTTAGCTACTGGTGAGGATGGGTTCTAAAAATTATTCTTAAAAAACAACAATCAAGAATAAATAACGAATACAACTGACTGATGTGAAGATAAAATTATCTGAGATACGCCCCACCACGACACGGCACACGTTTGAGGCGACAAATGCAATGGCACTAGCAACACCAAAAGTATCGATGGTATCGCCTTAACTTAGAAGTTCATTTTGAAAAGGAAAAAGTCAAAACAAAAAAAAAAACACGCAAAAAGGTTATTTACTTTGAATGGCGTGTGAGGTAATATTCCTTTGGCGTGGTGTTGCCTACTTTGACATTACTAGTATGAAGGTACTAACAAACGTTCGCTTAAATGGTGAATGTTAGTTTTTTTAATTAGAAAAACAAAAACAAGAGACAGCTCACTCATTTCAAGTATTTGGGAACTCTACGAAAACTCGAAAAGTTATAATGAGTGCCCGAGGCTCAGCAAGATCCTATCAAAGAATACAGCTTTATCGCTGTATCTGACAGATGCGGATAAGAGCTGGACCATGAGCTGTGTAGAATCTCTTGAGTTTTTAATATGTACTCATTTGCCGAATGTCCCTGTTCCACAGGAATTTGCTTCACTGGCGGAATGGCATCCATCCTCCTTGTGAAAATCCAGCTCATGGGCCATTAACTCTTTCAAACTCCGGCATCAGATGACACAATTTCTGCGCAACGTCGGAAAAATTTGGGAATTTCCTGCAGCTGGTTGCTTTCTAACTAACTGCTACGCCAACTGTGTGTGATTTGGCATTGTTCCAAAGGATTGAGAGGGGTATGCCACATGAGATGTTCATTCCATCTGCTTTGTGTCGTGGCTGTAAACGACCTGCTTCAGGACCTCTTAGCGATTGTCAAATGGCGCCCTATGCTGATGAGCTGCCATAAAAATCCTCTAACGGGAATTCGAGGAAAATTGCAGTTTCAACAGGGGTGGACCAGACAGAAAGGAATGGCCTTGGTTCCACATTGGAATTGAAAATATGATTCGTGTCATGTGAGGACACGTTACAAACAGGACATTCATTATGTATGTCGGGGTTGATTCCGGATAGTTAAGAGTTTTTAACCTGTTACAGCATTCAGATCGAAGTTGATCTAGAGGCACGCGCGTCTCTCTGATAGGTTGCTTTCCTCTACTGCGAGTTTAGGGTATTTAACTTTAAAAATGGGGCTCGCCGGGCAATTACTGGCATAGAGGTCCGGCGCCTTTTAGTGGATATCTCTGCGGACCTCTTTGTGCTTTTTTCTACGTACGGCTGAGTTCTCATGATACGGCACATTTCTCATTATGCTAAAGTCCCTGTAAGGGGGCCCTCATCTTTTGGAATGCCCATTTTTCTGGGCATATACTCTCGCCGCATTGTGTAAATGGTATTCTGGGGACATAAGAAGATAACCTGTAGCAGTTGTGAGAGCGGTGTTTTGACAGCCCTGTAGTTTCTTTCAGTGAGTATGCTTTAGGCTCTGTGACTATATCGGGAACGCGTAGAATGCATGCGGCCGGCCAATTGGTTGTAATAAGCGTCTCTTCATCTTTACTCCTTGGTAACACTTTATTTTATTTTATACATTTTTTTCATATTTTTTTTAATTAAACTTTTTTAATTACATTTATTTTTGCTGTTTATTTTATTTTACTTTATTTCATTTGCTTCTGGTTTTGTTTAATATAATTTTATTTTATTTCATTTTGTGTTTGGTTTAATTTAATTTTATTTTCAATTCAATTTAATTTTGTTTTATTTTATTATTTTTTTATTATTGTGTTTCATTTTATATTATTTAATATTTTTTAATATAATTTTTATTTTATTTTATTTCATTTTTTTATTTTTTTTAATTCCATTTATTTTATTTTGTTTTTCTTTATTTCATTTAATTTTGTTTTTGTTTTAGTTTTAGTTTCTTTTATTTTATTTTCTTTTATTTTACATTATTTTTTTATATTTTTTTTATTTTTTTATTTTTATATGAATTAATTTTACTGTTTTGTTTTGTATTGCCTTGTTTTGTTTCGTTGTGAATTTTATTTTACTTATTTTATTTTATTTATGTTATTTTATATGATTTTATTTAATTGTTTTGTTTTGTTTTTAAGAAGAAACAACCTTTCAATATTTAGCTCATAAACTAAGCAAACTTTTGTTGGTCTCCTCATACATACATACTTATATTGATTTTTATGCCAAATATACGTTTCATGTTCTAGCTGAATTAGTGTGTAACTTATTCCATAGTGAAATTTAATGCCATGGATTGTGTGAGGGAAACAGCCCAACAACAATGACCGTCATAATGAACTGCAAATAAAAAGAAAAAAATAAAAATAATGCAAAAACATACTGACGCAGCTAGTGGGCATGTGGTGATTACAAGCAATATCTTTGCGCTATTTTGTCGATTACTCTTAAAGACGATTTAATTATTTTCGTTTTTCTTCTATTTTTAATTAAATTGTCCTTTTCTTAATAAATTGTTGTTTATTTATATTTTTTTCACTTTCAGGCTCTGATTCTCCTACAGCAATTGCAGCTGCACGTCAAACTAAGACACCGGTGCCGGGTGAAGTTGGTGATGATGTGCTTCCCAATGAAATATCTGCCCCATATGAAGTACCACAATTTCCAATTGAACAAATTGAGAAAAAATTACAAATACAAAGGCATTTAAATGAAGCATTCATACCAAGGTAATTTAATAATAGAAATCAAATTTAATGAAATAAAAAATTTTGTACGATCCTAAGTCTTCCTGAAAACTTATTTATCAGTAGTCGCCGTGGTGTGTGGTAGCGTGCTCCGCCTAGCACACTGGAGATCCTGGGTTAACGCAACATCAAAATTTTAGAAAACATTTTTTTAAATTAGGTGAAAGTTTTTGTATGCGGGGTCGACCCTCGGCAGTGATTTGGCAAACACTTCGAGTGTATTTGTGCCATGAAAAACTCCTAAGTGGAAACTAATCTGCCTTGCAGGTGGCATTCCGAGTCGGCATAAAACATGTATGTCCCGTCCCGCTAATTTGTAGGGAAAAATTATATGGAACACGACGCAAATTGGAAAAGAAGCTCGGCCTTAAATCTCTTCAGAGGCTATCGTACCTTGAATTTATTTATTTTTGTTTTGTTTTCATATTTCTTTAATTTATACGGATTATTTATACATATGCATATGTTTCTAACGATAGATTAGACTCGCTTCCCATTATGAGAACATTTTGAATGTCTGCCAAAAGGCTTAAATGGTTAGATACCATTGAATTGTCAAACGTCAGTTATTTTTTATTGTGATAGAAATATTAATATTTCAAAAATGCTAATTAGTGTTTAATTTATTTGGTTGGTAAATTTTATTAAAACAAAAAAGGCATACACATATGAATGGCGGCAAACGTCACAACAAGATTGGTTGGAATAAAAGAAGAGGCAAGTGTTGCAGATAATCAACCATGAAGGAATTGCGTGAATCCAAGCACGTACAAGGTATCAAAGATCAGGAAAAAGCCCTTTGTATTTTAGACCTACACTTTATAGGGGTACTTTAACTAAAAAGGGGCGGGGCTACGCCTATTTTCACAATTTTTCAAATATTTATACTTAGGTCTACATATCACCGCTGTGATGTAATGCCCTTATAATATAGTCACGTACAATAAAGATCTTGCAAATTGTATTAAGGTTAGACTTTTAAACGCCGCCGTGGTGTGGTGGTAGCGTGCTCCACCAACCATACCAACCGAATATCCTGTGGTCCAGTCCGGGCAAAGCAACATTAAATAATTTAGAAACAATTTTTTTCAAGTAGAAAAAACTTTTTCTAAGCGGGGTTGTTGTTGTTGTAGCGATAAGGACACTCGCCGAAGGCCTGATCTGTAATCTGTATAGAATTTTGAAAAAGAGGGCGGTGCCATGCCTCTTTTTTAGGAAACAGTAAAACAAAAAAGGAGGAAGTGGGTGTGTGAGTGAAACTGTACGCCAGAGTGAGACTGGACGTCACAGAGTGGGAGTGACAGTGTCAGTGGGAATTGTAGAGGAATAGTGAGATTGAGAGGTAGAAGCAAAGTTAGATAGAGTTGGAGGGAGAAAGACGGGAATAGGAAGGAGAAATTGAAGATAAACATAACGAGAAAGGGTAATATAGTGATAATGACAAGTCTATTTTCTAAGGAGTACACATTAGCAGTCTTCTAAGACATTGCCGGGACTTTCAATAATATTTCTAAACGGGCGATCAATAATGGTCTTAACGATATTGAAGTACATCCAATCTTAATCAGATAGATCCGCTGTATGCTAAATTGCAGGAAGATTACTTTCCAATGGGGGTTGAGGCCATGAAATCAGTAAACAGGAGCACGTCGCAGGGCGGGGTATTATCACCTCTGCTGTGGACACTGGTTATCAATAAATTTTTCAGGTTGTTCGACGAGGGGCTCGTCAAACTTTGGGCGTACGCAGATGACGTTGCAGTTGTCGTAAGTGGAAGCGGCTTACAACAATAATCTGCAGGAGAAACCTTGTACAAAATATCTAGCAGTCATTCTAGACAATAAAATTGCGTGGAAGCTCAACGTGGAGGGGAGATAAGAAGGCCTCGACGGCACTTTATGCATGTAAAAGAATACCTGAGCTCATTGGGCATTTACTGCGATTGTGAAGCGTATTCTATACTATTGAATTTTTTGTTTGGTGGACAGCCACACAAAAAAGAATATGCCTCTAAAAATTGGAGGGGTTGTGCAGGCTAATGGAATTAACCTCGACGGCTGTACTGTATGCAAATTTCTACCGAAGGAGATAGCGTTAACAACTGCAACGAGGCGCAATACCTCGGGCAGCGGCGCAGACCATACGGTCATAGTAGTATAGCGTCATCAAATACTGGGCGACATATTCCTTACTTACGCTTATACGCGGCTCTTAGAACCACAATAGAGGTGAATGGTTGACGCGAGGGTGCCCAAATGGCAACGAGGTGATACACGTGTGTATCGATGGTTCTAATGTAAAGGAAGGAGTAGGGTCTGCGGTATACTGTGCTGATCCAGAAATGAACAGATCCTACAAGGTGCCAGATCCCTGTAGTGTTTTTCAGACGGCTAATACCGTAATCAAAGCACTAGAAACACTGGAACAGAATAGCTTAAACCGCAGCTGCGTCAAGTTATATATTGATACCAATATAAATTAAATTAATCTCGCATAACACAAAAGTGTATTATAGTGTAAGAAATTCCTAGCAAAAGTCTTGATAGGGAGAAGCATACATCAACAATCAATCCCACGGCATATGTGAATAGATGGGAATTAAAAATCGGATGAGCTAGCTAAAAAGGGCGCATCCTTTGAAGCTTGCACCGGAGACGCCCCAATCCGTTTAGACGAGATTAAGAGAAGGCGAGAGTTGCTCATCATCGAGCAAGCATAAAAGGTATGGGGCTGTAAAGTGTCGAAGGCCACGTGAAGCTCTTACAACCTTAGCCGAAAAAAGTTACCTTTACAATTATAAAGAGCTACACTCCTCTCGTATGACGGGTATTTTGACGGGATACTGCCTTCTGCCTTTTCAAAGCTGTTTTCAGTTTGGTCGTTAAACAAACTTTTGGTAACACTATGAACTCAGTCCTCTGTCTGTTTGAACTCCTAACGTACCGGCCAGCTCAACCTAACCTAATCTATTTTCAGGTAGTACAATATCTGCAGGGTACGCTGGCTACTGATAAAATATTTTAATTGTTTTTGCTGTGATTTTTGTATTCACAAGTGTACAGGTTATGCTGTACCAAAGTTTTATAAAGATCAGTTGATTGATTTTTCGGGCATATCTAGCTGGGGCGTAGGAGACGAAATGAGCCTCACTGGCGATGAACTTGAACGCCTTTGACCTCTTTTCCAATGTGTTGGCAAAAAAAAAACCGCAAATTTTACTATAAGTCCATGGTATAAGAGACACAGAGCAGCTTTTAAAAATACAGCAAGTATATAAGAACCGTCTTTGTTCACTCATCTGTCATTCCAATTTCAATGTACCCATCAGCACCTCCACCGTGACATTCGCAGCTACAATCGTAGTGTCATAAGAATCATGTAATACCTTTAGTTAGTCAGTGTTGCCATATATCATATGATTGTTCAATAAGGGCGCTTATGTACATATGTATGTATGTGTATAAGGAAGTATGTGTATGAATATAGTAAGTGGCACCTCATAAGTATGGACTAGAGTGCGTTTTGTTATTCAACATTTGTCACTCGCAATTGAGGCTTTATGACGTATGTTTTGTTCGTTCCGACCCATATGCTTATGTACTTGAAAGCCTCAGCTGTTGTAATTTTGCGATATATCATCATTGACACTAACAACAACCAAGTCCATTCATCAATGTTTGGTGTTTGACGTTTCATAAAATTATGACTTGTTACCTCTAAATTATGCACCTCTATGTTGCAAGCGACACTTGTATGTATGAATGAATGAATAGGCGCGTTTATATGTACTTACATATATAGTATTTGCTTACATAATTTGTGTATTGAATTTAAATACATAGAACACCATACTAGTACCATTTGTATATTTATAAACTGGGCCTATTTCCTTAGCCTAACATACTACAACCCAAAGATTAGTTCGATTTTGTTTTAGTACAATTTTTACATTCAACTTATTTGGAACACGTTTGTCGGTTCGCGGGTCTGCCATCTCCTATGTTGTCTAACATTGCTGGAATACTTTTAGACCTGGCACATTAGTTTTCATAAAGGCGATGTGTGCGGTTAACGTACTGCTTATCAAATGGGCTAACGTCTAAGCTCCGCAAAATGTTAATTTGTTCGTCCGCTGATATAAACTAAGCGGGCCATTGTTTAAATGCGGGTTTGGTAGTGAAGAAGTCGGTTTCATGTTGTTTTTGTGATGACTTTGAATAAGCCAAAATAAAACGCATATATCACGTACCATTTTGGGCTTACTATTTTTATGTAAATTGCTAAAATATGACCTTAGCGAGTATTTAGTTGACAGAAAATTCTAATGTGTACTTCATTCGGAAGAATCTGCTTGACCATATCTTGTATTGTAGTCTCCTCTCTCATGCGATTTTCATCTATGTCTCTGTGGTCTGGAACGCTCTTCAAATGTAATTTGTTATGTTGATTTCATAGAGTTGGGTGTAAGGCTACCTAAGTTGATATTTTAACTGCAAATCAAACACGAGAGTCTCCTATAGATATCATTGCAGGAGACATCACACGCAGAAAAATTTTCATGTTGAATCAACACTTTTTTAACACTTTTTCAGGTTATTATTTTTCAACACTATCGCTCAGGTTGTTTTAACATGAATCTACTTTTTCACTGTTCCTACATGTCTGATCAACATGAAGGAACAGTGTGAATTTAACATGATTACAAACGTTTGAATCAACATGACTTCCTGTTAATACAACATTATTAGTCTCGTTAAATTAATACTATTTCATGTTACTCTAACACGATCTGACATGTTAAACTAACACTATACTATGTTGAAATAACACGATATGTCATGTTAAACTAACACGATCTATCATGTTAACTTAACAGGGTTTTATTGTTAAATTAATACGATCTATCATGTTAACTTAACAGTGTTTTATTGTTAAATTAACACGATCTATCATGTTATTTTAACAGTTTTTTATTGTTAAATTAACACGATCTATCATGTTATTTTAACATGGTTTTTATTGTTAGATTAACATTCTAAAAATAAAACACTTCGTTTTTGGTTTTTTAAATTAATTTAATTTATTTATGACATTTTTTATTAAGGATTGGTTTTTATACAAATATGGACATTTTGAGTGGCACTCGGTGTACGCGCTCTCGCATAACAAAAAAAAAATAAGGCATATAAAAAACTTATGTATAAAAAAAAACCTTTATAATTCAATTACAAGTTTTTTTATAAAAATATGTATACTTATTTTAATAACAACTTTTTGAATACTAATTGCTTTTCAATCGTATACATTTTCTGTTATTTCGAATAGTATGTGTATGCAAAGGAGGTGAAGATATTTTATCCGCATTTATGAAATTATAGCTGCATAACTTTTCTCCTACAATATATGACTGCGTATGTGAATCAAAGTTTATAATTTGATGCTGAGAACATATAAAAAATAGTTGTTTTAGTGAGCATACTGCAATATCTTCAACCTCAAACAAGTAAACAACAACATCTTTTATAATAAAAAAAAAACCTATTTTGAAAAGTAATCCTTTAAAAGTTACTTCTGAATAAAACTTGTATTTTGAAATATCATATTTAATTTGAAAATTGGATCCGTATTTTAATCCTGTACTGTCAGGCAACAGGAATTTCATATGAATGCTTAAATCAGGCTTAAAAAAAGTTTCGTTTGATATATTATACGAGAATTTTAGTGCAGCTTTTATTGAAAGACTCCATGGAATATTTACTCGAGATGTAATTGAATTTGAGTATGTTTTGAAAATTTTGTGAACAGCTTCAAATCTCATGCACCATATTTTTTTTAATGGTCCACATTTTTTTATTGAAGAAACATAGTGTAATAGGAAATGGAACTTTGGTTTTAATGGTTTTTTGAACAGTGACTTATATAAATAATGGTGCTTTTCAATAAGTGACTTTAATGTGTTTAAGCTGCATTCGCCTATCTCCAACAGCAGCAAAATATCAATAATTTGCAAAAGTACTAAAAAAAAATTCCATACTTCATCTCCTTCCGGTACTAGGTCACTTATTATAAATGGCAAATGATGGACAAAGCACATCATTTCCCTTGCTGACATTTTAAATTTCGAATTTCTTAAGTTATTCAAACTTATAGGCGGAGAGCTATTGCCGATTTCAGTTGGTCCATAGGAAAACATTTGCTTTCTATAGTTGAACGTTTCGAGACTAAAATATTTTTTTGTTTCTATGAAATTCAAAAGAACTTCTGAAATGTCGTAATGGCAAACACCTTCAAATAAATCGTGCATCAAATCGAAATAAAAGTTATCTACAATATGAAAACTAGTTATGTCGTTAAAAATACAAGTTTCTGTTATGCCAGTCAACTTGAAATCCTGAATAGCACAGTCGGAAATATACGACTGTCTATTTCGTAAAAATTCGGTGTGTTCTGATATATCCGATTGCATATTAGATTTATGTCTTTTACAGTTACGACAATAGAAGTTTGAATTAAAACTACTAGTAAACCCCAATATAGAGTTTAATCCCAAGTTATCGCCAGTTATAAGAGCAAGGACAAAGAAAACATGAAATTCACCCTCAGCAGTAGTTAAAACTATGCCTTCCGATTCTAAATGTTGAATAACTTTTATTAGTGGTTTAAATGAATAAATATTGCCGCATTCTTTTCGATCATGTGATTTAAAAAAACCTGCTACAAATATGTTTTCTAACGTTGATAAGTGATGGTTGGGAATTGTTGGAAAGTTATAATAAATACCACATACTGATTGATTACAAGCATGGGAGCCCAATGGATTACCAATTCCAAACTCATCGAAATATAACACGTATGGAATAACCAATTTATTTTTAAAGCTTAACATTTTTTGTTTCCAGGTTTCACCATTAATAACATTTGCATACACATCCTGCTTTGACTGTATAATTTTTATATTTTCTAATGTTAAGTATAAGTTATTTTTAGTTTCGAATTATTTTTTGATTTGAAATTCGATTGGCATTAAAACGCCTGTAACCTTATTTGAATGTAGTCCGGGATTGTTATTTACTATTATTTCAGAAATTTCTTCATTTATTATATATGCAGTGGGAGGAGCAAAAATCTTTTCACGTTCAAGTAATTTGAAAAAACGGTATTCTTTAGTTATATTTTGAAAATTAGAGAAAATGTTTTGGAAATTATTTTCTGCATTTATTCTATTGTTATGATCTTCAATATAGGGCGCCATAAATTTCAAAACATGTTCTTGGATTGGCTTTAAAATGATCTCATGCATATCCTGTACAATAGAAAAAACATCTTTTCTTGTAAAATTGTTTTTGTTATGCAAAGATAATACAAACTGATTGAAATTCATATTTGGCACTCTATTGCTTTGCAAAGAATTTAATTTATTAATTTGATCATTTACTATAACTGAACTTACTATATGCTGTAGTGTATTGTTTTGTAAACTTGAAATGATGTGGTTATTTTGATAAATTTTGCAGCTACTGTTATTAGTAATGCAGTCTTGAACTGATTTGGTATGTACAGTTCGGTGAACTCTGTTTAAATGATTTTGAAATGAATACATGTTTGAAAAATATTGACCACATTCAGGTATAGTACAAATAAAATTTTTTATCTTACTACACACATGGAATGATTTTAAATGGTGGACTAATAATTTTGGATTATGTCCACTAAAATTACAAGCAAAGCACTTAAACATTTTGCGGATTTAGTTAGACATTTTTTTTGCATTTTCCAAATAATTAATTAACAACAGTAAATTAGAGTTAACTGAGCAGTCGAATTTAAAAAAGTATTTTTCCATGAAGTCGTACAAAAATTTAGCTTCTATTGGGTATTTAAGGTTGAATACATGAAATAATTTAAATAAAATATCAAGCGCTCTAACAAATGTTGGAACTTTATACAGTACACCATCAGAAACAATATAATAACTTTCTAAGCTTTTCAATTCTTCGCCTATAACCAATATAAGTGGTTGCAGTGTAGTACATTTTTCCATAGCTTTGCTTTTTAATTCGTCATACCGTCTTTGGTAGTCATTTATATATTCACAGTGCAGCACTGTGACGTTTTGGGCGTCACATATAGATGGTTTCCATTTAAATCTCTTACTATTGGGAGTATTACCAGTTGAAATTAGTGGTGGTTTTAGTATAGAATGCATAAGTAAAGTTATTATACAGTCGGTTGAATCTAAAAGAAAAATAAATTTAAAATTACGTCAACATTAGCCTAGTATACAATTTACCCGAATCAACATTTTCATCAATCATGAGTAGCATGTTGTTTGATGCATTATCCTTAATTTTGTCTCTCATATAGGGAATAATAAGTCGTCTAAAATCCGGCCATTCATTGATCAAATTATTTGCGCTGTCTTTGTACTTTGCTATAAAATCGATTTCAATCTAAAATTTGAAATAATAATAAAACTATAAAAATTAAATAAATTTGGGTAGAAGTGTATGTAGTTTAACTAACCAATGTATATCCAAGTGAGTTTTTAAGCAGCGGCCAATCAGTAAAAATATTTACTTTTCTATTGAAAATATCCTGTTGCCTTATTTCGATCGTTGCATTCCACTTCTTAACAACTTCACTCCAGGGCTCCATATTGTGTGCAAGCCACAATTTGTCCGCAACTGCATTCTGATCTATAAAGTAAAATGGTGAGTTAAAGATATATTCAAAGGAATTGTGTTAGTGAAATAAAAAATATTACCACTGGTACAGGGGGCCGAATCCTTTCTTGATGAAAGATCTGTATCATCCAATAATATATGTTCTCGTTTCTTGTTAAGTTTTCTACGAACGTTTGTTGCCTTATCGTACAACTTTCCTGTAGGATTTTTGCCCTCCCGGCGGTTGCAATAATAGCGCTATATAAAATAAAAATTTATATTTGATTGAGTGTAGGTCCACAACATACGAATTAAATAAAATTGGTAATTGTGTAGATTGCACGTCAACCCGAAAAATGTCGGGAAAGGTACCAAAAGACGCGTTTCGCAAACCTCTGAATATATTAGTTTTCCGCTCGTGGATTCACATTCCGCGTCCTTTGGCGCATTTTCCGACGTGTTTTTCGAGTTGACATCTAATCTACACAATTTCCATAAAATTATAAGATGCGCCACTTAAAATAGAAATTTCTATTTGATTGAGTGTAGGTCCACAACATACCAAATTATAAAACGCACCACATAAAATAAAAAATTATATTTGAATTAATGTATGTAGGTCCACAATATACGAATTAAATAAATTTATAAGACGCACCAATTAAAATAGAAATTTATATTTCATTGAATGTAGGTCCACTGTGTAATGCTGCGCTGCATTGCATTATAGCGCCGCATTGCATTATGACTGTGTAACGCTGCGCGGCATTGCATTATGTCGCCAGTAATACTAATCGGTACTTTGGATATGCTCGAGCAAATGGTAATTCCTGCTATGACCTACAACTTTATAATGAACTTACCATATTTTCAGAGGGAAACAAAGTTATTATTTGCTCTGAAAAGTTTGCAATATCTTTCATTGCCATGCATTCGTTTTTTTCGGTGAAATAGTTCACAATAATCCCAATCAAAGCTTCGCGATGACTGTCCAGATGGAGGAAGTGCGAGCTGCAACCAAAAAGCTAGGTCATAAAATAGTTCTAGTATTTTTCCAGGAGGATGCAGCTATTTTGTAACATATGTCTTGGTATCTTTCCGTATTTCCAAACTAATTCTGCTAACACAGGGACACATTCAGTCTATGTGAATGAGCATCCGTTTCAAGGCGAGTTTTTTCCATATACAACTTATTTACACCTACGTACAAGTGGATGATGCGGCCGCCGTGGCTAAGGTCTCTTATATTAGAAACTAGAAAAGGATTGGTGACTGCACCCGCCATGACATCGAAATGATGCTTAATGCCTTCAAGACAGGGTGGACAAAGAATGGGCCTACTACTGGGAAATTCAATCTACACGATATAACATCGTGATGATTGGCTTTGTCGCGGCTCGAAATAAAATAATCTGCAGAAACAAGTTCCCGGCACAAAAAGAAACACGAAGCTACTTGGCTGTCAATGCTACGAGGTTCAAATATCGAATTGGACCACTAGCTTGCGACAGCCATGGCAGATACGCACACAGCCCACTCATAGCAATCAATGTAATTGAGTAGTGGTAGCAAATCTATCACTCACTACGTATCCCCTACGGACACCATATGCTTCTACTGAACCTGAAAAAACCACTGGTACTATGTGAAGGTTACTAGAAAATCCGGCGGGCGGATGACGGAATTTTTCAAAACCACGGTATATTACTGCAGGTATATGTAGGTGGCCTCGTAACCAACGTCCAGACTTCGCTTAAGTAATGGAGAGAAGACGTATCATCATTGCTAGATCACTGCCGATAAAATATGCGTCCACTAGCCTATTTTAATGAGAAATGAAAGTGATAATATCCCGAATTAGGAATGACAAGGCGTCGTGTAACGGCAAACTACCTGCCGAGCTCTTCAAGCACGGAGGTGAAGAGTTGGTAAAGAGAGAATGCATCTACTAGTATCCAAAATAGTGTAGGATGAGCGCATGCCTCCAGATTGGAATTCGAATGTGCTCTACCGAGTCCACAACAAGAAAGGCGAGCCCAAAGTAGACGACTATAAACCAGATCTTCACGAAGCCAAAACCTGGCTAGAAATGACACGCGCCATCTATTTGCGGACACTTCCAGATGACGACGAGCAACACCATAAGCTCTATAACCCATAAGCGCCAAAAGTTCTGTTTTCTATGCCTTCGACACAAAAATTTAGACCTGAGGTGAACGAGGGTAATAAATGCTGTCATCTAACGAAGGTGAGGAGCATTCGCGCCTTGGCAATTTTGTCACTGTTGACGTTTATAATTTCGAAGCTGTGAACAAGTGCGTCTGTCTAGGAACCAGAATTAACAGCGAAAATAATGTCAGCCTCGAAACGAAACGAAGAATAACTCCTGCTAACAAGTGCCACCTTGGACTTAGTAGGCAATCGAAAATTAAAATCCTCAAATCCTCTCTACAAATCACTCTCTGTCTCTCATCATGCCTTATATGATGTTTGTGGTGGCCTTTAGAGCATTTTAGAAAAACGTTCTACGGAAGAGTTATTGCCCCGCCCGTGATGACAACGACATGCATCGAAGGAGATTTAATGACGAGCTGTATGAGCCGGATAGGTCATGTTATCTCTCTTGTCAGTTATCGCGGAACTGGGAAACTCGCTTAGACGGTTGAACGTCAATTTACGATGATTATGTTAATATATATATATATATATATGTATGTATATATATATATATGAGCCGTTTATTTTGAAAGTGGCATAAGTAATTTCATGTCGTTTAGGTTCACTGGTAATTTGTTTGTATCTCTCCTCGCCTCCAGTTTTTTAGAGTCCAATATCCAAAAGATGCGATTCTTATTATTATTTTATAATTGTAGAACCATCTATATATGCATTCGTTCAAAAATAACAATGCATTTAAGACCATGAGTTGGAAATGACTTATGCCACTTTCAAAATAAACGGCTCATATATATATTGCCGAACCCCACGCAATTACACCCTTTCCTGTTGTCTATTAGAAGCGTCATTGGAAAATGAGAGTTGTCAATTTTAAATGCGATAGTGGCACCACGATATTTGTAAATGGTAGACAAATGAAATTCCAAAGCGCCATATGGAAATGAAAATAGTCAGGTGTAAATAAGAAAGCGTAAAGTGTATATTCGAAAGCGTCATTTGTAATTGAAAGAGGTTCATACATTAATTTAGTTGGTGCGATATCAGTGTCTGAAGTGGCACCGATTGACCGACAGGGAGGTCTGTTTATGATATCACGCTTTTGCAGTTACAACTGAAAATGGTGTAGTTTAAAAATAATTAACACGGGTAACTAACTGTCACTGCTGGCGGCATAGTTGTCACAGCTGGTATCTCTCTACGTATTCTCAGCAGTATAGTTCATAGCCTGGAGGATTGCGATTGTATAGATTAGCTTGCAAGAACGAAGCATAATTGCCAATTGTACAAGTGAAGTTCAAGGCATTTTGGAACATAAAGTGAGATTTCTAGATTTTGAAGAATTATCTTAGTAAAGACATTGCTAGTCAAAGATGTCCACAAGACAGTCCCAGTTATATAGTGCATAAACTCACTCTACATTGACGGGTTCGAAATGACCTGCGGTATTGGCGCGGGGGTTTTCTCCCAACAGCTAAAAGTTGCAATATCTTGCTCCTCCTTCTTCCAAACTCAGCTAGTATCTTCCAAGCATAGATACTAGGTATAGAGATGGTCTGAATTTTCCTGTTAAAGAATCGGGTAATCGATGGTGAGATACGAATGTACTCGGACACCCAAACAGCGCTCAAAACCCTAGCTTCACCATATACCTTGTGCCCATCACGCTCACTATGGTACCACGTCCCAAGAACATAGACGGCAATTAAAAAACGGATGAACTGGTAAAGATCGGTGTATTGATAGACACCTCTGCGGCAGTCACGGGCACGTGCTATTTCCATCAATAAAGACTGACATTCTTTTCAATCTTAAGAAAACCACAATTGGCAATCAGTACTCTACGAATACCTGCAAAATCACCAAGTAAACATGGTCTGAATACAACCAGAGAAGAACAGAATCTATATTGAATAAGCCTAGGAGAAGACATCCACCACTACAGAACACTGGCCATGTGGCACACACGCGGAGAGAATGGGTATTCCCTTTAATGGCAGTTGCAGGAGCTGTAGTTTGGACGGTTGCAAGGAGATATTCACCCGTTTCCTCTGCCAGTGCCCGGGCCTGGCCAACATGAGGTTACGAAATCTAGGCGGTTTTGTGCTGCCCAACCTAGGGTCGGTGTTAAAATGTTCCGTAAACGACTTCAGAAGGTTTATCGATTCAATCAAATGGTTGAAGTAAACACACAGGGTATATTATGGAATTGGCTTCTGGTGAATGTGCATCAAAATGACGCCTAGAGCGTTACTTGGGTCCTGTGTCTTCCGCTGTGCAGCGCAGCATTCAACCAACCCAGTTATATATACGATGCTCTTTCCGCTCCATTTTATATTTAGCCGCGTTATCAACCCATGTCGACGCAGAGTGGAGCAAAGTGTAGCAATTAAGTTCAATTTAAACGCATTTTCGTGTTACACGAAATTTAGTCATTCAATTAGTAAGTTATGGAAGGTGGGAACATACCCTGTTTTGTATTAGCGACTCTGTTAAATTTACTATTATTTTTTGACTTTTGTACTTTTTGTAGTTCATTGAAGATTGCCCAATAGTGCCAGTTCATTTACAGTCCTATTGTTGATTATAGCCGTCATTGTTGTCTATCATTTCTTTATATTAAATTTAAAAATTTAACAGTGGCAAAATATATATAACACTAATCGATCATAACGGCTGCATCATGTCACAAATGTGTCAGCAATAAAAAAAAAAGCAGGCATGCTTAACCAACGAACCGATATCATTTCGTTACGATAATTAACGTTAATAAACGAAACAAAGTCATTTCGTTTCGTTTATTAACGTTAAGAACGTCAAATCAACGAAATGATTTCGTTTCACTTTCTGCCATATCAAAACGAAATTAAATCGTTTATGTTGATTATTAATTTCAAACTATGCTGGCAAAGCTGATTGATGGCGGAGTCATTTAAGGTGAAAGCAATAGCCAAGCTGATTGCAACTTTTCTCATGAATTTTGACAGTACGAACATTTCTCAGAGTATTTTTGACATTACCACCAACGAATTACACAAACAAACTACATGGAGTTTGTGTGTGTATGTCCGCTCGCTGTTACCACCTTACGGCTTCACCATGGCTATAGCATTGCCAGCACAATTCAAACATAAAGTATCACGTTTTTGTTAACGTTTTTAACGTTAACGAAAGCTTTTCGTTTCGGTTAAAAATGAGATACAATTTATCTTGATAATTTCTTTATCGATAATATTTCGAAGTGTTTCAACGGAAACGGTGGAAATTTTTTGATAAACGATTAGCTTAACGTTAAGGTGCATCCCTGAAAAAAAGAAGTTCAAGTGCATGTCTTTAAAAAATTTTGCGGTTTGTAGTGTCGCATTTGCTTTTGAACTAAGTTAGCTAATGGAGTTTTTGAGTTAAACAAAAACTAAAAGCGCTTGGATTCTATTCAAGTTCATGGACATACTACATATGAAAGTGCCTTGTTTTATAGAAAACCAAATAACTTTTATAGTAATAAGACGCAACCGTCGCGTCTATGATAATGTCTTTCGCCTGTGATACTTATAAATTTCAAACATTCCAAGTGTTTTATAGGTAAGAAATTATATTAATTATTACGTAGTAATATATATTGTAACGAATTTAGGGTATTTCTGTTTATTTGAAACCTTCTTCTAACGTTCGAATCGCTAAACTGTTGAATAAATCACCGCAATATTCTGTATTGCAAAATGGTCTTTATTAGACTACGTTGGGAGTAGTACAATTATACTTCACAATTAAACTTCACTTCCCAACTGATAGCGTGTTAAAATCAAACTGATTACTTATTACTCAGCTTGCGCTGCTTTTATACTCTCGTTTTCCTCGTTCACATATTTCTACTAAAGTCTAGGCGTTTCGCCTTCTAGAATTGCTGTACCTGTTTATGTGTGCGCAACTACTTCGATTGATAATCACAAGTGTGTGCGTGAAATATCTCTTCGTTACCTTCTATATATGTGTGTAAATGATGATTGATCATATATGTAATACTTCTATATCGCTACTACTGAACTGTGCAGCCTGTCAAACATTACAGTACAGATATATAACGAGAGAAGGAGACAAAATCTCAATGCTGTCGTTTAATTTTTGTAAAGAAGGGGCTTAAATATATGTATATTTCACCAAGCCCTCTTGCTTCTATCAATATTGTACATTAGGCTATTTCGTTCTCCAAATGAAAAAGTAAGCTTTTGTTTTCCATTTTAGTATTATAAAATGTTTTATTGTTTTAAGAGCTCTGCAGAATAGCATTACCGATTTGTGCTGAGTGTGCAGATATACGTATATAAATGAGCCCTTAGTGACCAAAAAGCGACAAAAAAGCAAATAATGCCAACTGACAACTAGGTATTTCTCACGAAAAAGAGTATGTTAAAAAAAAAATTTACAAACTTGATATTATTTCAACACCAATAGCAGCCAGCCCAGTACTCATATTTTGTTTACTTCATCAAAAATTTACTTCACTAAAAAACTCCAAATAAGTAAAATTTTGAAAACTCGTTTGTTCAACCTAATTCACTTTAAATTATTTTTGAAAACGTTTAAAGAAATGCTTGTTGGGATGTATGTATAAGTATATTTTTATACATGTATATTTGAATTTTTTTCATTTCAAAAATATGAATTCTTCGCCTTTTTTTCCTATTTATGTAAATAATATAATTTGTATGGCTGCACCCCATGTTTAAATAATAAATACATCAAGCCTTTTATTGTATTTGTTGGCCTTTTCATTGTATAATCGACTAAACTGAGATTTTATAACAATTAGTATGCAGAAGTTGGGTAAAGGGTATAGTGACCCGTTGTAATCCCTTTAATACTTTTTTTACACACGCTACTACAATTCACTAACACTAACAAAGCCCGCGCATGCGCAGAACATACATTTCCACAGTTTCAGCAAATAATGATTGACAGAAAATTTACACATTAGGAAGATAGGAAGGTATTGAAATAGAAGTATTATATATATGTGATTGATGTGTTCATGTATATACGAGTGGCAGCTTCATGTTTTTATTGTTGCGTGCCTTTATTTACTAACAGCTTAGTGATGCTAAAATTCGCCACAATATCTTGCATTATTTAACCGAAAGATCTTCACGAAATTCTAAAACAGTAAAAAAATGCGGATGGCATGAGTTTTGAAGTACGGGCCGAATTGATGCTGGAACAATAATGACTGTTCGTAAATTTTGCTAGCTTCATTTCTTTCGGTGTATGCGTTGAGCGCAACAAGGCAGGTAGTGACGAGACAAAACTAATTACAGACAAACTTTACTCCACTTCCAACATTACTAAAATTCGGTGCGGTTCATGGGGCTTAAACAGAAAAACTTATCTAACACCCATGGTTTTTTTCTTTGTTGGAACTAATTAAAACGCTCGCCCCTTTCAGAGCTATTTAGAAATTAATGAAAACAGTTGTTTGGGTATCAAAGAGGTCAGGTGTACGTCTCCTAAGGCATCTATCCCAAAAGCCTACCCAGCCGTTCCTGAAAGCAAGGACAGGAAGGAACAAGAACGGGTTGGGTGGTCATGTATGCTGATCACAGTCACATAGTGTTTATAAAATGTGAAATGACCTGCCACCAATCTTCAAAGTTGTCTACAGTCCCGTGCTAAATAAAAGCAGAAACCTGGGTCTTTTGAGGTTGATGACATCAATAGTTTTGCTCATACAACCTTCAATGCTTCCTACTGTCACCTTTGCGCAAAAACAGACAATGATTTTGACCGTAGCTCCGATGGACGAGGGAGGCAGTGCTGTAACTGGTTGAGGGCTCAGAAATAACTGTTCAAAGCTCAACCTGGTCAATTGGCCAGAAAAAGAAAAGGGGGAAAATTAAAATAAAATAAAAGTAAAGGAATGAAAAAATTTAAATGAAATTAAAGGTAATGAAGTGAACTGAAAAAAAGATATGTATGTTCCATTAGAAGAAAATTTAGGGAAAAAAGTGCAACCTCGTCGAGTCGTTTCGGAAGTCATTAAAAAAAATAAAAAAAAATAAACAAAAATAAAATAAAATAAAATAAACAAAAAAAATTAAATTAAAAATTATAAAAATAAAAGTAAAAATAAAATAATGTAACCTAGAAAATAAAACAAAGTAAAATAAAATTGAATTAAACTAAATTCACTAAAATAAAATAAAATTAAATTAAACTTACTAAAATAAAATAAAATAAAATAAAAAGAGCTTAATAAATAAAAATAATATAAGATTAAAAAAAGTTAAAACAAATAAAGCAAAACGTATTTAAATGAAGTAAAATAAATTAAATCAAAGTGATACAAAATAAAATAAAGCAAAACTAAATAAATTTAAACAATAGATACATTATTAAATAAATTTTTGTTTTTTTGAAAATTTATGAAATAAAAATAAAAAAAAGTTTAAAAATAACATAAAACACATAAAAATAAAATAAATTAATATTATATAATAATTTAATAATAATAAATTAAAATACAATTAAAAAATTTTATTTTTAATTTTATTTTTAAATAAAATAAAAACCAAAACAAAAGAAGACAAATAAAGAAAAATAAAATAAAGTAAAATAAATTAAAAAAAATAATATAAAATGAAATCAAGGAATATAAAGTAAAAAAAATTAATAAGATATTTATTAATTAATTTTATACACTCTACATAGATCATTATACAAAAAGAACTATCTCAACCTTCCATCACCTTTCATCCATTTCTATTAGACCATCTCCTATACCCGAAAAATATTCATCATTATCCATTGATGCAAGTCTTTCTTCACTGGATGTGGTCGATGATGAGGAACATGAATTGCCGAATTTTCAACGTGTTTCCATATCTGGCGAGGATACAAGCGGTGTACCATTGGAAGATTTAGAACGTGCTTCCACATTATTAATACAAGCATTGGAATTGCGCGAACGTTATATGCTACATTCGGGTCAGTCATTTCCGACCACGACAAGGCGTTTTCTGAAAACTGTGCATGAACGCAATCGTTTTGGCACGATTGAACATGAGAATCGTAAAACAATTGCTGGTAAGTTGATTTGATTTCAATGATGTTTTTAATTTCTTATTACCTAAAATTTTTCTATGCTATACGAGTTGTATAAAATGTTTTGAAGTTAAATATCTTAGGTAGATTTCTTTAAAAGCAAGTTTTATATTTTAAACTTTAAGTACAATTTTATATACATAAATATGAAGCGTGTTTTTGTTAAATTTGGAAACTCGAACTTTATTGTTTTTACATATATGTATATATATATTTTTTGAAATTATTTTTTTACTGTAAATATTTGTAAATACAAGTTCATATATTTAACTTTATTTTTTCAAATATAATTTTTCAAATAATTACGCCGCTATGTCGTGTCGTGTTTTTCACCCATTGCACTGTCAACTCTTTTTTTCTTTCTTCTTTCCTTTTTTTTGTACATTTTTTTTCGTAAATTTTTATACTTTTACTAAAATTTGCAAAAGTTGAGTTTTTAAAGACACTTTTCTTAGTGCTAAGCATGATACAAATATAGAGAGATAGTTCCACTTCTTTTTCTTCTCCACCAATGCCGCAATTTGACATAAACTGTGTTTTGGTATTCTCCGTTTGAAGCGGCGCTACCATATCCCTTAAAAATAAACGTCCTAAAACGATTTTTTTTTTGCAAATCTTCTTGTCTATTTCTTTAAATGCTTTGCACGTTCAACAAGCTGTTCGAGGCACGTATTGAACGCAACACAGTCCAAGAACATACAAGAACTGCATCTGTTCAATATAATGGTTGCTCCGAACTTGACCCAACCGCAAAACCTACATCAACTTCTTTTCCACTATTGGATCTTAAGGCCATTGTACAAGTTAACAAGTAAGATACATATGTTTGTTTCCTTCTCTTTCTAACACATTGCCGTTTGACACTGACCGATGTGTCAAAATTACCGGGATTGCTTCCATCGGTATCTACGCGGGGATACATTTTGCGGTTGAGTTGCAACTCCTGTATACGACCTCTCAAAGCATCCACCTCGGCCCTGCTTTTCCTCAAATCGTGCAATTTTCGCCTCCTGCTCTTGCAAATTCGATGAAATACGGACTACCTGCTCTTATAGTTGTGGAAAGAGCTGTTCCGAAATTTCAGATATACGTGCTTCTTGTGCTTCCAGTTGTGATGCCATGTATGTCCTTTGTTCCTGCAATCACTTTATATATTGATAGATGAATTAATATACCCCATAAAAAACTTGAGATTTCAAAAACATAGATTTGTTGGGGTGGCAATATATTTTCAGAATTTGACAAAAGTTGCGTTCTGATGAGACCGGAGTCAGATATCGATAAAAATTTAGCATGCAAATGCAACGCGAACGCCTGATATCTATCTGGATCAATTTCGGATGAACAGGGTGAATCTGTTGATTTGGGTTTTTTGTGGAAAATTTTTCACAGCATACCGATTACGGTAACGATTACAGACATATCTACTATGGCATCCAATATTTAACATATTTTTTCACTCCACAATCCATACATTTTAACTTTAAGTCTGAAAATAAACTGTTAAGGCCATAAAATAATTGCATTATATTAATTTTAAACCATGATAAAAAACCATAAATTTTTTATTTGAAAAATACAAGAACCACAACATAATGTGCAATTGCTTTTTGTAAAAAGCTCCTACCAGAAGTAAAATGTTTAATATCAGCCTTGAGACGATAGTTATTTAGTGCAAAACGCTGCTTTGGGTACCTCTTCCCGTATTTTTTAACGTGTTTTAGCTGCCGACCCTTTTGTTAAGCATTAGTGCTTTAGCTTTTTTTAAGTCGCATTTGTGGCATGGTTAAAAGAACTAATAACGCTAGAGTTCTTAGTTTGGTTTTTTTAACCTTTTAAGTAAAATTTTATGGAGCTATTTAGGAAAAAAGGTTGAAAATAACAGGCACCCTATTATGTGAAAGCATTAGTTGAGTGCTGCCAACTCTCATAGTACTGATTCCGATCGTTCCAATGAGATTTGATCGTGATCCAGAGCTCGATGACTCAATTGACCGCTACTAAATTGTGTCTGAGAACTAAAGGCCCGACTTTTGCGTTGATTTTACGCTGGCGTTACTTTGAAATAACGCACGCTGAAAGTTTTCCTGCCACAATGAACATAAAAAATTCACATTTTGATTTGTCCAAAAACCAACCAAAATTTTTTTCAAAAATTAAAAAATAAATAGATTGAGAAAAGAAACTATAAAATTTGAAGACATCCTAAAGAATGGACTGACAAGGCAGGACAAAAAGTAATTTTTTGAATTTCCTTTGCCTGTCTTTGGCGTTTCCGTTGTGTTGCCTGTGAATGGCGAACATAGCAATGAAGACGGCAGTTTTCAAAGTCAACTGTTGACGCAGCGTAAGCGCCAAAAGCAATCAAAAGTCTGATGTGTTTGGGTCCTAATACAGGTTATGTCAAATACGACGAAGTGGATTTACCTCGTTTTCTTGCATCATGGTGCTAGGAGTTCTAGCCAAACAATTTTTGTGTCTTATTTCTATCTACTCTTATTTTTAGTGTTTTTTTATTTTTATTTATTTAAAACAAACATAAACATTTTATTTCCAAACATTATTCTTTTATAGCTATAATACGCAAGATCAGCCTCCCCAGTACGCAGTCAGGTAATTCGTTCGTTTATGCATTTTACCATTGCAGCGGGCGAATGAGTTTGTGTTTTTTTTTTTCGTTTAAGAGATAAATAAAAAAACTTTTTGTGGCTTGCCATTTTTTGTTACGTTTCGAAATTTCATTTCTCTGTCAAGCAAATCGCATGTTTTTTATATTAAAATAAATCATCCGAAAATTGTTTGCTTTTTAAGATTATTCATGAGTTATACTTATTATTTAAGAATTCATGAGCTTAACACCGTCTAACAATAATTGAATATTCAATTATTATGTTCATGAAACTGAAAAGAAAGAAACATTTACTGGCATATTGCGATGGTACCTTTTTGAAAAACGCCACGTAATCATCATCCGGCAATTCTCTTAGAAAAACATAAACATTTAATATTAAATTATCATAAGACGGTGCTAAGTTCATGAACTCTTAAATAATAAGTATAAATTGAACACACCCTTAAACAAACAAAGATTCATCAGTTTTGTTAAAATTGATTGACCTTAAACAAATTTTCTTTGTTTCTTCACATTTTTTTTAATGATGTTTTTAATACTACCTTATGTATATTATTTTTCACGTTTCCACACTTTTTACTTGCTTTTGATTAATCTGATCTATTTTGCACGCTCTTCTATTTTATGCATTTTGTTAACTTTCTGAGTTCTTTGTTCTATTTTGTTTTTAAAAATATGAGCCCATGCACTGTTTTGTTTACCATGTTTCTATATCTATAAACATATTTAGATCATTGGCATTTCCTTTTTTCGGAAAGAGTTTGCAATAATTGAGCGTAATTTTGTAATAGGACTTAAGAAAAGTACTAGACCACTAAAAACCGTGCGCCTGGATACCTGAGTCGTCTTGTTTGCAGTACTGAACATCTGCAGAATGAATCGACCCCTCTTCCTCCTCATCCAGACAGCTTCTGCAGAGGAGGCTTGTTGGTATGCCACACCATCGTAGCATAGGTGCAGTAGCGCAATGGCCTGCGAAGCTAGTTCCTTTCCTATCTAAACATGGCCAGAAGGACCTTGAGAGCTCACTATCATCCCAGTTGGTTCACAGCGAGTTCATTGCCCTCATATCATATTCCTCGATTTTCCTGAGGAGCGGGCGTACAGAGCTGTCCGCCTCGCTTATGCCCATTTCGGAACCTTTACTGGCCATTTCGTATGCAAATGCATTCCCTTCAATATCGCTGTGCGCCGGGATCCAGCTACGGAAGATATTTAGGTGCCTCATATACGCCAGCGAGGCTCGACACCTCCGCACGATACCCGACATTATTACGTTGGATTCTAATGCCTTAAAGGCGGCCTAGCTGTCGACAAAGATCATTATATTGATGTCTGGGACCGTACTATCCTGGAGCAGTCTCCATGCTATAGACCGCCTGGAAGTCGGTACGATTCATCTACCTGCGGATGCTTTGACTAGGAAAATTCCACCTCCAGTTCCATTTTCGCGCGATCTATGTAGATTGTAATGCTCCTACCACTGTCTAGGACTTCCACTTATTTCTTCCTTCAAGGATATCTTATGTTCTGCTCCTGGAAGCCAAAACCGCCGTGATATGGTCGGTGTGGGGGGTTAGGTCGGTTGTGATTCCGTTTAGTCGTCCCCTTGTCATGCCATATAATATCGACGCGTGCCAATATTCGGTTGATTTCCACATGTTGGATTCTCTTAGTGTTATACCCAGTTTGGCGGCCAATCCTTGCACAGCTCATGAAGTGAAAAATTACGGTTAACCCTTCCTGAGGTGCGCTGGTTACTGCGCCTGACATAACCAGGCATGCTAGCCTTTGCACCCTCTCAATAATATCTTGATTGCTCTTTTTGTCTAGCGCATTCCAACAGGCAATGAATGAATGACTGAGATGTACATGTTTTCCTCCCTAAAGCCATTTTAAAGGTGTAGTATGCTGCCAGAGCTTTTTTTGATATCATCTCGAAATTCTTTCTTCGCCTTAATTTGGAGTAGAGTGTCATGCCAAGATATTTGGCTTCGGACGACAGATTTATCGTTGGACAAGCTCCGTTTTTGCTGAGTTCACCCCAGCCCGTTTTGTGCTGCTCATCGCGAAATGCCGCAAAGTGCCGTATCCATTAGCTCGCTAATTGGTTTTACATGTATGTGTGTAAGTGGGAATTTTCCTGTGATCATAATCAGTAAGTTGTCAGCGTATGTGGCTTCTCGCGCTCCTTCTGCTCTAGAGATTTTCAGAATTCTATTAACTACCAGTATCCAAAGACAATGCGATAGCACGCCGCTCTGAGGTGTGTCTCTGGTAGCCATTTTACAAACTGTGCCTGTTCCTAATGTTGCGTTGACAAACCTACTCATGAGTATAGAAACGATGCCATAGTATGGGAATTCGTTTCGTATAAGTGCCCTTTAGATGGCCTCCGTTTGAATGTTGTTGAAGGCACACTCAGTGTCGAGGAAGTGATGCTCGTCGCATCCAAGCATCCCCTAAAGTATGTCTCTATCGGGAACTCCAAAGTTTACTGACTGGAGACGGTCCATAAGCCATCAGACTTCTTTATGCTACTTGGGTCTAGTATGAAATGAAAATGTTTTCTTCATGAGAAATCTGAGAAATTGTGAATAAAAGACTTTGTACTGCTGACTACATTCGAAAAAAGAGAACGCCATGAAAACTTGGCATATCGCACTCTAAACCAAAAATAGTCACAAATAAAAAAATACCAAATGTTCAGGAAAAAAATCGATTTGATGGAGGTCACAGCTTAGTAAATTTTTTTTAATATCCTGATTTGTTTCCTACTTTTTTCGGTTTAGTGTGGATATATGCAGCAAATATTATTAATAATCAGTTCTTTATAGAAGTTTGTAGTTAACTGAAAAATATTTATGACGACACTTTGTAGATACTACCCTTTGTTTAAGTATTAATAGTAGCAGTATTTAAGAAACAACAGTCAATAGTTTTCTAGTTTTAACCTTTTAACGCATTCTTCGTCATTAGATTAAAAATTCAATTAGTTGACTTGGAATATTGTATCTAATATGCAACTATAAATTTTGGATAGATCGCAAGTATCAATTACTTTTATTAACATTTAAAAAAAATTTATTTTGAATTTGTTTCAACAAAAGAGGCGCCTCTCAGCCCTGTAAAAGTGTGTCTACCCTGTATGCACTTTTTCTATGAAACAAACACAAAACAGTATCATCCACCACAGACGAAGCTTATAAGGGCAGACAATTTGCCTGTTTTGCCTTATTGAAACGGACATACATTTAATTTAGCCTTTATATTGTAATCGTAAATGAAACAAGTAAGGAAGGGGAACATTACATACTCAGCTGAGAGCTTTGGAAACAAAATAAGCGAAAATCACCATTTAGCAAAATTAACCTACGGTAACCCTGGAATGTGTTTGTATGACATGGGTTTCAAATGGAAGGTATTAAAGAGTATTTTAAAAGGGAGTGGGCATTAGTTCTATAGGTGAACGCCTTTTCGAGATATCGCCATAAAGGTGGACCAGAGGTGACACTAGAATGTGTTTGTACGATATGGGTATCAAATGAAAGGTGCTAACGAGTATTTGAAAAGGGAGTGAGCCTTAGTTCTATAGGTGGACGCCTTTTGGAGATATCGCCATAAAGGTGGACCAGAGGTGACACTAGAATGTGTTTGTACGATATGGGTATCAAATGAAAGGTGCTAATGAGTATTTTAAAAGGGAGTGGGCCTTAGTTCCATAGGTGAACGCCTTTTCGAGATATCGCCATAAAGGTGGACCAGAGGTGACACTAGAATGGGTTTGTACGATATGGGTATCAAATGAAAGTTGTTAATGAGTATTTTAAAAGGGAGTGGGCCTTAGTGCTATAGGTGGACGCCTTTTCGAGATATCGCCATAAAGGTGGACCAGCGGTGACTCTAGAATATGTTTGTACGATATGGGTATCAAATTAAAGGTATTAATGAGGGTTTTAAAAGGGAGTGGCCCTTGGTTGTATATGTGAAGGTTTTTTCGAGATATCGACCAAAATGTGGACCAGGGTGACCCACACCATCATCTGCCGGGTACCGCTAAATCTATATATATATAAAGAAGTGTACATTTTGATTGTCACTCCATAACTCGAGAACGGATAGAAAGATTGCCATGAAATTTTTAGGAAAGATACAGGAAGGAGAGATGATGGTTAGTTGATTTTGAAATCCCAAATCGGTTTAGCCATAAGAATATAAAAATCAAATTCTGTGTATGTGTGTATGTTCGCTATGAAAACGAATTTCCCACACTTCAATCATCACCAAATTTTGGTTATAGGTTCTTTCGATCAACGGGAAGGTTTTATGCTAAAAATAATTTCGATATATAAAAGGGGCGTGGCACCTCCCATACAAATGGTATCTTTGGTACTGCATAACTTTGAAGGTATACATGTCAGAATATTGAAATTCAGTAAGGAGTCATATGAGGTCAATCCCTAACATCACCAAGAAAATGTGGGATTGGGAAAACGGGGCGTGGCACCTCCCATACAAATGGAATATATCGTACTGCATATCTCTTGATGTAGTAATGGTAGGATAATGAAAAGTGGTAAGGAGCTATATGACGTTAAGTCCTAACACCTCCAGTAAAATGTGGAATGGGGAAAAAGGGGCGTGGCACCTTCCCTACAAATGGGATTTTTCAGAACCGTACAAACTTAAGTTATTTTAACACCTAAAGTTTGACTGCATTGTTGAGTTTGGCTGTTATGCCTTTTGGACGTTTAGTAATCTGCCGCCGTTAAAAAAATGTGTTAGCTTCAGTCTATCTACATCTACCTATATATATAAAAATCAAATTCTGTGTGTGTGTTCGCTATGAAAACGTGTTTCCCATACATCAATCATCACCAAATTTTGGCTGTAGGTTCCTTCGATCAAGACGAAAGTTTTTCATATTTCAGAATTAAGAATTTTAAATTTGAATGTTTTTGTTTTTTGGCTATGCGAACGAACTATCTTCGCTCCAAAAAATGATCATGTTAACAAAATCAATGATCGCATTCAAAACCAATTTCCTGGTGAAGCGACGAAATATAAATCGATCGACACAGTTACAGATGAAGATAAAATTGTGAATTATCCAATTGAATTTCTAAACTCTTTAGAACCACCTGGAATGCCTGCGCATATATCAACTTTGAAAATTGGCTCACCAATCATGCTTCTTCGGAATTTAAACCCACCAAAATTGTACAAATGGACTTTGCGTTTAGAAGTTAATACCGAATTTAATCGAAGCAACAATCATCAGCGGTAAAAGCAAAGGTGAAGATGTGATCATACCACGGATCCCAATCATTCTTACAGATTTCCCATTCAATTTTAAGCGCTTAAAGTTTCCTGTACGCCTTGCTTTTGCAAGCACAAGGACAATCGCTTACTATTGCATGCTTAAATTTAGAGTCCGTGCTTTTCCCATGACCCGCTATATGTTGCTTGCTCTAGAGTTGGAAAACCAAAAAATTTGCTTATCTTTGCACCGAACGAAAAAACCAAAAATATTATGTACCCACTTGCATTACAATAAGATACAATAATAAAATGTTTTAAACGAAAATTTCACCAAATATGCGTACAAAATTCAATTCAATTTACAAAACAATAAATTAAATTATCAGAAAACAAAACAGAAAAAATAACGCAACATTCATTCTATCTCGGGCGTTACAACGTACGCCTGGTAAAGCTAGTTATTTATATATGTAATATCACGAACAGTATTCCTGCCAAGCTTCCAAGGGCTTTTGATTTCGCCATGCAGAACTTTTTCATTTTCTTCTACTTAATATGGCAGGTGTCACACCCATTTTGCAAAGTTTTTTCTAAAGTTATATTTTGCGTCAATCCAATTACCACGTTTTATCTCTTTTTTCATATTTGTTATAGAATTATGGCATTTTTTTAATTTTTTGTAATTTTCGATATCGAAAAAGTGGGCGTGGTCATAGTCGGATTTCGGCCATTTTTTATACCAAGATAAAGTGAGTTCAGATAAGTACGTGAACTAAGTTATCGTGTTATCGATTTTGCCCATTTTCACAGAAAACAGTTACCGTCATAAAATCTATGCCCCTGCCAAATTTCAAAAGGATTGGTAAATTTTTGTTCGATTTATGGCATTAAAAGTGTTCTAGACGAATTAAATGAAAAAGGGCGGAGCCACGTCCATTTTGAAATTTTCTTTTATTTTTGTATTTTGGTGCACCATATCATTACTGGGGTTGAATTTTGACATAATTTACATATATACTGTAAAGATATTAAATTTTTTGTTAAAATTAGACTTTAAAAAAAAATTTTTTTAAAAGTGGGCGTGTTCGTAATTCGATTTTGCTAATTTTTGCTTAGCACACATACAGTAATAGGAGTAACGTTCCTGCCAAATTTCATCATGATATCTTCAACGACTGCCAAATTACAGCTTGAAAAACTTTGAAATTACCTTCTTTTAAAAGTGGGCGGTGCCACGCCTATTGTCCAAAATTTTACTAATTTTCTATTCTGTGTCGTAAGGTCAACCCACCTACCAAGTTTCATCGCTTTATCCGTCTTTGGTAATGAATTATCGCACTTTTTCGGTATTTCGAAATTTTCGATATCGAAAAAGTGGGCGTGGTTATGGTCCGATTTCGTTAATTTTTAATAGCGATTTGAGATGGGTGCCCAGGAACCTACATACCAAATTTTATCAAGATACCTCAAAATTTACTCAAGCTATCGTGTTTACGGACGGACGGACGGACGGGCGGACATGGCTAAATGAATTTCTTTTTTCGCCCAGATCATTTTGATATATATAAGTCTATATCTATCTCGATTAGTTTATGCCGTTAGGGATTACCGTTATGCGAACAAAGTTAATATACTCTGTGAGCTCTGCTCAGCTGAGTATAAAAATTTAAGGACAATAAAAATGCACCGTTTTTTGCTAAGACGGAATCACCATTTTATAGGAAACTGAGATAAAACACTGAAAATATCGCAGCTGATTTCTTTTTAAATTTTATTTTTTAGGAACAGGTTCCATTAAAGGGAATTTAATCTGGTTTTTTCTTTAAATCAAATTATGCTTTTGATTGCGGAAAATTTAAACACAAAAATTTCACCCAGAGGGTTAATGAAATAATTAGTCAAGTTTTAAAAGCCCTTATTGAACTCAATCTACCATAAAAAAAAAAGAAAAAATCCTTAACGATTATTGCTTTTAGAGATGTTCCATCGTCACGTGTGGGACAATTGTACGCAATATTTCACTTTGTTGAAGCATTCTGATAAAACTGGCTGGAGATTTTAGGTTCTAATTGACAGGTTGAGACAATTAACATTCAGTCTACAGTAATGTAAAAGAAAACTTACATTATCTTAGCATATATATGCAAATTATAAGAAGTTTTATTATTGTCACGGATGGGACAAAAAATTCGCTATCCGTTACCGATCTTATATATTATAAAAGCTCTGCGAATATATGTAAGTACCTTTTTTATTTGAATACTTAGAGATATACGCACTTTTGGAGAATCAAATGCCGTAAAAATAATTAATTTTTCTTAAATGATTTTATTGTTATAATCAAAAACGTTAGTGTCACGGGTGGGACGTGTTCGAATTAAAAGAGTTAAATAAATTTTTTTATATTAAATAAAGTATTCTAAAGGGTCAAAATATGGTTCATGTCATGAAATCTTTTCATGGGCTAAATAAATTTGAGTCTCGGAAAATTTTAAGAATTTTCACTCTATAAATCTTTGACTCAGAAGCTTCAAATTTCACCAAATGCTTACGTATATAGCATATAATGTTGTCAGAAAAAATCATAGAGATCGGTGGTATATGGGCAAATCCCCAAAACTTTTACTTTTTTTGATATTCGGGTTTTACACACGGGCAAAAAACTTAAGGCCAGAAAAAAGTACAAGGACATTAAGCTTGACCTTTTGACTATCCGACCTGATGATTTTAAAAATCAAGAAAGTAGATAGTAAGTTTTTGCAGAACTTCGAAGCGTAAAAAACGTCGATTTTTACGCTTTTTCAAGCGATACCCTTGATTTTTTTTTTTTGAATTTTTTCGATAAAATTTTGAGGAATCGCTGAAACGCTATGGAATTTAAACTGAATGTTGTTTTTGAGACGGAGATTCTAAAAGTATGAGCAAAATTAATGTGCCATCCAATACTGAAAACTATCATCAATCAAAGACGCGATACTTTTTTTTGTCATTTTCAATATTGACAGTTTTCTGCTTATAGCTTTTTGAGGCAACTGAGTATTGAAATTTGGATTATGCACGATAATAGCCTATCAGGGACTAAATATACCTGGTGCTTCAAATTCGATGTGATCCTTTCAGTTTTGAAGGTAGAGGCTGAAAAGTGGAAGCACTTGGTTGCGTAAATTTTTTTCAGGCGCATGCTTTTTTGTGGGCACAGCTACAATTTTACTTTTATCACTTCATACCCGTTTTTTAGTTTTTCCTCTACACCCCAGTGGTATACCATCAATTGCCTCATCTTGGAATATTCACGCAAGGAAAGTTATTGATGTTTTACATGGGGAAAATTCGCATGGGGAAATTTCGTATATTTGCCCCATGTAAAACATCAATAACTTTCCTTGCGTGAATATTCCAAGATGAGGCAATTGATGGTATACCACTGTGGTGTAGAGAAAAAATTAACAAACGGGTATGAAATATTTGACGGTTACCCGGTTTAATATTTTTGCCGATATCTTTAAAACCGGGTTCCGAATATCAACAAAATTTTACCTAAATATACCCCACATAGATATGTACATCCTGATAAAATTTCAACACAATCGGTTAAGAAGTGTTTAAATAAGTAAACAAATTTAAGGTTTTACGGGTTTATATTTTTATCAATATCTCCAAAACCGGATCTCGGGTATTACAACTTTTTTACCTAAACATACTTCGTTAACATATCTATATGTTTTTAAAGTTTCAAAAGTAAAAAATATTTGGCGGTTATTCGGTTTTATATTTTTACCGATATCTACAAAACCGGGTCTCGTGTATCAATAAAATTTTACATAGCTAACAGCTGCATATATATCCATATTTTGTTAAAATTTCGATATAAGCGGTACAGAAGTGTTGAGATAAATGTATATTTAACATTGCGACCTCAATGTATATATATTTTGCTCAATCTTTTGACTATATCTTTTTGAAGCATTATGTAAGACGAGTAACGGCGATGCAGTATAGCTCCAATTTACCCCTCAATGTTCCTAACAAAAATATATTTGCGTGATACCATGTTTCAAAAAAAAAATTTGTTTCTCCAAAAAAACCAAAGTTAGGCGAATTTCCCCATATATATTATTATATACCCCATATAAACTATCGTTTTTACCCCTTTTTTATGGCTAGAAGCTTCAAATTTCATCAAATACTTACGTTTGCGTCATATATTGTGGAGATAAGTGATTCATGGTCATATCTATTTCATGCAGACCACAAAAAACGTGAAACTTTGGATCCCCACACAATGTACCAACATATTTTTTAATTTATATTTATCTTAAAAATCGCTTAGGTATGTACATATGTTCACTATATACATATATGTATATTACATATCTTATACAGCCGATTATTTGGATTTACGAATGGGATTAGATTATTGTTCAGCCCCATTCATGAAAGGTATGAAGTCTTCGGAACAGCAAATTTGCACAGCCGAAGATAGTCCCGTCCTTACTTGTTATGTTTTAAAATTTGTTCCAAAGTTTTTATTTAAAAACAAGAATGGGAAAGGACTTTGTGATACTTTATGAGGCTTTGCAAATGTTGAACATAACTTTTCCCAAAAATGTTTAACCAACCAAGTGCAATGGTCAATTGGCACTATGGACGTTGACTTTATAACACCCTCCTTTTAAAAAGAGAAAAATACAATTCACTTTAGAAAGTTTTTTCTAAGGTTAAGTCCACAGCTGTATGCGCACATAAATACATGTTTAGAAATTTACTGGCAACTAAAAGTCCTTGAAGTATCTTATGCTTATAGCCGTGACCTTTTAGTAAAGAAAAAATGGTTGGCTGGTTGTTGAGCCGCTTTAAGCCGTTACACTGACGCCATTCAATGCAATTGGCAAGCCTTTGCTATTCTTGTTGTTGCTTTTTTTATTTATGTGCTTATTGCCTTTTGTTCACACACAATGAGTTTTTTTTACATACAAATTTGTGTACGCCTAATGAACTTAACATTTAGTTTAAACATGCATACATATATAAATAGATATATACATACACACATTTGTATGTACATATGTAGTATATAAAAACACTTTGTATGTACTTACTCGCGAATATGTAGTCCAACTATTAAATATTTTACGTTTTATTATTTTTCTTTTATTTAACGGTACACTTTCAATATGTACTTACCTATGACGTGCAAACAACAACAACAAAAACATACATTTTAAAATGTGACTGCGTTAAAATATATTTTTGAAACGCAACACAATGCAAATGCAATAAATCGAATGCAAATTGCAATTTAAAAACAAAAACGCAATCTGAAATTCACAAATTACACCCACAAACACATTGAAATATCGTCACGTATCTCCCATGTCCACCGCCACCGCCAACACCTCCCGGCACACTACACTCAACCATCAATTGTCGCACTCTCCACGTCCGTTTTCCAAATACGCATATGTGTAGACCATCCCATACATCCGCCAAATGATAAGTCCGATCCATGGGAATTGGAATTTCCACCGGATAATGAAAATACTATCAAAAGTATTAATGGCGTGTTTAACGTGTATAAGGATAAGGTACGTATTGATAATTTATTTGATACATATATTTTTAATTCATACATATTTTCTTTCATTTTTTGTATCTTAGGAATGCACAAATGCAGTGAAATGTGAATATCCGAATCTTAAGGAATTTGTGAACGATATGCAAGTTATGTGCAATATGATCGTTGATGGACCACTGTGCGTTTTTTCGTCCATTCAATTAAAAATTTTCAAATGTTTTAATAATTTTTTTCTTCCACAGCAAATCATTTTGTTATCGCCGCCTTTGCTATCTTTCATCGAAATTCCAGTTACATGTTTTGTTAAATGAACTGCGTGAGTTAGCATCACAGAAAGCGGTACCACATCGAGATTTCTATAATATAAGGTGATTTTTGAAGGGAGCTATGTATTTATAAAGGGGGCTGACATAATTACAACGGCCAAAACGTCAATTGACCTTATGACAACTTCAAATGGCTACAAAGGCAATTGAAGCTATAACCATAAATTTTGGTCACATCTAGTGAAGAATCGGATCAAAACTGTCCCAGTAAGGTCAAACGGAAATTTCCTAAATTACAATAAAGTGAAATTAAGAAAGGTCATGAAGTCTATTGCCCTTAATTTTAAGTGGTCATAACGTCAATTGACCTTATGGCACGCCACCAATTATAACACACCATTTTTTAGACGAAATCCTTAGGTTCTTATTATGAATTAAAAAAAATCCAAATACTTTCCCGTTTCTTCCATGACCAAACAGAAAACCGCAATCAAGAATTAAAATCTATGATATCAAATAACTCTGCTTGGCAAAAAAATACTAGAATTTTTCTAGGTTAGTGGACCCTTGCTGTGTCTGCAACAGAAAACCTTATCGCTTCTAATAGATGGGAGCCTTAATTGGCCGTTTGCAGGACACGAACACAGAGCCGTTCTACCAACAACACTGGGTATCGCGGCACCAACTCTTGCTACTATCCAGGTAGACACGCGTCACTTAGGCTCAACTTCGATCTGGGCCCGTATTACGTGTTACGATCCGTAATCGAATCTCATTTTTTAAATCACAATAACTCTGAAATGGTGTATAAGATTAATCGCATATGCGAGCTAGCGACAAATAGTACTCGTTAGATTGATAACCTATTATAATTTTTAGAAATTGTTTCACAGTTGCATAGTTATCGGTTAAACTCTTGCTTATACTGAATCAACCCCGAATTCTCAATATATGTAGAACGCTTAACACAACAAACAACATCTAATCTTATACCATCAAGGCGCACTTGCCCGTCTTTGACTGGCAGGCTTCTTCCCGGTCGCAACTCGAAGTTCTGCAAACCGATTTCAACGGCTTAACGGAAATATCACAAAGAGAGTCGGTTTTACGAAAAAGCATCCGATTTTGTGGGCTACAGTATACGACGCTAACTGCCAGATATGATTTTCAAACGTGCAGTATCTACAACGTTATTAGATAAGAGCGCGTATGGGGAATTGGAGTGGTCTTGCATTCATTATCAATCATATAGTGCAATATAATCAATTTGACACTGATATCAGACACTGAGACAGAACCCCACAGCGTGATGCTTATATTGAACCCACAAACATCTAAATCTCTCCCGTTACCTGCTGCCACAGTGGATATCGCTATAATATCAGTGTCCTATTCACTGGCGATGATCGCATAACAAGCATCACAAGCTCTTGCATTCAAACTTGTCAGCAGACAGTAGCGATTGGATGCTAGCGAAATAAATAGACGAAATGACGTTCAGCGCGCTGGATTATACATGTGTGGCAGGTAATTTTGATAGCTCGCCAGAAACTGCATTAAATGATGGCATTAAACCAACAGCCCGTAGTTCTTTTACAAGAAGTATCCGCTGATTTCATAGCAATGGAACGTTGCCTCTCATTAACTTTAAGAAAGCTAAATAAGTCGACTATAAAGCATTTACTGAATGTTTTTTCGCCACTCTCCCTATCCCGACTATTGTTCGGCGAGGTGAACGTGTTTTTTGCATGGTAATCGATTTGGCTTCGGTTCGCTTTATCCAGGATTGTACGATGTCGGAAATGTGGTAGCATTTCCTTGCACAACCTGTAGCGTTTTTGTGTGAACGTATAACTTCTAGCGATAATGTCCGGTTCAATTTGAAAAAATGCGTGAGCGTCATTTGAAGACAGCACGTCCTGAAAAATAGAAAATGGAAAAAGTTGTTCCCTAAACCCTGATAACGTCATGACCATCGACGTTCGTCATATCGGTTCCACACTGCTCGGTTACACTAAGATACCTCTCAATAATAACAGGAACATAAAACATTGAAAATTTACTATTTGCATTGAATTGAACTTCTTTTTTTGTCTCTTATAGAAAAGTCGATACCCACATACATGCTGCCTCCTGCATGAATCAGAAACACCTATTACGTTTCATAAAGAAAACTTTGAAAAATAATGCTGATGAAATTGTGACTGTTACCAAAGGCCAACAGATGTCGCTGAGAGATGTTTTTCAATCGATGAATTTAACTACTTATGATTTAACTGTGGATATGCTAGATGTGCATGCAGATCGAAACACATTCCATCGTTTCGATAAATTCAATTCCAAATATAATCCAATTGGCGAATCGCGCTTGCGTGAAGTTTTTCTGAAGACAGACAACTATTCGAATGGCAAATATTTTGCACAAATTATTAAGGTAAATATGTGGTAAAGGAAGGAAGTTAAAATTAAAAAAAAGAAGGAATGAAATTAAAAGAACTTCACTTAAAAATGCATACAAATTAAAAGAAAATAAAGATGTTAATAATATCGAACAAACTTTACCAATTTATACCAGTAAATTAGTGGTAAAGGGTTCCGTTCATTTGGGATAGGGTGTAATGTGTTGAGCTGATATGGATTGAGTCGAAATTACAAGATATGTGACATGATGAAAAGAGGAACTAAGGAAAATGACGATGCGATTTAATATGTATGCTTAGATTGGGAAAGTATGTGATGTGAAGTCATGCAACGAATTGATTTATTTTGACATGCGAAAGGGTGTGATGTGATGAAATGATATGACATTGGGATGTGATGTGATGGCATGTGCTGAGATCTAAAGAAATTTGTTACATAGATAACATGTCACTTCATGTGAGCTGATGAGATAAGATAAATACTAAATGACTTGCTATGAATGAGATGGACGATGTGATGAGATAGAATAAAATGACATGCGATGTGATGACATGGGTTAAGATGTGATAAATTAAATGTGATTCAACTGAAATGATGTGATAAGTTGAATGATATCAAATCAAATGTGATGAGATGTGGCACATTGAAATCTATAGTGATGAAGTTAGAAATGAATTAAATGGCAAAAAAAGAGGAGCCATATCGTCGGTCCAATGCCAAAGTAACGAATGTGCATATTTGATGTTTTGAGAAAACGCGTAAGACATTGTTAAAAATAGAGATTTAATTTTGTATTTGTCAACCACCATTCGAAGGTTTACTTTTGTAAACCACTAAGTAATGTTAATTGAAAAATGAAAAAAAAAATGCACATTCGTTGGTTTGGCTTTGCAAAATTTTACATATATAATATTTCGTTAAAACAAAAATGGCACATTCGTGACTTTGGCATTGTACCAACGATATGTGATGTGACGAGATGGTGTGAATTGATATCGTGTGAAGTTGATATAGTTCAGAATTGTGATGATGCGATGTAATGTCATTAAATAATATAAAAAGGAATATCAAATGAGTAAAAAAAAATGCATAATAAAAAAATATCAAAACAAAATAAACTCATCTTAAATCACATGATTTTTATGAACTTGTTAATTTCTTTTAGGAAGTCGCCTACGATTTGGAGGAATCAAAATACCAAAATGCAGAGCTGCGTCTCTCTATTTATGGCAAATCGGCTGATGAGTGGAAAAAACTTGCCAAATGGGCTATTGACTATAATGTGCATTCGACTAACGTGCGCTGGCTGATACAAATTCCACGACTTTAGTGAGTAACTCTATGCTTTCGAATTTTTATTTATTTTCTTTAAATCAAAGAAATACTTCAAATATTCTTTGAAAAGCTGTTAAGAATTGCCCCTCTTTTCAGTGATATTTTCAAATCCAACAATTTGATGAATTCATTCCAAAATATATTGGATAACATCTTTCTACCATTGTTCGAGGCCACGAGCCGTCCCAACGAACATCCCGAATTGCATCGTTTCCTCAAGTATGTCATTGGTTTTGATTCTGTGGATGATGAATCCAAACCAGAAAACCCTATAATCGATGTAGATATACCCACACCCGAAGCGTGGAATGATGAGGAGAATCCCCCATATGCTTACTACATTTACTATATGTATGCAAATATGACAGTATTGAACCAATACAGAAAGTGAGTGCGATATTTTTATTTTTATTTTACAAACAAATGAATTGACCTTTTTGAATTATTTAATTAGAGCACGCGGAATGAACACATTCGCCTTACGTCCACATTGCGGTGAGGCTGGTCCTGTGCAACATTTAGTATGTGGATACTTAATGGCTGAAAATATATCGCACGGTTTGCTATTGCGCAAAGTGCCTGTTCTACAATATTTATATTATTTGTCACAGATTGGCATTGCCATGTCGCCACTCTCTAATAATTCACTATTTCTTAATTATCATCGTAATCCGTTGCCAGAGTACTTGGCGCGTGGTCTAATCGTTTCACTTTCTACTGATGATCCACTGCAATTTCACTTCACAAAGGTAAGGCTATAAAACTTTAAGTTTTAAAGAACGTTTAATGGGTCTTTTTTGATCCGCTAGGAACCTCTAATGGAAGAATACAGTATTGCAGCGCAAGTATGGAAATTGAGCTCATGTGATATGTGTGAATTGGCGCGTAACAGTGTAACTATGAGTGGTTTTCCGCATAAGGTGAGTTTTTTTTTTACAAAGAATTTGGGAATTTTGGCATAGCAGATTTTAGCCGTTGCGTACAAAGTCACGTCAGCTATCCCTGATTCGCTGTAGCTAACATCAATTGAGAGCACCAAAGGGGATCAAGTTCTTCCCCACCTGCATCTTCCAATAAAATGAAGGTCTGCCCCTCATCAGCTGCAATAGTTGGGTGTCAATATGAATACCTTACTGCGGGCCGTTATGTCTTTCAATCATTCGCATAACATGGCCTGTTCAACGTACCTTTGCGCTTCTATTCGTTGACTACGATCATATTTGCATAAAGCTAATAGAGGGATCTTAAACCTTTCTTCTATATAGACCGTTGCTTCCACGGGAAGGACCACAAGTCTACCGGATACTTTGTTTCTCGAATGCTCAAAGCTGTGTGTTGGTAGCTTGCTCCGCCTATCACACCTGAGTTCAACTTCCGGGCAAAGTAATATCAAAAATTAAGAAATAAGTTTTTGTGTTATTTTTATCTGAAATATTGCCCTAGTGTGGTGAAAAACGTATATTTCGTCGCCACTGAGCTTGTTACCTACCTCTCTAATTGGTAGTGAGAAGAATTATTCCTTCAAAACTAAATCACGCTATATCCGTCGTTTAGACTGAATTTACGGCTGTAGGACGAAAAAACTATGTCCACCCAGGTCATCAAACATGATTTTAATGTCATGGCGAGGTTAACGATAGCATGCCTTTACTACTTTATCATAAAAGGAGTCGTGAGTTGGACGAGTCGGTTCGTCCAAATATATCCATCGCGTCAAGTTTGAATATTTGTGTAACTCTCCATGCTTAAAATCATTGTGTCCCCGAGAAACTCCCTTCGAATGGTTTTTTAAGAAATTTCATTATACTACGGCAGTAAGCTGGATAATCGCATAATAGATGCAGAATAGTTTCTTTCACCCCCAAAAATGACCTCTTGGTAATCAAAAATGTCGATTTATATTTTTTATCGCAGGTCAAACAACATTGGCTTGGCCCAAATTATACCCGCGAAGGTGTCGCTGGCAATGATATAACACGTACTAATGTACCAGATATTCGTGTCGCTTATCGAAGCGAAACGCTTTTGGATGAATTGTCGAATATATTCAAAGTCCATGAGGCACCCAAAAGTGAGTAAACTTGTTGCGTTTACATTGTCAACACAAAAAATCAGAACATTGGCCAAAACAACAACACTCACACATTTACGCTGAGTAAAATTGGGTGGAGTCATGACGTGCTTTATAGTCGTGATCATGAATTTCATGAATTTATGTAACCTTCTAAGGCTTTTTTCTACTACAGACATACAATTATAACTAGAACTATTTACATACCTATATTACTATATAATAACTGCTACCTACTATGTACTATAAATTTTGTACTACCACTAATATTGTTATTACCAAAACTTAAACTAGATTTTTTTCTGTAACCGCTTAAACATACATATGTAAAATATCTCTTCTTATTGCGCTTCCCGGCAAGAATATATAAGATACCTGTATACAAAGCTGTAATTCTAGCTAAGTAAATATGTACTTTTAGTAACTCTCTTCTCTTTTTTCATATTTATTGAGTATATTTTTATTTTAAAAACTTGCAAATTGCATACATATTTAAAATTTAATAAAAAATCGCAAATATAAATACGAAGTCCAAATCAGTTGCAGCGTACATTTCAAAGGACCACAATACCAAAGCTGCGGTAGAAAGTGAAATTCGCAACGATACGGATTACTACTGCAATTGCTCATCGGATCCATAAAATGTATATTTTGTCGTAAAAGTTGATAACTCTGTCATTTCATATTGTTATTTTGTAACACAATTCTAAAAATTTTGTTCTATTTGAAATATATGTTGTGTTGTGTGATATTGCTTATGCGTGATTTGTTTGAAATACAAAAACAAATGTACAAGTTCAATTAAGACCTCAAGAATACAAATAAATGTATAATTATATATATATAAAAAAAAGAGATGTTTAATGGTCAATAAAAAAATGAAAAATATGAAATTTTCTTCAGATATCGGTACTTCATTTCTTCGAAGTATTGTGCAAACCATCTACAAGGTAAGTATCAGGCATGCTTAACCAACGAAACGATATCATTTCGTTACGATAATCAACGTTAATAAACGAAACGAAGTCATTTCGCTGATTGATCCTTTGGAACAAGTGTAGGCTTGTAAAAGTGTCCACACAGGGGTTGGCTTCCACCAAAGCAACATGATGAAGCCATGCTACAACTATAACAACATAGATTACTTGTTGTCGGTTCTAAATACTTACCAGGCATGCTTAACCAACGAAACGATATCATTTCGTTACGATAATCAACGTTAATAAACGAAACGAAGTCATTTCGTTTCGTTTATTAACGTTAAGAACGTCAAATTAACGTTAAGGCATGCTTAACCAACGAAACGATATCATTTCGTTACGATAATCAAAGTTAATAAACGAAACGAAGTCATGAATGCGCTGTTTTGACAAACCTGCAGCTTTCTCCAATGCGTGCCGCTAACATTAGGCGAAGCTTAATGTGTGATCGGCTGGCTTATTGTTAGCAGCATTTCTTTATCATTTTACTAAGTGCTGTCAGCAAGTGACTTAAGGCTTTGGTGGCTGTTCTGGGGTGAATTTCCGTAATTCGGCTGTCCACACTCGTTGATACTTCAATCCGATATCAGACGCTCGATGATATCACTTTCGTTTGCTTTAAATGGACATTTTAGTTTTCATATTTAAATAATAGTTCAGGGGACATATTATGTTACTAGATTCGAACGAAATTTCTTTCGGATTTGAAAAAAAAAAGAATTTGAGTAAAGTTTGATAGCGTTCGCATCGCATTTCCATTTGAATCGATTTACATAATAAGGCCGCAGAGAGTGTTATAGGACCATCAAAATATTTTTCAACTTATTATAAAAACATATAACCATTTTTTTAGTATGCAATTCAAAAGTAAGTTTGCTAAATAATGTGTCCGAGCTGTAGTTGTTGCAGCAGAGTTACTTTTTATGCCGAAGCATCACGTCTTCGGCAAAGTTTGAGGAGCTGTGGCAATGTCGCGCGTTCATAGCAAATTCGCTCCCTAATTGCTGGGTACGACAACTATAACCATAACACTCGTTATGTTGCATGAGATTTAAAGTACTTTTTACCCTTATTTCAAATGTAGAAAACGTTTTTTCCTAGCAGCTCGTTTCCGAAATATTTAATAAAGTTTTTAGTAAAACTAGTTTTTTCGGTTCTGTGTCCTTGATATCGCACTTCCATAGTGCGGAGGTCCTAGAGAAAACGCTAGCCCTGCTCTTCACTGAATCGCCTAAATTTTCAGAAAAATGGTCTAGTCGGCTATGGAGAAAGTAAAACATCAGTCGGTGTATATCCTCAGATAACTTCCTGTTTCCTAATAAGTTTCTTACAACCCAAACGAACTCGTCCCATGCAACTTTTTCAGCTGCTTTCATGCGGCAAGTGAAGTCTGGATCACAAATTTGTTTCCTAATCTGTGGGTCAGTGAAAATCCCAGCTTTCACCTTTTCAGAACTGTTTTGGAAATGATTTAGAAATGTATTTGAAAACCTCTGAAGGATGCCGGGATATACTGGGTTCAGGTTCTGATAAATCTCTAGCACTAAGAGCTGGTCGATCAGCAGTCAGTAGGCTGGGATAGATCCATTTTAGTAATTTTTCCGGTTTATTTCTGTTACATTTACCACAAAGAAATAACAGTCGCGGTAATGGTACGATGGTTCCGCCATAGTACAGGAGTCTTGGTACTTAAAACGAGTTTTTTTCCCATGCGCGTTATGACTCAACATAACTTTTACATATGAAACTGGAAATTCAGGGTTTGTTATTGGTTTCATATGGAGAACAGAATAAGTCCACTAGTTGCACTAGGTCTGACATATACGCGTCACAAATATAACAAAAACTGTTTGGATTGTTTACAGACATTCCCCTTGATGAACTCATAATAAATGGCGCAATGGATTACATCAGTTACTACATCTCCTATGTAATATAACAACTGAGAAGCGGTTTTTTGTATGACACCCGTATTTCAAAAACTCGAACTTCTAGAAGTTTGAGGGAAATTTTAAAATCAGCTACCCCAAATAAGTGAGAAACAAAAGTAAAACTCCGTGCAACAGATAAAAAGTGATATTTTTCCACCAGCGTAATTTGATACTTGTAACTGCTTCACATCGAAGTACAGAAAGCCCCTTTGTAGTTTAAAGGTAATCGCGGTTACATGTGAATTAATGCTGAGAATACTAACTAGCGTCACATCCAAGATTTTAAGACTTCCGACCCTCGTTAGTGTAACTCCTTATACGTGGATGCGCAGCTGTTGTCTCATTTGCATAATTCCTATTGATTCTCCTTGAGTAGCTGGTTTGCTAGGTTTTAGTATGCTTTTCCTGTTTCCATTTTTCAGTAATGTTAAAGAGCATCGGCATGGCTATTCCACCGGTGCTCACGTCTTTGGCTTTCGCTTTTTGTGGAACTTTTACAACGTCTGTGGTCGTAATAGTAATGGGTATACCCAAGTTTTTTTGTTTGTGCGCCAGGCTCTTTGTTTGGACTTATTAAGCGAAAATGCATAGCCAACCATCAGTAAACAAAACATTACTTCGCAGACGGCGTAACTTTGTCTCCAAATATGACTGGCCCTTTGTTATTACTGTTTGTCGAATCAAGAATGGATCTAATAGCTGGGGTGCCTTTCCGTAATTAGAAACGAGCTAGAACGTGTATTAGATGATCGTTTTTTATTACGTATTACCGTGTATCAAATGATCGCTTTCTGTCACGTAATACCGTTAAATAGGAACGACTATTGTGTGAAAGCTCGTGTTAGTGTCTCAGCCTAGACCTTCCTGCTTCCACTTACTTACTTAATTGGCGATTAACCGTTTAAACGGTTATGACCGTCCAATAAGGGTCCAGTCGCTTCTTCGCTCTGCCAACTGGCGCCAATTGGTCACACCGATAGAAACACTTTCTTAGCCGGAGCGTCGTCTTTCATTCGCATAACATGGCCTAGCCAGCGTAGCCGCTGCGTTTTAGTTCGCTGGACTATGTTGTCCTGCTGCCAAGCTCATACATTAAAGACCTACCTACTTAATACTGTCTGGCTGATTATAGTGTCGTATAGGATCCAGCCATTTGGTAATGAAGCATTATAGCAATTACTCGGCATTGCGGAAGCATAAAGCACTCAAATTTTGAAACACAATAAACTTTCAAACATAACTCTCAAAAATTTATACCACAATTCACAGATTTTTCGTTCTGCCATTGTCATTTCACAACAAATTTTAAGACTGTATCCTGTAAAACAACATACTTTAAAATTACAACAATGATGCTCAAAATAGTTTGATATAAAAGTCAAACACGTACACTATTTTTATTTTTAATACAAATTTTACAATAATATTCTATCATATACATACTTTTTATTCAATACATATGCTTTTAATATTAGTTTGCAAGAAACGCTTTTTCAATTAAAGGCGAACAAGAAAATTCTGAATTTTTTCTTTAAATTAATTTTATATCCGTCGACATATGTCACTTCAAAATTAAAAAAAGATAGTTTTATTTGTATAAAAAAGTATTATTTTTTTAGTTTTAATGTCTACAAGTTCGAAAACGTAACCCATTAAATATTATATTAGTATTATTATTTTAAGAAATTCACAACTCTAACTAATTTTTGGATATGTACAAAATGATGTTAGAGCATGATTGATAGTAAACACAGTTAGTTATTTCAAAAAAAAAAAAAAAGTGTACAAATATAAATATATTTGGAAAATGCTCTCACTTATAACTAGAAACTTAAATGCTATACAAATCCATGTGCGCCAAATGCGAATGCGCTAAGTATTTTTGAAGCATAAATTAATTAATTAAGTTTGTTTGTTTAATGGTGTGTTCAATTTATACTTATTATTTAAGAATTCATGAGCTTAACACCGGCTATAATAATTGAATATTCAATAATTATGTTTTTCTAAGAAACTGAAAAGAAAGAAAGAAACATTTGCTGGCATATTGCGATGGTACCATTTCGAAAACCGCCACGTAATCATCGTCAGGCAATTTCGTAATGTTATCAAAGGTTTCAACGAGATTCGAACCGCGAATCACATGGTGAGACTGCAGTTGCCTTAACCACTAGGCTATCCTGCTTGTATTTGTTTCCTTGCTTAATTCAGTTTATCTCATTTTTACACTAACAACACAATTGAGACATTCTGTCTCTATATTAATTTGTGTGTTGAGTTATAATAATTAAGCCGATGTTAAGCCCAAGCATTCTTAAATAATAGGTATAAATTAATTAAGGAAATAATTAGGCAGCTCACAAGGACTCCTACTCGCCGTATGTGCTATGCTTTAATCAAAATTCATATTGGAAACCATGGGAACAACGCAAACCTTAACATTTTTCATGAATACGACACTCTTGTGTGAATTGTCCAAATATGTATATCTTATGTTCGAGTTTCCAGTACGAGTCTAAACTCGGCCGCTTAAGCTGAGATGAGGAGCAAAATTTTCTGTTATCGAACAAAGTGGCAAGCTTAAACTCTAGTCAACTTCAACTGGAGTTAAAAGTCGCACTGAAGAACCGGCTATTGTAGTGATGTTTTTGTGCATTAGCAAATGCAGGGGTCTACACCAGAACGAAACATTTGTACATGAGTTTCACATAAAAAGTTTCGTTTTGGTGTGGACCTACACAAATCACCAAAGCATTTTGTTTTTGGTATTGGAACGAATCATTGCGAAGTTCGAACCCTTTCAATATTTTTTTTAAATTGGCGCATTACGAAAACTAAACTGGAGGGCATTTTTTTTAAATAAACTCAAACACGGAATATGAAAGCCATTAATTAATTTTTTTATATTAAAAAGAGAAAAATACTGTAAATCCAAACAAAATGTTACTAAGCTTTTCAAAAGTTCAAAAGTGCGCCTAAAACATTCCACACAATTAGGATTAAACAGCATACAGAGTGTATGCACCTAATAGTGAATATTGCAAAGCGAGCAGCGGGGCACTCATATGGCTGAGTGGTTAAAGGCATCTACCTTTACACTGGTATGAATGTTGGAGATTCGAGTTCAATACTTGGCTCGCGAGAAGCTAGCTGATGAAGAAGTGAAATTCACAAACATGTCCCAGTAACCATCGCCGTTCGTAAACTTTGCAAAATTTCTCTAATATCAATAACAAAAACCATTGTATAAAGCAATATGAGCAAGTCTCGCTAATTACATACATATGATTTATAAAAAAACCGAAAGGCAATAATTTTTGAAGCGTTCTTCACTACAAATTTTGAAATTTTTATGCATGTTAGAAATTGCTTATATACATATGTAACTACTAAAAATATTGTGTAAAGAAATAAAAAAATTTCACAAAATAGCACTAAAGTAATTTCGATGTAGTTCTGCAGTGCTCACAAACAAAATTTTGATATTATTCCGAGATAAGACCGAAATAGTTCCGAAATACTTCATTGAAAGTTTAAAAACGATCCGAAAAAACACGATATTATCCGGAAATAATTACAAATTTAATCAAAATCGGTCCTGAAATTGGCCGCAGATACCAGCGAATCGATCCTGAAAATATTACCAAAGAAAATCCGTTTTATTTCGAAAACAATGGCTCAAAACCATCAGTAGTAGTCCTGAAGTAGCATGGTATTGAAATTAATTAAGTTTGTAATTTTTGATTCAAGGTTCGATTCGAGCTCAAGGCCAGAACAATAATTTTTTTCTAATGATAATTATTGCTTTTTTGTAATTTTTCTATAATTGAAAAATTGTATTTTGTTGTTGGAATAGTAAGTAGAAAATTTTTTTAGACAACCTGCCATAGCTGCGCAGATAGATCCATTTCGAATAATTTTTGAATACGAGCTTTTATAGCCAACGTGTAGGAAACATTTAAAGGTTCATGATGTAAATTGGAAGAGAAGCTCGGCCTAAATCTTTCCAGGAGTCAATCGCGCCAAATATTTTTTTTATACCAGCTCTCTACTCTCTATAAGCAAAATTTTAACTTTGTTTTCATGTCAGAGGAATTAATCCTTTTTATTTCTTTATCTTACTCTTAGATACGTTTATATTACTACAAACAAACTACTTTTTGTTAGCTTATTATGCCGTGCTTTGATATAAGGCAGAGGCAGCGGCGAATTCGCATTTGGTGTTCAAAGCAAAAATACATACAAATTCTTTTATTTAATTTTTAAATTTGATCTCTTTTTATATACAGAGCTTTTGTGAAAACCAATTGATGACGCGCTTGAAATTGAAGCCAATAAATATTTAGCGCATGAGTGCAAAATTTCTTGTCTCAATTTTTGATTCGTGCAAAAGTTTATTTATATCGGTTTCGTTTTCGTCTACGTTATCAATGCGTTTCCACATCAATCCCACGGTTTTACTTTTTTCAGCAGCCTTGGCACTACCTCTTGAATTGCTTGCTTATTATGGTTATCTTTATGTTGTTTTTTCTTTCTTCAGTGAATGGTCTTTTTAATGCGCAAATTTTACATACAAATGTAAACTTTGGTTTATGCAGCGTTTCAGAACTTAGTCTTTAAAGTTGTTTGTTATTATGAATACTCAAAGCTTATAATGATCAGTCGCATACTTAAAATGGTGAATTCATGCCCAATTTCGTGCCAAAATCCAGTCGCGCACGTCGTTGATAACGTGTGTTTACCCTGCATAATAATAAAGTAGAAAACAAATTAATATAACAAAAAAATATTAAAAATTAAACAACTCACTTAATCTCTTGCCATTTACAAATTTCTGTGATAATTAAACTTAACAAACTTCCACTATAGAGGAAAACTATAGCTGGCCATATGCTACATGCTTCATTTATATAATTGTCATTTAGGCATATTTGCACGATACAAATAATAATATGTACAACTAGTATACAACCGCATGTGAATGACCAAATGCTATTGCGAAACGGATTACGCTGCCACAACGAATGATCGCGATCAACAAAAGAAGCGGATATTGTCACTGAAAAAGCGAAAATGAAAAGTTAATGGATAACAAACAAAAAAATATAGCAGATTTAAAAATTATTGAATGCTTATTTTTAGTTACCGAAATGTAATAGAATGCCAAGAAATGAGAAAATGCGCGCGATATGCAAATTAATATGAAGTTTATCCTCATCGACGTCAATCAGCTCAATGGGATGCGCCATAAATGCACAATAGGATAGAATCTGCAAGCAAAAGAAAGCAATGCAATATGTGTACTAGTAGACTGCCTGAAGTTGGTATGAATAGTACTTAAACACTCCTCATACGCGTAGGAAAAAATTCCCCTCCTAAACGGTCTTAAAGCTACTCAAAAATACTGAGCCTTGATTATATTTAGCCAAATAAAGTTATAAAATTATACTCTACTTTTAACCTTTGAACGAAATTTGGACCGAGCTTCTCTTCCAATTGACATGGTGCACCTGCAAGGCAGATGAATTTCCACTGAGAATATTTTTTATTGAAGATATACACACAGAGTGTTTGCCAAACACTGCCGAGGAGCGACCCGGCTGAGCAGGTTTTTTTTCTACTTGAAAATACTTGCTTCTTAACCTTGATGTTGCTTTGTCCGGGAATTGAAACCAGAACATTCGGTGTGCTAGACGGAGCATGCTATCACCATACTACCACGGCCGCCAACGAAACTAGATGGATCGAAAACCGCCGGCCGGTGGTGGTACCGTGCTCCGCCTACTACACCGAAGATCCTGGGTTCACGCGCTGCTTTGCCTGGGCGAAACAAGTTGTTTCAATTAAAAGACAATTTTTCTAAGCGGGATTCCATCTTCGCAGTGCTTTGGCAAGCACTACGAGAGCGACGACATTTCACTCATGATGTGTTGCCAAGGTTGCAATTACAGTCCCTTAATTGTGATACAGGTTTATTATTATTAAGACCAGGGTTTTCACATCCGTTAATACTTGTATTAAAATTCTGGAACTGTATCATGTATCTGTTGAGCCCCAGCATTAGAACATGTTCCAGCGAAATATTTGTAATTGGAATAGAATTGGGAGCTAGGGTAGATTATATATCATGCCAAGGTGAGACCTTGTGATCGAATAACCTGATTACAAACTTAATTGGTAGTAATGATTCGGCTACGAAGTGCTGAGGTTGGCAATATGGAACCCATAGTAGCGCCATTCATCATGCAATTAGATCCGTTTTTGACACCGTGAGGTTGAGTCTTGCATTGACAGGTACTCACGTTAAAGCATACAGGTACATGCCCTCAAATCATGGTCTTTAAAATCGTAGTCAGTTGACGTTTATCGTGGTCGTCAGCAGAAAAAAAAAGAGTTCTTATCCGAGGATGCTTATTTTTACGTTTCATTGGAAAACGTTTTAACGTGGCAGGTCCCAAGCCTAGCGCACAAGCCAGGAACGGGATTTGGATTTCAGTCGCCTTTTGCGACAGGTGTACCCACCGCGGGTGTGTTCTAAGCTCCATAGCTCTCACTTAAAAAAAAAAAAAAATAAAACACCAACGGGATTAAAAAAAAAGGCGATTATAGAAAAGCAACCGGTTCTAAAACAAGTAACCGGTTCCCAAAATAAGTTGCCGGTTCCAAAAAAAAATTTGCAAGAAAAATATTGCAAGAAAGTGACTGACTCCAAAGAATTAACTAGCTCCGAACAAGTAACCAGTTCAAAAAAGTAGCCGGTTTCAAGAAGTAACAAAGTTCCAAAAAAGTAAAAGGATCAGTGCGCGTATTACGTGTTACGATCAGTGAGTGAAAACCATTTTTAATCAAGCGATACGATGCAACTCTCAAATTATTTCTAAAAATTGTAATAAGTTTTGGATCTAACAAGTAATATTTGTCGCTAGTTCGCATATGCCATTAATCCGATACACCATTTCAGAGCCGTGACCGAATGAAAACAAGTAACTGGTCCTAACCACGGTTGCCACACCATGTTTTCAGTGGGGACCAAAATTCATCAAAGAAAGGACCAAATCTCAAGGAAATGGACCAAATTTTATTATTCTTTAATTGGTTTACAAACAATTCAGCAATTAACAAATTTGTCGAATTTGTTGTAAAATCTTAAATTTCAGTTTGTTTCCATGGTTTCCTACGAAAAATTTTGATTAAACGAATAGAAGACTGTGAATTGCCCAAATATGTATATGTAAATAAAATTAAAGAAAAAAACTTTTTTAAAAATAAGCTTTTATTATGTTGGTTAATAAAATTAACTAAAAAGTAAACAATAAATTGACTAAAGAAATATAACACTTTATAAGTTCATTGTAAGCTTAAACGATAATTAGGCTTTTTCGTCTGCGACAAAAAAATTCTATATTGTACATAATTATATATTTTTAACATTAAAACTTTACACCTAAATTATTAAAGCTTACAGTTTATATCACAGTCCTAATTGTTCTAATAAAAGCGTGTTACATTGCGATAGCAAGAAAAGGAGATCCTAAATGTTCTAATTATACCATCAAAATTTAACACGTTTTTTATTAGAACAATTAGGACTGTGATATAAACTGTAAGCTTTAATAATTTAGGTGTAAAGTTTTAATGTTAAAAATATATAATTATGTACAATATAGAATTTTTTTGTCGCAGACGTTTAAGCTTACAATGAACTTATAAAGTGTTATATTTCTTTAGAGTCAATTTATTGTTTACTTTTTAGTTAATTTTATTAACCAACATAATAAAAGCTTATTTTTAAAAAAGTTTTTTTTTCTTTAATTTTATTTTTTACTTTTTAGTTCGTTTTATTAACAAGTAATATAAGCTTCTTCTTAGAAAAGCCTTTTTCTTAAATTTAATTTAAATATGTTTTTTTTTTTTTTTAATTTTTAGTAGGGTAAATTATTATGGCTTTGGCCGTGTAAATTATTATGGTGTATTTGTATATTTTAGATTTAATGCACAATTAATACGTGTGTGTTTGAGCGGCCAAATAATAACAGTAGTATTGCTAAAGTGCTGCTTAGTTTATGGAATGTCGCTAATTTCCTAGCGATGATCAGCAGATTGTCAATATTTCGTTCAACGGACGCGCGAAATTGCCACATCTGCTCAAATTTTCCGAGATTTTCCATTCTTGATTTAACTTAAGCTGTTGAGCCAACATTTTTCAGCCAGCTTTTTTCAAATAGGTAATTTTTCCAAAAGCAAAATAAATTACAGAAAAGATTACAGAGTTAAACAGCCTTAAAAATTTAGCTATGTTGGTTATACACAGAAATACAACAGAGGGTTGTGTCTCCGCTTTTCGCAAGCGTTGAGATTCACCACGCGTGACACGCCTGATTCACCACGTCCAAATAACACAATCCACGGATAGGTACCGGCGGGTTTGTATGGGACTTAGGCTGTTATGCCAAAGTAAATACAAATCTTTACCGATAACTGTGTTATCGATTAATTTATCGAATTCTAACAAAGTAATATTGCATTGTCATCGGAGTTATACATGTGTGCAAAATTTCAGCTCAATCGGACACCGGGAAGTGTATCAAATTTAACTTGCAAGATTCCATTACAGACAACAAAAGTGAAAGTAAATAAAAGCTTATAAAATAAAGGTTGCACTAACAAAAATTAAGTGTATTTTTAGGTATCACGTTCCTAAATTTCTAGGATTAGACTGCTTTGGTAAAGTACAATGTTACACACACTTTCGTTTTAACAAAAATCCTTATATAAATATATGTTTTGACAAAATACCGTAGAGGGAATCACGTGCCGCAAGCCAAACAAGTTCAGTGTTATTTACATGAAAATTTTATTTTTAAACTCAATTTCTCCAGCGCTCTGTTGTATCAATTTTGTGATAAAATTAGTCCTAAGAGTTAAAAAAAAAAATGTCCAATAGCTGTGTGTTCCAATTTTTTTTTAATGATACGCAAACCTAATTCTTTACTCTTCCGATTACCAATAAACCCTTACGCTTAAATTTTTCCATCCATGGCTTAGATTCAGTAAGTGCGAGTTTGGAAAGGTACATTTTTTATACTCAGTTGAGCAGAGCTCACAGATTATATTAACTATGATTGGATAACGGTTGGTTGTACAGGTATAAAGGAATCGAGATAGATATAGACTTCCATATATCAAAATCATCAGTATAGAAAAAAAATTCGATTGAGCCATGTCCGTCCGTCCGTCTGTCCGTTAACACGATAACTTGAGTAAATTTTGAGGTATATTGATGAAATTTGGTATGTAGGTTCCTGGGCACTCATCTCAGATCGCTATTTAAAATGAACGATATCGGACAATAACCACCCCCACTTTTTCGATATCGAAAATTTCGAAAAATCGAAAAAGTGCGATAATTCATTACCAAATAAGGATTAAGCGATGAAACTTGGTAGGTGAGTTGAACTTATGACGCAGAATAGAAAACTAGTAAAATTTTGGACAATGGGCGTGCACCGCCCACTTTTAAAAGAAGGTAATTTAGAAGTTTTGCAAGCTGTAATTTGGCAGTCGTTGAAGATATCATGATGAAATTTGCTTAATAAAAATTAGCAAAATCGGGGAACGACCACGCCCATTTTAAAAAAAAAAATTTTTTTAATTCAAATTTTAAAAGAAAAGTTAATATTTTTACAGTATATAAGTAAATTATGTCAACATTCAACTCCAGTAATGATATGGTGCAACCAAATACAAAAATAAAAGAAAATTTCAAAATGGGCGTGGCTCCGCCCTTTTTCATTTAATTTGTCTAGGATACTTTTAACGCCATAAGTCGAACAAAAATTAACCAATCCTTTTGAAATTTGGTAGAGGCATAGATTTTATGACGCTAACTGTTTTCTGTGAAAATGGGCGAAATCGGTTGATGCCACGCCCAGTTTTTATACACAGTCGTCCGTCTGTCCTTCCGCATGGCCGTTAACACGATAACTTTAGCAAAAATCGACATATCTTTAATGAACTTAGTTCACGTGCTTACTTGAACTCACTTTATCTTGGTATGAAAAATGAACGAAATCCGACTATGACCACGCCCACTTTTTCGATATCGAGAATTACGAAAAATGAAAAAATGCCATAATTCTATACCAAATACGAAAAAAGGGATGAAACATGGTAAGGTAATTGGATTGTTTTATTGACGCGAAATATAACTTTGGAAAAAACTTTATAAAATGGTTGCGACACCTACCATATTAAGTAGAAAAAAATGAAAAAGTTCTGCAGGGCGAAATAAAAAACCCTTAAAATCTTGCCAGGTATTACATATATAAATAAATTAGCGGTATCCAACAGATGATGTTGTGGGTCACCCTGGTCCACATTTTGGTCGATATCTGGAAAACGCCTTCACACCACTCCCTTTTAAAACTCTCATTAATACCTTTAATTTGATACCCATATCGTACAAACTCATTCTAGAGTCACTCCTGGTCCACCTTAATGGCGATATCTCGAAAAGGCGTCCACCTATAGAACTAAGCCCCACGCCCTTTTAAAATACTCATTAACACCTTTCAATATTCAATATTGTATTGTATCGTACAAACATTTTCTAAAGTCACCCCTGGTCCACCTTTATGGCGATATCTCGAAAAGGCGAACACCTTTAAAACGAAGGCCCACTCCCTTTTAAAAATACTCATTAACACCTTTCATTTGATACCCATATCGTACAAACAAAGTCTAGAGTCACCCCTGGTCCACCTTTATTGCGATACCTCGAAAAGGCGTCCACCTATAGAACTAACGCCCACTCCCTTTTAAAATACTCATTAACTCCTTTCGTTTGATACCCATATTGCACAAACGAATTCAAGAGTCACCCCTGGCCCACCTTTATGGCGATATCTCGAAAAGGCGAACACCTTTAAAACGAAGGCCCACTCCCTTTTAAAATACTCATTAACACCATTCGTTTGATGCCCATATTGTACAAGCAAATTCTAGGTTCACCCCTGGTGGCGATATCTCGAAACGGCGCCCACCTATGGAACTAAGGATTACTCCCTTTTAAAATACTTATTAACACCTTTCATTTGATACCCATATCGTACAAACGCGTTCTAGAGTCACCCTTGGTCCACCTTTATGGCGATATCTCGAAACGGCATCCACTTATAGAACTAAGGCCCATTCCCTTTTAAAATACTCATTAAAACCATTCGTTTGATGCCCATATTTTACAAGCAAATTCTAGGGTCACCCCTGGTGGCGATATCTCGAAACGGCGTCCACCTGTGGAACTAAGGATTACTCCCTTTTAAAATACTCATTAACACCTTTCATTTGATACCCATATCGTACAAACGCATTCTAGAGTGAACCCTGATCCACCTTTATGGCTATAACCCTAAATGGCGTCCACCCATAGAACTATGGCTCACTCCCTCATAAAATACTCTTTAATGCCTTTCATTTGATACACATTCCAGGGTTTCCCTCGGTTCATTTTCCTACATGGTTATTTTCCCTTATGTTGTCACCATAGCTCTCAACTGAGTATGTAATGTTCGGTTACACCCGAACTTAACCTTCCTTACTTGTTTATACTCAGTTGAGCAGAGCTCACAGAGTATATTAACTATGATTGGATAACGGTTGGTTGTACAGGTATAAAGGAATCGAGATAGATATAGACTTCCATATATCAAAATCATCAGTATCGAAAAAAAATTCGATTGAGCCATGTCCGTCCGTCCGTCTGTCCGTTAACACGATAACTTGAGTAAATTTTGAGGTATATTGATGAAATTTGGTATGTAGGTTCCTGTGCACTCATCTCAGATCGCTATTTAAAATGAACGATATCGGACAATAACCACGCCCACTTTTTCGATATCGAAAATTTCGAAAAATCGAAAAAGTGCGATAATTCATTACCAAATAAGGATTAAGCGATGAAACTTGGTAGGTGAGTTGAACTTATGACGCAGAATAGAAAACTAGTAAAATTTTGGACAATGGGCGTGGCACCGCCCACTTTTAAAAGAAGGTAATTTAGAAGTTTTGCAAGCTGTAATTTGGCAGTCGTTGAAGATATCATGATGAAATTTGGCAGGAACGTTACCCTTAATACTATATATCTGCTTAATAAAAATTAGCAAAATCGGGGGACGACCACGCCCACTTTTTAAAAAAAATTTTTTTAAATTCAAATTTTAAAAGAAAAGTTAATATTTTTACAGTATATAAGTAAATTATGTCAACATTCAACTCCAGTAATGATATGTTGCAACAAAATACAAAAATAAAAGAAAATTTCAAAATGGGCGTGGCTCCACTCTTTTTCATTTAATTTGTCTAGGATACTTTTAATGCCATAAGTCGAACAAAAATTTACCAATCCTTGTGAAATTTGGTAGAGGCTTAGATTCTAGGACGGTAACTGTTTTCTGTGAAAAAGGGCGAAATCGGTTGAAGCCACGCCCAGTTTTTATACACAGTCGACCGTCTGTCCTTCCGCTCGGCCGTTAACACGATAACTTGACCAAAAATCGATATATCTTTGCTAAACTCAGTTCACGTACTTATCTGAACTCACTTTGTATTGGTGTAAAAAATGGCCGAAATCCGACTATGAACACGCCCACTTTTTCGATATCGAAAATTACGAAAAATGAAAAAACTGCCATAATTATATACCAAATACGAAAAAAGGGATGAAACATGGTAATTGTATTGGTCTATTGACGCAAAATATAACTTTAGAAAAAAACTTGGTAAAATGGGTATGACACCTACCATATTAAGTAGAAGAAAATGAAAAAGTTTTGCAAGGCGAAATCAAAAGCCCTTGGAATCTTGGAAGGAATACTGTTCGTGGTATTACATATATAAATAAATTAGCGGTACCCGACAGATGATGTTCTGGATCACCCTGGTCCACATTTTGGTCGATATCTCGAAAACGCCTTCACATATACAACTAAGGGCCACTCCCTTTTAAAACCCTCATTAATACCTTTAATTTGATACCCATATCGTACAAACACATTCTAGAGTCACCCCTGGTCCACGATATCTGGCGATATCTCAAAAAGGCGTCCACATATAGAACTAAGGCCCACTCCTTTTTAAAATACTCATTAACACCTTTCATTTGATACCCATATCGTACAAACAAATTCTAGAGTCACCCCTGGTCCACCTTTATGGCGATATCTCGAAAAGGCGTCCACCTATAAAACTAAGGCCCACAACCTTTAAAATACTCATTAACACCTTTCATTTGATACCCATATCGTACAAACAAATTCTAGAGTCACCCCTGGTCCACCTTTATGGCGATATCTCGAAAAGGCGTCCATCTATAGAACTAAGGCCCACGCTCTTTTAAAATACTCATTAACACCTTTCATTTGATACCCATATTGTACAAACGCATTCTAGAGTCACCCCTGGTCCACGTTTATGGCGATATCCCGAAAAGGCGTCCACCCATACAACTAAAGCCCACTCCCTTTTAAAACACTTATTAACACCTTTCGTTTGATACCCATATTGTACAAACGTATTCTAGAGTCAACCCTGGTCCACTTTTATAACGATATTCCGAAAAGGCGTCCACCTATAGAACTAAGGCCCACTCCCTTTTAAAATACTCATTAACACCTTTCATTTGATACACATATAGTACAAACAAATTCTAGAGTCACCCCTGGTCCACCTTTATGGCGATATATCGAAAAGGCGTCCACATATAGAACTAAGGCCGACGCCCTCTTAAAATACTCATTAACACCTTTCATTTGATACTCATATCGTACAAACAAATTCTAGAGTCACCCCTGTCCATCTTTATGACGATATCTCGAAAAGGCGTCCATCTATAGAACTTAGGCCCACGCCCTTTTAAAATACTCATTAATACCTTTCATTTGATACCCATATCGTACAAAATAAATTCTAGAGTCACCCCTGGTCCAGCTTTATGGCGATATCTCGAAAAGGCGTCCACCTATAGAACTTAGGCCCACTCCCTTTTAAAATTATCATTAACACATTTCATTTGATACCCATATCGTACAAACAAATTCTAGAGTCAGGCCTGGTCCACCTTTATGGCGATATCCCTAAATGGCGTCCATCTATAGAACTATGGCCCACTTCCTCTTAAAATACTCTTTAATACCTTCCATTTGATACACATGTCATACAAACACATTCCAGGGTTACCCTAGGTTCTTTTTACAACATGGTGATTTTCCCTTACTTTGTCTCCACAGCTCTCAACTGAGTATGTAATGTTCGGTTACATCCGAACTTAGCCTTCCTTACTTGTTTCCATATAATTTGTTTTAGAGAAAAGGTGTACATTTCACAACTCACATTAATTGAATTTAGCCACAGTTCTCAGATTAACCATTGAAAAGTCTTAAAAGTTTCAACTGTGTAGTAATGGAATTTTGATCACATTTAACTAGGTACGAGAAATTAGTTAACAATGTTATTATTAAGGCAAAGAGTTTTTATTTGTTAAGCGATTTTATTAATTGAATTAATGCATTGATTAAAATAAACACAAATACGCCACGAAAATGTGTAGAAGACATTTTTTGAAATGTATCTGGCAAACAAAAACCAGCGACTACCTTCAGAAAACATCGAGTAATTTGTCAAAGTATCGAGCGACGGCGGCCGCCATGGTGTGATGGTAGCGTGCTCCGCCATCCAAACCGAAGATCCTGGGTTCACGCCCCGTGAAAAGCAACATCAATATTTTAGAAACAAGTTTTTCCAATCAGAAGAAATTTAAATTTTATAGGCGGGGTCGCCCCACGGCAGTGTTTGGCAAGCACTCCGAGTGTATTTCTGCTCTCAGTGAAAACTCATCTGGCTTGCAGATGCCGTTCGGAGTCGGCATAAAACAAGTAGGTCCCATGGCGCCAATTTGTAGGAAAAATTAAAAGGAGCACGACGCAAATTGGAAGAGAAGCTCGGCCTTAAATGTCTTCGGAGGTTATCGCGTCTTTCATTTATTTATTTTTTTTTTATCGAGCGACGGCTCTTAACAAATAAAAACTCTTTGAGTAAGGTTTTGGTGTTCTGCTCTCCAACGAGAAACATTTGCGTTTACATCAGTTCTACGTTGAGCATATGTAAAGTTAACGCTTTAAAAAAATTTTTCTGCCTTTCTCCAATAAAAATATTCCACGGGTCAAGATACTTAGTATTCTAAATTAAACACACTGAAATTTTTTCAATATCCAATATTTTGATATAGTCATTGTACCTAAAATTACTCAAAATGTACTTCATATTGATGGTATCATATCGGCAGACAAACTTTTTCTGATTGAACTCTTTAGTAAAGGCTGGAAATATATATACACTTTTAATTCTGTAACTGGTATTAAATTTGACAGTTGTATAGTAGAAACGTCATTAACTTCCAGACACAAAAATACAAAATATAGACGCATCGCAGTGTGAGGCGTACGCAAGAACCTTTATAGAGTGAGCCAACGAGTAAAATAAATGCCCAGTATCTTGCGCGGCCTATCACGACAATAGTCTTGGATATCCCAAACTCATTAATTTGCTTTGGGCTGTGTGAGAAAACATCGACATCCCGAACAAAAAGTAACACTTTTAAAATATTTACATAGAATTTCTTTGTAAAATTTTTTTAAGGGTGATTTTTTTTTTAGACACGTCGATACATTGCTTCACAAACTCTCAATATTTATCGGTATGCTTGCACGTATAACTTAAGTGAGTGGCAAGTGCACTTAATATAAAACAATTTAGTAGTATGCTTTAATTTAGTTTTCAATTCAAGAATGGCTTCATCAGCGGCAAGCTCCGTCAAATTTCTTTGAAGGGCACGTGCATTTGCAACAACTTTTTTTTAAGCTCAAATAGTGACAAAAATCTTTAACGAAAAGTGTTTGATAACCGATCGACCAAAACAAGATGTTTCCGATTAGCCGCTTGTATCATCAACAATGAACGAGAATTGGTTTGCTTCAAGATCCAGCACTTTTCTCAATTATTTGCTAGGTGAAATACCATTAGTCTGCTACATTTTAATGACAGGAATTTTTTGGTAAGAAATCCATTGACGTAAATGAAAATTATATGAGGGTTAATGAAGGTAGTTAGGTGAAATGGCTGCGACTCCGGTCGCCCAAGTAGCTATTTAAAGCCGTTTTGATGCCATGTAACTCGTCTAAAACCAACCTCTAAATGTTACGGTCAATGTACTACAACCAGCCAGAGTTGTTGATAAAATTAAGGATATTCGGGATTGCTATCACAGATAAACATCTGAGGTTCCAAGGGACCTTAGTCGGGCTCTAGCTAGAGCCGGGAATTTACGCATAAAGCGTTCTACTGTCTCCTTGGCATTTGGATCTTTGCAGCTTCTGCAGTAGTCGTTATACGGAATGCCCATCTTTTTCGTATGCGTACCTACTGCCCAATGACCGGTGCAGACTGCTATCAGTTTGCGTGTGTTGGCCCTGAATTTGTTCAGAAGACTTCTCGTCCTCTTTCCATCACAGTTAGGCCAAATGGATTTTGATATTGTTTGTGCTTTCTTCAAGTAGAAGCTTTGGATATTCCCCTTTTGCTACTGCTAAGGATATGCCTACTTCGACGCTGGTTATTTCCTCGCTCATCTCCGATGAGCCCTGCGTGCTAGCTCGTTGTTGTTGTTGTTGTAGCGATAAGGTTGCTCCCCGAAGGCTTTGGGGAGTGTTATCGGAGGAGCTTGGGGTCGCCAGAGCCTCGTCTGTTAGTGAAATAGGATTCGCCGCGGATAGGTGAGGGTGACAATTGGGTTTGGAGAAGCTATATATTGCGCTGGCAACCTGAAAGGTTGCGCTACACGGCCCGTTGAATCTGGTATTTTAGTCGCTTCTTACGACAGGCATACCTACCGCGGGTATATTCTGATCCCCTAACCCGCTGGGGGTGCTAGCTCGTCGGCCTTCTCGTTACCCTCTATACCCCTATGACCCGGGACCCAGATAACGCATAGTTCTAGATTGGTGATTAACTGGGATATGAGTCGCTTACAAGCCCACACTAATTTTGAGTTAATGTGTGACGAGGAAAGCGCTTTTATCGCTGCTTGGCTATCCGACAGGATGCAAACTTTACCAGCTACGTTCAAGCCCTCCAGTGATTTGCAGGCTTGCCAAATCACGAGGATTTCTGCTTGAAACACGCTGCAGTGCGATGGGAGTCTGAGTGATGCAGACAAATCTAGAGACTCAGAGTAGACTCCAGCCCCCACTCCCGATTCCATCTTGGAGCCGTCAGTGTAGATTTGGATGTCGTCGACCCTTATGCCCGGTTTCTCTTCCAAGGATTAATGAATGTGTGGACAATTTTGTGGTCAGTGTTGTACATTTTTACCTAGTGAAAAGGAAACAAAAGTACCGAAATCTTTGTTATATCGTAGAAACGACCAAAATTAAAAAAATGGACCAGCGGACCATGGCGTTGGAAAGAGCCATTTTTGGCGCAAATGGACCAAAGTGGCAACCATGATGCCAACGGACGCTGCGCTTGTAACTTAATGTTGCATACTTTTAGGCAGAGTTTTTAGACAAAGTTTAAATGATAATTCTACATTTTTTTACAACTTAAAAAATTCAATTAGAAAAATTTTAAGCTAATATAATTTACTCACCATTACCAATATCGGTGCTATAAATTTGCAGCCGTAACACCAAAGTACAAAACCAAAAACACGCGTATCGTATTCAGTTTGCTTTTTGCCTGTGGCACGATTCATAGTTCTTGGATCGACATCAATATGCGCCAACGAGAGCGCAATAAACGGCACCGGAACACACATCAAATAGATAACCATAAGCGGCGTCAGCAAAGGTGGCAACGAAAGACATGTACTCAGAATATTTATAGCCGAAAGTGCAGCAGCACAACAAGCCCAATACTGTATACAATTCCATAGGCCCGATGAGAAACGACGCGACAATTCAATAATAGCCACCAAAGATAAAGGTTCATCTCGACAGACCGATATAGAACAGGGTAATGAATTTAGCACACGACTTAGATAAACTGGTGACACCGTATTACCCGAAGCTTGCATTGGGCGCATTTGTGGTTCATCATTACCATAATAACCAGTTTCGAGTAGCTCTTCAGCGGTATATGGTTCATGACTACCATATTTATCCTCACCATTTAGATCACGCTTAATACGCAATAAACGTAATTTATTATTAACTAAATTGCGCTCCGTGTACGCGGGTACATCTTGACAAACTTGCGGATATAATGGTTCGACGGCAATACTACAATCGGCTTGTAAAAATATATTTGCATTTGCATTGCTCGCTGCCGAACCAAGACAAACAACTATTTCACCATACGATTGCATTATATCAAGCATTTGACGTGTCGCTTCCGGTGAACAATCGGTGAAGAGGGATACTTGTAATGGCACGTTGTCTACTTGCTCCAAATGTGGGCGTATATTTTCGATGCCACGAGGCAATTTTGCACGATTGGACATATCAAAATGTACAGGCGCACTCTGTTCCGTGCTTTCGGTTATAATGCTCATAGAGCGACAATTTTCATCCATAGCTGAATCATCTGATTGACGTTGTTCATTTGTTGTAGTATCAGCTGGTGCTTTGTTCTGTACATCGTCATCCGCAAGTTGCAGGGATACATCTTTCATGCTATTATTATCACCACAGCTAGCACTACTACGTCGTGTTGGTGGTGTTGAACTCAATTGTACCATTTGATACTCGTCGGGATTGGATATGGCGCATGGAGCTGATGAGCTAAGTGCTTTGGAAGACTCGAGATTGTGTGGTGGAAGTAAACGATGCAAATCATCATCATTATTGTCAATGCTTATGCCACCTACAAAGCCAGCTCCTGTAATATTCGTTGCATTTAAGTGCTTTTGATGATTGTGATGCGTGCTATTACTACTAATACTACAACTACTATTATTCATAATGTTGTTGATTTTCTGATTGCACTGATTTTCTATGACTTCAACATGATTGGGCGGAGTTAATGAAGGATTACTATTTTTGTTGATGGCAGTGGTGGTGATGGGCGAATTAATGGTGCTTGTGTTGTTGCTGTTGATGGTAATGGCGGTGGTGGCTGTTGTATGATTAGTATGAGCAGACTCAACAATGTTGATGGCATTCGTATCTTTGTTATCCGTATGATGCAATGTCACTACTTTACCACTCGCAGACGTACCACAACTATGCGCCTTATCAGCGTACGTATTTTTTGTCGCAGCAGCAGCAGCAGCAGGGGCGCCTGTATTCGTTGATGTCTTATCATCAGCCGCTTCATTCAAGAGAGATATATGACAATTCCAACCCGATTCCAAACCCATTTTCTCAGAGAAGACACGCGAGCGTAATTCGTTTTCTTTGCTAAAATGTACAAAACGTATGCAAGCGCGTTCTAGCCGCTCCACTAGTTGTACAATATCTGTTTGCGCTTGATATTGCATTGTTACCATACCGATGAATACCTGATGACATTGCATCTCGAAACAACCATCCACATCGTTAATGTCATGATCATCTTTGGCTTCGGAGAATAGCAACGAATCGGTGCTTATGCTGTGACTTAATTTGGTATGGCCGTGACCACTGCCAAAGTCACAATGTGCACGGTCAACATGCTGCATACGTATTTTCGACTCGGGTGGCAGCTCCAGATAGGCAATGGGTCCGCCTGTGTGTTGCGAACCATTGAGTGCGCCATGTATGCCATGACGTAGTGGCCGATATGAGAAGGCTGTGCAGTATGCGGTGAGTGCGCTACGTTGATAGAAATCAAGCGCCTTTTTGCGATCCTGTACGGAGAGCGGGCGTAAGTCCTTGCCATCCCAGAAATCATCACAAAAATCCATGATAATATCGGCAGTGCCTTGTGTGAAGAGCGAAAGGTAACCGCCAGGGTTTTCGCGCATAACCACGGAGAGCGAGTGTGGAAAGGGCACTTTCACTTTGGATGAGAGTTGTAATTGACGTGCGAAGCGTATGTCACGGCGTACCACCTCGGGTTGCTGTAGTAGATGTGAGCAAAATGTGTGAAGGCAGAGGAAAAGAGCGAAAAAATAAAAGATAACGTGGCAAGAAACACATTTTAGAATAAAATTGGAAGATTAGAGATTGATGTGTTAAGAGATGGCGAGATGAGCAGGAGAGATGCGAAGAATAAATGAAGGAGAGGAAGAGAGAAAGAGGGAAAGACAATTTGGGAAGGAAGGAAAGAGAGAGGGATAAAGCAGTAGAGAGAAACAAAGGTAAAGAAAGACAGAGAGACAAGATAAGAGGGAGAAAAAGAGAAATGGGAAAGGAAAATAGGGGGAGTAAAACAAACGAAAGAGGGATACGCGTGATAGCGAGTAAAAGGTTTGAAATTGAATAGAGAGGGAGATGGGAGTTCGACAGAGAAGCAGAGATGAAAATCGTATTGAGAGATATATGTAAGAGGGAAAATTAGATAAAAATAAGGGAGAAGAAAAAAACGTGTAATAGTGGCCAATAATTATTAAATGGGATAAGTGAGGGAGATATATCAGAGTTCAAAGTAGATGAAAATAGTATTAGATACATAGGAAAAGAAAAGTAGATAAAAAATGAGGGAGAAAGGAAAGTGTGATAACGGGCAAGAGTTGTGAGGGAGATAAGTAAGAAAAAATTTAATCGAAGGAGAGATAAGAAAAGGAAATGTGAAAGAGGAGAAAACAAAACAGGTCAACAAGAAAAGGGAAAGCATGACAGAGACAGGAAGATAAAAGAGAAAAGACACGAAAAAAGAGTAAAAAGAGAAAAAAGGAAAATAGTAAAATGAAAGAAAGAAAAAAAAATGAATTTATTTTATGGCTAAGTTATGAGCAAGAAGAAAAAGAAAAACTCACCAAATGTCTGTAAGATGCCAACTGACCCTCGAGCGTAAAACGATCGGTTGCATGATCGGTAAAGCCAATTTGTTTGGCCAATTCGCAAAGACAACGGCTGTTGGATACATTAATATAAAAAAGGGGACACATTTTATTGAATGATTTCATTGTGATTTTTTGAATTAATTTGGCGGGTTAAATGATGAAACTACATGACAAATGATATTACTGTGGTATATATGAAGCTATTAGCGCAAAAGCGATGTAACCAACAATTTTTGTTATTTTTTATTTCATTAAGTACATAACGAACTCTTAATACAAAGAGAAGTAAATCACTTCTTGGCATATACAAACAGTACAGTCGTAGATCAAGAGTGGCAAAAGTGGAATTCAGCAACTTTTGTTTTGCTGGTCTGGGCCTTAACCACCTTTGCGCTGATAGTCTCGTATGCATTTGTATTTTAATAAAAGCATTTTTCAATATAACAGAAAATTTGTGATGGCGGGCAGTTGAGGAAAAAAATTGAATGGAGAATTTAAAAATAGTACATATAAAATAGGCGGTTATTAAAGTGTTGTTTTTGTAAATACACAAACATGTAGTAGATAATTCGATGAGTTTTACTACGAAGTTATGATCACAAATGGATTCGGTATATGTAGCGTATACTGGGGTCTTCAAAAACTTTGTTTATTCATAGTATACACATTCACATTCATACATACAAAATTTAGAAATTGACGATGTTAAACAAAAAATATATACAAAATTAATTAATTATTAAATGAGACAGGGAAAAATGACGAGTAGATCGTTCGAAAGCATAACAGATATTTACAATGGGCTCGTAAATAAATAATTTTTATAAGACGTTAAACATTTGTGTTTACAATGCGACAGAAACATGTCAGCAATGTCGAAAATTACTTTTTGCCACAGTTTGGTAGCGCAGGATATACAACATCACGCAGGCAAAATAGTAACATCATACATTAGGCAAACTTTATATTATATTAGGGGTATTCTCCCTGTCTAGAATCCATAAATCCATAGAAAGCTTTCCATTTTACTGTCAAAAGTCTTCTACACGCAACAACAAAATACATTTGTTAAACATTTTCTACCATTTCTACATTTCCCATACTCAAATCCATAAAAAATTTATAAATGGGACCAAAATGTTGAAACTGAATTTTTAGTAAAAAAAAAAACAACAAATCATTAGGGCAATTCTAGACCAAATATACAACACTCAATCTCGCTTATATCAATTTCGATTATGCATTGAAAACGTTCACAAAACTGCCGCGAACAATAATTTTTTTTTTAACTATACTTTCTGTTTCAACATTTTTGTGTTATTTATAAAATTTCTATTCAAATACACATGTTTCAAGTTTAGAAATAAAATAATTAAAGATAAGTTTTCAAGTCAAACGGTTTTATTGAAAACAATACTTACATGAAGTAATAATACTACTAAAAGCTAGAAAATAATTAGGTTGGTTCTAGGTACTAGTCATCACACTCCTCATCAATCTGGGGCGTTGATCAGACAATTAAATAAAAGCGTTAGGCGAGTGAAATTTCTACAAATGTGAGGCGTGGCATAGCCTGGTAAAGGTTCAGTTGGTCTCATATATGACTATCAATAGAAATTTGACGCGTCCAACGCTTTTTTTAATTGTCTGAGCAACGCCCTAGATTGATGAGGAGTGTGATGACTAGTATCTAGGACCTACCTAATTATTTTTTAGCTTTTAGTATTATTATTACTTCATGTAAGTATTGTTTTCAATAAAACCGTTTAACTAAAATTTTTTTTTAATTATTTTATTTTCAAGTTTTTAGTCTTTATTTAATTGCCTATTATTTCTCATTCCATTTAGTTCATTTAGTGATCCTCATTATGACAAGGACTCTTTCCTGACAATTTGTTACAATCTAAGTCCTCAATACATAATCCTTCCAAAGACTTTACTCGACTCTGCGCCACGTATGTTTCTCCCTCCTCCAACTCCAAAATATTTTGATGTCACTTCTACCGGACTGTATGTAATATTTGTTCCAAATATGAGCCAAATCGGACATCATAGGTCGCCTTCTATTCATGTATGTATTATGGGTTCCAAATATGGACCGATTTTTTTCATAGGTCGCTTTCTATTCTTGTATGTATTATCTGTTCCAAATATAAGCCAAATCGGACCACAAATGTAATTTTTGTGATTATCTCGATCCTTGCGCCACCTAGCGGCGATTTGTTTCCCTAGGTCGCTTTCTATTCTTGTATGTATTATGTGTTCCAAATATGAGTCAAATCCGACCACAAATACGATTTTTGTGAATATCTGGATCCTTGCGCCACCTAGCGACGATTTTTTCATAGGTCGCTTTCTATTCTTGTATGTATTATGACTTCCAAATATGAGCCAAATCGGACCACAAATACAATTTTTGTGAATATCTCGATCCTTGCGCCACCTAGCGACGATTTTTTCTTATTATTGCATTGTCATCGGATTCTGAACTATATTCCAAGTTTCAAGCTTGTAGCTTATCGGGAAGTTACTTAAATTTTAATTCCAAAATTCGTTCACAACGGCCGTGCAGCCTGCCAAGTCAACCTAAATAAAACCGTTTAAAAATAGAAAGCGTAAGAAATTTTTCAAAAATCTGTTTTTTGTTGCATATAAAACACATTTGGCAGTAAAATGCACGGCGGCGGCCGTGGTGCGGTAGTTGCGTGCTCTGCCTACCACACCAAAGATCCTGGATTCAAGGCACGAGAATCGAGAATTTAGAACAAAGTTTCTTCAATTAGAAAAAAGTGTTTCTAAGCGGGGTCGCCTCTCGGCAGTGATTTCGCAAACACTCCGAGTATATTTCTGCCATGAAAAGGTTCTTAGTGAAAGTTTATCAGCCTTGCAAATGCCGTTCGCAGTCGGCATAAGACAAGTAGGTCCCGTCCCGCTAATTTGCGGGAAAAATTAAAAGGAGCACGACCCAAAATGGAAGAGAAGCTCGGCCTAAAATCTCTTCGGAGGTGATCGCGCCTGGCATTTATTTATTTTTATTTTAATACAGTTAATTACAAACTAGCGTGTTTTTATCTGTTAAAAATTTATAAACACTACCACTGTTTCTGCTATCATAATAATATGCTTGGACATAATGTTACAAAAATAAATAATTTACACGAAATTAAGAAAGTAATGAAATGTAAACAAATGTTAGAACTTAATCAATAGTAGGTAATTATTTAAGCCGAATTTTCAAATTCACAAGCGTTACACATTCCATGCTCAAATTTTGATATTAATTTTGAAAAAGCATAAACAATATAAGCATAATTGGAAATATGTGAAAAATTATATTACATTCAGCGCACTTAAACCTGTTGGTGTACTTGTTTTGTTGGATTAAAGGCAGAAAGCATAGCTTTTTGTATGAGTACAAAATGATTTTTTGCGTTAATAAATACAAATTATTATATAAAGGAACGAATTCTTCATTGCAAAAATCCAAATTTTTTTTCGAGTAAGGGCGAAAGTGTAGTGCTGTAGAAAATAGCTTCGCATCTTACAATTCTCACGCGATTCCATTATTTATTCAATTCTGCAACATATGGTTGCTCCTAAGATTTGATTCTTCTTTTAAAACGAATGCACAAAAATTAGTTTTCGATAATTTTGAATTTTGTGTTTCGCCGACGTTTGTGCAAAATACAAAATAGTTTTATTTCACTCGAGTTCAAAAGTAATAGGCTATATATATATATTGAGAAAATTAAAATCTGTTTTTCATGGCATAAAGTTAAGAAGTAAATTCATTGTTATCTAATATAGGTAGAAATTAGAAAGAATATTGTATATATATTTAAATAATTTAAACCATTAATTAGCAAATTCATAGAGTAGGCAAACTTGGAATATGAACTACGTACCCATGCAAAAAGCTAGTCAAACTGGTGTCAACGAGTGCATACCGATTTGTGACGGGCACTAAATCTTTATCGAGCATTGCCACAGCGGTTACATGTCCACAAAATTGCGCGTAATGAGCATGCGTCAATGGTGAGCAAGTATTTAGTAGAATTGCGAGGCCTGTAAGGATATTTTCGTTTATTATATTATTTTAAATATTTAATTTTTTTCAATTGACTACTGGAGCGAAATATATTAAATCAGAAAAATTTTAGGCCAAAACTTCTCTTCAATTATATGCCCATATCAAAGTTATGTCGAGGGACAATTATTAGTTCAAATTCAAAGCGTGAAAATAAATAAATCTCCACAGAAGCGCAAAGCGGTGGCCATACTTCGGAAAAATTTTACATCAGGACCCGGTAGTACAGCCAATTTTAAATACTGAACAAATTTTGAAAAGAAATAATATTTTTTTCATTTATTTCCTTTGCAAAGTTTAATTAAGTGCACGAAGCAACCATTTCTGACCACGAATCAACTAAATCGAAATTGAATCACAAACATTGATCGATTTGATGAACTTAAAATACATACCTAAAGGTTTTAATGATTTTATGTGCGCCTTCCATTCATGATCATCGAATTCCAAACGAAATGGACAGTGTTGATCATGTGTCAAATCTAATACCTCAGCCATAATCCCACCATCCTTACTCGCTGCCTGACTCGTTGGATTGCTCTCCGTATTCAACGTAGAACAACTAGTGCTGCGCTCATCCAAACGCTCATCATCGGTATCATGCAAAAAGAAAACTTTTTCAGCTGTTGGATTCGGCCATGAAAGTATGCCTTTCTTATCAATACAACAAAGTGCCGTAATTGAGCCCAACACCTGTACTAAATTTGATGAACGTGGCAAGACTTCGCTATCACCGTACCATAGCTGCAACCAATTGCGAAAAACATTTGAGCGTAACAGTGAAATATTATCATAATCATAGGTGGGTGTATCCAAATCTTCTTCGAAAGATTTTTCCGAATCTTTGGTTAGCAGAGCTTGTGGTACTTTGAGAAAACATTGTAAACGTGCGACACCCCATAAATTCATAGATATCCACATTAATGGAAAAATGAGTGGCAGTAATGGTATGACTGCAGCTGCTGGTGTTTCTAGAAAAACATATTTCCAATAATGCTGTTCATCGGGATGTCTGCCTGCATTGGGTGCGCTACTCAAACCATGTATGCGCATAAAGCCGGCAAGAAATGTAATAAAAAGTGCGCATATAAAACCCCATTGCTGAATGTATTTGGTTACCAGCTGATAAAAGAGGAACGTTATAGATAATTTGTAGACTTTTATAAATGAATTATAATTTCGGAATGCAACCAAATTGTTCACTCTTTTTACTCACCAAATACCGCTGCTGATTGTAAATTGTCGATGGTCGTTTCAAAGCCTGCTCTAATATGACATGTAAATTATCCAAGAAAGGTGTAGTCTGTAAAATGCATATTAAATCGGGTAGTGGGGCACGCGCTGAAGGGCGTACTGGTGGATCATTCACTTGCGTCGGACCATAAATTTCGTTCATTTCAAATTTACGTTTGCCATTCACCTCCGTACATGGACCGGGTGTTATATGACCCGGACGTAATACAATATGATCACCACGTACTAAAAGAGCCCATGGCAAATTAACAATATTCCCATCGCGATATGTCCACTGCAATGACACGCAAGGCGATATTGGACAACAAAGATGTGGATAATTGAAAGGTTGCCAATCGCCGCATAGATCACGCTCCGCGAGTCGTATATCGGCGAGTGCCTGACGTGTCTTGCGGTAGATTTCGGTGCGACGTAAATTGTTTTCGCGTACTACCACACACAAATCTATGGATAAGATAACCGCAACACAAATCGCAGCAAGATATGCATCAGCAATCAATAACGCAATCATTGTTAGTAGAGTGGCAGAGATTGCAGGCCATCCCAACGGTGTGTCGCTGGGTTTGACGAATGCCGAACGCAATTTGCGATAGAGGCTGCAATACGCATGAACAACAACAGTAAGTCAGAGATATTTTTATTTTTGGAAAACTTCCAAATATTATTAATAATTAAGCATGCAAATGGGCTGCAAACAATTTGTACTTGTACATTCAGAGGCGTAGTGAAATGCGACGAGCAAGGGTGGCGTATGAGTTTATACTTATAAACATTATATATATACACATTTTATATATTTTCAGGCCTATCAGTGAAACCAACGATAAGCAAAGATTTCTTCATATTGTTTTTGGTTAACTCCAAAAATACTCAGGCTCTTACGGATACGGATCGTACTTTGCAGGATATAAATCCAGTATGCCTCTGTAGTAGCACCTTTTGGTTAAGGCGCTTATGCATACCTGTCATAAGAAACAGGTTGGCTATACATTAAGGACCCATTTAATTTTATTCGGAAACTAAATAGGTTTTATTTCTGATATTTGGTATAAATGTTATCTGGGGGATTCCCAACGAGTATTTATCACATCCGCAACACTTCCTTAACTCTCGCGAAGGTTTTTTGTCGGTTGAAATGAACTAGCGCCCCAAACCTGAAACATTGCTACCAAATATGTAATACATATATGATTACTACAGTAAGCCGGAGTTGAAGTATATTACATACAACCATTTGTTGAAACAGCCACATCCCCCATTTCCGCTTGTATACGCCCTTGAATGTAGGTACATAAACATAAATTAAATATATACACAATTCGACAAACACGTACGTATGTACACACACCGCTCCTTTCGCACAACATACCTCTCCTTGGCGTAGGTGGCCTCATGTTCACGCAACAATTTTTTAATATCATCGTGCAAGCGCGCCAATGCAACACGCGTTGTCAAGCCATAATTAGACTTCTCTTTATGGGATCCTTCATAGTGCATTTTGGAGTTTCCAATAGCATCAGACGCAACTTTACGCTGTGAATTTGCTGACATTCTTGCTGATGCTTCGACTCAGGAATCTCTGGCTATTGTTTTTTGCTTTGATATTTTGTCAATTTTTAATTGCACAAATACTTCACTTTAATTGCATTTATTAACGCATTTTGTCACAATTTACTATTTCACTCCTTTTCCAAACAAAAACTCGAGATTTTCGATAGTGTTTAAAGCACTTGGGGAAAAATATCAAAAGTCAAATTCGTTTCGCAAATGTCATTTAATCAGCTGTTGCAGCTTGCCATATCTGTAAATTTGATGATTGGGCGCTTTCAGATACTACAACTGTTGATCAGTCGTTGAGCACAAATCACCTACCTTACTACTTAACGCAGCAAGTTGTGTTTTCTGAAAGTTTTTTTTCGTCTGTCTGGTAGTTCATTGACATTTTAAAAGGTTAAACTCTAGAACCGCGGTTGACTGCTAAAACGTGTCCAAAAATATCGGGAGGTGTCAAACACGTGTTTTGATCTCAGCATCAATAGTCCTAAGGCGGAAAGAGAAGTTTGAGTTGTTCAAAAGATAAAAACTGAAAAATGACCCCGGAACCTCCAGAACCGGGGGTGATATCCATGGAACGCTTTTCTCCGTTGACAGCTTTGAGCCGCGCTTATAAAAAATTACCTTGGCCGGTCGACCAATGGTACACATAGGAATTTGTACACAAAAGAAGTTTCCTGCATACAAAAACATTGCGACAACCGCATGAAATTGCCAACTTCAACTGTAAATATCTCCGGATATTACTGTTTTTGGACGCGTATTAACAGTCCACGCTGTTCTAGACTTTTACTTTTCAAAGTGTTGGTTATGAATAAAATTTTTCATTTTAATATTATGGTGAAGTGTAAAAAATAATTCAAAAAGTCCTTTTCCTTAAAATATAAGGTTCGTTTTTTTATTTGGCAATTGGCTCAACTCGCCGTTCCGAGAACACATTTTCGATTACATTTTGATATTTGAATCGTTGATTGATTGATGCTTGAAATTTGCATTAAAACTGAATGTTAAGGCTTTTTTACATGAGTGGACTACTTTGGCCAATTGTTTGACGTTCAATGAAAATTATAACGGAATTGCAATTTAAACGTCAAAAAATGGGATGTAAAATAAGAAACTAGAGAAGTTGTAAGGCTTATTTGTTGTTTTTACCGCAAAACCACTCCCGGCTACTTAAGGAGTGTGTTTTGGATGTGGATAGTCCTTTGTCGGATATAAATTTGGTACGCTTCAGTCCTAGAACCTTCTTGTACAAGCCCGATTGCTTCATGTAGGATATTTTTTGAACCCTCCCTAGTTAAAACTTTCTCAGGTACGAAACAGCAACTGATTTCCAATCATTTTTCTCTTACGAATTTTTCCAACTCAGTGGGGGCCTCCTTCCTTTGGTGCGAAATACGGCTATCGATAGTAATACTGTCTGGGTCTGAACGAATTCACGCATTTGCATAACATAAGCTAACTAGCAAACCGCTAGAGCTTTTATCTATTGTACTGTGCTCATGTCTGCGACAATCTCCTAAGGCTTATCACTAAACCCCCTTCGATAAATGCCGCCAATGATGGGTACATTAATCTTCCAGTCAAGGTTGTTGAGAGACTTATAGAGCGTGATTTTTGTTCGTGGAGATGGCATTTTACTTTCAAATTGCCTACTCGGTACAAAGTAGTCTTTTTGGGAAAGAGTAACATACCGTGGGATTTCCTAGCTGAAATGGTTTTCGCCGTTAATGCTGGTTCCCAAATATACGTACTTCTCCGCAGTGCAAATGCGTTGATTTCTTCTTTGATAAGCAATCCTCTTTATCAAATCCAAAAAACGTAGAGAAGTTGTACGCTGCTGTAATACATTGCACCATCGCGGTTAAGACCCGTTGTTAGCATTATTTTCTCTATAATCAGGGTATAGAAACCGCAAGAAAAGGAGCTGCATCGTTTTGGGTTCGAATGGCCCGGGGTTGTCCTGATAAGCAGATGGTATTCCTCATCCGCATTTGGCGTTGTGTAAGCTTTACAGCAAACTTTTAGAGGCACTTTTTTTAGCACTCTCAAAAGCTGCTATTAAGTCGAAAAGTTGATGGTGCATGTCGATTTCTTTTTCATGAGTCTTTTCAAGGTTTTGGGGTATTGAAAAAATCTGGACAATAAAAGATTTTCCAGGTTTCAAGCCGGGTTTATAAGGTTTAATCAGTTTCCCGACTTTACCCTTCAGTATTTGGTACAATACAAACCTAAGCAGGCTGACTCCGAGAAAAGGGGCCGATTTTTTGAGGATGGGAGAACACATTTATTCCGCAAAAAAATTTGAGGCATGCACTTTATTAACTACCAGGCTTCGTGTTTGAACAACTCAGATTAGTTTTCCTTTTCCGGCGCTTGGCTGTTTTAGCTGTCACATTGCCATTTCTGCTTCGTAACTGTCGGGTTCTGCATTTTCCTCGCTAGCTTGTATTAAGGAGAAGTGTTCCTTCCATAACTTAAGCAAACCTTGCATGTTAGTTACAAGGCTTTCATTGCATTTCCTTTAAGGGTTTAAGGATCGGAATTTTTACTACAGATTTAGTTCGGCCCAAGTTTTTTTTGTTCAAATACCGCGCACTTCTGCACCCGTTTAGAGCACTGCTCTGTAGGAGGGGAGGGATATTTGCCGCGCTTTTTTTTCTCAATTATAAAGAGTTTTTTTGGGCAACGAATATCAAGCCTTGTATAAAGACCGAGTAAAAACTAATAGATAGTTATACATTAGTATAGTGATAACATTGAACAGATTCTGCAAACCTTGGCGAGCCCTTAGGTTAGGTTAGGTTAGGTGGTAGCTGCCCTAATAAGGGGAGCTCACTTGGACAACATGAAAGTCCGTTGTGATACCACATGCAATAAAATAACGGTAACGTAGATATAGCTACTTAGAGAATCGTTGGTTAGCAACGATAAAGCTCCGAATGATACCGGTCTCAACTTTGGATAAATCCTCGGGAGATCCAAATGAGTCGCGACCGAGCCCTTACAGGTGTATCACTAGCTTATAGCTGCAACTCGTACCTCGGTTGGTCATGATAGCCAGAATGGTTGCACGGACAAGGACGTAGGAATACTCCGCGCTGCTTGGACTGCTGTACCACATGACACCCACTTACAATTCTAGGGCAAAATCCCTCCAACGTTTATCTTCTCAGGACGTTTTTTTATTGTTCATTTCATACTTTGCACATCAGATGCCACAACCGCAAGTTCTTGACGTTATGCTTACTTGAGGCTTAGAAGTAGAATGAAGAGCATTTCATTGAAAATCGTAAATTCTTCCCGATTTTCCTATTGATATCCTTTTTAATTTTTTAACGCCAATGCATTTTAAATATACCACACTTCAACGTTCCAAGGAAGAATAATTTGAAATTAGAATCAGATTGCGAAAAATAGTTAAAAGTAAAAAAAAAAAAAGATTTGTATTGCAAAAAAATAATTATTGAAAAATGAAATAAGCACCAAACCTTTTTTCCTTGTCAACCAATTTTTTTAATCATTTATATTAATAAAAAAATTAAAAAAGGCAGAAGCAGTATTTTTGGAAATGGACCAAGTCTGTGCCTGTAATATGTAAATTTCGCGTAATATACGCAACCATTCCATACATATTTCTATATAGTATAAAAGAAAATCGCAATTCAAAAACTGAACTTCGTGTCCCGTATAAACAATTTAATTAAAAAAAAAAAAAACATTTTTGTTTCGTACACCTATTTTCATTTTGCTTTATAGTTTAGCAAACCTTGATACAAGCACTACCAAATGTAGTATTGTTTCTATACTCAGTTGAGCAGAGCTCACAGAGTATATTAACTTTGATTGGATAACGGTTGGTTGTACAGGTATAAAGGAATCGAGACAGATATAGACTTCCATATATCAAAATCATCAGTATCGAAAAAAAAATTTGATTGAGCCATGTCCGTCCGTCCGTCCGTCTGTCCGTTAACACGATAACTTGAGTAAATTTTGAGGTATCTTGATGAAATTTGGTATGTAGATTCCTGGGCACTCATCTCAGATCGTTATTTAAAATGAACGATATCGGACTATAACCACGCCCACTTTTTCGATATCGAAAATTTCGAAAAACCGAAAAAATGCGATAATTCATTGCCAAAGGCGGATAAAGCGATGAAACTTGGTAGATGGGTTGACGTTATGACGCAGAACAGAAAACTAGTAAGATTTTGGACAATGGGCGTGGCACCGCCCACTTTTACAAGAAGGTAATTTAAAAGTTTTGCAAGCTGTAATTTGGCAGTCGTTTAAGATATCATGATGAAATTTGGCAGGAACGTTACTACTATTACTATATATGTGCTAAATAAAAATTAGCAAAATTGGATGAAGAACACGCCCACTTTTTAAAAAAAAATTTTTTTTAAATTCAAATTTTAACAAAAAATTTAATATCTTTACTGTATATAAGTAAATTAAGTCAAAATTCAACTCCAGTAATGATATGATGCAACAAAATACAAAAATGGCTCCGCCCATTTTCATTTAGTTTGTCTAGAATACTTTTAATGCCATAAGTCGAACAAAGATTTACCAATCCTTCTCAAATTTGGTAGGGGCATAGATTCTATGACGGTAACTGTTCTCTGTGAAAATCGGCGAAATCGGTGGAAGCCACGCCCAGTTTTTATACACAGTCCACCGTCTGTCCTTCCGCTCGGCCGTTAACACAATAACTTGAGCAAAAACCGATATATCTATACTAAACTGAGTCCACGTACTTATCTGAACTAACTTTATCTTGGTATAAAAAATGGCCGAAATCCGACCATAACCACGCCCACTTTATCGATATCGAAAATTACGAAAAATGAAAAAAATGCCATAATTCTATACCAAATACGAAAAAAGGGATGAAACATGGTAACTGGATTGGGTTATTGACGCAAAATATAACTTTGGAAAAAACTTTGTAAAATGGGTGTGACACCTACCATATTAAATAGAAGAAAATGAAAAAGTTCTACAAGGCGAAATCAACAGCCCTTGGAATCTTGCCAGGAATACTGTCAGTGGTATTGCATATATAAATAAATTAGCAGTACCCGACAGATGATTTTCTGGATCACCTGGTCCACATTTTGGTCGATATCGCGAGAACGCCTTCACATATACGTCTAAGGGCCACTCGCTTTTAAAATCATCATTAATACCTTTAATTTGATATCCATATCGTACAAACACATTCTAGAGTCACCCCTGGCCCACCCTAATGGCGATATCTCGAAAAGGCGTCCACCTATAGACCTAATGCCCACTCCCTCTTAAAATGCTCAGTAACACCTTTCGTTTGATACCCATATCGTACAAACATTCTGGAGTCACCCCTGGCCCACCCTAATGGCGATATCTCGAAAAGGCGTCCACCTATAGACCTAATGTCCACTCCCTCTTAAAATCCTCAGTAACACCTTTCGTTTGATACCCATATCGTACAAACACATTCTAGAGTCACCCCTGGCCCACCCTAATGGCGATATTTCGAAAAGGCGTCCACCTATAGACCTAATGCCCACTCCCTCTTAAAATGTTCAGTAACACTTTTCGTTTGATACCCATATCGTACAAACATTCTAGAGTCACCCCTGGCCCATCCTAATGGCGATATCTCGAAAAGGTGTCCGCCTATAGACCTAATGTCCACTCCCTCTTAAAATGCTCAGTAACACCTTTCGTTTGATACCCATATCGTACAAACATTCTAGAGTCACCCCTGGTCCACCCTAATGGCGATATCTCGAAAAGGCGTCCACCTATAGACCTAATGCCCACTCCCTCTTAAAATGCTCAGTAACACCTTTCGTTTGATACCCATATCGTACAAACATTCTAGAGTCGCCCCTGGCCCACCCTAATGGCGATATCTCGCAAAGGCGTCCACCTATAGACCTAATGCCCACTCCCTCTTAAAATGCTCAGTAACACCTTTCGTCTGATACCCATATCGTACAAACATTCTAGAGTCACCCTTGGTCCACCTTTATGGCGATATCTCGAAAAGGCGTTCACCTATAGAACTAAGGATTACTCCCTTTTAAAATACCCATTACCACCTTTCATTTGATACCCATATCGTACAAACACATTCTAGAGTCACCCTGGCCCACCCTAATGGCGATATCTCGAAAAGGCGTCCACCTATATACCTAATGCCCACTCCCTCTTAAAATGCTCAGTAACACCTTTCGTTTGATACCCATATCGTACAAACATTCTAGAGTCACCCTTGGTCCACCTTTATGGCGATATCTCGAAAAGGCGTCCACCTATAGAACTAAGGATTACTCCCTTTTAAAATACTCATTACCACCTTTCATTTGATACCCATATCGTACAAACACATTCTAGAGTCACCCCTGGCCCACCCTAATGGCGATATCTCGAAAAGGCGTCCACCTATAGACCTAATGCCCACTCCCTCTTAAAATGCTCAGTAACACCTTTCGTTTGATACCCATATCGTACAAACATTCTAGAGTCACCCCTGGCCCACCCTAATGTCGATATCTCGAAAAGGCTTCCACCTATAGACCTAATGCCCACTCCCTCTTAAAATGCTCAGTAACACCTTTCCTTTGATACCCATATCGTACAAACACATTCTAGAGTCACCCCTGGCCCACCCTAATGGCGATATTTCGAAAAGGCGTCCACCTATAGACCTAATGCCCACTCCCTCTTAAAATGCTCAGTAACACTTTTCGTTTGATACCCATATCGTACAAACATTCTAGAGTCACCCCTGGCCCATCCTAATGGCGATATCTCGAAAAGGCGTCCACCTATAGACCTAATGCCCACTCCCTCTTAAAATGCTCAGTAACACCTTTCATTTGATTCCCATATCGTACAAACACATTCTAGAGTCACCCCTGGTCCACCTTTATGGCGATATCTCGAAACGGCGTCCACCTATGGAACTAAAGATCACTCCTTTTCAAAATACTCATTAGCACCTTTCATTTGATACCCATATCGTACAAACATATTGTAACGAATTTACTTGCAAATCCTCTTATTTGCAATCTTCTGCTAAGTTCGTATCGCTAAACTGTTGAATAAATAACTCCAATATGTAATAATGCAAAATGGCCTTTATTCAAGTACTTCAGAATAACACTTGTACTTTGCAACGAATAGCTTACTTAATAACCAAACTGATTGACAGCTCAAATGAAACTCTACTATTCAAAATAATACTGCTATAGCTCGCTAGATAGCGCTTAATCCAAATCTCAAATCAAACTGAATTACTTCTTACTCGCCTGCCCCGCTTTTATAGTTTACGCTGCATACTTCTAGGCTCTTCGATTTCCAGAACTTACTAGTTACTTTCGGCTACAAAATCGCCAGCCACAACTACGTGCACAAATTATTGCTCTCTCTTGTGACAACTCAGATAAGATATATGCATGTGTTTGTGCATTGCCGCTCCGCTGCTCGTATACGTACATGGTACATATATGTAGACGCAGTTATTGTATCGTTTATGTAGATACATAATGATTGAATTATTGATGTGCATTCACGTCACTGGTTAGCATCGGCTTAGAGACGATAGCATCGCTCAGTGCTGCTAACATTCGTTACACTGCCCTCCACCTAAGTCTGATCGTCCCGATCAGACAAATCTCCCGATCTAAACGTTGCCAGCCTTTCCAAATGGACCACTTTCATTTTGGTTCGTGGTTTACCGATGGTTTGTATGCGGTACGGATCAACGATGTAATCCGTTTTACAACTTTGTATGGGCCTTCCCAATTACACTGCAATTTCGGGGACAAACCTTTTTTTCGTTGCGGGTTGTATAACAGCACCAAATCTCCTTCCTGAAAACCTTCTGAATTAATTGCTTTATCATATCTGGCTTTCATCTTGTCACTCATAATCTTTGTTCGTTGCCTTATCACATCATGTATTTCTCTTAGCTCTTCTTCCCAATCACTAGTGGATTTCCTGACATTTCTCTCCGGATTGGCATCTATCCCAAACTTCAAATCAGCTGGCAGTCTAAGGTCATTGCCAAAAATTACTTTTGCAGGGGTTTGGCCCGTTGTCTCATGCACTGCTGATCGGTAAGCCATCAAGAATAATGGTATGCGGGTATCCCATTCTTTATGGTACTTGTCCACTACTTTCCTTAAGTGCTCCTCCAATGTTCTATTGAATCGTTCTACCATACCATCGGATTGAGAATGCAATGCAGTTGTCCGTGTTTTTCGAATGCCCAATGACTTACACATTTCCTGGAACACAGCTGATTCGAAATTCCTGCCTTGATCAGAATGTAACTCCATTGGTACACCATACCTTGCAACCCATTCGTTTTTAACCACTTCTGCTACTGTTTCTGCTTCTTGGTTTGGGATTGGGTATACCTCTGGCCATTTACTGAAATAATCCATAACCACCAGTACGTATTTGTTTCCGCGGTTGCTAGTAGGAAATGGACCTGCGACATCCATGGCGATCCTTTCAAATGGCGCACCTGAGTTATATTGCTTCATCTGGCCATGACTTCGTGTTCTGGGCCCTTTCGCTCTGCTGCAAACCTCGCAGTTCGCAATCCACTCAGTGACCGACTGACGGCAACCAACCCAATAGAATCTCTGCTTAATTTTCTCGAGTGTCTTTGTGATTCCAAGATGACCTCCACTTGGACCATTGTGCAGCTCGCTGAGCACGTCAGGAATCCTCTTTCTGGGAACAACTATCAGTTTATTCTTGTATTTACCATCCTCACTCTCCCATACTCGATGAAGGCAACCGGATATCAATTCTAAACTGTTCCACTGTGCCCAATATGACTTCGCAATGGGACTCTCTGCTGACATCTCTTCTCTGTTTGGTCTTTCATTTCGCTCGAGCCCTTGCATAACACGTGACAGATCTGCATCTTCTAGCTGGCACTTTCTTAGCTGTTCCTTGTCCCATTCATCTGTACATGTTATATTCATTTGCCGCACATCTATAATGTCTTCTTTAGCCTCGGCTTTTGAACAGTGCTTGCATTCCAAACTACATGGTCTTCGTGATATTGCATCAGCATTTCCATGGGTACTACCTTTTCGATGCTCAATGGAAAAGTCGTAGCTTTGTAGTCGCTCGATCCACCGTGCCAATTGTCCTTCCGAATTACGGAACTGCAGAAGCCATTTCAACGCTGCGTGATCTGTCCTGGCACGGAATCGTTGGCCGTAGAGGTATTTGTGAAAATGTTTAATGCACTCTACCAATGCCAACAGCTCTCTCCGTGTAACGCAATAGTTCCTCTCTGGTTTTCCAATTGAACGACTGTAATATGCAACTACCTTCTCTTGTCCATCGACCAGTTGTGATAAAACGCCTCCTATAGCATATCCGCTCGCATCTGTATCTAGAATAAACGTTGCTCCTGGAATCGGGTATGCCAACATTGGGGCAGTGCACAACCGCTCTTTCAATGTTTGGAAAGCTACTTCTTGCTCCTTCTTCCATTCAAAAGCTTTATTTTTCCTTGTTAGCTCGTGGAGACTATGGGCTAAGCTGGCAAAATTTGGTACAAATCGGCGGTAATATGTGCACAGCCCAAGGAAACTTCTCAATTTATGCAGATTCTGTGGTCTTGGCCAATCCTTTACTGCCTCTATCTTTTCATTTGCTGTACAGACACCTTCTGTCGTTACCTTGTGGCCCAAATAATTTACTTCCTTTTTAAACAGCGTACACTTTTTGGGACTTAACTTCAGACCAGCGCCAGCTATTCTCTGGAAAACTTCCTCCAAGTTTTTAAGATGTTCATCAAAACTGATACCCATATCGTACAAACACATTCTAGAGTCACCCCTGGCCCGCCTTAATGGCGATATCTCGAAAAGGCGTCCACCGATAGACCTAAGGCCCACTCCCTCTTAAAATAGTCAGTAACACCTTTCATTTGATACCCATATCGTACAAACAAATTCTAGAGTCAGCCCTGGTCCACCTTTATGGCGATATCCCTAAATGGCGTCCATCCATAGAACTATGGCCTACTCTCTCTTAAAATACTCTTTAATACCTTCCATTTGATACACATGTCATACAACCACATTCCAGGGTTACCCTAGGTTCATTTTCCTACATGGTGATTTTCCTTATTTTGTCTCCATAACTCTCAACTGAGTATGTAATGTTCGGTTACACCCGAACTTAGCCTTCCTTACTTGTTTAAATATTGTTTCGCTGAAATTTCACCTGACTGACTGTAATTACAAAATCCGAAAATTTTTGCTGTCTCGAAAATGCATGGTATTTTGGATTTTTCACACACATAGACAAATTCTTCAAGAGCAGATTTCTATTTTTATGGAGACATGTACCACACAATAGAAATGCACTAAAAAGATTGTCTGAAAAATTTATATTTTTTCTTTAGTTAAGGTTCAAAAATTAAAAATTAAATACGATTTGTCCCGCACCAACCTTGGAATGATCCAGTAGCAATTATTGTGTAGAGCGGGTGTAACATTATCATCTTCATTCGGTGCTTCATCGCTGCCTCCGTTAGAGAGGACAAGGAAGACTTCTTTCCAGAATCTCAGCACTCTCTGAATATTGGTCGCCTACTTCGTTCTGACAGAAATTTTACCCGGGCTAGAAACCTCCTGTCTTCCGGCGAATTTTTGGTAACCTTTTGTCTATACTCGGTGTCGCATTTTTATATCTTGTGAGAGCTATGCAGCTTTTTGGATCTTTCAATGTTTAAACATAGAGCCGCATATGATAATATTTCAGAAAATAAGTCAGTCGATCTCCCTCACACCATGAATTAATATCTGAAATCGCTGTGTAAATTTATTTTTATAAGCATTGTAAATTTTTTCATCGCTAAATATTTGGAAAGAAACGGCAGAATTAGTATGTTATCCTATACGTGTATTTTTAATTTTTATATGGATTTTGTATTCTTGTATAGTTGTGATAACTTCGGAATGGCCCAACCGATTTCAAAGATCTTGGTACCATTGGAAAGGTATTCGGATCGGTTTTCGAAAACACACACTTAACATTTTTTAATCGCTGGCCAAAGTTCTTTGATTTCAATGTAAAAAATAATTACAAACCATTTCGCTTCGCAAGGCAGCCGGTTCTATGAACCGGAGCGACTCAGGATTTTTCCCGACCAAGGGCTGTCATTTTAGTGTAACCCCCTTTTAATTTGTTGCTTCCCTCCCACAAATTGTCATCCCTCCAGCAGATCCTTGCGGCGTGACTGCGCAATATTCTCCTGCTCAGGGAGGGTATCGAACCAATCCAAGACCTGTATCTGGCGCCGGTCCAGAGAATTGGTGTTGCTGCGTTTACCGGAAAATAATCTTTTTAGGACGGTCACACTCTTGTCAGTGTGTCACGTGCAAGATATGGTTGAATCCGACAGGATGTTCTGGGCTAGAGCCCAAAACCCGAAGTCCTCGTAACTTTTATAAATTGTTTGTGGCTCCTTGCTGTTTACGCCAAAGGGCGTCCCGTAGTCTTACATTTTTTTGACTTTTTTTCGACTTTGATTTTTAAGGTTTTTTTCATGATCTACTAAAAAAATTTTCATATGTATACCCTGTCCTACCCAAAAATATCCGCTAAAAACGTTGTCGATAACAGTTTTTAAAAAAAAAAAAAAATATTTTTTGAAAATTTTTGAAATTTTTACAATCTAATGAAATGTATGTACATATGTATATGTTTGCAACATCTGCCCAATGCAGCTCCTGCCTTGTACGATGCCACTTTCCTAGATGTTCTGATCTCAGCGACGGCAACCCCCGACGGGTTTCATCGCGCCATACTACCATGCCGCAAACGCAACTACACCGGGTACCCAAATGCTTACCAAGGGACGTCTAGTCCCAGGGCCATAACAGCAATTGCGTCCTGGCCTTCCTCAACTCAGACGTAGCAACCCATCACTTATCCCCTGAGTGACGACTTGACGACGTCTGTCCCACCCCCACTCCCCATTAGGGAGATAAATAAAATGCCAAACAAACAGTTTCTGTTGAATACCCAGAAACCTGGGCATCCCAACAGACATCTGATAGATGAAGCTATACCTCTCAGGGACTTAAGGGGTAATCTCCGTAAGCATTATGAGGAATAACGGCAAACATTTCATGCATTTCCCTACCGCCAAAAGCAAATTTGAATCAGGTTTGCAAGCAGCTATGTGCTATAAAACGACGCAAATACCAGACCTGTAAAAAGATTGAATCAATTGAGTGTGCATTTTCTCAGCATTCTTTTAAAAATTTGTGATTTTTTGGTTGCATATTATAAATTCCCATTCCTGAATGGCTTAATATACTTTAACTCAAATCTTAAGTGTGAGTTTTACTGAATGGTAAAATATAATTCAATATAGAGTGTGAATGTAGGAGCCATTACCACTCTTTATTGAATGTAGACTTGAAATGAATGCACACTTTTTTACCATTCAGTACTAATTTTCTTATACCAGAGTTGAATTTTTATACTTCAGTAGCTTTACAGGTATGTTAAAGGAATGCTTTCTTTAAAAGGTAATAAATCTATGTGACCAATATGTAATTTTTTAATCGAAACGGCAGATGACGAGTATGCCACCACGCTGTTTATGATAAACGGTCATATCAAGCTATACATATGAGTAAAATTATTTGAAACAAAGTTAAGTCTGATGAATTAAACACAATACTTTAAATGTATGAAAAAATCTGGTGATGCCTAGCATTGTGGATAATAATAATTTATATATATTTGTTCGCCCAATTCGATACATTTCGATCTGGATACTTCATTCTTGGAAATATCGAGAGAAATGTATCAATATACTATCGTATCCTTTTTAAATCCCTATCAATCTGACAGTAGACATAAAATTATTTAAAAATTTCAGTGGATATAATAATTTATTGGGTCAATCCTATTTCTGTGATAAATTGTTCCCTCAGGGCGAGCGACAGTAGCTCTTCAGATAAATAACCCCTAAACTCCAAAAAAAAAAAAAAAATTGTCGCGAGCATACGAGCCTTTTGCAAAATTTCAAAATATTTAGTGAACAGGATTTCGTTTCCGCCAAATCATATTTTGCAGCAAATATTGTCTACGAGAAAACTGAGGTTTCGTCCATTTCTCTTTCAATGCCTACTTCAGTTGTTGTATTGTTTTCATCGTTCGCTTCATGTACCATATCACGGCTCTCTTCAAACACAAAATCCCCGACAATTTCGAAGAACTCTTCAAAATTAACTTCCGCTGGTTCGCTGTCGTAATTTCCCATACCGATGTAATCGTTTTAATTCGACCCGCCAAGAAACACAAGAAATGTAATAAATGAACAATTTTCAATTAAAATTTTTTTCCAGTTTTCAAACTTGAAAACTTTTAAATAGGTTCTTGGTTTCTCTATTTACGTTACCAGTACTTCGTCAAGCACACTCGACACGTCCACTGAGGCAATTATCAACGGAAATCCCAGGAAATTTCTGTGCCAATAGATGTTTCTGTTTAGCTTTTAAAAAGATAATTTTTGTGGTGATCCACATGTAAGGCACGCGTTGACCAGAAAAGCGGTTAACCTGAATTTTTCATCTGAAGTTGGTATCATTCTGTCCCAAAAACCAATGGCACTTTGGAGCCAATTTTATATTTTACAAGTTTTAAATACATAGAGAAAAATCGGATATTACTATTGACCATATACCGCTATGAAGAATACATGAAGGAACTTGTACTAAGACTTTTTATAATGAATTGCCTTTTCTTCAATTGTTTAAACACCAATTGAGGACGTTCAAATGTAGATTAGTACTTTTTCCTGCAAGCCTTTTATATGCCACATTGGCAACACTTATTTAGAACGATGATTTCGAGTTTTCGGAACAGGGATGTTGAAATATTTGTCATTTGCTTTTTTTATTATTAAATTTTTAGAACAATCTTAATAAAAATGCTTTTTCAATTAACTTCTTTGTGCTTTATTACCATTTAAATAACGAAGAAACGGGTCATCACTGTCAATAACTAAATTTTTGTGTTGATATTTTGAAGTGGCTTTAATTAAATGCAACCATGTGATATTTGAGCGGGTTTTGTGCTTGTACGACATTTTTCATAATTGATTGGTACTAGAAAAGTGTGTGCACTCTCAGCAACAAGAGTGCATTTTTTTTCCCGCTACTGAATGAAGAATGGGTTGACTTTTAAGCCACATTCCTTAACAAGGAATGAAAGAATGAAGAAACAGCATTCTTAAATCAATCATTTAAGATTTCAAATGATTGCACACTTTTACAGCTCTGGCAAATACTTATCACGTCGTAATGGGTTAAAACAAAAACGATTTTTTCCTTCACACATCAGTAACGTACTTTCCACAAAATATTTCCAAAATGCGACATTTACAAAATTTTGCAAATGGACACCAGAAATAAGTTTTTTTGATCTCCTGAAAAGTTACTGAAAAACACATAATTGTTTTTGTGAGCGGAGCGACGATATGTATATTTGAAAAGATTCCCCCCTATTGCGAGTGTCGATTGCAGTAGATAGTAGATATCTGAGCGATAATAGATTATCTTTATAATTTATACAAATTATGTTATATACATCGAAAAGTTGAAAAAATAGCAAAATCTCTCTTGTATAAAATAACTGTTTATAATGGTCCAAAGATTTGGCGATTAATTTGTATAGTAATAATATTAAATGCAAAAAATGGAATCGACAAATTGTCGATTCTATTCCGATCGACACTCGCAATAGGGGGGATTATCTACTAACTCGATATATTTCATTCGATATTGTGTTTTAACTCGGAGCATTAAATCACACAATTTCCAACACAATGAGAAAACTTCAAATAATTACTTCTAGTTTTCAGGTCAGCAAAAGTGGCATACAATAAGTCAAAGAACGATGAGATAAAGAAATTCATACTTCCGGCATTGCCAACGTTTCCTTCCTGTCATCAGTGCAAGAGTTGTGAGTGCGAGTATGTGTATTATTTTTTGTGTGTGAAAATAACAGGAATGTATGAAAAGAGCAACAAACCACTAACGGTATAGTACGATTTTGTAGAAGTAGAAATTTTGTGAGAAAATTCTTAGCAAAAGTGCAAAAGTGGCAAATTGAATTTTAAGAGAGTAAATAATTTCGAGAATTAGAAATGGATTGCCTTTATTGTGCACAATGAGTTGATTTGTTTGCAATGAAGTCGCTCTCAGGTCAATCCGACGGCGAAAATGTTTTATGCACAAATAGTTTTACGCTCAAACTCGCTCTATTTCGCTCTCTCTCTCTTTCTTTGTACCACCATAAGCTATACCCTATTACTCACTGTGTATATGCTCCCTCAGAGTCCTGAATCCTGTCGGTATATATTTGATTTTCCCACAAATTGTAGATAAAATCAACGAATACTTGTATTTGAGTGCTCGTATACCCAGCGATAGAGGGTGTGACCGGGTTAAAAGAAAAAAAATATCATACTTAGTTCAATGCTCAAAATGTGTGGTTCATGCGTTTCGGCTGCCGTTTGAAATTGACCGTCGGATAGGAAGCAAATATATATATATATATACTATAAAATATTTGATGAAAAATTTATATGTGAAATAATGAATGAAAAAAGATATTAATTGAATTAATTCAATTTGTAAATTAATTAATTAATGAATAAGTGAGAAAATTTTCAATGTGAATTGTGGAAAAGTAAGTTTATGAAAGAAAGTCGTTAGTGCCTGTGAATACTTACTTTTTTCATACTTATGCGAATTTATAGTACAGAGTTTATGTGAGCTGCTGCCGTAGTCGCCCTAAGTGCATTTGGGGGCGAAAATTATGTATCCATAAAAGTTTTGCGAATGCAAAAGTACAAAAGAGTTTTCAAATTAAAATTATAGTGAAACTAAATAGAGTTTATTGAAAAAAATAAGTTTTGAAAAATTAAAAAAAAGAAATATTTAAAAAATTAATTTAAAAAAAACTTGTGCGAAAGATCTAAGGCATCTAAAGTTATAACAAAATTCATCAAATTGCGTAAATAAATTTTTTTAAATCAAATCTACCTTTAATGAAAATATTTATCTAAAAAGCTTTTAGAAGTGAAAAAAAATAGCATGCAGTTTAAAGTTCATTCTGAATTGCTGCGATAACACTTCCCGAAAAACGCAAACTTTTTAATTGTCATTGTTATTTTTTCGTTTTTAATTAAATTGCAACAACTTCAAGTCACTCCCTGTCTGCTTGTGTATGCAGGATATTTTTCTAATATTTGTGTAACTCAGCTACACGCAAAGTATACCACACACACACACACAAAAGATACATATATACGTACGCACACAAATGTGAACATCTAATGCTACGTTAAAAGTAACAGCGACTGAGATGCGAAATGGCACATGCAATTATAAAAAATATAATTGAAATATTTTTATTAAGAATAAAGATTGAGTACAATCTTTTTAAGTAAAATTTTTAATTTATTTATATTAATTACTTTGAGAAAACATTTTTTTTTGTGAAATTTTATATTTTTTATGTATTAATATAATAGCCGTGTTTTTTTACACGCATATACGTCTGCGTTTGCGCGTAAAAAACGCTTATCCTCGCTTAGATAATGCTTAGGAGACACATCTAGCGGCAGTGGTTAAATAACTAGCTACACCCTGTGCCTAAAATCGGAGACACAAAACTCTGGTGGCCATAATGTATAACATAGCTGAATCGTTTGCGATGAATAGTGGACATGCACCATTTGTAGAAGCGAAACATAGAATTAGTGTAGAGGTGAAATATAGACACATATTTCAGTTACATGTTGTTGTATTAAGGATAAAGATACTCCCCGAAGGCTTTGGGGAGTGTTATCGATGCTGATGGTCCTTTGCCGGATATAGATCCGGCACGTTCCGGTAACAAAGCACCATTCAGGTACTAGCTTCTAATTTCAGTTCCATCTGAGTAAAATGCGTATTGAAATTTCGTAGTATTAATTTTATGCGCAGCAATTTCAGAGGAGTATTTAAAGTTTGACGCTTAGCAGTCCATATAAAATTTCAACGTAAACGTCTATAGATGTAAAAAACCACAGCTAATAAAAATACTTACAAGCTATAACCGTTCGCTCTTTTGTCGGCCATGATTTGTTTTTTGAAGTTTTTGCGAAATTTAATATTTAAAAATCAGTCTCCAAACAAAAGGAAATAAACAAAATAATATATTCCAATTTGTTCTTGCTTGAGAAAAAACATAAATATTATTTTGTGCAATTGACAAATTTGAAAATTTTGTGTGAATTAAGCAGGGAATGCCATCATTGCTTTTAAATGTTTGAAAACATTTATTTGAAGCAATTTTTAATTTATAATTTATTTACAAATGTGGAAAAAAAGAGATTTACAAGGTATAATCGAAACAGCTGTCGCCTTATCCGTCCTGATATCACGTTGTTTGCATTTTTCCTAAAATATTAAATAAATTGAAAATTTTTCATTGCGGAATAACGTCAATAATGTTTTTGTCATGAGTATTTTTGTTTCTATATATTTATTTCGAGTTTTGATTTTTGTGTTTATATATTTTTAACATTTATTTTGATTTAAAATATGTTTAATAAAATATTAGGGTTCGTTTGTTACAATTCGTACATATTTTTTAAAGTTAAATCGTTTATTTCAATTATTTGGAAAACATTTTTAACATATTTCTTTTAATTATTCCAAAAATAATATTATTTTTGCGAAATTTCGTATTTTTTATATTTTAGGCATTTTTGTATGTACATATATCGCACCATCTATTGCAAATAACAATTTTATTGTTAGCAAAATTTTAGTTTTTTGGGAAAGCGCATTCGAGTTTTGTCACTTTAGTAGCTGAGTTCTTCGGCTAATTTCTAGGGCACCGAAAGAGTTACGACAATTTAAAATGTTGCAGTACAAACTTCAATTATTTGGTGATAATATTGTTAAAACCATTTTGATATTACTTTGCACAACTCGCTGATGTTGGCTTTGCAATTTTTGTTTATTCACTTCACTATAAAAAAATTACTCAACCAAATACAACTTTCATAGTGAGTTCATACGAAGTATTTCTGAAAACATTAGTGTAGCATAAAAAAATAATTTTTTACAGTGTAATACAGATTCTTTCGAGCTGATTCACTTTACATTAAAAAATAGAAGCATTTTCAATGACAAAAATTTCTTAAATAAAAATGTAAAAACATATATTTTCGCCATTTTTGTCTCACTGAAAACAATACGAGAATGAATATAATGACACCAGTCGGTTATTAAAATATATCGTAATATCTGAAAAAATAAAAATTTTGCATTATATCAGTTTACAATAAAACATGCGATATATTTAAACTTATTCCCAAATTTTTTTTTTAAATTTTTGTGTTTGACATCTTTTTACATTTATTTTGATTTAAAAATTTCAAATTTGTTTATTAAAATATTAGACTTGTTAATTTCTTCGTCTTTTTGGTGAAAATAAAATATTTTTTGTTGGATACATACTAGCTGAGTTTCAATGAACACTGATCCAGATCCTGATACGTGAGTCTGATATATATTTGGATCAATTTCGGATCTACAGGGTGGTTCTTATGATTTAGTTTTTTGTGGGAAATTTTTGTCTCCAAACCCTTTTTGCTTGGTAGCACTTACAGATATATATGTATCCACACTAGGGTATCAGATATCTATACAACTTTTTCCAATTCACAACCCATACATTTTTACTTTAAGTCTGAATACAATAAATAGTTACATTAGCTATGTTTTTTTACATCTATGTACGTTTACGCTTAACCTTTACATGGACTGCTAAGCGTTAAACTTTATCTACTCTTCTGAAGTTGCTGCGCATAAAATTAGTACTCCTAAATTTCAATACGCATTATACTCAGATGCAATTGAAATATGTGTCTATGTTTTAACTCTACACTAATTCTATGTATCATCTCTACAAATGGTGTGTGTCCACTATTCATCGCAAGCGATTCAGTTATATGTTATACACTATGGGCATCCAGAGGTTTGTGTCTGCGCCTTTCGGTACAACATGTTCTGTAGTTAGTTGCCGCTATACGATAAGAGTTTCTTACGCGGAAACGTAAACGTATATACGTGTAAAAAAACACGGCTATTATATTCACTTTAAGTCATGATATAAAAACAATAAATTTTTCATTTGCGTATCTACAACAAAATTTAAAAAATGCAAGAAATACAGCAAAATGTGCGATTGTTTCTTGCACAAAGCTCCTGGCAGGATCAGGAATTTTAATATCAGCCATTGGACGATCGTTATTAGGTTCAAAACTGCCAACCCTTGTGTTAAGTTAAGTACTGTAGCTTTTTTTAAGTACAAAATCCCATCCAGTTTTTGGTGATTCGTTTTAATTTTTTAAACCTATTATGTGTACATATGAGTTGACTGCTGCCAAATCTCATAGTAATAATCCGTATCATTGGAACGCCCTCATTGGTTGTTTATCGGCCTATTGATTTGCAAAGACTGCGGGTTCTAATTGAACCAAAAACAGTCGAAACGGTCCATATACCCAGCTATGGCAGTTGTCTAAAAATTTCTTTTCGAATCTTCGATCCCGCAATTGTCATATTTATTTAAGCTTTTTTTCGCTATCTGAGCTCTTTTAATTTTGTAGTTTTAAACATTTCATTTTTTAAAAATATATTTTTATTTGCCTTCAAATATTATAATTTATTAAATTTTAATGAGCTCGAGGCAGTTTAAAAAATTGAAACACAGTTTAAATTTTTATATTTCAATTTTATTTGGTCGATAAAACATATTCAATTGTTTCCTGAGGATGATCTCAGAATGAGATCGAAATATATACCAAACATTTCATTTTTTATTATTATTTTCAGTTTTCCAGTTTCAGTTTAAAATGGTAGGTTTCGATATTAAATTTTCTAACATAACACTACCACCTAAAAAAGCTGTTCTTTATATTTCACTAGACCCATACATTACCAAATTGTGTAGTCCGCCCAGCAACTGCGAAATTTCGCGTGAATTGCTAAAAACCGTTACAAAGTTTTAAAAAATGATAAACAAGTTTAACATATCTCAAATTCGGACTTAGCATGTCGAATGGGTTTTCCCAAAAATACAAATAAGTTTTTTTGTGCAAATTAGAAAATATGTCGATTTGATGATTGTGAAGACATTAGAATGGATATATTTTTGTTTAAAAAAATTCGTAACATTACATCGAAATATTGTTCGTTGTGCAGTTAAACAAATCCCAAATAAAAATTTACCCAAAAATAAGAATTTTTCCCAAAAGAAAGGTTGTCCCACTTTGGCTTCAACTCAGTGTATATTTGTGAGCGTATTTGCAACGGTAAAGTGTATAGACATTGGGTTGCGCTAACCCAAACAGCATCCATGCTAACAAGACACCTACACACACTCACACACCCAGACACAGCCACAAAAGCAATTGCAATTACTCAACCAGTAAAACCTTAGTCCGCATATTCTTCCCTCATCCATCAAACACCGCCGTTACCATCAGACATTGAGTCCAACCAAACAAATACAATAGTTACTATCGCCGCGCCTGTCGCAGTCGTAGTCAACATCTTGTAGGCATGCAGTCAGTCAACCTAACCACCCCTTCTCCGTTCATATCTGAGTTTTCTAAACCGCCGACGTACATCGCCTCTGTCAACCATCGTTGGTTGCATTTTACGAGAGTCAGAATATCCTTGCCAGTCGCAAACATGCCCTTATTGACATATTAATAGTTCTGTGTCTATGTATGAAAATGTAGTATGTGGATATGTGTGTGTAAGTGTTTATTTGGCGTAAGTCAAGGCGACACTCATGCAAGCCACAATAGGAAGAGGTACTGAAACGGGAAACAGGAATTCAAACGGCAGCACAGCAGCATTTTCGCGTACTCTATTATTTTGTTATTGTTTCTAACTTCCTAAAAAAGAAATATGAAAAAATAGCAACAACAAATTTTTAATCAATACACTTCATACAGTGTGCTCATTGCTGACTGGCTAACTAATATAGAAACTACACATAATGGGATAACAAGTCGTCGGTACTGTTGTTGTTGTCTCCAATGTCCTCGTTGTACCGTTATAATATTGAGAGAGAAAGCCACAGGATACGATATGCAAGTGAGCGGATTTGTCAAGCGGGCGATGAAATGGAGTCAAGTGAGAGATAGAGAGCGAGTGTAAAAACAGATTAAGAAAGAGAAAGGGAAAATAATAGAGAGCGAATATTGGTTCAACAGAAATACAATAGTTATTTTATTCCTGAGAATATCCAGCTAATCAGTGTTCGGGCTTACAAACTTGTGGAATGAATGCTAAAAAATATTGGTAGATTTATAAGTGCAGCCAGGTTTGCTAGAATTTCAAATTTATATTTGCCTACATTTAAAAAAATTTATTCCACTCGTCATCGCTTTTTCTTTTTTTCTCTGTCTCTCCCTCTCATCCCCTATTTCTTATTTTTACTTATACTTTTGTTGTCACATATCCGTCTACTTATCCCGTATCATTATCGTCTTATCTCTTCGGCCATCTCTGTCTCATTTTATTTTGTCCCTTTCTGTTTATTGTTTTACACCCTTCTCTTTCTTGCTTCTCTTCCTTGTGTTCTCGTTTTCCTCCTCTACCTCCTTTCTTCCACTTCGTCTAGTATATTTGTTCTTCCTATACTTTTGTCTCTTTTTTCCCTTTCTTCTTTTTAGTTACTTCCTTTTCTCTCACTCTTTCTATTATTCCCCGCTTTTTATGTACATTTATCTGCCAATTCATCTTTCCCTACCCCTACCAGTTCCTTTTTATACTCAAAGAGTATATTAACTGTGATTGGATAACGGTTGGTTGCACAGGTATAAAGGAATCGAGATGGATATAGACTTCCATATATCAAAATCATCAGTATCGAAAAAAAATTTTTTTGAGCCATGTCCGTCTGTCCGTTAACACGATAACATGAGTAAATATCGAGATATCTTCACCAAATTTGGTACACGAGCTTACCTGGACCCAGAATAGATTGGTATTGAAAATGAGCGAAATCGGATGATAACCACGCCCACTTTTTATATATATAACATTTTGGAAAACACAAAAAACCTGATTATTTAGTAAATAATATACGTGGAATGTTGAAATTTGACGTGTGGAATGATATTGAGACTCTTGATAAAAATTTGAAAAAAGTTTTTAAAATGGGTGTCGCACCGCCCACTTGTGATAAAATCAATTTTACAAATATCATTAATCATAAATCAAAAATCGTTAAACGTATCATAACAAAATTCGGCAGAAAGGTTGCCTTTACTATAAGGAATGCTTTGAAGAAAAATTAACGAAATCGGTTAAGTACCACGCCCACTTCTATATAAAAGATTTCTAAAAGGGTCGTGGACCAATAAAATAAGCCATATTTTTGTAAAAAAGAGCTTTATATCAATGGCATTTTCATTTCCCAAGTGAATTTATAATAATTAATAGGAAAACCTTCAAATTTAAAAAAAAATGGGCGTGGCAGCGCCCCTTTTATGACTAAGCAATTTTCTATGTTTCGGGAGCCATAACTCGAAGAAAAATAAACGAATCTTAATAAAATTGGGTACACAAATTTTCCCTATAGCAAGAAATATTTCTAGAAAAAAATGGACGAGATCGGTTAAAGACCACGCCCACTTTTATATAAAAGATTTTTAAAAGGTTCGTAGCCTAGAATTATAAGCTATAACTTAGCAAAAAATAGTTTTGAATCAAGTTTTATTGTAAGAAAAAATGGGGAGACATATTTTTTTTAAACGGGCGGTGCCACGTGTTGTGTAGAAAAGTAATTTATCTGAAATTAAATGTACAATTGTAGCTCACGCTGAGTATATAATGTTCAGTTACACCCGAGCTTAGACACCTTTACTTGTTCACTTTATTTTGCCCATCCTCACCTCTACCCTTTTCCAATTTTGATAAGGCCGATATTATTATATTATCCTCTCTTCATGTTCCTCCTCTGCTTTCTCTAACTTCTCTTCTTCTCACCTCTCCTACTCACTCTTTCCCTTTCCTTTCCTCCTCACCTTCTTTTTGGCATTCTCCTCACTTTCCGTTTTTCGTTTCAAATGGTGGTCCAGACGATTTTTACACATTCCACTGGTCGGTAAAGCCTACATGCTTCTAGTACGATATGAAGGTGTTTGGGTTACCTTAGGTTACATATAAATGGGGACATACGAACGTCCCTCACTTCAATTCAGAGACATTTTTGTACATTGTGAATGTCCCTGGCGGATGCTAGAAGGGGCGCCGCGTCCAACAAGAGTTTATCTCTCTGTATGAACTTAAGTGGCGACGAAAGATAAACTTTCTGTACCTCTACCAGACTGTCGAAAAATTATGGCCCAAAAAGTGTGAGTCATGTTGTCTGCAGTTTTGAACATTGACAAGGAATGTGATGAAACTTCTCCCTTTCTTTTTCATCCTGAAGGCTTCTGCAGAGGGAGCTTGTTGCCATGTGCCTACTTCAAAGCATCGATGCAATAGCACAGGGAACTGTGATGAAACCTGTAAGTACTCTCACTGAAGATTTGTTTGAGAAGCAAGCTCGTGTCTTTCCTATGTAAATATGGGCATAAGGATCTTTGTTGCCCTAATATTCTATTTCCTGATTTTCGAGCCCAAGTTCCCTTTTGAATTTTGAAGTCGGATGGGTAGACTGTAATAACCCTTCAATTGTCTAATTCTTCTGCCATTCCCTTCTCGAAAGTAACCATATATTCTGTAGTAAGACATATGTATGTATAGTCCGTGCAATTAGGTAATTTTCCTCTTCCCATATCATTGAAATACGTTCGACTGTATTGAGAGGGAGGGCGTATACGAAGTAGTGGACTGATCCTAAATTATATTAGCACAACAAATAAATCAGAAACTAACTGCATTCCCAAAAAGCGTGGCAGCTACATCTTCACTTGGAAAAATCAAGGGATCTCAAGTAATTTTCCGCCTGGCCTTTTGAACGGAGTGCAGGCCACACCCTTCTATATATAGGTGCAGATAAAAATACCTTCTGGGACTGAGCATATTAAAACATTTGCATAACATGACCAAACAAAATAATCGAAAAATAGTAGTAGATGTTCTACTGTAGTAGTAGAACTCTGAACACTTCTGTTAACTGCATTTCCTGCGCTCTTACGAAGTTACGCTCATTTATGTGCATTCGAGTTTACGGCGAATTGATTTAACGTATACTTTTACCCTGTACAAACATACAGACATAAGGCCAATACAATATTATGTTTTAGAGTAAATGTAAACAAACATATGGGCGGGATAAAAATAAAGTAAAAACAAACTTCTTTTGTAAGTGCTCTCAGTGACACCGTAAAGGACATGATAGAGAGAGAGAGAGAGATAAAGAACTGTTTTTCCTATGAATTTTTACTCTTTGCTTGTACCTAAAGCTGAAATAATATTTATTTGTAGATTCCGGGTTCAAATTGTACAAGCATAAATATATACATATGGACGTGTATATATGTGCTTATATGTAAACATAGAGTGCCCTTATGCAGCTTTAAGTCCTTACTATAATAATTTTACCCTTTTATACTCATATCTTTCGATAAAGATTTATTCAAACGAGACTAGGCGTACATATTTATACATAACCTATCTATATGTACCTACATACATACATAAATAAATTTGAATGCATATAGGTCCGTAGTTACAGTTAAAGGTTGTATTAAATTAAAATAATTTTTAATATTTTTTTATGTAAAATTAGTAGGAAAAAATAGATAAAAACATTTTTAGTATCGTTAAGAAATTTTAAGACTTAAGGTGTCAGCCTGTATCATCTGGGTTTCACTTTTTATACTCAGCCTGCTTTGCACGCAGAGTATATTAACTTTGATTGTATAACGGTTGGCTGTACAGGTATAAAGGAATCGAAATAGATATAGACTTCCATATATCAAAATCAGCAGTATCGATAAAAAATTTGATTCAGCCATGTCCGTCCGTCCGTCTGTCTGTTAACACGATAACTTGAGTAAGTTTTGAGGTATCTTGATGAAATTTGGTATGTAGGTTCTGGGAATCATTTCAGATCGCTATTTAAATTGAACGAAATCGCCCCACGCCCACTTTTTCGATATCGAAAATTTCGAAAAACCGAAAAAGTGCGATAATTCATTACCACAGACGGATAAAGCGATGAAACTTGGTAGGTGGGTTGACCTTATGATGAATTTTGTACAATGGGCGTGGCACCGCCCACTTTTAAAAGATGGTAATTTAAAAGTTTTCCAAGCTGTAATTTGGCAGTCGTTGAGATATTTTGATGAAATTTGGCAGGAACGTTACTCCTGTACTATATGTGTGCTCAATGAAAATACAAAATCAGATGACGAACACGCCCACTTCAAAAAAAAAAATTTTTTTAAAACAAATTTTAACAAAAAATTGAATATCTTTACAGTGTATAGGTAAATTATGTCAACATTCAACCCCAGCAATGATATGGTGCACCAAAATACAAAAATAAAAGAAAATTTCACAATGGGCGTGCCTCCACTCTTTTTATTTAATTTGTCTAAATTACTTTTAATGCCATAAGTCGAACAAAAATTTACCAATCCTTGTGAAATTTGGTAGGGCATAGATTCTAGGAGGATAACTGTTTTCAGTAAAAATGGGCGAAATCGTTTGAATCCACGCCCAGTTTTTATACACAGCCGACCGTCTGTCCTTCCTCTCGGCCGTTAACACGATAACTTGAGCAAAAATCGATATATCTTTACTAAACTTAGCTCACGTACTTATTTGAACTCACTTTATCTTGGTATAAAAAGTGGCCGAAATCCGACTATGACCACGCCCACTTTTTCGATATCGAAAATTACGAAAAATGAAAAAAATGCCATAATTCTATACCAAATATGAAAAAAGGGATGAAAAAATGCAATTGGATTGGTTTATTTCGCAAAATATGACTTGAGAAAAAACTTTGTAAAATGGGTGTGACACCTACCATATTAAGCAGAAGAAAATGAAAAAGTTCTGCAGGGCTAAATCAAAAGCCCTTGGAAACTTGGCAGGAATACTGTTCGTGGTATTACATATATAAATAAATTAGCGGTACCCGACAGATGATGTTCTGGGCTACCCTGGTCCACATTTTGGTCGATAAATAAACCTAAGGGCCACTCCCTTTTAAAACCCTCATTAATACCTTTAATTTGATACCCATATCGTACAAACACATTCTAGAATCACCCCTGGTCCGCCTTTACGGCGATGTCTCGAAAAGCCGTTCACCTATAGAACTAAGGCCCACTCCCTTTTAAAATACTCTTTAACACTTTCCATTTGATACCCATGCCATACAAATACATTCCAAGGTTACCCTAGGTTCACTTTCCTACCTGGTGATTTTCCCTTATTTAGTCTCCAAAGCTCTCAGCTGAGTATGTAATCTTCGGTTACACCCGAACTTAGCCTTCCTTACTTGTTATTCATATGCATATTTGGCTTTTCAGCACACGTTCAACTTAGGGCCGGTTTTTTAGTACAAGTTCAACTCAGTTTGCCAGTTAAACTACGCTTAACCTTATTCTGCAGTTTTTCAGTCTACTTTAATGTAGTTTAAGCTGAGTTTAGGCGGCCGCTCTGGCAGGGTTAAACTCTTGTTAAGATATCAGTTATTTCCGTTCGTACGAAATGGCGTAGAATATACCCACCAAGCATTTAGGCTTGAGTACTATAAGAGCTCATGTTGATAACTAGGCATACTTCTAAAATCTCAAGAGTTGTTTCGAAGCAACTCGAGAATCATAGCGTACTCAGCAAAGGAGGCAATTTTTTATAAAGCAAAAAATGCTATACTTAAGTTGAAAAAATTTAAGTAAAAACTTGGGTTCTCTGAATGGACTCAAATGTAAGAATACAGATGCCTGGGGCGTGAACCCAGAATCTTCGGTGTGGTAGGCAGAGCTACCATCACACCACGGCGACCCCCTTTATAATTTATTTTTGATTAATTACGCTTCATTACTGCTATCAACCAGGTGTTTATTTCTCACAATAAACAGCTGTTGGTTTTGGCGGTACCACCTTGGATATCTTTTTCAGCTCAACCTCAACTCCATATGCAATGTACATTTCTCAAAATCTCTCGAAATTAAGATAATAATTGGAAAATATTAATTAATTATTAATATAATTGGAGATCAACTGGAAAACTTTTAATTTTACGAAATTTCTCAAAGGTTGGATAGTGATTGTAGAATGAAGTTGGATATCAACTCGAGAACTATCTGGTTTAAGAATAATTAAATAATGATGTTGGATGTGACTTCCAGAACTAGATATTGTGACCACTATGAGTGACACTAAGTGATACTCACATCCCTAGTCTGATGCTAAGTAAATAAAGTCACAACAACAATAAAGCAGACAGTCACGAATCAATCATTGCGTCTACATATATGTACCGTGTACGTATACGAGCAGCGGAGAGTCAATGCACTAACACATGCATATATCTGAGATACTCCTATAAGTATGCAATGAGAAAAACTATAAAATTGTGCAATTGTAGTTACAGCTGAGAAGTTTGAGAGCTACTGGACTAGTAGATTCTGGAAGCGCCTAGAAGATGTATAAAATTGTGCAATTTTAGTTATAGCTGAGAAGTTTGAGAGCTAATGGACAAAGCTAGTAGATTTAGAAAATGCGAACGAGGAAACCAAAGAGTATAAAAGGCGACAGGCGCTGTAATTTAATTTGATTTGAGTTGTCAAGCAGTTTCGATTAAGACGATATCTAGCGAGCAATAGCAGTATTATTTTGAATAGTAGAGTTTCATTGAGCTATCAATCAGTGTGGTTATTAAACAAGCTATTCGTTGCACAGTCTGAGTGTTATTGTGAAGTACTTTAATAAAGGCCATTTCGCATTATTACAAATTGGAGTTATTTATTCAACAGTTTAGTGATTCGAACTTAGCAGAGGATTGCAAATAAGAGGATTTGCAAGTAAAATTCGTTACAATTGGTGTCAGAAGAGGAATTGTTGAATAAATTCCGGAGGACAACAAGGATATGGAAAAGTTCAGTGAATTGAGGATCCAGCAACTGAAGTAGGAGTTGGAGAGCCGTGGATTGACTACAAACGGCGTTAAACTCGAACTTCAGGTACGGCTACGAGAGGCAATGGAAGGTTGATGTGGAAGAGTATGTCTTTCATCTTGATGGCGAGGAGACAACAAAAATTGAAGAGAAAAACGAAACATCTCAGGCGGTTACCAGTACAGACTTGAACATGATTTTAGCTGCAATATCTGCTCAAACATCGACAGTGTCATCTCAACTGGCAGAACAGCAGACATATATGGAATCGCAGGAGAACCGTATAACATCCAAGATGGAAGAGCAGAAGACATATATGGCATCACAACTAGAATCGCAGGAGAACCGTATAACAGCGAAGATTGAAGCACAGGAGGCACGTATATCCGAAATGTCGGGACAAATTTCAGCACAGGTATCATCGCAGATCTCTGTACAACTAGAAGCCCGTATGGACGAAAAAATAATGCAGTTTGAGAACAAAATCGAGGCTGAGGTAGATGCTTTAAAAGGTCGTATACAGGAGCTGCAACTAAATCGCGCAGTTATTTCAGCAAGCAATACGAAGGTAAAAACACCATCCTTTGACGGTTCTGTTCCTTTCCAGGTCTTTAAGCTACAGTTTGAGAAGACCGCAGCAGTGAACAACTGGAATGTGGAAGATAAAGTTGCCGCACTCTTCGTAGCATTGAAAGGACCAGCTGCCGAAATCTTATAGACTATTCCAGAGTACGAACGGAACAGTTATGACGCATTGATGGCTCCTGTAGAACGGCGATACGGAAGCGAACACAGGAAACAGATATTTCAAATAGAATTGCAAAACCGTCACCAAAGAGCTAATGAGACTTTGCAGGAGTTTGCCTCGGATGTTGAAAGGTTGGCTCATCTCGCAAATGCGGACGCACCCGTGGAATACACCGAGAGGGTAAAAATCCATAGTTTTAAAAATGGCATACGGGATATGGAAACGAAGCGAGCTACATACGCAAGCCCAAAGCAAACATTTGCTGAAACGGTATCACATGCATTGACTCAGGAAACGGCCTCACTATTGAGTAAACCAGCATACAAAGCTCATCGTGTGGAAGTGGAAAGACCAGATTGGGTAGACACAATTTTGGAAGCACTGAAGGGATCACAACAGAAAAATGCCTGAGTTATTAAATGTTTCAAGTGCGGCAACCCAGGTCATATTGCACGACATTTTGGGTGGCCGTAGCGCAGAGCTGAAGGAGATGAGCAAATCTCCAAGTCCACTCAATCGTTAAACTAAAGCGAGTCAGCCGCAAGGGGCGACAGCTGGCTCCCTCAATTGAATGCCCCATAATCTCTATCTCACAAATTGGAAGAAGGTCAAACAATCTTACTGTCGGAGGACATGTGGATGGAAAGGAACGTTTACTGACTGTAGATACGGGTGCATCTCATTCCATCATTCGAGCGGATTTAGTCAATAAGAAGATAAGACCATTGCATGGAGCAAGATTGCGTACAGCCAATGGAGAGGACCCCCAGGTAATTGGAGAAGTAGAATGTGAAGTAGCAATTGGGAACGTCACGGTATTACACAATTTTATAGTGGCAGGTATTGTTGATGAAATCATAATTGGAATGGACTTCTTAATCTACCAAGGCATCAAAATCGATATGCAAAGCAACCGATGCGATATAAGAACATGGATGTGCCACTTAATTTCGGCTACGAGAGAGGCTACAGCTCCAGGAACACGTTTCATCTAGTAATACTGATCTTACAAATGATATCACGGCATGGACGCATGGGCTAGAGGAAGCATATCAGAGTAAGGCAAAACAACTGCTCATAAAATACGCGAACATATTTGACCAGGATGGTTCCAAACCAGGCCGCACCAATGTTGTGAAACATCAAATTGACACTGGAGATGCGAGGCCGATCCGTCAAGCTCCACGTAGTGTTCCACTGGCGAAGCGGGAAGTGGTGAGTCAAATCATACAAGAAATGAGTGACAGCGGCGTCATCGAACCATCAGCTAGTCCATGGAGCTCACCGGTAGTACTTGTAAAGAAGAAGGATAGAAAAATGAGGTTTTGCGTGGACTACCGGAAGTTGAATGACGTTACGAAAAAGGATAGCTACCCGTTGCCAAGAATTGACGACACTCTGGACTCGCTATCGGGTACGAAATGGTTTTCCACACTGGACTTGAAAAGCGGCTACTGGCAAGTTGAGGTGAAGGAGGAAGATAAAGAGAAAACAGCCTTCAGTGTCGGTGATGGTCTTTGGCAATTTACAGTGATGCCTTTTGGACTTTGTAATGCACCAGCTACTTTTGAGAGACTCATTGACCAGGTACTGAAAGAACTACATTGGAAAACATGCTTGGTGTACCTGGACGACATCATCGTATTGGGCAAGAACTTTGATGAACATCTTAAAAACTTAGATGAAGTTTTCCAGAGAATAGCTGGCGCTGGTCTGAAGTTAAGTCCCAAAAAGTGTGCGCTGTTTAAAAAGGAAGTAAATTATTTGGGTCACAAGGTAACGAGAGAAGGTATCCGTACAGCGAATGAAAGATAGAGGCAGTAAAGGATTGGCCAAAATCACAGAATCTGCATGAATTGAGAAGTTTCCTTGGGCTGTGCACATATTACCGCCGATTCGTACAAAATTTTGCCAGCGTAGCCCATAGTCTCCACGAGCTAACAAGAAAAAATAAAGCTTTTGAATGGAAGAAGGAGCAGGAAGTAGCTTTCAAACGTTGAAAGAGCGTTTGTGCACTGCCCCAATGTTGGCATATCCAATTCTAGGAGCAACGTTTATTCTAGATTCAGATGCGAGCGGATATGCTATAGGAGGCGTTTTATCACAATTAGCCGATGGACAGGAGAAGGTAGTTGCATATTACAGCCGTTCGATTGGAAAACCAGAGAGGAACTACTGCGTTACGCGGAGAGAGCTGTTGGCATTGGTAGAGTGCATTAAACATTTTCACAAATACCTCTACGGCCAGTGATTCCGTGTCAGGACAGATCACGCAGCTTTAAAATGGCTTCTGCAGTTCCGTAATCCGGAAGGATAATTGGCACGGTGGATCGAGCGACTACAAAGTTATGACTTTTCCATTGAGCATCGAAAAGGTAGTACCCATGGAAATGCCGATGCAATGTCACGAATACCATGTAATTTGAAATGCAAGCACTGTTCAAAAGCCGAGGCTAAAGAAGACATTATAGATGTCCGGCTAATGACTATAATATGTACAGATGAATGGGACAAGGAACAGCTAAGAAAGTGTCAGTTAGAAGATACAGATCTGTCACGTGTTACGCAAGGGCTCGAACGAAACGAAAGACCAAACAGAGAAGAGATGTCAGCAGAGAGTCCCATTGCGAAGTCATATTGGGCACAGTGGAACAGTTTAGAATTGATATCCGGTTGCCTTCATCGAGTATGGGAGAGTGAGGATGGTAAATGCAAGAAGAAACTGATAGTTGTTCCCAGAAAGAGGATTCCTGACGTGCTCAGTGAGCTGCATAATGGTCCAAGCGGAGGGTATCTTGGAATCACGAAGACACTCGAGAAGATTAAACAAAGATTCTATTGGGTTGGTTGCCGTCAGTCGGTCACAGAGTGGATTGCGAACTGCGAGGTTTGCAGCAGAGCGAAAGGGCCCAGAACCCGAAGTCATGGCCAGATGAAGCAGTATATTTCAGGTGCACCATTTGAAAGGATCGCCATGGATGTCGCAGGTCCATGTCCTACTAGCAACCGCGGAAGCAAATACGTACTGGTGGTTATGGATTATTTCAGTAAATGGCCAGAGGTATACCCAATTCCAAACCAAAGAAGCAGAAACAGTAGCAGAAGTGGTTAAAAACGAATGGGTTGCAAGGTATGGTGTACCAATGGAGTTACATTCTGACCAAGGCAGGAATTTTGAATCAGCTGTGTTCCAAGAAATGTGCAAGAAGTTGGGCATTCGAAAAACACGGACAACTGCATTGCATCCTCAGTCCGATGATATGGTGGAACGTTTCAATAGAACATTGGAGGAGCATTTAAGGAAAGTAGTAGACAAGTACCATAAGGACTGGGATACACACATATCATTACTCTTGATGGCCTACCGATCGGCAGTACATGACACAACGGGCCAAACTCCCGCAAAGGTAATTTTTGGCAATGACCTTCGACTGCCAGCTGATTTGAAGTATGGGATAGATGCCGATGCGGAGAGGAATGTCAAGAAATCCACTGGTGTCTTGGAAGAAGAGCTGAAAGAGATACACGATTTGGTAAGGCAACGAGCAAAGATTATGAGTCTCAAGATGAAAGCGAGGTACGATAAAGCAATTATTTCGGAAGGGTTTCAGGAAGGAGATTTGGTGCTGCTATACAACCCTCAACGAAAAAAAGGTTTGTCCCCGAAATTGCAGTGTAACTGGGAAGGCCCATACAAAGTTGTAAAACGGATCAATGATGTAGTGTACCGCATACAAACCACTACCAAACCACGAACCAAAATGAAAGTGGTTCATTTGGAGAGATTAGCAGCGTTTAGATCGGGAGATTTGTCTGATCGGGACGATCAGACTGAGGTGGAGGGCATTGTGACGACTATGAGTGACACTAAGTGATATTCACATACCTAGTCTGATGCTAAGTAAATAAAGTCACAACAACAATAAAGCAGACAGTCACTTGTATCTACATAAACGAATCAATCATTGCGTCTACATATATGTACCATGTACGTATACGAGCAGCGGAGAGTCAATGCACTAACACATGCATATATCTGAGATACTCCTATAAGTATGCAATGAGAAAAACTATAAAATTGTGCAATTGTAGTTACAGCTGAGAAGTTTGAGAGAGAGGAATAGTAGATTCTGGAAGCGCCTAGAAGATGTATAAAATTGTGCAATTTTAGTTATAGCTGAGAAGTTTGAGAGCTCATGGACAATGCTAGTAAATTCTAGAAAATGCGAACGAGGAAACCAAAGAGTATAAAAGGCGACAGATATAGAGACGCTGTAATTCAGTTTGATTTGAGTTGTCAAGCAGTTTCGATTAAGACGATATCTAGCGAGCAATAGCAGTATTATTTTGAATAGTAGAGTTTCATTGAGCTATCAATCAGTGTGGCTATTAAACAAGCTATTCGTTGCACAGTCTGAGTGTTATTGTGAAGTACTTTAATAAAGGCCATTTTGCATTATTACAAATTGGAGTTATTTATTCAACAGTATAGTGATTCGAACTTAGCAGAGGATTGCAAATAAGAGGATTTGCAAGTAAAATTCGTTACAATATATATTTCGCTGTTGCCGTATCTACAAATTATCTAGATTATAAAAACCAATGTTGCCGACAAAAAAGCCAACCCCAAGGCGGCTTTAAACTGTGACTCAAAAACTGCTCAGTAGTTTAACTGGAGTTTAAATTTGGCTAGAGTTTAAGTAAATTTAGTTTAAGCTTAGCTTAACCAACTACTGAAAAACCGGGCCTTATGCAATTAAACTACGCTTAAACTTATTATACAGTTTTTCAGTCATCTTCAACTGAAGTTTAAGCTGAGCTTAAGAGTCCGATTCGGCAGGGTTAAACTCTAGTTAACCTGGTAGCTGTTTGCGTTCGTTTGTTTTGAGTATATTCAAAAGTAAGTAGGGATGCTGAGATAAACGAACAGATAATTTAATTCTATTTTTTCGGATCACAGCGTTTTTTTTATCAGCAATGGCGTCAGTATCTGCTTAGCTCAACCTACCACGAAAAAACAGGGCCTAAGTACACCGTAACTATCCGAAAGATGGGCTCAATCTATTGAGCAATATTAATCTGCCCGCCTATCGGATTTTTAATTTCTAACATTTTGAAGGACCAGAAATTAAATAATGCCGTTTCGCCAAATTTCCTTGACATCATCAGGGGCGTAATATTTTTAGATGTGGCGGTTGACAAAATTACATATGAAAACTAAATAAAATTTACAATAATTACACTATTAATTACATAGAAAATCGTTACCATCGATTTGTGGTACACTTTGTCACATTAAACACTATGAACACAATAAAATTTTCATTTGATTGTATAATTTTCATGTATACCAATGTTTTTAGCGGACGCTTTTGGGTCGGACGTATGAAATTTGTTTTAGTAGATCATGAAAAAACCCTTAAAAATCAAAGTCAACAAAAGTAAAAAAAAAAAGTGAAATTTCGCAGGCTCGAAAATTATTTGTTTGGGTATGCGTAGTGAAACTTTTTTTCCTGACCCCAAATCCTATCGAAAAATGGATGGCGCGATATCGGTTAATAAACCAAACCATTCCTATATACATATATATTCTAAGTATTACATTTAAATACAATATACAATGAAAAATAATGGAATAAAAACAAATATATATGTTTTCAAAGGCCCAAACGAGTGAAGTGCAATGTAACTACGCCATAGAGTAGAAAAGATCACTTTTTACCGTTATGTTTTTCAGCATAGTTAAAAAGGATCTCTCCACAGTCCACATGCTCTACTATATAGTTGGTAAAAGTAATGTTTCTCTCAATACCTTGCTATCGTTCTATGTTGTTTGGTAAGACGTTGGTCAAAGAGAAAAGCATAATACAGAGGATTCAATCGATGTGTTAGTTGGTGTCAGACAGTGAATAGGAAATACGCTCACATCATACTCTTTGGTTCCTTCCATTTGTTCTCTACGTTGCTCTATTCCTACGTTATTAACAAAGTATACGTTTTTAACAAGATACAAGTATAAAATATAGGTGCTTATTTTAAGTGGGTCGTTAAACTGTAATATATAAGTTGCCTAGCTTATAACCCTGCTACTTTATCTATTAAAAATTGAAACGATCAAAAGGCAAGGCTAAACTAAGCCGACCTTAACTGCAGCTTAAATTCACAAAGAAAATTTAAGCAAACATTTTGCGTTCAATGTGGCTAATTAGAAATAGTGTCTTAAAGAAAAATTTGATAAATACTTAGCGTTATAAAGTACGATATAAATATATTGACAATTACCTTAGTAGTATGGTTTCATTTGACTTGAAAAAAGTTTCATTTGAAATGAAAAAAGTTTCATTTAAAATGAAAAAAGTTTCATTTGACTTGAAAAAAGTTTCATTTGACCTGAAAATGCTATATCAACACTACCACGTACATTGTTTATGCATTACGCTACAGTGAAGTGACCACAACCACGCTTATATGTATTTTGGATTCCCTCATACAGCATGCCAATCTCACACTTTAATTCTATATTTCCACATATCACATACCACTTCTAAAGCCTACGCTTACTCTTACATTACACTCACGAATATATTGTTGATTCGCTCATATAGTGAGCAAAGATGTTTACACCTAAAACTGTCACCATGGTCATATTTACTACTTAAGTTTGGTGTCAGACTTTTGAGCATTAGGACGCCCCCATTGTACGGCGGGGTGTATGAGCAACATAAACACGTTTTTTATACTCAGCGTGCTTTGCACACTGAATAAAGGAATCGAGATAGATATAGACTTCCATATGTCAAAATCATCAGTATCGAAAAAAATTTGATTGAGCTATGTCCGTTCGTCCGTCCGTCTGTCCGTTAACCCGATAACTTGAGTAAATATTGAGATATCTTCACCAAATTTGGTACACGGGCTTATCTGGACCCATAATAGCTTGGCATTGAAAATGAGCGAAACCGGATGATAACCACGCCCACTTTTTATATATATAACATTTTGGAAAACACAAAAACCTGATTATTTAGTCAATAATAAACCTAGAATGTTGAAATTTGACATGTGCACTGATATTGAGACTCTTGATAAAAATTAAAAAAAATGTTTAAAATGGGCGTGGCACCGCCCACTTGTGACAAAATCAATTTTACAAATATTATAAATCATAAATCAAAAATCGTTAAACCTATCGTAACAAAATTCTGCAGAGAGGAATGCTGTGAAGAAAAATTAACGAAATCGGTTAAGGATCACGCCCACTTTTATATAAAAGATTTTTAAAAGGGTCGTGGACGAATAAAATAAACTATATCTTTGCAAAAAACAGCTTTATAGTAATGGTATTTCATTTCCCAAATGGATTTATAACAATAAAAAGGAAAAACTTCAAATTTAAAAAAATGGGCGTGGCACCAACCCTTTTATGACTAAGCAATTTTCTATGTTTCGGGAGCCATAACTCGAAGAAAAACTAACGGATCTTAACAAAATTGGGTACACAAATTTTCCCTATAGCAAAAAATATTTTTAGAAAAAATGGACGAGATCGGTTAAAGAACCCGCCCACTTTTATATAAAAGGTTTTTAAAAGGGTCGTAGAAGAAAAGAATAAGCTATATCGTAGCAAAAAAGAGCTTTGTATCAATAGAATTTTACTTTCTAGTTTGAATTATAACATTAAATTGGAAAACACTAAACTTTTTGAAAATGGGTGTGGCACCGCCCACCCTCGCCCATAAATCGAAGAAAAATTAGCGTATCGTAATGAAATTGTGTACACATATTTTCCTTATAGCAGGAAATATTTCGAGTTAAAATGGACGGGATCGGTTAAAGACCACGGCAACTTAGATATAAAACAATTTAAAAGGTTCGTAGACTATAATAATAAGCTATAACTTAGCAAATAATAGTTTTGAATCATTGATATTTCACTTATCAAGTTTTATTGTAAGAGGGAATAGGGAGACATTTTTCTTTTTAACGGGCGGTGCTACGTGTTGTGTAGAAAAGTAATTTGTCTGAAATGAAATGTACAATTGAAGCTCACGCTGAGTATATAATGTTCGGTTACACCCGAACTTAGACACCTTTACTTGTTTTTAATGAAAGTTTCCAAAGAGAACTGGCTTCTTTTCAGAGGAAATAGATGTTGTTTTTGTATCGGCTTTGGGAATGCTGAGAACGTAGCAATCTTTAGCCGAATAAGAATCCAGCCCTTGAAGTATTATCTCGATTGTTGTGGGAGCGATTTGTTTTAAACCAGTTAAACCTCCTACTAAGTCGTCTTACTGATTCTTCACATAATTTTGCTCAGATGTTCAATTAGATTTTGGGACTAGTTTCCAAGACTAGCTCACAAACCGATTTTACTACTATCTGCCTGTGAGTTCAAATACTTATTTAGCCAAAACGATGTGTGTAAATACTCACGACCCCTGCCTTATAAGCAAATAAAAAAAAAGCGCAAGGGCATATTTGATTTGCTGATTAAATTCAGTTAATTCTAGCTTTATTAATCGACCTTTTACTTTTTGTTGTATACAAATTTAGTCATTATATCGCAAGCAATCTCAGTAGAATAAAAAATTATGCTACTTAAAATGTGAAATAATAAAGTGCGATTAAAATGAATTGAGAAATGACCAAGTTGTTGTTAAGGAGATTAAACCTAATATAACATCTAGGTACTAGTATACATATGTGTATATGTATGTGTATGGTATGTTCTTACCCTCTGACAGCATCAGCAGCAACAACATTCTCTTGCATAACTCCTCAAACCCTTTTGAAAAGTTACGAAATGTGGACGTGTATGCATTATCACGTTTTTGTGAAGTAATAATCGAAGCTAATGAGTGTCGCGTGAGTGTCATTTAAAAATTTGCAACACCCCAAAACCTTTGTTGAACCAAGAAACTCGAGGGCGCCGAAGTCAGTAGAGCAGACATGAGCAGACAAATTCGAAGAGCCAAATACAAGAAACGCAAGTGCATAGTACATACTTACATAATCGTGCATACTTATGCTGTGCAATAAAATAGAAGTAAGTCGAAACTTCATATTTAAATTTTTATATCGGCACCGTTCACCGACGCAGGTGCAAGCGCTTTCGTTTTTATGCAGCGTAATGCCGCGAATCGCACTACTGCCCAACTAACGTAGAACTATCGTTTAAAAAAACGGAATTCTTTCAACTGACACTGTTAACATTGTTATGTCGATACAGCAAACGTCAGGAGTTTCTTAGGTTCCAACTTAGCCGGAAAATGCTTGACTGTTTCTATCTCCCCTTCGTCTTTGCAGCTCCAGCAGTAATCATTAAAGGGAGTACCCAGCCATTGCGCGTGCCTACCGATTGCTATGTGGCCGGTTATAAGTCCAACTACCAAAGACCCATACCAGACTGAGGGAAGTTTGCTCAGCGATCTCGTTAAGAGATTTGCGGCACTTCTCTACTGTCCTGTACTTACATGTGATCGATCCAAGTGCTTTTAGTGCAGCCTGGCTGTCAGAGTAAATACAAATTTGGTTATAGCCTTGAGAAATCTTCCCCAGGTGATCAGAGGCCTCATTTATAGCAGCCACCTCCGCTTGAAAGACGCGACAATGATCGGGTAGGCTAAATGATAGATTTCACCCTAGTTGAGGTGCAAGGACACCGCTACCCACCTTATTAGCTAGTTTGGAGCCGTCAGTATATATCTGCAGCCTGTCGCTCAGGTCCGGCGGGATATCAGGTCCGGGATAATAACCTCGTACATCATATTGAAAAATACAGTCGGAGTGCAATAATCGGACGAAGGCGAATCCAGATACTTAAGGATGGCCGCATGGCCATCCGCATTGTCTATCCATCCGGATAACTCTCGCAGCCACAGAACAGAAAAGGCGGCACATTGCTTGGTCATTGTAATGTCCTAACAAAATAGCAATTGTCTTAACTGGTTCAGTTGTTGTTGTATTAACGTTTAAGATGGGCCCGAAAATTTTAAGGAGTGTTATCGTCGTAAGTGGGAGTCTGAAATTGATGCAGCCTTTGAAAATTTAATCCTAATACATATAGCTCAGACTTCCGCGCTGTTGGTACAAGTTTTTCTACCAACTTTCCTGTTCTGCGTCCGACTAGCACTAGTTCGGAGGTAGGCACTCGACTTGTAGTGCGAAAATGGTAATTTGCAAGATTGCCTCTCATACTCAAGGATGCTACCGATATGGCGTGACCTTTGTCCGATTGGGATCCAGATTGGGCTCTTTCAGATATAAACCCCGTCTGTATGGCTTTATAGTAAGTAGGAGATTGATACTAATCCTAATATTATCCAAAGATTTGCACTTAACCACCAGTTACGGCACCATCGACTTTTTAGTCAAAACGTTTGGCTTAGACAATGAACCTATTAAATTTCTCCATGGAACAGCTAAACACTTTTAAAATCTGCAGCAAGAATATAACCAAAGACTTTGTTTCTGTTTGAAATATATCTCCATCATCTCTACATGCAGCTCTGCTAAACTGAGTCCCGTAATGCAATACTCCAACAAGCAGACCAAGAGAAGACTATACGGCATTGGTGCACAGCCAAGGTTGCCTGAACTAATCTCATGGGCAATTTGCTTTAGCAGTGAAGTTAGATCGAAAGCAGTATTTGCGCTTAGCAAGAGGAGGCACCATATTTGCGATCCGAACATTCCAATAGTTTGGGGATATGTGGGTTTGTGAAAAAGTGGTTCGTGTCTATCGGTGGTTCTCTTCAAGGTCAGATACTCAAAGCATGTGGCAGTGAAATAGGTCCATTCGGTTTATGTATGGTAGCAATTGTGTATGCTCTTAGTGAGTGGCGGATGGAGGCTCGTTCGTTCAAACAGATATTAAACTATGCACTTTCCTATATGAACTTATGCTTTGGTATCATTACTGGACATTGTATTTTTTATCTTTAATTTGCACAGTAGTTCACTTAGTGATGGTATTTGGAGTGGAGGCTAATGCCGCCATTCAAAGTCTGCTGCCGAAAATTTTTACCGTGTTCGGTTTACCGTGACCGCTGGTACACATTTTTTTAGAATTAGTTTGTAACGATTTTCCGTCATCCCTAGTTGCGGCCTTCCTTCATTCAGATAGAACGAAATTAAAGACTGAAGATGGCACAACGCCGAAACCGGTTTATCTCCAAATCAAAAATTACAAGGGATGGCGGAACAAATTTTGCACAACACTGTACAACTACATTCATATTTGCAATCTACCAAAAGACAGCTAACATCCTCCGACGACTTGACGGCGGACTGCTGACTGCTGACTGGCAGTCAAGTAACGCTGCCGACACATCAAGTGCCTGTTCTCGAGATCATGTTCGGTGTTATTTGCTCTTCTTGTTGTGATAAGCATAACATATTTAACTCAAGTTTTGTTATTGTATTTGCTCGTTTTTATATTACATTGTATTGTGTTGTTGCATACTTGACACACTTCCGGTGCTTTAATAAACCTCAAATTGTGTGGGCGTATTACAGATTTATTGTTGTTGTATGCCTTTGTGTGTTCTTCGTTGTATGCTCCAATTCATTGAAACAAAAAAGTTCTTCATATTCTTTTTTTGTTAAATTCTTAAATTTCTTAATTTTTTCTTATTTTTCTGCCTTTTTTTCACCCCACAACAATGACTTTAGTGTAAAGTGTTTTTGGTGTGTGGCTTCATTCCCTGTTTTGAACCAAAAAAAAAAAAAAAACAACAAGCTTCAGCCATTAAACATCAGCTAACAACGAGGACCACATAAACGCGACATCATCAACACCGCAACATCAACAACGCCATCAGCACAAACTTCATTATTGTGTAAAAAAACTCGCTCTTTGATAAATTCATATTAGAACATATTGGCACCAGATAGCAGTGGCATCCTTAGCCCACGAGCGCTACCTCACTGACATCACGTGTACTCGTGCGTCCTACTCTGCCGTCGTCTTGTGGGTATGCTCCGCTGGGATAGATAAGTTGTCGTAGTTGTATAGCCGCCGACATCGCCAGTATTGTTTGTGTTGTTGTGTTTTGTGAGTGATTTAACTTACTTAGTATATACAAAGCAAATACAAAGTGCAAAGAACGCTCCGTAACGAGTATACGTTGCGAAAAAGGATTTTTAATTAATTGGGGCTTTTGTGTGAAAATGGGTGATTATCATCATGAGTATACGGACCAATATAGGGTGCCCGTTATTGCCAAGCTCCTACATGCGCTACCGCACTACAATATTACTTTCCACAAAATCAACAGCACATTTCGTCCGCACGATGAAATCTATTTGGAGGTAAGTTCTATAATGTACTTAATTAAGTTTTATTTTTTAAGATTATCTTACCCTAATCTTAAGTTGAATATAATTGGTACTAGCAGATCCTACTTACTTATCGTTTCATCTTCCTCCTCGTCCTCGTTTTCGTCTACTTAGTTGCCTTCCTCTCCCTCTCCCTCTATTCCTCTAAATCGTATCCTTCCTTAACCTCTTCCATTACCCTTTATCTTCCTTTTAAACTCTGTCCCCTCTCCTTTCCCTCTTCCATTCACTCTTCGACTCCCCCTCCTGTCGCTTTCCTCGAATCCCGAAGTGATCCCGAAAACAACCCCGAAACGGTCTCCAAAAAGTACCAAAAGAATCCCGAACATAATCCCAGATATAGTATCGCAATAATTCCGTAGAAGTACTACCGACCTGATCACCCGAAATGGTTTCAAAATATCCGCGAAACGATCCGGAAGAAAACCTTGAAACATTCCTAATATCATACCAAATCTGTCCCGGAATACTACCAAAACTATCCTTAAAACAACTAGAAGAACTAAATACCCCAAGAATATCCCGTAATGAACGCGAAAACATTTCCGATAAAATCCATTCCGTAACGTTTTCGAAAAAGCCTAAAATTGGTTCTTAGTCCGAAATTAATTCCGAAATAGCTCCAAAATGTTTGCGAAGATAGTCCCAAACAGATTCTGTGAGCTGTCCGAAGCATCCCGAAATTATACACAGAGAGCTTCGTTTTCGGATCATTTAATTGCTTCCTTTAAAACATCCTTAAAATCCAATTTTGATATAACCACAGACGAGATTCGATGGTCAATGGAAGTAGTTCAAGAACTGGTTTCTGGAATAGGAATCATTATCAGGAATTCTCGTATGATCCGGTATTAATTAAGCCCAACGTAATTAAATTTCATATATTTTTTTTTGTAAATTTTTCCGATCTATTCTTGAGTAGTACAAATAAAACAATTTTTCCCACCATACAGCTTGACGTTTCGCCAATTAAATTTCATCTGAAATTGCCGACCCACATAAGGCGATTTCAAGCTATCGAAAGATATAATAAATAGGGTTTCTAACGGCATATTGAGCCGCCACAAATCTGGCAACAAACGAGATGTAGTTAGAATGTGCCATTCAAATATTTTCACTATCACCTGATTAGTCGGAAAGGGAAACATTGAATGTTGGGGTTATCGTGGATGCCCCGTAGAAAGCCCGTGGGGCACACTTAAGCCAGCTGGTCCATTGTGATTCCACTGGGTGAGCTAACGCCCTTCCTCTTTTATATATGTTAAAAGTTCAACCAATTTGCGCGTCTAAAGTAGTGCGGGATGCCTTCAATTTCAGTTGAGCCAAGCTCCGCTAAACAGCTAATGAAGTGCTTGTGCAGCGAGTCCAAGAGTGTAGTGGCTAGAGCCGAGCCAGAATCTGTAGATGAAATGTTCAACACTTTAGATCTCTTACGCATCCCGACAGCATCGACAGAGATCTTTAGTTGGGATTCCCATTAGGAGCGTGTAATTATTCTGTACTACAAAATTCTGGGTGACGAAATTCTGTAAATTGCAAAAAATTCTGCTTGAACAAAATTCTGCTTTTTAAAATTCAGCGTTTTTAAAATTCTGCTTTTTCAAAATTCTGCATGTTTAATGCGAAAAATTCTACTTTATTCAAGTTTTGTGATTTTCGTCATACGCAGAAGGGTGTACTACGCAGAAGGACATCACCGTGGCGGTAGCCACGGTTATACCACACACCAGGACTTGGCATGGCGTAGCCCAGGGTTATTTTTTATAAGCGCCTATGCAGAAAGGTGTTCTACGCAGAATTACTGTGCATGGCGCAGCCGGTCTTGGATCGGCTTTTTCCAGAATATTGACTACCATAATATTGATTTCCGGTGTTTCGACTTCCAAAATTATGAATGCATGACCTCTTTAACATTGTTAACATTATATTTTAATACAGAATTTTGCAACACAAAATTTTGAAAGCAGAATTTTGAAAACGCTGAATTTTAAAAAGCAGAATTTTGTTTTTAGAATTTTGTACAAACAGAATTTCGACACCAACCCTTCCCATGCGTTCACTACTGTGACCTGGGACTCACATTCCAATGAGGTGCACCGAGAGGCAAGCTCGGTTAGCAACTGTTTGCAGTTTATTGCAACTTTTGAGGAAGTGATCTTGCCTAGAAGGCCTTTAGTCGTTGTTTGACTGCAACGCACGTAGGATTCCTTGATGGTAGCCATCGAGAAGCCTGTTGTTGTTGTAGCAATGAGTCACCCCATCCAATAGGTGCGACCGATCAGAAATTGTCAATAATATCCTCTAACGTGGGTTCAAGGAAACTTGTAGTTTCGAGAAGCCTCCTTTATGGCTGCTAGTTCTGCTCGTCCTGCAAATTTCTTGAATACAGTTGCCACGTTATCTCTCATTTCTCTTGTACCTCATATTATTTTGTCGACTTCCGCTAGTTTCGCAGCCATTGCTGAAGTCGCATCATTTGTAAAATTTAATCAGTTTCTTTTCAGGAAGCTTCGAAAGCCTTAATTTCAGCGTTGGAATCTAACCCAAACTAAACCCGTGTTTACATACACATGGATGTAGTCGCCACTCATGGAACTGAAATTCGTTCTTTATCCTCGAACTGAGTCTCTGTGCAGTTAAGCGGTTGAAAGTCTCGTGTTTGCAATCCGTGACGTGATGTAGTCGCCACTCATGGAACTGAAATTCGTTCTTTATCCTCGAACTGAGTCTCTGTGCAGTCAAGCGGTTGAAAGTCTCGTGTTTGCAATCCGTGACTTAATATCTTTGTCGTCCTTTATTGTCCTGCACCGAAAAGCCTGAACAGTCGAAACGCCCCAAATTCAAAACGGCCACTTGATTTTTATATCTTCCTGATTTATAATCCATCAATTCACACTTGTATCTTCATCTGCTGGCACGAGCCGTACTGACTGGGTGGTTAGAAAGTCCCTGTACGTTAGAGGTTTACGCCGCTCACTTTATCGGTGGCGGCGGGGCCGGCGCGCCGACTAACGCCGGCTTTCTTACTTTACAAAGCTTGATTTTTCTATTAAAAAAATTATATTTAGAAAAGGTTTTGGCTATATGTATTTACGGAAATCCACGTTTCGGCCAATTCGGTAAGATCCGGGGTTTTTGCCACAAAGTGTCGCGGATCGTTCAAAAAAATTTAAGGAAGAGCTCCTGCGTTCACTTACTCCGGGGAGGCTTCGAACCTAACCTAAGGGACCCTTACTGCTGCGTCTGCCAAAAAAAATTTAAGTACTCAAAATGGTCACCACGCCTACTGATCCTCACACCATATGCCAGCACATAAGCTGTAGGACTGCGACTTCGAACTCGACGTCACTTTCCTAGCTCCGAAGAATTTCTAATGGATTTTTTGTCGCGCTATGCTGCCTACCACTACCAGACACCTTTAAAAGTAAGGGTGTAACTATTCGGCCAAGGATGCCGCCCTCGAAATCGTTGGCAGTCCAAGTAATAACTCATGGGTGAAAATAGTATAACCCTCGGCGCATATATATAGTTTTAATTTTACAAGTACCCTGGATAAAGTTTTTTTTTTTTAATGTAGAACGTTTGTGTTCGAAACATTGATTTCAATAGTCTTCGTTAAACCAAACCGAATTTTGGAATGCGGGTCGACCGATTTTAAGTTGAAAAATGTTAAGGTTATATGCTTAGTCCGAACTGTTGTTTTCTGGCCTTTTGATGCAAGAGTTTATTATGAATAACCGCGTAGCTTCACTTTTCAGACTAGTTCGACTGTCCACTACGTTAGGGTAGTAGCATACCCGTCATTTGTTCGATTGTCTTGGGAAAGCTTTTACTTCATTACTTTGAGTGCTCCTACGTATCCACATATGTAGCAGGAGCCGTAACGTGTAGGTGATATTTAAATTTGGTTGATATGCTATAATCAATGTGATTCACTGCAAGGACTAGTTGGGATAGGGCCGCCAACTTTAGGAAATGTCAAACCGGGAAACTTGGGTCTTGAAAGATGATAGGTGAAAATCCAAATTAAAATTTCAGACGCTACTTTTCTGTTTCGCAAATAAACAACAGATGTTTGAATATAAGGCCAAGTGATTTTTCAACCCCTTCTCCAACGTATCATAAGTATGAGGTGAGAATCACTTCAAAGAAGTGAAACCTACTAAAGGATGTAGCATCACTGATTTCGCTTATTCTTTTAGCCAATCGGGATATAGAATTTTCGGCACCTTTTTCGGGTAACTTGCTTTTTTTTAATAACTGGAAGACGATTTAAAGACATGTTCGACTTGGTTCATTTTATTTGAATAAATTTTTCCTTTTGAAAAAATTATGCAAAGTAGGCATTTAAATTTTTTATTTAACTTTTCGTTTAGTGTTTTAATAACTTGGTGAATTGGGTTATACAAAATCCGTGTTAAGCTGGCATTGAATGTGCCCGTTTCTTAAATAACTTTTGAACGGTTAGAAATAATTAAATTTCGCTCCCCCAGCGGGTTAGGGGGCTTAGAATATACCCGCCGTAGGTATGTGAAATTGATTCAAGGGGTTGTGTAGCGCAACCCTCTCAAGGGGTTGCTATGCCATATATAGCTTCTCCAACCCAATTGTCAACCTCACATACCCGCGGCGAATCCTGTTTCTTTAACAGCCGAGGCTCTAGCGACCCCAGGCTCCTCATGGATGTAGGGGGTGGGAGGGCGGTATGGCCTAGAAGGTTTCATGTGGTCATACTAAGTCGTTCTCGAGATGGTCGGGCTAGTACCTTAATGCTGTTTGTTAACGGAACGTACAGGATCTGCATCCGGCGAAGGACCATCAACATCAATAATACTCCCCAGGGTCTTCGGGGAGTGTCCCTATCGCCACAACAACAACAACAGCCAAATTTCTCAATTGTATTATTATAACTGGCAGTGATGCTCATCCGTTGATACCCCTTTCGACCATATATCGACCAATTTTCGACATGAACAATAAATGGCCTAGACAGTCGTAAATGAGTAGAACGCCGCCGCCGCCGAGCCGATATTTTTGACATTCGGCGGCGGCGTGCGAAAAGCACCTAAAATCGGCGGCGGCGTTTATCGGCGGCGTATATCTCTACTGTACATGACTTTAGGTTTTATCTTGTGACACAGGAGCTTAATTATCGTAAAGTGAAATGATTGCGGTGGAAACAAACAGCTTCCTGATCCTAATATAACCTATATGGCCATATTCCTACGCGTAGTTCTGGACAAAAAGCTGAACTGAAAGAATAACGTCACGCGTAGATTATCTATTGGGGATTTATTGTAGATTAGTGCATGTGTAATTTTTTCATTTCTTGCTATGTGAATATCGCGTTTAGAGATAAAGCGCACTCTAATAATCTTCCATACATATTTATATATAATATATTTATAAACAACTTTTGAATTTCTTCCAATTTTTTCAGAGTTTGGGTATATTGGGCTCCGTGCCGGCCGCGTTCCTCATCATATCCCTACTTGGATTGTTGCTCTACTTAATGACACGATGTTGTGATAGAAAACCGAGACCAGCACATTCCATTACAAGTTTAAAAGTTGCTCTATCCATTGTAACGGTAATGTGTTGTGCGGCAATAGGACTTGGTAAGTTGTTTTACGAAAATTTTATTTCAAATTAATTCAATAAAGTTGATGTAGAATCACTTATGGCAAATATAAAAAAACAAAAAAATTTGATGAAGTTAGAATTTGCGGTAAACGCCCTCCTTTGTTTAGTGGCACCATAAGTAATTTAATAGATATGTTAAAGTTTATAAAATGCAAATTATATTAGACTTTATTAGTTCAACAATTTTTATTGCTTTATGAATATTTATTAATTAATTTGTCATGGCCAGTAAATTTTGTACTTTTTATTATATTGGGACGGGAGCGGCTAGTTTGAATCGAATTTGAAATTATCTAAATATGTCTGGATCAAGTTGACACTCCCTTACACTTGTTTATAAGTGTAGTAGACACAATAAAAAAAATTTATTTGTAATTCATATATGTATATGAAATCATCCCCTTTTATGGTATTTGAGACTAGTTCAAAGGCAATTGGATTACATATAGCCCTTACATTTAAATCTTCAGTTAAATTTTTCTTCTCAATAGTTTGAGAAAAGTCTTCTATAAATTTTGTATCTGAAACTGTGCAAAATAATCACAAAAACGTTTTCGAAAAAATACGAAAATTCGAGAAAATTTTATGAAAATTTAAAATTGTTTATTTGTAATTCTCTGAATTTGTTTGAGTGCGCATTTTTAGTCTAGCAAAAAGTAAGTTAAAGGTCTTGAAAATTTGCATTTATTTGAAAAAGTATTTTCGAAGGATCTTTTATATTTTTCTCCATACAAAGCTGAACTTTTATGATTTGAGATTTATATGATCTGTAAAGCTCTTCAAAAATCAATGCGAATTTTGAGAGAAATATACGTTGTACTCTGTTAAACTAACAGCTGAGTTCAGTAAAGCGCCAAATACACGACACGAACATTTCCGCGAACATTCCCGTTATGTCATGTTTCTGCGACCTTTTCTGTCGTGTATGGTGGTGTTTGCCAGTTCGCGCAAATGTTCGCCAAAAAGCAAAATATTTTAATTTTTGGCGAACATTTGCGCGAACTGTTCGTGCGTGTATGGCGAAATAGCTCATAATCGTAGTAATTTCTGAACGGAACAGACGTGCGTGGGAAAGTAAAATGGACAATAACAAATTTCTGGGTGAATTTATTGAATCTTCTCTCTTTTTTTACGCTTAATTGCCACAGCGAGCAATATTGCTGCAGCACAATTGTTGTCCGTATTCATCGCTGTCTGAAAGAGAACTAATGTACGGCCAAAAGTTCGTATGGTGTATGGCCAAAGCTGCTAACAAGATTGCGGAATGTTCGCGGAAATGTTCGTGTCGTGTATTTGGCGCTTAAGCCGTCTCTAGTCACTATTAGAGACTATTCGGCATTGTGGATAAACCAAGTGTGATAACTCCTGCATAGACGACAAAACTACAAATAGAACCGATCACCTGGTTTTTAATTGATTATCGTGGTCTCATTCTGTGTCTCTTTCTATCATCCGGTGAAGATGGCCGGCAATATGCGCCGCCATATTGAACATCCTGCTAAAAGGTTAAAAAGTAGCCATCTGGAACATCCTGTCAAGCAGTGTACGGATAAGATATCTTAATTGTTTTATCCACAATGCTATTTGGGGAGAAAATCTGTTTTGAGACAACTTGCTGCAAGCTGTCTCGCGTCTCCAGTCTCACAAAAGCGGTCACTAATTTGTGAGCTGAGCCGGGGCAGATCACAAACATAAAATTTTACCAAATTATGAAAAGTATTTGCCAAAAACGATTTCAAGATTATGGTTTCAATTCTAAAATTTAAAATCAGCCAAGAAAAAAAAATAAAAAATATATACTCGATCTGAGTGCAATACATACACAAAATGGTAGCAGCGCCTTATCAAGCTCAGCCACAACACCACACAACGATAAGTTGCCAAAATGCAGTGTTATATGATTTGTCGATGATGTGATGAGTTATTTTTGTGACCTTCGTTTACTGAATACCGAAATCATCTCAAGTCACAAATGTAATGTTGTCAAAATGAAAAATCTCAAATTTAGAGATTAGAGATGAGACTGAGTTACAGAGTTCTGCCGTTTTGGATACAAAACTTCACACTCGAAAAAGTTCAAAGAATTCCAGATCAAAAGTTCGAAATTTTCGGAAAGCATTGGCGGATTTTCGAATTTTTTTGAAACCCTTTTACAATTGGTTTCGGTTACAAAATTTATGCAAGTTTTTACTAAAATTTTCGAAAAATTGTCCCCGTTTGTGAGAGGCTGGCTCTTGCGAAAAGGCATGTTTGGAAACTTAAAAAAATGTATGTAGGTTTGCTTAGACTCTCAAATGCATTATGCTATTCACTGCTGGGTATTTACTCGCAATGAAGGAAATCAGGTAAATAAGCCATTATTAAAATGCCGTTAAAAATCATACATAGCTACATAAGTATATTTTCTACCCTTTTCTCGTGATATCGCTGGAGGCGTAGCTTGACCTAATCGTTGTTTAATATGCTTGCAAAGCGTGTCACACGCCATTCTACAGTCAATCAGCAATGAGCAGACATGACTTTTTGCACGTAAATTTGGTTTTCTTGTTGGATAGGCTTGGCTGAGAAACTCAATACTTTTAATAACAAGATAATCTTCCTTAACATGGGAGCAATTTTTTTAAGAATTTGGCGTCTAGGAATTCAGTTGGAACAGGTTTGCTGGGAGAATGCTGAAGTTCAAACTGTGTTCCCTCATTGTAGCAACGAAAGTGAAGTTATCACCCCTGCCAAGCAAAAAGTGATTCTCATCTTGTGTTGGTATACGCGCAACTCCACGCGAGATGAAGAGAATTGCCGTAGCTAATCCCAGACATTCCTGTCCTCTCCGCATCGTTTCAGAAATTACCTCGCAGACGACAGCCTGTAGCGACTCCGACATTGACATGGGCCATGCAAGTCAAGGTCGGCTTTATCTTTCCACAGCAAACCGCCACCGAATAGTTGTACCTTCATCACTGCTAAATTTAAGCGGAAGAAAAGCTATAGCCTCAGCTACAGAATCTTGCCCAACATGTCTTTCCGTGAGCCAAGAGAAAAACACAGCCGTACTCAACGCAGAAATTAGCCACGACTGCTGAATTAAGCCCACTCCTCTTGCTAAAGACAATAGATTGTCGGAAGCTACCTTAAAGTGCTAAATATTTATATGACAGGCAGTCATCATGGTATAAATCTATCACTTTTTCAGCGACTTCCCTACCAGAGCCAGCAGCATCTCTTTCTTGGCCCTATCGGAGGAAGTCCAGGAGGACGTTACCAGCATGCATGCTTTCGTTATCTTCCTCGGACTCGATCCCCTCCTTAACCACCTGTAGCATAGAGGTGTTTTCTGCTATGGTATTGGCAAGCTAGACTCTGACAAACATCGTCTCTATGCCTTGCCAGATAATCCTGCCATTGAAATAAACCCCATGAACTCTGTGTTAACTAGAATCAGCGTTTGCCGCTTCTGACACACGGGTTTCTTAACTCTGGGCAGTTCCGGTCGCTTATTTCACCTACTCAAGTATTCCCTCTGGTCATGGCAGTTCAGCAGGCAGCGACATCCGGACCCTTGACCGAGATTTCTCTTATCCATGTCTTCAAGCCTTACTCCCTTCCAAACCTTACCTAGCAGAGAGATTAATGTCGTAAAAAAGACTATTATCATTGGAAGTCCTTAACGGCAGTCATATATGCCTTTGATACAGCCAGTGTGAGGTGATTGGTCCGTTTAGAGACTTTGCCAAACGTTCTCTGTGTAACTTCACCACCCCGGACCTTCCTGGTCGGTGACAAAATCCTTTTTTGAGAACTTTTTCTGCTTCTAACGACAATAGAATTCTTGAACTAAACTCCACCATACGATTAAGCATAGAAGTGTGCCCAGTGCCACTCATATTTCCCGGTTGAGACAGTTATAGGGATATGGAAATTGCCCCGAAACTCGTCTGTCCCATTCAACATTTCTGTTCTATTCTACCTGGGGCTGATTGCAGTTCCCAAGGAGTATTTAGTTCTGTCCTATTGTGAAAAGGTCCCTTATTATTTCGTTGTGTAGGCTGTCCTCAACTCTGCTTCGCACGTTGGCGAGCGTGGCTTTCGCTGACGCGACCGTTACTCCCGTTCGTACTAAGCCAATTTACGGAATCTATTCCATTTTCCCCTGGTTTTACGAACTTTACTTTTATTAATTTCGTTTTCCATGGTAGTTTACGTTTTCAGTAAGGATCACTCGACCGCTGGACATCCCACCCATTCATCGAGTAAATTAAAGCTTCTGTTACCACGTAGGAAGTTCAAGTCAAGCACTTTAATCATCAATAATGACTTCTCACGTGAAGGTAGCTCAGGAAAGTTATAGTGGGAGGTAAAAAGCATGAGATTTCGATAAACATCGGCTAAAGCCAATAAATTTGAGTTAGGAATCTTTTCTTGGGAGAAATAGATCGAAGTGCTTACCTTATCAAAATGAAAGTATTTGACCTACTTATCTTTCTTTAATTGTGCAGGTTTATATGGCAATGACGATCTGCATAATGGCTTGCTCGAAGTACTAACTGCTGGACGCAAGGTCGACAACTTGGTTACCACTATACGCAATCAGACACACATACTTGAGAATACTTTAAAGAATCGCATACGACCACAACTGGTTGAGTTGGCTGATATATTCGATCAACCCGTTTCCAATCAGACGGCACTCTCCATACTTTTCGTCTCACTAAATATTGTGCAAGGTAATGTGACGTTGGCCACTAATGCAGCCGGTGATATACGACGCCCATTGTTGGGCATATCTATGACGCATTTTTTATCGGTATGTCTTACTCTAGAAATTAGTGCCTGTTTTAACATATCTCTTTACAGCGTGGCGATCAATGGGAGCTCATACGTTGGCCAGGTACTGTAGCCACATTAGCGCTGCTATTAGTATTATGCGCCGTTTTGCTAGTGGGCGTGGCACGTCATTCACGTTGTGCACTAATTTTATTCAGCGTTTGCGGTTTACTTGCTGTCACTGGTTCGTGGTTGATGTCTGGTCTTTATCTTTCATCGTCAGTTGCAGTTGGTGATCTCTGCATGAATCCAGCGGATTTCTTAGTTGCCACATCTCCGCGCGATCTTCCCACAAATGTTTTGTTGCATTACACGCAATGTGAACCCGGTCATACCAATCCCTTTACGCAACGTTTACGAGAATCACAAAATTCATTGAATAATGCACGTAGCGCTATGGCGACAGTAATGAAAATTTCTTTGGTACTCTTCAAATCGTCTGGCCTACAACCAAAATTGGGCGCTGTTAATGCCGACTTGAATAGTAGCGAACGTCTGTTGACGCAACTCACCGCTTTAGTGGACTGCAAAGTCGTGCATCATAATTTCTTGGCTGCAGCACGTGGTCTGTGTGAGGGTGGTCTTTTGGGTTTGGTGCTCATGTTGATAGCGAGTTTCATTGCCGCCTTGCTATTGACCATTATGGTTTGGGTTGATTCACATACTTGGATTTATATACGTAAACGTAATGATTATGCACAAGTCGATGAGCCGTCATACATATCGCATCCGGCACCACAAAATCATCAACAAATGATGAATGCGGCACGTACATTGCCGCGTAATCATAACGGGTGAGTATGAGCCTTATGTGGGATTGATTTAAATTTGTTTGTTTTTTTGGGAAATTATTTTTCAGGCACTTTAGTCCACCGGTAATTAGTGGTTCGCATACCTTGCAGCATCCATCGAAGCGACAACAGCAGCAGCAACACGAGATGATGGCACATGCGCACATGCAGCAGAACATGAGGGCTATGGGCACGCATACGCTGGGTCGTTTGCCGTCGCACAATCATAGCCCTACCCACATGACTGGTAAGTGTTTGCGGTTAGCGCCAGGCTTTTGACTTTTTTTATGACACAGTGCAACAACAATTTTGTGGTGGGTGACATGAAGCCATCTGCGGATGTGAGCGGTAAAACAGATAACGTACGCAATTGCTTAAACTTTGAATTGGTTTTTGAAAATATCAAATAAATTAAAATTTGTGTCGGCCTGAGATATATTTATCCCGTTAGGAAAGCTTTCGACATTTCCAAGGGTTCAAATGGGAGAGAATTTTCTGTTACCTCATTGTGCATTTTCTGCCACTGGTTTGGCCATCGAGCACACCTCTGGTAACACTATGAGGGCATTTTGTTTTTGTTAGATCCTCATTGATCAGCCAGTTCAACCTTACCTCACCTCCTGCCGCTTTTTGACCGCCATTTATACTAATTGCCTTGAGCATGGGTACATACCGAAGTCAAGGGGCACTATCTAAATTAGCATGTTTCCAAAGCCAAATAGAAGCTCTTGAGTATCCGCCAATAATGCCATTAGCGATCAGAGACTTGTAAGGCTTGAATTAAATATTAGCCCACACGTGCCAGGAAAATTATGCTCAGCAAAAGCTTTAGAGATTCCTCGCTACTCATTGTTCAGCCACCATAGATTATCTCCAGGTAACACAGTTTTTCTGAGCCACACGAAGTTTTCTTCGCCTTTCACGATGTTTTGAAGCTTCTTCTTGCATCCTTCTCAACTGTCCTTATTTCATACTTCAAATCCGACCTTACTCATCTTGTCGAGCTCGCAATCCGAAGGCAGTTTATTCCTCTTGGGTATATTGAAGGGCTCTTCTGCTGGAAGTTCAATGGTTGTCCAAAAACAATGAGAGTCCATCGCAGTTTCGGAAAAGTTCGAACTCACAGCGGGTGATACAAAATAGTCTCTTACAAAATAGGTCCCGGTAAATGCTTTTAGAAAATATCATGCCAGAACATACTTTATTTAAAGAGACGCGAACATATCGCTGATCAGGGGTACTCATTGTTAACCCCCCAACCCTATATCCCATTTTCTATTTCCCTACGCACTAGGGTGAAGTCCAGACCTCCTCCCAAACCGCCGTAACAGAGATCGGGAAATCAATCCTGTTATATCAACGAAAGTAAATAAAGACTCTGTAGGGTTTCTTTTAATATATTATAAGTTAAAGTAAATTTACAATATATAAAAAGAAACCCTACAGACTCATCTTTCGTTTCGCAACCCGAGCTCCTCCTGATACTGTGATGCGCAATCGCATCGGTGTCAGTAATCAGCAATGAATTTCCTTCATAGTAGAAGCTTTTCGGTGAACAAAATATTCCAGAGGCTTGCTGAATAAGATGCCTCCAAAAGTCTTTTCGCATATATTTTTTTTTTATTCGAGAAAGTAAACCATTTTCCCAGAAAGGAAAGCTAGTCCTATAGTTTCTTTCGAAAATTATCATAGGACAGATGTAGTCCATTTTTTCTTTATAAACATAGAGAAGAATGTGGGCGATCTACTAACTCTCAAACCCTAAGGCTTCGACACCTGGCTTTGTAGATTCCTTGATAAAGTTATTTTAGGCCGGTATTATGGGACAATTTGAAGGATGCATTAAATGGGGGCATTTCCATTCAGCGTTGGCTTAATTCCGCTACCACACATATGCTTTAAAATTGTTGTTGCACAGTGCAGTCCATCGACCTCCATCTATTCAACTAAACATTCTTAAAACATGTCTTCAAACTCTTAGTATATTCCATTTCCAAGTTTCAATTTAATATTTCTCTTTCATCTCACTAACATAAACACATATTCTTCTCACTCACTCCATACCCCATCGCTGACTGACCTACTCGATTGCTCTTATTAACCCATACTCTGCCTAATTTTTTGTTTGCAGGTCCCAATAATGGTAAATATGCTACATTAAGCAAACAATGCAAAACTTTGGAAGCCAATGATTTTTACTGAAAATCACCATCAGTAGCCTGTAGCGATCCTGCACGAAGTCAGCCGTCACTCCAGCAACAGCAAGCAGCAGCAGCAGCAGCAGCCGCACAACAAGCCGCACTCACACCACAGCAAGTACAACAATTGGCCGGCGGACAACCGATCTATTGTCATCATCCTCATCCACATTCACATGCTGCTGTGGCTGCGGCAGTACAACATCAGCATGCCATCTATCATCAGCAACAGGCGGCGGCAGCAGCGGCGGCACAACAATATGGTACTTATGGCACAGCTGCACATACGCCGCCACATCATTTGACGGCTGGTGGTCAACAAGGTCAAATCTATCAACAAATACCGGCACACATTGCCGCTTTACAACCTAATGGTAATCAGCATTCGATTTATCAACCATTGGTGGCTGTTAGTCAAGGTTCAATTTATGTTTCGAATATGGCAACTATGCGTCGTCAGAATACACAGGGTGCTCATCCACAGATTCCGGCACATCATGTACCGCCACATCAGCCACAGCAGCCACCGCCACCAATTCATCAGCCACATAATCAAATTAAGTCACCACAAGATGGGTTACGTCATCGTGAAGTACCGGCTACATCGGGCATGGATACGGCAATTTATGATCGGGACAAAGGTGTTTACAAGTGCTCGACATTACGTCAAGGTGGTAAATTTGATCCGAAGTATAAGCCATCGATTTTGAACTGTCCACTGCCTGAGATACCGAAGGACGCTGATCCGCCAAAAGTTGCATCGATTTATGAACAACAGCAAAATTACTCAAAGTAAGTAGAGAAAACAAAGAAATGTTTTCAACATTTTTTTTAGTGACTTAGAGCAGTTCATTTCGGAAACTAGTTTGCGTTAATTCCAGCCGGGGAGCCTTTCTGTAACCACATAAGTTAATTAAAATTGTTCAGAACTCTGTAAAAAAGGAGTTATTATTGTTGTATCCGCAAAAAAAAATGTCCCGAAGATAAAAGAACTGTTGCGGATGTGGGCAGTCCTTTTCCTGTCATAACTTCGTTTTCCTAGAACCTCACGGTACTAGTCTTGGGAGGATTTGAGCTAAACTTTAAACTGCTGAGAGTAGAGCTATCCTCATAATTTCAAAGTTAAACTCAAACTTTCCCAAGAACTCTTATTGGCGCTTAACAACCTACTTATCTTTTTCAACTTAGTGGAGGTCTCTCTCTTCCTCTGATTCCAAATATGCATGCCGATAGGAATACACTCAGAGCGTCTTCTTTCATTTTCCTAACGTAACCTAGCCACCATAGTACTAGGGCTTTATTCCTTGCACTATGCGCATATTTGCGTAAAGCTCTTACAGCTTATCTATAATTAAACCTCCTGCGGCGTGCCCATTTTCTCTCAACTCCGTTTATGATTCCTGACCATACATCAGTTTGATGACTTTTATTCGCCAAGCGATGACTTTAGGATGATGCCCGATGACTGCTATCTAAGAACCCCACCTCCGTGTTAATTTATTCTGACAGTCAAGCAGAGTTCATCATCAAAGCAAGAAAAAACTTGCAGAGAGTCCCTAAATTAAGGGAACTCTCGGTGCGTCACAGTAGTACGGGGCCCAGGTCATAGTGGTATATTTGGGAACTGCGCTTCCCCCGAAACAGTGCGGAAGGCTAAATAACAAACCAACCGATTGGCATGGGTTTCCTCTTCTGCAAATATTGCGTCGTGATTGAAAGAAAGAATATTTAATATTTAAATAAACTTGGTCCCGCATACATATGAACCCAATTAGGTTTCTAATTAATCTACGAAATCAGGCTCTCCCAGACCAGAGTTTCACACCGTAGTCGGGCTCAGAACTTTGATTGCCGTTTGGGTATACGCGTAGGTGTTGAATACCCTTATCATAATATCACTTCAGAGATAGAACAGCTTGAACTTGCGGCTTACATCGAATTTGACTGATTCGTGAACCAAATAACTGCTTTAATTCAATCTTAGCAGTTCATTATAAATAACTTATCCCTACAAAAATTTATTGTGTAATTAGAACTTTACAACGGCCACCCATGAAACTGCCACCACAAATGAAAGCCATACCACCGCCACGCATTGGTACACCAACATCGTCGCCACCACCAAATACGAATTCACATAACGAGTCACAGCATGCGGGTGGAGGACAACAACAGCAGCAACAACAACAAATGCCAAATGGTATAGTACCAACAGGAGGCGATAACCGACAAATGAATGACGATTCTTCATTGCCTTTACCACCACCACCACTAGAAGCCACCACAGATGTGGGTAATATGATTGCAATGGGTGGTAATGGTAGTGGGGGTGGTGGAGGAGGTGGTGGGGGTTGTATTGTCGGTATACATTCACCACCAAAACCAGGACATGGATTTAACAATAACAATAATAATATCAACTCAAAGAGCAATATTAGTAACAATGGCGTCAATAACGGCATTTGTAGCAGCAACAATAGCAACAATAGTGGCGGCAGCAGCAGCAATGCGAGTAGCAGTAACAATAGCGGCGGCAGTGCCGCAACTTTACCACTACACAATGGCAGTTCGGCGAATAATATGAACGATGATGATGATTTACCGCCACCACCGCCACCCGCAATCACCGACGATTCCAATTATGCTGTAACGGAACTGTAAAAGGCAATGACCCAAAAAAGGACATAAAAAAACTAACAACAAACTTAGTTAAATCCAAATAAGTGGAAAAGAAAAGTTTCGAATAGAAGGTAGGAGAGCGGCTTTTGACCGCCGCAAGGCTAATTTGCAGCGGGTTTGAATTGTGGAGCAGCGGAAACGTTGGCGAATTGTTGCGAATTAGGATACGGGTAGAGTAAAGACGCGTTGTCGCTGCATTTAGCATCGTTGTTTCATAGTAGTTGTAGTAGGTTTTAAGTCTCCAGTTAATGTTGTTGTTACGAATCTGGATAGGCAGACACACTTATGGCTATGCCCATGCATTTGGTATGTATGGAAGCTATATAAGTTACATAGGCATATAAAAGTACATACATATGTAGGTATATAGAAAGTAAATAAAATAAATACAAGTATATAGTTAAAAGCTAAATAGAAATTACTGAGATTTAATGGTGCATTTAAATGTTAAAGAACTCTATAAGGACTTTACATAAAATATAAAATGATTGATAAAGGTCGGCTCATAATAGCGGGCAGAAAATGAGCGACCAGATTAATGATCTTTCATAAATAGGGTAATTTAGGATGTACTATGAGGCTACAAGTTTAAAGAAAAGTTGTGGGATGCATTTCAGTAGGTATGTACCTATGGTTGTATATAAAATGTGAATGAGTCGGGTGAAAAATCTATCGAAAGTGTCCAATCTCAGCAAACTCCTAGGAGCTCCCTTCAAATTCGCTTGAAGAACTCAGTATTTTAGAAATTATCTCAAAAATGTTCTATGGTTTTGAGATGAAGCCTCTTTTAAACAATTTCTGTGCTAGCGCATTTACGATCTAGCAGCCGATATAGTGTGGTCCACTGAATTGTTTATGTTTATGTTTAAAACTGTCGATGTACTATGTTAAAATTGAATTGCAGAATTTACTAAATGGCAATGGCGGAATGAAACATAACAGATTCAATAATGTATTGTTTATTTTGACTAGAAATACATAATTATATTTTCTTAATAATAATTAGGCTTTATGCCGAAGTATGTATGTATGTTGAGCCATTCAACTTGTTTCCTACAGGCCGCGGCACAATGAAATTTTTCATATAGATGCGTTCAACACAAGCTTGTGCATTCCAGTAAAATCGCAACAATCAACCAAGATGTTGCGTTTATAAATATTAAGGAACTTCAGACTTGGTAATTGAAGATTATTTCGCCTTGCCCATTCACATAAAAAATTTTGCGAAGTTATAACCATTCTCCCTATACAACTAAAATACTTGCTCACACATTTGGTATCGTAATTATTTGTTATATTGCAGTTTTTAATTGCGAAAAATGTTAGAAAAGTTACCAAAACGTGGAAAAAGTAATTTCACTTGTAAAGTGTGCCAGCACCATTACCCAAAGCAAGCGTCAAATTCTTCTTCTTGTGTTTTGTTTGCAACAAAAGTTGCAAGTGGGCTACTTTTTCATCTCAGATGGCGCCAGTGTCGCTTAATCTACCAATCTTCATAAAAATACATGCAATCTACTCATAATGCATAAGATTGAGTTAAACGAGTCTATATCAAAAACTGCTTATGTGACGGGGCTATGTGATGGGATAGAAAATGTTGCAAATAATTGTATATTGGCATTTCACGAGGTCTCCTATTCGTCGTTTATGGCATGTTTTATGTTTCAATAAAATTTTGTATTGGAAACCATGGACATAATTTAAAATTTATAACTTTACAACGAGTGCGAGACTCTTGTGAGTTGCTTAATTGCTAAACAGTATCGGTGCCAATAGTTTGAGTATCTACTAAATTTTTAAAAGTATCGATTATTGGTTCTCAAAAGTACTTAATACCCAAAAATTTTCAAAAAGTACTTATGGCTTAAACAGATACAATATTTCTGTTATTTGGCGGGCAAGGCAGAAACTCACGACTCAGTCGAAGAGCGTAGATTAAAATTTTAATTAAATATTCCTAATAAGTTAATTTTTTAATTAAATTTCATCGATCCTCTTTGCCTTTGTTGGCTTAATTCATTTTAATGGTTAACGTGGGCAACGTATCAGTGGTCGCACGTGTCATACTTGCCAATCTTTTTCTTTTGACGTACGTCAGTCTTGTCATTTACTGTTTATAGAACGAGTTCATAGAAAATTGTTGTGTGAAGTTTAGCAATAATATTAGTTGATAAATTAATCTGATCTGAAACTCAGTCCCACTTTAACCCCAATACCGTCGCCACAGATGCCGTGAACGTATAACTAAAAAGAAATGGGTTAGTAGACTACTACGAAACCTTACTATCATTGGAGCTCAATTTCTGTAACTTAAATTCACCCTTGGATAAAACAGTGTCCACGTGCAAGGCTAGTTCAACGGCTTCGGTGGTGTTGACTCAGCTCATCAAGAAGTCATCAACGTAGAATGATTGTAGGATTTCTTCATGTGCGAGATCCGCTTGTTCATCATCGTTTGCCCATTGTTGCAAGCCGGTATCTAAATCTTATACTTTTTAGGGAGAAAATACATAGAAAGCATTGAAAATGTAGAAAGCGTAGAAAATTCTTCATAAAATTACTTTATTGTTGCGTCCAGAAAACTTTTAACAGTAAAACGAAAAATTGTCTACATATCTTGGTTTTCTAGACAGAGAGAATACCCCTATTGTTCAAATAATTTTAAATATATAGATCGAATAAAGTTAAAAACCACAGTAGTAAATTGTGAAGTTGCCGTTTTAGTACAAAAATCGTTCAAAAATTACGAAAAGCCGACGAAGAGTTTAAGTTTAGGCTCACATTTCTGACGGTGCAACAAATACTGTTATGATATTCAGTACCCAACGAAGTACCAAAACCGCAGTGCTCGATACGTTTTTTTTCATTTTCATTTTTTTATAACCATTGACAATTCTTGCTTTGTGACCCTACCAGGTATTCCAAGGTTATTCTTAATCGTGCTTGGCAGGAAATCACTATTTTGCGCATCCCTACAAAAACATCTCGCATTTAATACAATGTATCCATTAAGGTTCTTAAAGATATCGAACTGAAATAAGCTATGTCCAAACAACTTCTTAATTATTCTTTCGTGTTTGTATCTTCCGTAACAAGTTTTATATATATTTTTATTAGCAACCATATGAGATATTCAAAAATTTTACTAAATTAAAGAAAAGTTGATGGCAATGTGAAATGTGAGGTATAGAGTTGGCAAATATTCAAATGCATGTGATTTTGTCACAACGACTAGCAGTAAGTCTCATAGACCGCTTGGAAGAAGTCGCCGAAACTGACTGACGGACGGCATCTGCTCCCCGTTCTCAATTACGCTTAATGAGAAAAACAAAAAAAAAAATGTTTTGAGCGTTTTCTTGTGATCTGGATACCGCGCTTTACCAATAATAGCAATCACAGACTCAAACATATTTACTTACATCATGTATACAAATTTCAAGTTCATTTGAATCCTCCGGTTCTAAGTAAGGATTTGAACATTTACAACGTTCTCCTGAAAAGCTATGAAAATTAGCTTTGAAATGGGATTTGGATCAGATTGCCGTTCTAGCGTTGTCAGTCAAGGAAAATACCTCTGTGACTAAAAGGTACAGGGATCACGGTGTACTTCAAAAATCACGCGATCTGCCAACTCTAATTAGGAAATGAGCAGTGAATCGCCCTCCTGGTATATAAACTCGTCCCGACGCTACAGATAAAACAACCTTAATTCTTAGCACAGTTTAAGTAAATATTCCATTTTTAATGAATTTTGAAGTGAAGTCCATGAAACGGTTTATTTTAACGTTTTTTTTTTTTTTTTGTATCGTAAGACTTAGTAGGAAAAATTAAAAATCAATATGGAAAGAAGTGAAAATGTATAGAGATGAAAAGCAGTTAATATTTGAAGTAGTTTCAGCGGGTCTTCCAGTGGTACCAGAGATCCAATGTATTTAGAAAGAAGAAAAAAACAAAACGTTTAACTTGTCTTCAAAAATAGACTTAAAATTAAGAAAAAAATTAAAAGCCTGAAACAGCCGAATCGAAAAATATAAATATAAATATAAATTGCAAAGAAAACGAATGTATGAAAAAACCAATGATGGCTGTTTTCTCACAGTTCTTGCTTTACCAGCACTTGATTGAGAGAATTCATTAAATCATCTGTCAAAAAAATTACGGTAAAGCGCTAAACATTGAGAAATCGCTACAAAATCGCAATTAATTAAAATTGTAACTGAAACCTAACACTGCTAATATATTAACGACCTACTTTTGTATATAGTATACTTTATGTATGTTTTTATAAATACATTAATATAAAAAACACGCATACAATTATTGATAAACTGATATTATTGTAGAATATACAAAACTACTTGATTAAGTGTAAATACAATTTTTTAATCGAAACTTTTATTTACATTTTTTTTTTACAATCTTTTGATAAAAGTCTATCTACACACACATAAAGAAGATAATTACATAAACACATGATAACAAATAGTTAAACAAATAATTACACAATTTCGCAAAAAGGTTTTTGTACTCAAATTTTATATTAATCAACAAAAAACTAATGGTATACATATGTATATACTTAAAATATTAACACCATATATACAAAGTGCAAACACATAAATAATTTTAACATTATATATGTACTGTATACATTTTTTTTGCGTTTTATAAGAAACATTTGTTTTTAATTACGAAATGTACTCTTGGGACAAACATTTCAAATCTTAAACCGTTTTTTTTTCAAAAAAATTTAGAATTAAGTATGTTATGTATTTGATTAAGTTATTATTTTTTATTTATTTATTTATTATTTTTTTTTGTTTTGCGGATTTTAATAACAACAAATTGAGTTTGATATTTTTCTAAACCACAATAGCTTCGGAATGGTGAGTCGAATTAATGAAATATGTGAACTAAAGTACTCAGTACATTTATAATCTATATATTAATACGCTAACAAAATTTCGATACAATCAATTGACAGGCTGTTTCGCATAGTTAGCGTACGTAAAATCATATAAAAGTTATATCAATCGATTCGTATGGATCAGCCACAGTGCATAGGCCTATTTTTGTTAACAAATATTACTCTATTTGTTTATAATTAATAGAAAAAGTTTTTTCTAAATTCGAAAATCTGTGCAAATATTGAAATTGCCATCTGTAGGACCCATTATGTTCACAAACCCCACTGAATTCGAAATTCAAAAAGCTGCATTGTCGCGTTGCCCAAAATTTCATCTACATATGTACATATTCGTACGCGCCAAACGCCTCTCTCATTTTCAGTTCAAATAAAATATTGTTTCCCATCGTTGCCACTTACCTATATGGTCTGTACCAAAATCCTTAAAAAATTGTTCTAAAATAATTGTTAGCGCACAAAAAAACTTCAAAGAGACGTAATAACTTAACCGGCCTATTTTTTTGGACAAAGTTTACTTAAACGTAAATGCATAGGTCTTTATTTAACAGATTATTTGTTTTTTATTTTAGTTGCTTTCAAAAGAACATGAAATCAAAAATATTAAGTTAAATTTGTTGATACTAACTAAATTTATTTATACAATTAATGGCAAATTTGCCCGAAAATGTTTTTGCATTTGCAGATTTAATCCTCATTTTAGATAAAGTACGTCTTATACTGAACAAGAAATAATAAATTTGCTACAAAAATATAACATTAAATTTTGTGTGTTGTCTTTTATGCTAATTTATTTTATTTGTTATTTTATTTTATTATATATTCTTTTATTTCAACTTAGTTTATTGTTATTTAAATGCAACTTGACTGAATCGAAAATTGAAAAAAATACAAATTGGTCGAATTTCGACCACAGGCGATACTAGTTTATTATTATTATTATTGCATATATATATATATATAAAGGTACGTATGATACGTAAATCTGCGCAAATCTAAACAAAACGTTTTAATATCTAAATCTCTATGCAAGTTGTTGCAAAACTAATCATATTTTATCGTTGCATTGCAAATTTTCATTGCATACCATTCGTAATGCAACAGTAAAATATACACAACAAATGCAACTGTCACAAACTTTTCAGAATGCAATGCTAAAATTCTATTGCTTTTGAAATGCAATGCACAAAGCTACGCTTCGAACAGCTGATATTCCCGGCAGGAACATTTTCGGTAAGGTAACCACTGGTGACATTGAAGCTTCTCTTGAGTTAATAAAAATTGCATGTGTGCGTCGTATATGCATGTGATCTTCTCTCCTTTTCTATCCTTCTTGAGCACCAATTTCTTGAGCATCCTTATACATTATGAGTAGATTGCATGTATTTTTATGGAGAATGGTAGAATGAGCGACACTAGCGCCATCTGATATTGAAAAGTATCCAACTCACCAATTTTGTTCCAAGCAAATCATAAGAAGAAGAATTTGACATTTGATTATTTTTCCCACTGGTTGGTAAATTTTCTAACATTTTTCGCAATTAAAAACTGCAATATAACAATCGAATACGACACAAAATATGTTAGCAAGTATTTTTGTTGTATAGGGAGTGCTTCGCGAAATTTTGTATGTGAATGGGCAAGGCGTAATAAACTTCAATTGCCAAGTTTGAAGTCCCTTCATATTTACAAACGCAACACCTTGGTTGATTTTGGCGATGTTATTGGAATGCATAAGCTTGTGTTAAACGCATCTATATGAAAAATGTCATTGTGTCACCGCCTTTAGTTAGTTTGCCATGCACAAGTTCTTTATAAATATTGAAGTAGGCATCGCTTTAGTCGGGTCTTGAAGATCCGTTTTTCTTTGCGGGTTGGTATGGGCGCAATATCATGCAATTGCGTAACTTTGTCACCTTATACGCAATTACTCGTGAATTGCGTTATTATATTTCTAATTATTTAGCAGTGTCATAAATATTGCTCGAGTTAAAAAAAGTTGCAATCACGTCGTGATGATAATAACATATTGTGCCATTCATAATGCTCTAAAGGGTTACTGTGCGTTTGCGCCAATGCATCAACCACCTAAAATTTTGCGTTATTACCCACCCCCTACCATATTTAAGAGATCTTTTATACACGATAATAGCCAAAAACGCATTAAAGACTTCAAAAAATAATAAATATACTGAAAAGTTAACAAAAAAATTTTATTTTACGTATACTTTTTTATACTTGAATAATTTTTTAAAATAAATATGTGCAAATATTGCAAATTTAATAGATTTAATGCTAAATATGCACAACTCATAACAATTTATTAATCCAATGGCTAACAATAAAAATGTACAAAATATTTTGCAAAAAAAAAAAAAAGAAAAAAAAAAATGAAATAAAAACTAACTTTATTCTAATGTAAAATTTTATATTCGCTTGATAAAAATTGGAAACAAAAAAATTTTTATAAATAATATTTTATAAAGTGAAAAATAGAGTAAACAGCGAAATAAAAAGAAGGAAGAGAAGCATATGAATATCCATATTTAAGTAAGTCGAACGAAAAATTGTATATAAGCGTAAATAAAAAAAAAAAATTAAGAAATAAAATATGAAATAGTAATAATAAATGTTAAATATGTAGAAAAATGATTGAATATATTATAACAAAATCGTTTTGAAAAAATCACAATAAAGCGGTATCGACTCATCTTACTCAAATAAATCTATGCTTCAAGTTAAAAGCTACGACTTATTTTTGTAAATATTTTTTTTTGAGGGCGGCCCGACTATTCAACCAATTTATGCTCTATTGAACATTTGGCACTGAAAAAAAAATAGCAGCGTTTTACTTGGAAAGCTTTAATTAAGTACAGAATGTTAGAATGTTCGGCTTCATCCGAGCTTATTTTTTCATAAATTTTTTGTTTAATTTTTCACTTATTCATAAAATTGTCTACTTGTTTATAAATGTGAAAAAATTTAAGAAGAAAAAAAAGAAAAAAATGTATATGCATTTAATTAACGAGACACACATATTCCACATAATTTCGATTGAAAAACATATGGTATTCATATGTATGCACCAGATTGTGTATAAAATGAAAAACAACAGAAAAGGAAGTACTTAGAGACATATGACTGAGCGTCAACACCAGCATAAAGTATGAGTTTTGGAGATTTCAAGTTCAAAACTCAGCTTCCGAAAAGCTGGCTGATGAAGAAATGAAATTCGGAGATATGTCCTAGTAATCGCTGCCGTGTGTGAATTTATATTATTTCTTTAATATCAATATCATAATAAAAAATTTTAATTATTTCAAAAAAATTATTAAAAAATTGAAGTAAAAAAGCTAAAAAGAAAACTAAAAAAAAACAAGTAAGGAAGGCTAAGTTCGGGTGCAACCGAACATTACATACTCAGTTGAGAGCTATGGAGACAAAATAAGGGAAATCACCATGTAGGAAAATGGACCTAGGGTAACCCTGGAATGTGGTTGTATGACATGTGTATCAAATGGAAGGTATTAAAGAGTATTTTAAGAGAGAGTAGGCCATAGTTCTATTGATGGACGCCATTTAGGGATATCGCCATAAAGGTGGACCAGGGCTGACTCTAGAATTTGTTTGTACGATATGGGTATCAAATGAAAGGTGTTACTGAGCATTTTAAGAGGGAGTGGGCCTTAGGTCTATCGGTGGACGCGTTTTCGAGATATCGCCATTAAGGTGGACTAGGGGTGACTCTAGAATGCGTTTGTACGATATGGGTATCAAATGAAAGGTGGTAATGAGTATTTTAAAAGGGAATGAGCTTTAGTTCTATAGGTGAACGCCTTTTCGAGAAATCGCCATAAAGGTGGACCAGGGGTGACTCTAGAATATGTTTGTACGATATGGGTATCGAATGAAAGCTGTTAATGAGTATTTTGAAAAGGAGTGATCCTTAGTTCCATAGGTCGACGCCGTTTCGAGATATCGCCATATCAAACGAAAGGTGTTACTGAGCATTTTAAGAGGGAGTGGGCATGAGGTCTATAGGTGGACGCCTTTTCGAGATATCGTCATTAGGGTGGGCAGGGGTGACTCTAGAAGTTGTTTGTACGATATGGGTATCAAACGAAAGGTGTTACTGAGCATTTTAAGAGGGAGTGGGCATTAGGTCTATAGGTGGACGCCTTTTCGAGAAATCGCCATTAGGGTGGGCCAGGGGTGACTCTAGAATGTTTGTACGATATGGGTATCAAACGAAAGGTGTTACTGAGCATTTTAAGAGGGAGTGGGCATTAGGTCTATAGGTGGACGCCTTTTCGAGATATCGCCATTAGGGTGGGCCAGAGGTGACTCTAGAATGTGTTTGTACGATATGGGTATCAAATGAAAGGTGGTAATGAGTATTTTAAAAGGGAGTAATCCTTAGTTCAATAGGTGGTTGCCTTTTCGAGATATCGCCATAAAGGTGGAACAAGGGTGACTCTAGAATGTTTGTACGATATGGGTATCAAACGAAAGGTGTTACTGAGCATTTCAAGAGAGAGTGGGCATTAGGTCTATAGGTGGACGCCTTTTCGAGATATCGCCATTAAGGTGGGCCAGGGGTGACTCTAGAATGTGTGTACGATATGGGTATGAAACGAAAGGCGTTACTGAGCATTTTAAGAGGGAGTGGACATTAGGTCTATAGGTGGACGCCTTTTCGAGATATCGCCATTAGGGTGGGCCAGGGGTGACTCTAGAATGTTTGTACGATATGGGTATCAAACGAAAGGTGTTACTGAGCATTTTAAGAGGGAGTGGACATTAGGTCTATAGGTGGACGCCTTTTCGAGATACCGCCATTAGGGTGGGCCAGGGGTGACTCTAGAATGTTTGTACGATATGGGTATCAAACGAAAGGTGTTACTGAGCATTTTAATAGGGAGTGGGCATTAGGTCTATAGGTGGACGCCTTTTCGAGATATCGCTATTAGGGTGGGCCAGGGGTGACTCTAGAATGTTTGTACGATATGGGTATCAAACGAAAGGTGTTACTGAGCATTTTAATAGGGGGTGGGCATTAGGTCTATAGGTGGACGCCTTTTCGAGATATCGCCATTAGGGTGGGCCAGGGGTGACTCTAGAATGTGTTTGTACGATATGGATATCAAATTAAAGGTATTAATGAGGGTTTTAAAAGCGAGTGGCCCTTAGATGTATATGTGAAGGCGTTCTCGGGATATCGACCAAAATGTGGACCAGGTGATCCAGAAAATCATCTGTCGGGTACTGCTAATTTATTTATATATGGAATACCACTAACAGTATTCCTGCCAAGATTCCAAGGGCTGTTGATTTCGCCTTGTAGAACTTTTTCATTTTCTTCTACTTAATATGGTAGGTGTCACACCCATTTTACAAAGTTTTTTGCAAAGTTATATTTTGCGTCAATAGACCAATCCAGTTACAATGTTTCATCCCTTTTTTCGTATTTGGTATAGAATTATGGCATTTTTTTATTTTTCGTAATTTTCGATATCGATAAAGTGGGCGTGGTTATGGTCGGATTTCGGCCATTTTTTATATCGAGATAAAGTGAGTTCAGATAAGTACGTGTGCTAAGTTTAGTAAAGATATATCGATTTTTGCTCAAGTTATTGTGTTAACGGCCGAGCGGAAGGACAGACGGTGGACTGTGTATAAAAACTGGGCGTGGCTTCAAGCGATTTCGCCCTTTTTCACAGAAAACAGTTACCGCCCTAGGAGCCAAGCCTCTACCAAATTTCACAAGGATTGGTTAATTTTTGTTCGAGATATGGCATTAAAAGCATCCTAGACAAATTAAATGAAAAAGGGCGGAGCCACGCCCATTTTGAAATTTTCTTTTATTTTTGTAATTTGTTGCACCACATCATTACTGGAGTTGAATGTTGGCATAATTTACTTATATGCTGTAAAGATATTAACTCTTCTTTTAAAATTTGAATTAAAAAAAATTTTTTTTTAAAAAGTGGGCGTGGTCGGTCTCCGATTTTGCTAATTTTTATTAAGCAGACATAAAGTAATAAGGGTAATGTTCCTGCCAAATTTCATCATGATATCTTTAACGACTGCCAAATTACAGCTTGCAAAACTTCTAAATTACCTTCATTTAAAAGTGGGCGGTGCCACGCCCAATGGCCAAAATTTTACTAGTTTTCTATTCTGCGTCATAAGCTCAACTCATCTACCAAGTTTCATCGCTTAATGCGTATTTGGTAATGAATTATCGCACTTTTTTGATTTTTCGAAATTTTCGATATCGAAAAATTGGGCGTGGTTATTGTCCGATATCGTTCATTTTAAATAGCGATCTGAGATGAGTGCCCAGGAACATATATACCAAATTTCATGAAGATACCTCAAAATTTACTCAAGTTATCGTGTTAACGGACAGACGGACGGACGGACGGACGACTGTGTATAAGAACTGGGCGTGGCATCAACCGATTTCGCCCATTTTCACAGAAAACAGTTAACGTCGTAAAATCTACTCCCCTACCAAATTTCAAAAGGATTGGTTAATTTTTGTTCGACTTATGGCGTTAAAAGTATCCTAGACAAATTAAATGAAAAAGGGCGGAGCCACGCCCATTTTGAAATTTTCTTTTATTTTTGTATTTTGTTGCACCATATCATTCTTTTAAAATTTGAATTAAAAAATTTTTTTTTTTAAAAAGTGGGCGTGGTCGGTCTCCGATTTTGCTAATTTTTATTAAGCAGACATAAAGTAATAAGGGTAATGTTCCTGCCAAATTTCATCATGATATCTTTAACGACTGCCAAATTACAGCTTGCAAAACTTCTAAATTACCTTCATTTAAAAGTGGGCGGTGCCACGCCCAATGGCCAAAATTTTACTAGTTTTCTATTCTGCGTCATAAGCTCAACTCATCTACCAAGTTTCATCGCTTAATGCGTATTTGGTAATGAATTATCGCACTTTTTTGATTTTTCGAAATTTTCGATATCGAAAAATTGGGCGTGGTTATTGTCCGATATCGTTCATTTTAAATAGCGATCTGAGATGAGTGCCCAGGAACATATATACCAAATTTCATGAAGATACCTCAAAATTTACTCAAGTTATCGTGTTAACGGACAGACGGACGGACGGACGGACGACTGTGTATAAAAACTGGGCGTGGCATCAACCGATTTCGCCCATTTTCACAGAAAACAGTTAACGTCGTAAAATCTACTCCCCTACCAAATTTCAAAAGGATTGGTTAATTTTTGTTCGACTTATGGCGTTAAAAGTATCCTAGACAAATTAAATGAAAAAGGGCGGAGCCACGCCCATTTTGAAATTTTCTTTTATTTTTGTATTTTGTTGCACCATATCATTACTGGAGTTGAATGTTGACAGAATTTACTTATATACTGTAAAGATATTAAATTTTTTGTAAAAATTTTACTTTAAAAAAAATTTTTTTTTAAAAGTGGGCGTGGTCCTTCCCCGATTTTGCTAATTTTTATTAAGCGTACATATAGTAATAGTAGTAACGTTCCTGACAAATTTCATCATGATATCTTCAACGACTGCCAAATTACACCTTGCAAAAGTTTTAAATTACCTTCTTTTAAAAGTGGGCGGTGCCACGCCCATTGTCCAAAATTTTACTAATTTTCTATTCTGCGTCATAAGTTCAACTCATCTACCAAGTTTCGTCGCTTTGTCGGTCTTTTGTAATGAATTATCGCACTTTTTCGGTTTTTCGAAATTTTCGGTATCGAAAAAGTGGGCGTGGTTATAGTCCGATATCGTTCATTTTAAATAGCGATCTGAGATGAGTGCTCAGGAACCTACATACCAAATTTCATCAAGATACCTCAAAATTTACTCAAGTTATCGTGTTAACGGACGGACGGACGGACGGACGGACGGACGGACGGACGGACGGACGGACGGACATGGCTCAATCAAATTTTTTTTCGATCCTGATTATTTTGATATATGGAAGTCTATATCTATCTCGATTCCTTTATATATGTACAACCAACCGTTATCCAATCAAACTTAATATACTCTGTGAGCTCTGCTCAACTGAGTATAAAAAACTAAAAAAAATAAGCAAGATTGATTTTTGCTCAGATAAGTTTTCTTCCTGAATTCAGTAGTTTTTTTCAATTTAAATTTTTTTAATTGTATGCCGAGTTGTTTGCTTATTTTGACATTTTTAGCATAAAATGGTTATGAAATGCTTTTTTTTGGAATTTTCTAATTTTTCGCCGCTTTGTTTTTGTAAATATAATTCTGAAAGAAACAAAAAAATCTCTAAATTTTTTTTCTTTTAATAATTTTAATGGGTGAATAAAAGTTGAAAATGTTTAAAATTCAAAAAACGGTGGAAATGAAGAAAAACTTTAAGAAAGTGTTTTATGGAACTGTAAAATTTTGCTGCCATATGTTTTAAAGAAACTACATACTTAGAAGTTAAAAAAATGGTGAGTGTTAGAAACAAATATTTTTTGAAAAATCGGCCTTTTGAAACTTTCAAACCTTGAAAATACTTAAAATATTGAAAAAAATTGAAAATGATAAAAAAAAAAAATATTATGAACCCTTTTCAACCCTTTCTGGTATTTGTGGTTTTTTACAAGTTACCCTGATGCGACGCTTTCTATCTTAAAATGTATCTAAAAATGTGTATAAAGTTTCTTGCCAAAAAATGTTTTAGTTTTATTACTTTTTAAGTTTGCAGAAACTAAATTTTTTTTTAAATTTTTTGCAAAAAACATAAATTACTCTCCGCTATTAGCATAATGTATAAGTAACTAAAAAGTTTGCTACATATATAAATATTATATAAATAAAAATAATCTTATATTCTGTGTTAAATGTTGTCGTACTCCTTGTAGTAGTTATATAAAAGTAAATTAATAAAAAAAACAATAGATAATATATACAATACATTGATATTAAAATTTAGAATAGAAAAACAAACATACCAAAAAAACACAAATTGCAGTTAAGTTATATATAACTCAAACTTTAAAATTGAAGTTTGTAATCAAAAAAATTTTGCGCAGTGAATGGAAAAACTAATAGCTAAATAAAATCTTTTATATTAAATTTTTCACACCGAATTGGTGATTTATTTAAACTTTTTTGCGAGTAGGCATTATAATTTACATTTTTATAATTTTCTTTACTTTTCACTAGTTTTAAAACTTGACTAAAAGATCATAATTTAAAAAACAAATGCTCAAAATTTAATATCTCGATCCATTACTTTATTTCATTTTACCTTTTTAAATTATTTTATTTGAAATTTAATAGAGTTAAAATATTTAGTAAATTAAGAGAATGAATTTTAAATATGCATGTATATCTAGTCACATATAAAGCAATATATATTTATTTTTATATTTTTATATAGCATATTTCGGTGTATAAATAGAGTCCTGTTTTTGTGCGTTCCTTAAATATTAAAACAAAAATTAAATAAAAGAATTAAATCCATCGATATGTAAATATTTTTTTGCGTTGTGTTGCTTCTCAACTTTTTTTTATAAATATATTACAAACTTAAATAAACATAAATAAACAGAAGAGAAAACACTATATTAATTTAAAAGAAATTTTGGTGTTTAGGAGAGATAAGATACATATAAAAAAATAATTCTATGCAAACAGCTGACGTACGAGTATATGCAAAAAATTGAAAATCGATTGAGGAACATTAAAAAAAAATTTTTTTTTAAAAATTGTAAATTCAGTAAACAACATACAATAGCAGTAAATTTAAATACAAATAGTGAAAAAAATATTATTTATTGCAACATACATATTTATAATTATTTGGAGTATTTAGAAGTAAAGAAAAAAAAAATTACAATTAAGGAAAATGTTGAAGAACACTTATATTACAACAACTTATAATGAAATCATGAATGAGAAACAATACAACTGTGAAATATATAATAAATAATAATAATAAACAAAAAATAATATATATTGTTTTGTAGTTCACTCGCGATTGGTGCACCTTTTTAAAATGCCATAACCGTTTAAACGTTTAAGCGCCAATTAAGTAACTAATACATTCGACCTTATTTTCAGAAACGAATCAACGTAATGAGCTAAATTCCAGGAGGTTATTCTGTGGTGCGGTTCGAAATCGTTGAAACGAAATGTGCATCAAATTCGAAAAAAAATAATCGATTCGGGTTGCACCACAGTTTGAAGTGCAATAGTAATTAAAATAGTCAATGAATTAATCATTTGAATAATTGCAAGCAAGAAGAAAATTTTTCTAAGCGGGGTCGCCCCTCGGCAGTGTTTGGCAAGCACTCCGAGTGTATTTCTGCCATGAAAAGCTCTCAGTGAAAACTCATCTGTCCCGCCAATTTGTAGCAAAAATTAAAAAGGCGCACGACGCAAATTGGAAGAGAAGCTCGGCCTAAAATCACTTCGGAGGTTATCGCGCCTGCTGAGTGCTGTCCACGCTAAAGAGAAGACAAATCCGCATTGAGCTGTAAGGGGCAACTGAGTCAATTGTGGTCACTAGGGGATGCCTTCAACGGGGTTTACTCACTGCTCTTTGGTGGACGCTAGTCATAGATGGCCTCCTTCAGTTACTGATTACCAATGGATTTGATATAAAAGGGAATGCAGATGTCTATGCCATCTACATAACAGGGATGCACGAGGAAACAATATCCAACCGAACGCAACAAGCCCTGCGCATTATAGAAGAGTGGTGTGATACCAAAGGACTGTCTATCAATTCCAACAAAACCGTCACAGCGCCTTTTACCCCCCGGAGAAGAAAGCTATCGCTACCCGAGCCATTCCTGGGTGGAACCAAAATCCTATTTTCAATTGCATCAAAATACCTAGGGGTTACACTGGACAGAGCCCTCATACTGAATGAACATCTAGATGCTACCTTAAACCAAGCAGCAAAGCTTTTTTCGCCTGCATACATAGATGGTATCTCCCAAAATGGTATACGGGACATTTAATACTATTGTGAAGACAATACTCACCTATGCTGCCTTAGTTTGGTGGCCGCAGACCACGCAAAGAACAGCAATAATAAAATTAAGCAAACCGCATCGACTAGTTTATCATAATCACTGCGATAAGAACGTCTCCTGCTGATCCATTTAGTTCCTTAGAGAAAGAGGTAACACTCGCTGCATTAATCCTTGAAAATATTTTTAAACTAAGGATGGGAAAGCTGGTAGGGCATATGCAGGCAATAAAAAAAAATCATAGGAAATCCAATTTTGCAGCATTGCTGTGATACAATGCTCCATACGCTCAGAATCTCGCGAAACTTTGAGGTGTCCAGGGCAAAAAGGGATTCGATAAGCAGGCCCCGACGCAGAGGCCTGGTTGATGGATGTATAAAAATTTGATGACGGAAAAACGTAGGCTGATATCTTTGAGCAGTAACTGAGAAAGAAAGCAGTTCAGACAACACTGGATTGATGGCTCAGGGAAAAGACAGGCCTAACCCAGTGGGTTAGGGGGCTGAGAATATGCCCGCGGCAGGTATGCCTGTCGTAAGAGGCGACTAAAATACCTCTAATGATTCAAAGGATTGCGTATCGCAGCCCTTGCCTGGGTGGCGTGACTCTTAACCTCCAGGGATATGGAGTAAACATCCGGAATAGATCGCTGTGCATCGAGATCTTATAATTTAAAACTTGTATATAAGCAATTCGCTGTTTATCTATTTTCCATGACCGATGAGTGCAGTGCATTGCCCGATACGAGTTCGCTAGGCTACAATAAAACCAATTTCTGACACATGTACTAGCCCGACTGCTGCGGGATTTCTTTCATTTCTTCGAACCTTGGGATGGTTAGGTTGCACTGGCAAGTCCGTGAGGACCTCACATATGCTACAAGTGCCCATAGTGGTTCTAGAACATAGGGATGATCTCACCTTGCTTGTCTGTTCTCCTGTAGTATTCTCGTCTCCATTCTTAAGGATCTCATTTGAAACAACTCCCCTTCCCTCCCAAGAAAAAATTCAAATCATGCTTTAAATTACATATGTGTATTTCTCTTTATTTCTTTGTTTGTTTTGCGAACTATTTCGTTATTTACTATGTTCGCATAGTATTTTTAAGTTTTATATATAAGTATAGGTATAATGATAATATTGATTTGCTATAATAAAGTAGTAAAATAATGGAGAATGTTTCTTTTTTGTATATTTATAATATAGAATGTGGAAGATTTTATAGAGGATAATATATATTAGGTCAAGAACAAAATGGAGTGCGTGTTCACAGTTCAAAAAAAAAATATTAGATGTTACTTCTAGCATTACAAAGAGACAAACATACTGACAAAGGCTTGGGAGGGCTTAGTATTCAAAAAACTGTTCGTAGAGAAGGATGACTGTAGAGCCGAACATTTGTATGACTAAGAAACCGATACTCTATCTTACAAATATATATTTTTTTAATTGTCCGCATTATTTCATTAGGTAATGATAGACTTTATTAAAAGTTACAGTAAAACAAAAACAAATATTCAAAATTTAGTACGTGCTTAATACTTTGCTTTCTAGATCGCTAGGACTATACGTATTTCGAATATATATTATGTTCGAATAATTCTTCTGTACGAGAAAATGGACAAGATTTTTTTGTTTGTTGTATTGCAACCGGGAAATTTTTAATTTGCTTTATCTGGAAAGTAGTAAAATATTGGCATCTTAATTTCTTATACTACACACATAGATTTAAAAATTTTCGAATACTGCACTATGTCAAATCGATTGATGCTTGGCATGTTTTAACCATGCAAATAATTTCGTTTTAATTTCAATATTTTTTTTATGGAAATCCAATTACATAGCAATCTATATCGCAAACTTTGGTTAAATCATTTAAAAGTTCAAAAACATTTCGAAATTTTTTATTAAAAAACAGTTGTAACAGTTTTGTAGTACATACTCTACAAGCTTTGTTCATCGATTTTAAGAGTTCAAAAATTTTAGAAAATGTTTCCAATTTTTTTTTCGAATTTTAAATCAAAACGAAAACAGCGTTGTCTAGCTTAATCTTTTAAATGTTTAAAAACGTTTTGAAAGACAGAGAGAATACCCCTATTGTAACTACCGTCTTGTAACACATAAAGTTCTACGTTCCAAAAGTTGTTCATAACTTTTGAGAGTTCAAAAAAGTTTGAAACATTTTTGCAATTTTTTTTCGAATTTTAAAAAATAAAACGAAAACAGAGTTTAAAAATGTTTTGAACGACAGAGAGAATATCCCTATTGTAATTACAGTTTTGTAGGACATAAAGTTTTACGTTCAAAAAGTTGTTCATAACTTTTAAGAGTTCAAGAAAGCTTGAAACATTTTTCCAATTTTTTTTCCAATTTTAAAACATAAAACGAAAACAGAGTTTAAAAATGTTTTGAAAGACAGAGAGAATATCCCTATTGTAATTACCGTTTTGTAGGACACAAAGTTCTACGTTCCAAAAATTGTTCATAACTTTTAAGTGTTCAAAAATGCTTGAAAAATTTTGAATTTGAAATAAAAAAATCGGAAATAGAGTCTTGTCAGGCCCATCCTTTTAATGTTCAAAAACTTTTCGAAATTTTTCAATTTTATTTTTCAAACTTAAAATTAAAAAATCTGCAAAAATTCAAACTAATAGAAGTTGTTTTTTATTGTCCCAATATCTACACTTCTTGAGACTAAATTTCAATGGGTACAACGCAATTCATACGGCTTTTAAATCTACTTACATTTTCGAAAAATATTGAAAAAAATAAAAATAGTAATTCGAACTTCTTTTGATGAATCGAAAGCGGAAACTGCTTTTTTTGCATTCGAATATCTACATAGTAGCACAGTATTCGGATATAAATTTTGTTTTCTATCTTATACATGGTTTAACAATATGGTTGACTCATCTCTACAGCAACAACATACTATGACGAATATTAGCATTACTACGCGGTACTAGCATCACTAAACCGATACTAAGCAGACACTCGTATGTACGTAAACAATCAACCATCATGTACACACATACATACAAGGCAACCGAGAGATACTCATAAACATATGAATCTTCAGCCGAAGTAGTACTCACATATACACACGCATATGGTACAAACTACAAATATACATGTATATGGCTGGTAACCAAGCATGAAGTTGCAAAATGACTAGACCTTAGGAGAAATGGGTGAACGAGGAAACCGAGAGTATAAAAGCAGTGCAAGCTGAGGCATGACTAAGTAGTTTTGATTTAAGCACGCTATTGGTTGTGAAGTATAAGTGTTATTGTGAAGTACTCTCAAAGTAGTCTAATAAAGAACATTTTGCATTATTGAATATTGCAGTTATTTATTCAACAGTTTAGCGATTCGAACATTAGAAGAAGGAATTAGAAGCGGAATTTCACTAACTTCGTTACAATACCTTTGTTCAGATTTCCAAAAACTGCGTGTTGGTGTTAGGCGTAAGGAATGGAGAGAAAGCAAAAAACTTTGCTGCTCTTGTGTGGTGTGGGAAGATTATGCGCTAAATTAGATGCATTTACTAATATAAACAATAACTTTAAGTGCTGTGAAAATATTTTTAATAAACAATTCACCCCCACAGTAGTAAATAATTGTAAATGTGTTGGTTACTTTTTGCTTTTGCTATCGCCTTTTGACAATCCCTATCCCCTATAGGCCAGTAAAATGAAAAAAGTAAAATCAGCTGATGATCTCACCAACCATATAATTGAGCCATGATCATATATGTCTCAATATTTTCAAACACTCTATCGCAAACGGACTCTTTCCCTCCTACTTTTTCGATTGTCTTTGGACAACACAGAGTTCTAGAATAAAGGTGTTAAGCAGCTAAAAAGATGTTGTCACTTGTGTGAAATAAACCGTATCTTGGCTGCCAGATTGAAGGCATCCTATCTGAGAAAACTTCTGAAAGATTACCTATATGTTTGAGAATTTGTCTGAAAACAAAAAAAAAAAATTTTTTTAATTTATTTAAATTATAAAAATTTATTAAATTTTTATGAATTTTTTTTTTCGGACGTTGTGGCAGCGCACTGTGAAACCAGGCTAATCCTGTTTTTTTTTTTTTAATTCATACATACTTTTTTTTTTTGTATCCTAATTCCCATTTATGTGTTATTTATAATTTTTTTGTTACTGAGTCTTTGAGAGGCAGTGGCTTCTTAAGCGCCGGGATCTAAAACCGCTCAGCTACAGAGAAACTCATCAGCTGAGAAATATAGATTCACAAAATACAATACATTAAAAGTATAAATATAATTTTTTAATTATTAAGAGAATATTTATTAGTTTTAATCAATTAGTGTAAAGAGGAAGATTATACGGAGAGTCCCATTGAAGATTTCTCAAGGCGAAAAGTAAATTAGTTGAAGAACGTTCCGTCTCTGAATTAAAGGACGTTTTCGAACAGTCAGCCGAGACAGGGTGATATTCTAATGAACCTTGCGATTATTAAATATATGTTGAGATGCAGTGCTTTCTTTAGCCGAATTTTAATACGAAAAATTTTGTAGATGGTGTCACACCTATCGGTATTCGTTAATGAGTTATAACATTTTTTAATTTTGCCAATTTTTCGTCATTGAAAAAATGGGCGTTGTTATAGTCTGATTTTTAAGTTTAATCAGTTTATAGGTATGCGTTAATATCAATATGATTAAAACCACGCACGATTTGTCGATATCGAATATTTCAAAAAATGGATATTTTTTTCATATTTACGATATCGAACGAATCGATGTGTTACTGGTTCTACAATAACTATTTTTAAAACGAATGTAGTTTCAAGGTGAAAATAAAATATGATCCACATAGAATATGAATAAATAAATGTTGAATATTTTTGCTGTTATATATAATACAAAAACGACTGCCCCGCTATTTAATTTTTTCTATACCACACAAATGGCAATACGAGGCTTAATTTTATTAAATTTATTTACCTTAAAAAAAATCAACGCGACGTATTGCACTGCTGTTTTATGTATGTGTGTGTGTAATGAATTATTTCGAGCTTTCACTTCGAAATTTATTTTACTTTGAGTTTACATTTAAAACCAGCGTAATGCTAAAATTAAGATATTTTTTTATTCAACTTTCTATTTTGTTTTAAATACAAAACTACAAGCAGCATTTGTAGACACTTTTAGACTTAAAGTTTTGCTCAAACTTCAAGAGCTCTTAAGTTCCTGCATTTTAAATAACAATTTTGTTTGGTTATATTGCATTGTATTATAAAAGTACATATATATGCACGTATTTATTACGTGCGATTCGAAATTAATTTCTATTCAATACATAATTATTTGACATTATTAGTGATAACATTTGTATTTGCATTCACTGTTACATTTTCATTTGCTTTACCGGGCACCAATTCGGGTCCCGAAGAATGTTCACTACTTTGGCTCATATTGCGCGCATGACCATCATCAATACCATTCTCAGTGATATTATTTGAATTCGTTTGTGGTAAGTCTGTCAAGTGTTGCTGTTGTTGCAGTTGTTGTGGTATTTGCATTTGTGCGGCTGGATCAGGGAATATTGGCGCTACTTCATTGGCATCCGAAATTACTGGCGTTTGCACCATGGGCGTTGGTGGTGAACGTCCTGTTTGATGCAGGACACCGGACATTTGCATATGATATCTGAGTAAAGGTAAACGGGTCGATCATGGAGTAGCACAAGGAAGGGAAATGACATGACTATAGCTTACCTGTAAATATTTTCAGTGCTCTCGACAACACCAGCTGTTAAATTGAGACTGCGACCTTTGATACCTCCTGCCTCTCTTGCAGGCGGTGACCACCAATTGAAAACACGTCCTACAACGGGCACATGTCGCAGTATGCCATCCTGCCACATTTTCTCTTCTGTTTCGCGTTGCAAATCCGCAGTGGCAGCTTCGATGCCCTACGTTTAAAAATAAAAAGACTAGATTTAGTAAAGCTGGAAGGAAGTTTTAACAGACGTTTATGCATTAATGCAAGGTTATTTAAGGTTAATTACTTATACCAAGATCTATTGTATCTTACAGGTTCACGGCGTGGTTTTCAGCCAGAACATCCAGCTATTGAAGAGAGCAATTGATTGAGGATAAGGCAAGGGACTAGGGGGCGGGGAGGGAGTTATGGCCTGAAGGTTTAATGTGGTCATATAAATTGTTCCCGAGATGGTCGGGCTAATACCTTAATGGTGCTTTGTTACCGGAGCGTACCGGATCTATATCCGGCAAAGCACCATCAACATCGATAACACTACCCAAAGACTTCGGGGAGTGTCTTTATCGTTAATACAACAACAACAGCGAGGTTTGAAAGAGTTTTTTATGGAGTTAACTCAAGTGTGGCTTTGTGGTGAGTATCTAGAGCCTGTTAAATGGGGACGCCCAAAACGTCGACATAACTCTATAGTGGACATCAAAACCTACAGTTTTCTAACCGAGCTCTGAGCGCTCTGCTCTAAATTCAGAAACATTAAATAAGAAAGGTTGAGCGGAATAAAATCTATATCATTAGTTCTAACTTTCTAAAGATTTAGTAATGGTTCCAGAAAACGGAGGGAACTGATACCTAGGAAAGTACTTATAAGAGGTAGTCGACAACAACAATTACTCTGCACTTGAGCAAATTATTCGAATATGTAATCGCAATCACTCGTATCTTAACAACAAGTCGCTTGAAACTTTTCTCATAGAGTTGACATCAAAAGTCAGCGGCAGGCCGAGTCGGTCTGAACAACCCCCGTCTTCTTACAGACATTTGTACAATGGTCTGTTTGAGTAGCGACGGAAAAACTCAAAAATCCACGACTGCGGGGCGCTTATGGATTCACAATCGCTTGCAAAGTTCGCTTGGGGTTAAACTCTACTTGTGCGAACGATTTGATATGACCCGTCGAACATTTTAGGCCTCGGATTCGAAAAAAAAAACACATGTAATTTGAGAAGGTTCAGAGCTTCCCTTGCTAAGCATATGTAGCTACTATTTACCCCTACATGTCGCAGTATATTCCGTTCATGGTTTGCTGTCTTTGGGTCGCTGTTTGGATTTTTGGAAAGCAGGATTAATGAACAGCATAGTCCGTACTCAACCATGACGAATCCTCAGAAGCGTTCGATGCGATATTTTAGCCCCTTTAATAAAACCACACTTATAAGAATATTTCCAAACTCTACACATAAGCCATTTAAATAATCCTGACTAAGCCCATTTTTTTTTTATTAAGGGCTGATTTTTCGCTCCTGGGTGAGGTTATTGCGCACCAGGGAAGAGGTAACTTCTCCACACTGTGCAATACCGCTATATTATCAAAGTAAGTTTTCAATACCCACACACTGATAGAAATCTTACCTTATTCCCCGGCCTGCGGATAATAATTTCACATCTGTGTTGTTGGGTTCAAGCAAAACTAGCAGACCCAGTAGTAATACTGTTCACACATACACATTCTTCGAGCTGTTAAATTTATTTAGATGGCCAGCTCTAGGTTGAAGTCGAAATAAATTTATGTGCAATTTAAATTGAAAGGTTTATTAATGCTGCATAAAACATTTTTTTTTTGTAGAATACTTCAAAGTTTACACTCCACATAATGTATTCACCATTAAATTTGGGCACAAAGAAATGTACCTCAACATTCGATGTTTCAATGTCATGCTAGCCTTTTTCGGAATTGCCAACACTTGCAGCACGAGTCTACCTAGGCTTCTGCATTATTCTGTTGACATTTTTGACTCAAAAACGTAAAGGACATAGAGCGACATTCTTATCAGCCCTCATTTTGAGGGAAGCTTGCCACAGACTTCAGCTAAAGGGACTTCTCAAGAAATTAACAGAAGATTTAGAGACCTTTGAATGCAAGAAGCAACCTCTTAAATACAATGAGCTCTTTGACTATTCAGCTTGAAAAACAATAAATTTTGAAACACAATAAACTTCGCAACACTTGCCTGTAATACATTTTATACTTAAGTGAATATTCTACAGAATTTACCTTCTTTACAATTTCCGACATTGTATCTAAAACTCTCGAATTTTCCTGCACTCTTTTGCCTACTGAAACTACTAAATCCAATAACTCCTCCACATCTGTTTCATGTGTAACCATACCAAAACGTACACAAATAAGTCCGTCTGTACCTTCGCCCAGCGAAAAGGCATTATCCGTAGACTTCAATGCGTCCACAAGATCGGCATTTAATTTATTCAACTCAGTTTTAGCCTGATCGGTAAGTAGAGATTCCCAACCTTCGGGCACAAAACGAACACCACCCATACCCGCCCATTCGGGCAAATTGACCAAACGTAAGACATCGCTTTTCTCAACTAATTGCATAAATGTTGCTTTATGTTTAATGGTGGCGCGTAAAATATCAACATTTCCTTCGAGATTCTGTGCGAAACTTTCTAAATTTTCCGATGTTGGCGGTTGTTCACCCAAACCCAATTCAAGAGGGCAATAACGTATGCAAGTGCCTTGTGTGGGATGTTCAATGATTTCAAAATCGAACTGTTTAAGAGAAATTATATGCAAATAAATAAACAATTACAAACTTAGTTTAACACTTTATTACTTACATTAGGGCAATCTCGTTGCAATATTTGTCCCAACCATGAATTTAGGCGATCGAAATACGAAGCATTGCCAACTTTTTCCAATGCTTTACTATTATTTTCTAACGCATGCAAATTTTCGCCATCAGTTTTGCCTGTTCTTGTTGGTATGGTGGCGCTACCATCAAATTGAAATACAACAACAGGTGCAACGGTCTCGAACAACAACTATAATTATATAAAAGATTTTAATATGTTCAATTATAAGTTTAAAGGAGTTTGCGGTAAAAAATACTTACATTAGCGTCGAGCGGTTTATTAATGACATCGATGAGTGTTGTTCCAGATTGACCGCCAGGTGCGCGACTCTTGTATATAGAAAAGGAAATGATTGACATTAATATGTTGTTTTTGTAAATCTATTTAATTAAAACTTTTCTTATCTACATACTTTGTTTAACAATTACAAAAAACTTGTTTTCAGAATAACTAATTATTCTAAGGTGGGACACTTTGTTTGAAATATTTATGGTTATTAAGGGAACGGGCCTGTTGTAGGACGAGATTGTACTAATCATGGCGGAAAACATATGATGGGTTTTGATAAGACCATAATTGGCAACTAAAAAAACTCGACCTGGGATAGAAATAGATGTCATGACAACTGTATCAAGGCGGTCATGGCGGGGCTTAAAGAACTATAAATGTAACCTCGCTCCAATAAAACAAACGTCAATGTGTCACGATTTCCATTTCTACGTACCGCCAGGAATGGGGGGGGGGGGGGGGAGGGGGGGGGTAGGTTCTGACCTCAGGAAAAGTACGCAGAGTAGTCCTGGTCGCTTATGTGCTGTTCTACGAAATACCTTGGGGTGTAGCTAGATACCTTAGTTTCAAGAAGCCTGCGCACACCATAGATAATCTGAGCCGATCAATGACTTATTATACGCAGGAGAAAAAGCTGCTTACATCCGCTTAAGATTCTATGCTCTTGTATGGTGCAGAAATCTTGCTCTTCCAGTCCTTTGGTCAACCTCACCTCCTCGAGCCGGAATTAGGGGATGAGATGACCCTAAAAAGTTCAATGAAGCTAGTTTCGGGCACGTATCTGGACCACCAACATCGAAAACACTCCCCAAAACTATTTAAATCCCGACACTGGAAGTGGTCGAGAAGAGCTCAGTATTTTTTTGTAATCGGCCGAATAGTTTTCAGCTTGGTATTGGTTTATGTTTTTGTCATTGACATGATAACTTGTTTGTTATCGATAACATTCACTGACGATGAGTTATTGGTAACCGATAATCAGATATTGATTTATATCGATAACCTTTTGAAAAGAACCCGATAAAAACCGATGACTCGTCGATATCTGTTAAAAAAAAAAACCGATAATAGTTTGAGATTCAGCCGATAGTTCCTCAATATCAGTTGTTATCGGTAACAAACCGCTAACATGCCGATGAAGCTTCCCCTAAAATGGCCAAACAACTTTCCCAACATAGTTCCAAGAAATCACGAAACGCCGATATGTTTCCTAAATAGTGCCGAAGTTATAACGGGCTTTGAGAAAATCACGAAGTTGATTCCAAAGCATACCGACACAAATACGAAAGGTGTCTAATTTGCCACAAACTGGTGCTAAATTCATTTCAAAAAGACCCCAAACACTTCGAAATATTCCTCAACTGAGGCATTAAATGTTCAGATACCTGAAAAGATCATGAACGGATATCGAAGTATACTCATATATAATAAATAAAGTCACAAATTGCTAACAAGAAATTGTCTCGAAAATAATCTTACATATCAGTTTCTGATTTCGTCCAGTTCATTATATAATAAATATTGTGTATAAAGCAATGTACTAGACCCTACAAATAATTGTATTTTTGCACAAACTGCTTATCTAGAACCGTACTTATCACCTATGGAAGGTGTATACACATACATAACAACAAAGATTAGATATCTGGATTTTTATAAGCACTTCATTAATGCTGCTAAATATATAATACCTTTGCTACATGCTACACTTTGCAACCACAAAAAATAAACGCAGCATGGAATAATAACCAATTATAACTAAAAACTAATAACATAACTTGAAAACTTTAAAATTTAAAACTATGAAATGCATTTGAATTTCACTAATGCCATCAACAACTTACCACTACACGTATACCTTCGCACTTAGATGTAATTTCAAATAAAATACTACAAGTTTGGAATGCAACATTAATACGTTCGGCAATAGCATCACGCCCTAAAGCTTGCAAGCTGGTCCACAATGAAAGTGAATGTAGACGACGTGATAAAATTGGATCTGATTCGAAGGCGGTTAATGCTGAGTTTTGTAACTGTCGATGAAGAAGCTGCGAGGGAGAGAAAGTATGCAATTAGTATTTGTTAACTTCACTTAAAACATTTCATTTGTAACTTACCACAATGGGTAGACTTGGAACGCCTAACCAACTGCCCAAATTCAAAACAATTGAGTCAACAATACTGCTGATCTGTGTGGGGAAGGAGGAAGTATAAACAATTAAGTATATTTTAGATAAGAATGCCGTCTTTGTATAAGTTATCAAGATAAAGAAATATATTGAAATAAATTAAAACGTATTTTTAAAAGTGTTGATAACTTAAAACTAATTAGCGCTCGTTAAAGTGTTTTCAGTTGTTGAACGTCATTTCAGGGGCTTTCAAGGGCTATATATTGCAAAAGATTAATTTATTGCCTATTTTAGTTTTAAATGAGAGAAGTTGGAAAAGGGAGCGCCTGACGAATATTTAAACTTAAAAAACAATGTACCGTATGGTCCTAAACACTATTACGAAACGGTCACGACTACAATCCTGAAACGACTACGCAAGTCGCAACGTGACCTGGTCCCTACACAGTTTCAAAATAGTATTTAAATGATTTCAAAAACAATTCTGAAATTATATCGCGAAAATGCTTGAAATTATTTGAAGATTTTCGAAACAGTCCCTGAAAAAATATGTAAAACATCCCAAAATGTTCTGCAGATAGTCCCGAAAGAGTCCTATCGTGTTCCAGAAATAGTAACAAAATCCTCCAAAAGTAGTCCCAAAAGAATGAGGAGGTAGAAATGGTTCAAGAAGTAGTTCCCACATAATATCGAATTAGTCTCAAAATAATTTTAAAACTCTCCAGTCTTTTCCCAAACATGCAGCCGGGGTAAACTTTTAATAGCTCTTTTTTGATGTTGTTGTTGGTTTTGGGGCGTGTTATCGATGTTGATGGTCCTTTGCCAGATATAGATCCGGTACGTTCCGGTAAAACACCATTATTGTACTAGCCCGACCATCTCGGGAACGATTAATATGACCACATTAAACCTTCTAGGTCATCCCCACCCCCAACATCTGATTGCTGAGGCTACACCTCCCAGGGTCTTAAGGGGTAATCTTCGTAAGCATTATGAGGAAATACGGCACTTGAAAACAAGCCGCATGAAGCAAAAAAGCACAAGCAGGTCCTCAGTGCTATCCACAAGCAGGCGTCGGACCACTATGAGATGAATTGCCCGGCGAACCCAGTTCGTAAAGAAAAATACCCATAATCGCAGAAGAGGGAAACGCGCGTCACTCTAGCTCAATTTCGATCATGGGTACTGTAACAGGTTAAACTCTTACCTATCCAGAATCAACCCCGACATACAAACTAGGGCATCTTCGTAAGCATTATGAGGAAATACGGCACTTGAGAACACAACCGTATGGAGCAAAAAAGCACAAGCCGATCCTCAGTGATATCCACTAACAGGCGTCGGACCTCTAACTCAGAAATTGCTCGAATCGCGAATCCTGTCTCATTAACAGCCGAGGCTCTGGCGACCCCAAACTCCTCATGGATCTATGGGATGGGAGGGCGGGAATGGCCTAGAAGGTCGCATGTGGTCATAACAAATTGTTCCCGAGACGGTCGGGCTTGGTACCGGAACGTACCGGATCTGCATCGGGCAAAGGACCATCAACATCGATAACACTCCCCAAGGCCTTCGCTACAACAACAATAACAACATCACCAACAACAAACAAAAGCAACAACAGCGTACAAAATTCATGTCCTTCTTGCAATGTGTCCCCACATGACATCAATCATCTCTTCAATTCCTCCATAACCAACATCTCTAACACCCCTCTCACTATGGTGCACCTCTGTTGAAACTATTACGCGTTATGCCGGTTACAGCAAAATCATCTTATGTACATTAGAGTATCTAAGAATCAAGCTAACTTCTCTTTGCAGTCATATTGAGCACTACAACTAAATGTTCGCAACTTAAAAAGGCGTTTCCAGGACCCCAACAACCCTTCGACATACTCACCGCATTCGGTCCCTGCACACACGCCAATGCAGCCAAACCATGTCCCGTGGCATGCAACCAAATATTGTGCGTTCGGCAAATATCACTCATACGCTGCAAATTATCTACGTAACCATTTAATGAAGCACCCACATCTGCCACCACTAGCAACGGTGTACGATTAGCGCTCAAATCTGTTTGTACCTGTTTCAGCAACAACGGCAAATCCATTGTACCAAAAGTGCTATTAACCGGTATCAGACGTATCGCATCCAGTGGTATACCCAATTGACGGCAAGCATATTGTAAACGCAGTGGTGTTGTATTCTCTGAAACATAAAAGCATGGATGTGCCAGGGCTGGTATACCACCTTCAAGATAACCGGGACAACGTGCTACTATCGCTAAACGCACAGCGCGCAATATAGCATCGGCATTGTCTGTGTGAAAACTACTAGCTGGATCGATGAAACGAAAGAGTGTACCCAGCCAACGTGTTGTGTCGCCAGCAATAGCGCTCGCTACACGTACCAAATGTTGACGATCTAAATGTGTTAAATAAGCAACAATGCTGTGCGATATAAGCGCTAATTGTGCCACATCATCCAAACCAGGTAATGGGAATTCTGGGTCATCCTCGGAATCTGAATAGGCGATTAGTGTTTCAAGTGATTTAAGTATATCAGCTGGTGGTATACAATCGCCATGCAGCAATGTGGTGTGCTTTGGTGGCGTTGATAGCGAAAGAGGGGATCCTGCTACAATTTCTGTGTTTGCTTTGTTGTTGCCGCCGTCGACCACATCAATGGCACCTTCGTGAAGTGCTTCAATTGCTTCAGCTACAGGAGCAGTTTTAACATTTTCCAAACCACGTAATACATGCGATGATTTCAATTCAAGTTCAGCGAGACCGGAACGAATCTGCGAAATGGTTGTATATAGAAATATAACCTTGTTTTCATATGAAAAGTTACACATTTTGATAATTATTCACACTTACACTGGATGCGGCAATTTCTGAAACGCGTGGCTCTTTCAAGTCATCACCGTCGCCAGACATTCTGTAGGTAAGCGTTGCTTTCACTTCCTCACAAACTGCTCCACTTTAATGACCTTCACGAGCCAACCAATCGATTCAATTTATTATTTAAGCTGTGATTATTAATTATTAGCGGTTTTGCAATCTTCACGCTCGCACCACCGCTATACCGCTATCGTGGCACCAAAAAGTGAAAAAGTTGTTATCCAATTTCTGTTGGTTTGTGTGGGTTTTGAAGCCAGTCTCTTTGACTTGGCAAACTTTCAATATTCCAATTTGTTTGTTCAGTTGGCGCTTGGTGGCCCAGTTTGTGATGTCGCTTTTTGTATTTTTATGTATATTCTTCCTAATTTTCCACTAAATCCACTCTTGTCGTCGTAGTCAGAATTTTCACTTCATTGTAAATTTTACCAAGTAGCGCAACTAACAGCTGATCGGTGAAAATTCGCACATTCACACGCACAGTTCTCGACTCAGTTTCAAAACAAAACTTTAGATTATTTAATTCAAATTTTAAAGTGAGATAATCCTTACAAATTTATGTATACAGAATATATATGGCGTTTTTGTTGTTATTAAAACAATAGTTTTATTTATATTAAAGCTTTTATCATTTTTTTTTTTAACTTCGAAAAATCTCCGAACACCATTCCTTCATTATATGACATTCGACTGCCTAGTCCACTGCCTTCCACTCTATTCGCAACATAACCTCTACTTAAGCTGCCAAACTATATAGTAAACAATGTTTCACTTGTTCTTCTGAGCTTGTTCTTTTATGACATTCGCATTTTAGATTTGTTGTGTTGACAGTTCGAAAATGCAGTGCTGCCACATTGCGAGAAACTGAGCTACAAGAGCTCTGTTGAAATAACATTATTGCCTATGTTAATACCAAAGAAATTGAAAAGAAAATCAGAATTTTGAACTTATTTAAATAATTATTCACTGATAAATAATTATTTATCAGTGAATAATTATTTAAATAAAACCAAAAACTGCGCGACCGACCAAATCCAAAACAAAACTACACGAAAATACGAAAATCACGAAAATTCAATTAGAATTCGTTTTCGCCGCGCGGTGCGAAAGACGAGCCAAAGAGTATGGTGAACTCCACTAACCTGCTCTTTCAGAAAATTTTTGTTTGCTCGCTGAATTTTGAAGCAGCGAGTTCAACCTTCTTATAATTTTAATTTCTTTGTTAAAACTTGCAAAAATTGTTAAATAGATCTAAGTAAAAAAATATTTATTCGCCAACTCATTGCGATGATGGAACAAATAGAGTCTAGGTTCGGTATAGGGCTCTTAATTTTTCTTAAATAATTCTAGTCAATCAACTATAACCTATCTTATTTTACTCATTTCGTTGCCGTTTTTGAATGTGTCTTACAAAGGGCTACATAGATTTAAAACTGAATAATTCAAACTGTACCTAAAAGGAATTTGCCGTCGCCGGAAGCGGAAGAACTTACCTAGAGGCATTGAAAAGTATTGTCAGAGCTTCAGCTGTTGTTGTTGTGGCAGCAGTGCCTCACCCCATTCAAAAGGTGCGACTAATCACAAATTTTCATCAATATCCTCCAACGGGAGTCCGAGGAAACTTGCACTTTCTACTGGGGTGGACCGGAGAGAAAGGGGTTCCATATTCCAATTGAAAAGATGGCTGTTGTCATGTGGGGAGGCATCGCATGTAGGATATACATTAGATATGTCGTGGTTGATTCTGGACAAGTAATAGTTTAACCTGTCACTATAATCAGATGGAAGTTGAGCTACAGTGATGTGCGTAGTCTCGACCGGTGAAGAATCTCTCTTTTTTATTTAGAGATTTGGGATTAATGGAAGGGTTCTATGGCCATAGCGACAGGTATGGTCACCGTATGCCCTGAGCTCCGACCCCAGGCAAAGCAATATCAAAATATTAGAAATAAGGTTTTTCAATTAGAAGAACATTTTTCTAACCGGGGTCGCCCCTCGGCAGTGTTTGGTGAAGTCAGTGAAGACTCATCTGCCTTGCAGATGTTGTTCGGAGTCGGCATAAAACATGTAGGTCCCGTCCGGCCAATTAGTAGGGAAAATCAAGAGGAGCGCGACGCAAATTGGAAGAGAAGCTCGGCCTAAAATCTCTTCGGAGGTTATCGCGCCTGACATTTATTTATTTTTTTTAATTTTACTTCAAAGCTATTTGTCACACTGATTCCTGTTAGGAGTGCAAAAACACCACCCTCACTCCAGGTCGGCGAAGCATTGCATCTCCCAACTCCGCAAAAAAATCAAGAAGGAAGCGCAAAGCCAACTTTGAGGCCTATTTAAATTTTCAGCTCAACCAGAAAAGCCCGACAAATTGCAGTTGAGCCGAGGATGACACTGCACGACCACTCCGACGAACTGACTAGAACGGAATGGAAGAATCTCTCTACTTTCAAAGTATCCTCTATAAAACATTGTCGATGTAGCAGAATCTATTGCTATGTGGTGGCATATTTGGAGCGGTAAGAAGTGGTATACATAGTATATCAAAGATCAGTTTGACCTACGCCTTTGACGCCTTCAACCTTTTGGTCTGTGGATTTTAAAGGCTCTAACGCCAGGCATGCCCAACCGCTCGTAAGTTGTGAGCCCTTCAACCGCTGGTTCTACATCATGGGTGTTCAGCTACTCATCGAAATCTACTCCCATAAATGCAAGGAAAGTTTTTGATAAATTTGGTCCGTGGGGATATTGCTGTTAGAGACATTGGTTTCACAGCGCGGCCATCTATAAGAGTTAGATTTTGGACCCTGTAACTAGGTCTAAACGAAAATTTGAGGATTAAATGGATATGTTCTAAAGAGGTCGTCGTGGTCCTGGGTTCAAGTCTCAGGCAAAGCAACATCAAAAACTGCGAAAATTTGTTTTTCTTTAATTACAAACAAGTTATTCTAAAAGAGATCGACCCTCGACAAATGTTTGGAAAGCACTCCGAAGGCATTTCCGCCATGAAAACTTCTCAGTGAAAATGCATCTGCCGTTTAGAGTCGGCATAAAACATGTAGGCGGCGTCCGGCAATTTATAGGGAAGTTCGGCCTAAATCTCTGAGTAGGTGAATGGTGCTAAATATTTTGTTTTTTATTCCAAGATTGTGCGTAGTGCTTACGGAGATATACCCTTATTTGACTGGCGGGCACCGAAGAGAAGATCGCTGTACATCGTTCAGCAAAGTGCCATGGTTGATTGTGTCAAAAGTTTTCGATGGCTGTAATGCCACGAGAACTTTGCTGTGGTGTGGTTTTTTTAATTTAATCCGCGACGTATGTGGCAGTCCTACCAGAAAAACATGTTGATGACACCGATAGTTTCAAACTAATGAAAAAGGGCAGGGCTTCGAAATAAACAGATGCTACAAGCTGTCAGATCTTTGTAGTATCCTGCAATCGGAAGAAGTGACCGTAACCAAAGCAGTAGAAGCACTGAATAAAAACAACTTAAACTGCACCCGCTCCAACTTTTATAATGACAGTTAGTCAGCAATGAAGGCAGTAATCTCGTATAGCACAACATCTAAAAGAATATTAGAGAGTGGGTAGAAGGTCACGTGGGTACCTGTCATGAATGACTCAACCCTAAGGTGTACTAAAACATACGGACCAATATCCGTTGATCACCGGCCCAACAAAGTTGGTAGCAATGGGCTGAAGCCAGGTAATTGGTACCCAGCTGCCCGGCAACTCCACAAAGAGATGCGAACGTGTCTCAGTATCCCTCTTTCATTGATTATTGTTATGTATATATGTATATCAATTTCTGATTAAATTAAAAATCAATAAGAGGAAGCGTGTGTTAATCACAATTTAGGAATGTCACCAACCGTCTCTGTTCAGCCGTTGCAACAATGTATGACACTGTTGACAACAAACTGCTTTTTGCTTCCATACTGTTTCCACTTGACATCTTTGCCCAACGCTGTGCACCTTCACACGTCAATACCTCGATGTATCTTGTTCAAATCCTCGTCCCTTTGAAAAAGCGATAAAGTACAAGACACATCTTCATTATGCTTCATTTCCACTCCTATTTACAACCACAATTAAGAGCTGTGGCCGACCTATTCATATCACAGACCTGTTTATTAACGTCCCTGCAAAAATCGCGAGTACTCCATGCATGCATGTATGGAGTACTCGCTATGGACCAACCGAGTGCTCCAAAATTAACCACGATTCATATAAAAAATATGGTCCAATTAACATTGCGATGTCCTAGGACTGGACCATATACTCCAGCTCCGCATTACATCAGAGTAATCCATGGAGTACCCACAGTCCAATAAACATCGTGTAGTGATTACCATCGTTAAAACCGAGCAATGATCGGCTTACGATATGTTCGTGTAGAAACATGAGTTGGTCCATTGCTGCATTACAGTGTAGTATAATGGTAAGTACTCCAGTGGACCACATGATCCAACGATTTTTGCAGGGGTGCTTTTGCAAAGATATTGTTGAAGCAATCACTGTTATCAACCAACATACTCAGCCAAATTACTCAAGCACCTTCCATCAAATGCCAGCACAATTATGGATGTGGGCAACCATTCTTCGAAAGCATCCTTTCCGGCATCCTTTCTTCGACAAGACGAGCACTGGTCCCCTCAGATTGTTTTTAGCTAACAATAGGCATCAGTTTCTCCGTTTAATCACCATTTTCACCGATTGCCGAAGTGGCCAACCTTTTCATCTGCCCCACAGTGTCAGTTTTCAATGAGATTTCCTGAGAAAAGCAAGCGGCCGAATTCCATGGGGGCAGGTAGGCCCAGGAAAAAACTGTATTGTTAACTAAGATGCGTCTTATGTCAGACTTCCATGAGTGAACTTTTTGAGTTGAAACCACAGCCTCTAGTGATTCATCCGAATGCTCAAGGTACAAGACACGACCTGTATCAAGCGATACATTGCATCAGGTCACACCTAGTTTGTCCAGCTCCCGCGGATACAGTTTTCATCGACAGTTATAGGGTCGCGCAAGCGATGCACGTGCCCGCATTGCGCCCTTTCGAGTGAAGAAACCTTGCTCATGGATTGGCTAGCCATGGTATTATAATCGCCTTTTGCGATCGGTTTACCTACTGCGAGCATATTATTGACCCCTTATCCGGAGGTGGTATTATGTTCGGGTGTAAGCAGTCCGAGGTAAGAGTCGGAATCAAGGAAGCTTTTAAATAAGGGCAGATGCAGGAACGTTCTGTCTGCATATTCTCCGCTCGCCAGACATAGACTTCAGCTGTTACAAGTGACAAAGATATCAGATCTAGAAGCAGTAAGAACTTTTCAGGTATTTGCGAAGAGAGCGATTCATTTTATAATGAAACGTGATGAGCTTGTCACTTCAGTTTTGGTTTTTTGCCCAAAAATATTTATGTACAATTGAAATATGCGGAAACTATTTATATAACATACGAAGCATGAAAAGAGTGCCAGGTTGTAGAAAAATTTAATATCAATTGTAATATAAGTACGTGTAATTACCTACAAAAGCTTCCATTGCAGCAGAGCATGTATCATCCGTATGGTTGGATGAAGTCGGTATGAACCCAACAAACATCGTACAAAATATTTACCATCAAGAAATATATGTGACCTTGAATCATCAAACGACCCTATTGTGCGAAAATATAGTTTTTCTTTTTTTGAGTGATGCTTATAGGAAATTTAACGATCTTTCCAATGGAACAAACCGCAATCTCTCTATCTTTTTATTTTTTTTTCACAAATAGCATTTAAAGTACAAGTTAAAAGTTAAGTTAAGTTTTCTCGAAAATTCCACACATATAGCTTTAAGTCGATATCCAACATTGTTCTCCAACCATTATCTTCCCCTTGTGAAATTTTGTGAAATTCATAGTTCTCGAATTGATCTCAAAAACTATTCTCAAATTATTCTCCAGCCTTAGAGAAATAGTTCTCAAATATATATTCAGTACATTTCACAAGCTGAATAATTAAAATAATATATATGTATACGAACCTGACCCGTACGCATCTTGCGCAACCAAAATAAAAGTCTCTTATCAAATATTAACAGAAATCAGCTGTTCTATTAGCTTGCGCTGCCATCTAGCGTATAATAGCAGCTGCCGCCAATCAATTAAAACCCACATCTTGCGCTGCCATCTAGCGTTCAATAGCAACCGCCGGTATTCAAAATAGTGCCATAGTAGAAATAGATTTCTTTGTGTGGCCACAATCGTTTATTTTTAACAAATTATTTTAATAAAACATAGCTTAACAAAAGCTCTACGACCAAAATTGCTCAAAGCTCGCTAATAGCTCGAATCTCCATCTTTACAACCAAAACTTTATTTATAGATTTGGATTCAAAATAAGAGCGAAAAAGGGACCCTTACATAAAAACAGCAATTAGAAATAATATATATGATTAATTGAAGATAATCCATAAATGTTTCGATTAGCTTTTCACGGAAATACTGCAATATTGGAATCTCACATTTGAGTCCAGTTTGAGAATCACACTTGAGTACAAGTTGAGAACTATCGCTTTCTCAACCTGAATAACAGCATTATTTGCCATATAAAAATAATGGGCTTTTTGTTGAGAATGTTATGATTTCAAGTTGAGCCATTGTTGAGAAACAACGCTTGAGGTATGAGAAGCTCGGCCCTAAATGTTTATTGGGAAGTTTTGCCAAAATTTTGTGTTGCTCACTTTCGTTGTCTATTGAGTTTTCCTAATGACTCAGCTGCACTTGCAATGCGCTTGAGTGAGTATTATTTTCATTTTATGGTGGGCGCATATCAATTTATTACAAAGCACTCGATTTTAATTAGATTCTCTGTTTTAACTCTACCAGCTTATTATTGCTGCACTTTAATTAGTATTTAATGCTTTAATGAGAATTCGGCAATGTCAACCTATGAACCTGGCGCAACTTTTTTTACGTCTATGCTAATTATTCAAAAACATCCTCTGTATAGGCGACATTTTAGGCGTAATGTGAAATTTAAAATTTTTCTTTGTGAAGGATATGCAAATATTTTGATTTATACTTGATTACGGCTTAATGAAAGCATTGTGCTATTTCGGTCTAAACTAAAAAGAACTGTATTTATTTGAAATGAAAAGAGACCTCGACGCACGGCAAGAGGTGTCGTCAGCTTATCGGATAGCATTCCATTTATAAGACTGCAGTGATCGGATAGCATATGACTCCGGCTTACACCGAGCTCATGGCAGCATACACCACATCCTAATGCCCCCGTCCAGTCTGGATGTACACGCAAATGGTTCGCCACTTTCCCGTCCCATATTTATTCCTAACGCTATACCTCCCTTGAGAAAATATCGTCAAACATTTCAATGCTTTCAACTTTTTGGCCCTCGAAGAAGTGTCGAGTGCTTTTCGTCAGACCAGAACGCCATAGAATAGAAGGCTTGAGCACCGTATAGAACAGCCAATGTTAAACCCTTGTAGAGACAGCTCTAGCGTACTCCCCTAATAGAGACTGGTTTAAAATAAGACCTTTGTACGTCCGCGTAAACAAAACGAGCTTAATTTTGCTAAGGTTGACCGATATCCGCATAATTTGGTAAGGTACCCAGGTACCCTTGAACTTTACCACGACCCAAAGCAGGGTCACTTTCTCTGAGTGGTCGCTTTCACCGTTGAAGTACTCCGTCGTTGAATTTCTTCCACTCAAAAACCTGCTAATGAATTCAAAGTTGATTCGACTCCCAGTGCTGAGAAAGCTCTTTTAATCACCGCTGGTAGGTCTTCGGCTTCTTCTTTGTCAAGTCAAATTCTTTGCTCCAGAGGGATCCCGCCATCAGTCTGACAACCGAATGAGGACCTTTTTCCGCAGGCCTGCCTCTATAATAGGAGTGTTAAAATACCGAAAATTGCGCTTGAGAATTGCTGGATTGCATCAGGATAAATCAAGCGTCTCAGTGATTTTAAAAGGACAGTAGAAGATAAGCCATTTGGTCTTAAGTTTTTGGGAGATACGTGAGAGCTGTGCATGCAGGGATATTTGAAAACTCGGTACCATAGTCGAACTGCAAACAGTTGATGCAAATGGGAGCTTCCAAAGATCCCTGACTGCCATCTCAGCAAAAAAAAAAAAAAAATAAAAATAATAAAATACAGTACCTGAACTCCGCCAACATTGAATGAAAGATATAAAAGCCTTTGAAAACCAGCCAATTATGATTGGGATTCATGTATCAATTACCGGGCCCTGCAGTGCCGAGTAGTTATTTTTGATTGCAAATTGGAAAAAATAAAAAATGATGAGTTCAAGCCCCTACTCGACACTGCAAAGCCCGGTAATTGATACATAAATCCCAATCATAATTGGATGGGTGCCACCCATGTTATAGAGAAGAAAAATTTTTCATGAGCTTGGAAGGACAACGAAGTCAAATGTGGCCACTAGAGAATGCCCTCAAGGGGGTCTACTCACTTGTGAACACCAAGTCATAGATGCCTCATTCAGTTACTGAAATCCAATCGCTCAAGGGTGTGCATATGACATAGCAATCAAATTAACTTAACTGTGTAGACTAGTTTATATTGGCATAACGGGTGAGATGAGATGTCCCCTGCTGATGTACTTAATGACTTAGTGGATGAAGCAATGAAACCCACGCTAAGAATCTCACGAAATTTCGAGGTGTACATTGTGGCCAAAACTCTGTAGGATAGAGGGAATCGATGTCATCTATGGCCGAACATCAAGAAATCGGTACCAATGGGATGCTATCTACTATATACTATTTTTCAGGCAAAAATCCATCCAATAGAAGTTTGCGATAGAGAATGACTACGGCGAGACTTATCCCCGAGGAGTATCCTCATTATGTCAGTCAGTTAGCCTTACGTGCCCTCGCAGTCTTTCACAATTGCTTCTAAGCAAGTGGATGAATGCATTGGAGGTCTAAAAGTTAATGAAAAGGCAGGGTAGCCAGCCAAGCTCTTCTTGGACTAACCAAGGCACACACTACGAAAACCATAACTAACTTGATAATAGCTCAGACAACACTGGATTGAATGCCCATGGCAAAGACCGGCCAAATGGTATATACTTACAATAACTAGAGTATCGGCCAAATTCATGAATTTAAGCAGAAAGGACCTACGACCGCTCACTATACGGGTCAATGTAGTCTACGATACCACCTTAGTAAGTTAGAGCAATCGGATACACAAAGCTGTCGCTTTTGTAAGCTGGCAGATGAAACGCCGAAGCTGTGGCGAGGAGGGCAACAAAAAAAATAGCCAAGAACTACCTATCACAATGCCAAGCTCTAGCAAGGTTAGCCGAATCAAATTGTTTGACTAGTCCTAACAGAAACATCAGCAATCGGTTTCAGGAGAGAGTGCGCAACGTGTGCTACTTGGCTCGAGTTCTTAGTATCCGGGTAGAACAGCTACAAACCAACCAACTCGATCAAAGCCCAACGTGTAGTATACGTAATATAATGAGTAATATAATGAGGGAGTTCAGGATCTTGGGAAAATAGTCCAGTGTTATTGTAAATGTAAACTAGTGCAGTATTTTTACACAAAACGTCAACAAATTATACGGCTAAGCATTTGCTACATCATGGCAAATACGCAACAACAAAACCATAGTTTATTTTTTCAAAATTGAATAGCAAATAAGCAACTGCACATTGACCTGCACCTTACAAGTCGTTGCACCGGTTACAGTCATTATTGTTACCACTATAATTATTGTTATCGCTCTTGTTTTCCAGGTGAAATATGCAATTTCGAGTAAATACTACACGCATACATGCTTAACTCTGCCTATTCATTCGCTTTCATACACAATTCCATAAAACGCCAGCACATTTAACGCTTTGGAATTTTAATAATTGCGTGCATTGCTACATTCACATTCACGTTTCTGCGAAAAGTCTTAGCGCTGGAAAGAAAATTTATTTAAAAATTTCACTAAATATGCATTTAAACATTTGAGTGTATGCGTATGTGTGTGTAAATGTGTTGGTAGGCGAATTGTTGCCTTTGGCTTCCTTTTGTGCAAATAACATAAATGCCGAGCAAACGTTGACGCCAGCAGAAGTGCGCCATTCGTGAGAAGGATCTCCATATATTTTCTTGTATGCATGTGTATATGTAACAGTGTGTATTGCATGCATTTTTTTTATGAAAAAGCCTTAATTGTATTTGAATTTGCTCTTGATGCACAATTATCCAATGAAGAGAAGTGAACTTGCTTTTATAGTTTATACGGCTGAAAAATTAAACCTGAAGTACATTAAAAAAGCCTCTGCAAATTAAAGTGGTCCTTTAGAAAGATGCCTTAAAACTGCTGGACCCGAAAGTACCTTTGGTCTCTCTTCCGAAGATTAGTACAAACATTTCATAGGAAGTATTTGAAGTAATTGATCTGATGCCCCACACTGGACGCCCAATCTATTTCTGTTATTTTTTGTGATTTTATTAAAGCTGGATTTTGGTCAGCTTTACGCCATTTTACAATTGACAACCTACCACATATTTAATTTACGACGTCACGCTGCGCTGTTGGCATTTTATTGGCGAACAGCGACGTTGCCAAGTCAAGGAACGTACGGGAGATAATTTGATCAAATCAAAATTTATCGGAAAGTGCTGAGCACTTGCAATGTAAAGGAACGATACGATGATGGCTAGTAACGGCTCCAAAATGGACATAAACGAGGCTTCGTATAACTATTATTGAGTGTTATCTCGTAACCACTTTCTATGTACCAACCGGGATGATTGCAAGGTCTCAAGGCCCTAATGGCCATGTTTAAATAGGAAAATTACGAGCATAAATTTTTCGTTAATGACATGTGCCAATAACTTGAATCTGTAGATGCTGTCAGTATGAGGAGGAAGAGATCTCGTTCGATAATACAAGAACCTCAACTACAGTTAAATGATTCATGTTCCCAAAGGTGCATATTTTCCATAGACCTAGCGGAGGTGAGGGTAGTACATCTTTTGTTCCTACTTAAATTCATATAGAACATTAAGTACTTTAATAGGGAGTAATTGTAAAAAAATTTTTTGACGTATACTTCACTCACTGCAGGTATTTCGAGTATGTAAAATTCCCTTTCAACTTTATTTAACATCATCTACTACTTTCTATATCCAAGCTCAAATACATAGACAATTTTTACAGCATTTAACAAACATTCCAGCCACGCCCGCTTACCAAAAACTGACGCAAATAACAAACAAAAGCGGAGAATGCTAGCTCATCTCTACTTGATCTTTCTGATGCAGTAAGAAGGGTTTTCTTTGGCTAAATTCGTTAGAAATACCAGCTGAATTCTTATTCGATAAGCCATATATAGTTTCATTCATTATTAATACTTCAAATTACGTAATTTATAATTTATAGTTCGTAATTCATAATTCATAATTCGTAATTCATAAATTATAATTTTTAGTTCAATAAGTTTAGATTCACAGAATTAATTCTTCATCATTGATACTTCATAATTAATAACTCATAATTCATAATTTATTATTCGTAGCACATTATTTATAAATAATAATTTATAATTTTTAATTCATAATTCGTAATACATAACTCATGATTTCTAGTTCATACTTCATAGTTCAGATTTACAACTTATGATTCCTAATTTGTTATTCATAATTAAAAATTCTTAGCTCATAATTCATAGCTCATAATTAATAATTCATAGTTCTTAATTTATAATTATTAATTCATATTCATGTGATTTATAATTCGCAACTTATAATTAGTAATTCATAAAACACAATTCATAATTCACGATTTACAGTTCAGAGTCCACATACTAAATAATACTTTATATCTCATATAACTCATAGCTCAAAAATAGTTAATCATAATTCGTAAATTATTATATATTATTCATAATAAATACTCATAATTCATCGCATATGCGCCTTGGCAACCACGCTACTGTTGGCAGCCATAATTTCGAAATAGTAAAAGACTTCGTTTATTTGGGAACCAGCGTTAACACTAACAACAACATCAGCTATGAAATCCAGCTAAGAATCACTCTTGCCAATAAATGCTACTTTGGACTAGGTAGGCAATTGAAAAGTAAAGTGCTCTCTTCGCAAACGAAAATCATACTCTACAAGTCACTTATCGTACCCGTCCTGCTATATGGTGCAGAAGCATGGACCATGACAACATCAGATGAAGCGGCTGTGGGAGTGTTCCAGATAAAAATTCTTCGAAAGATTTATGGACCTCTACGCGTTGGCGATGGCGTGTACTGAAGAAGATTTAACGATGGGCTGTACGAGTTTTACACAGACATCAACACAGTCCAGCGAATTAAAACGCAGCGGCTGCGCTGGCTAGACCATGTTATGCGAATGAAAGATGACGTTCCGGCCAAGAAAGTATTTCTATAGGAACCCGCCTATCGAAGCAGAGGTAGAGGGCCAGCCCCACTCCGCTGGAACGACCAGGTGGAAAACGATTTAAACTCCCTTGGTGTGACTAATTGGTGCCGGTTAGCAGATAGAAAGAGCCACTGGCGTGCCTTGTTGTACGGACATAACCGTTTAAACGGTTAAGCGCCAATTAAGTAAGTAAGTAAGTAATTCATCATTTATAACACTTAATTCATAGAATAGAATTCATAATTCATGGCTCATAATTCCCAATTCGTAATTCATAATTCATAATTTATTCGGCGTGGGGCACAATTCCATAAATCTTAAAATTATTTCTCTTAAGGGAGGTTAATTTCAACTGATGTTGTCATTGCCCATGAGCTCAAGTTCTTGTAGCATTTAGTGTATGAGCATTTAAGCTCTGCCACTCGAATTATTTTTTCCAGCGCTGAGTTAAAGAAAGGGAGTACTCTTTCAAAAACTCCGTCAAGTCTGCAACTGGTCGGGGAAACTTTTCCTCAATACAGATGGAGCTGCAGTTCTACGTATCTTTATGGCGGCATATGATGCTTAACTTGAGAGACTCTCGGGAATTTTAAAATTTTTTTAACAGACATATTTTATTATTGTACAGATGAGCCAACCATATAGTTGAACCATGATTTTTTTCGAATTGATATGTCTATACCAGGCATGCTTAACGAACGAAACGATATCATTTCGTTACGATAATCAACGTTAATAAACGAAACGAAGTCATTTCGTTTCGTTTATTAACGTTAAGAACGCCAAATTAACGTTAATTTGACGATCTTAACGTTAATAAACGAAACGAAGTCACTTCGTTTCGTTTATTAACGTTGATTATCGTAACGAAATGATATCGTTTCGTTCGTTAAGCATGCCTGGTCTATACAAAAAAAAAAAACTTTAAATTTTTTCAAATTATGTTTTGAGCTCTGCATTCGTTTTCTCTGAATCTTTTTTCATAGCTTGGTGAACCGAGAAGCATACTCTGTGGAGCTACAACTGGTTTAGCTGATGAAAATACTTCAAAACGGCTTAAAAGCTTGAAACACACAAATTTATGGTCGGTGTTTCGCAACTTAATTTTTACCCTAGTCTAATGTACACTACGCCATGTAAATATAATAGTTTTACTTACAATGAATTTGTTATTTCCACATGCGATCAAATCGAGCAGCGTAGGTACTACATATGTATATCCTACCGAACGGTAAAAATATAGACATATAAGAAAATTTAGTGAAAGCATAGAGAATTTTTGTCAAATATATGGGTGGGCTAATCTTATATTTGTTCTTTTTTGTTATTGTTTTTTATATTAACTTACGCCTCACGTACTTCTTGTCAAACTGAATTTATATCTTACAAGTTTCGTGTTCCACATGCTCATGCAATCCAGCAACACTAAAGTTGAAAGAAATTTCATTTTGCATACATAACTTGATAATGAATATAGCATACATATGGCTCATACCATACACTAGGGATGACCGCCTTCACATATCTGTCCCTCCATTGTAAAATACACAATCAAATGGTGTTGATAACTACGGAATCTCATACACAACATAACAAAACAACCTGGTACGATGAAGAACGACGCTTTGCATCCGAAGGAGAGGACGCCACCTATAGGGTCACTTTCGGATCGAGTGCAACTGGATTAGTGTGTGGTGGAAGAAGGAAGCGCAACATCATTTCAGAAAGCAAGTAGAAGCAGAAAGGCTTAAGTGAGAAAAGTTTGAGCTGCTAGCCAGCAAGACTAAGAAATAAATAAGTACAATGCGCTTGACACCTCCAAAGAGATTTAAGCCGACCGTCTCTTCCAAATTACGTGGTGATATTTTTAATTTTTTTCTACAAATTGGCGGGATGGGACCTACATTTTTTATGTCGCTTGCGAAGGGCATCTGCAAGCATAGTTTTTTTGCTGAGAAGTTTCTTTGCAATGCACTCGGACTGTTTGCAAAACGACCGCTGACGGAAGAACTCGCTAAGAATATTTTTTTAGAAACACTTTTATGCCAGCACTTTAGCACCACAACACGGCAGCTGCCAGCAGCGGGAATATTGCCCGCAAATTCAGCGTAAAATTCGTGAGAAAGACAGACGATTTCAAATCCGGTGACCAACACTTGTTGGACTCGATACGGCGACCTGGTAACCTATGCCCAAAAAGTTATGGGTTTAAAGTTTCTACACTCAATTGTGAAGATAAAGTATTCTGCCGGTAAATCATTTATACTGCATATCCTGGTTATGATGAAAAAACTTGAATACTAACTATGCCGAAAAAGACGGCTCTGTGAGTGTTGTAGAGAAAATATATACGGATTTACGTGTTGGCGACGGCGTTTACTGAAGAAGATTCAATAATGAGCTGTGTGAGCTAAAAGTTGACAAAGATAAAGATCGTCACGCCAAATCAAAACCCAGTGGCTGCATTCTGTTAATTCGAATGTATGAAGAAGCTCCGGGCCAGGGGTTACTCTTATCTCAACTTAGGTATGCATGCAGAGGAAAAGGGAGGCCACGCTTTTTTAGAATGCCGTTGCCGTTTTAGTATTTAAGAGCCAAATAAGGGGGACGGAATGGTTGCAGATACTGCTACGGTTATTGTAACGATTGCAGTTGGGGTTTTGGTAAAGTAAGGATTGAAGTTACGGTTACAGTTACCGAAAAATTGGAGTAGATATGGTTACGATTACAGTTACCATTACAGTTGCGGTCCCGATTACGGAAACATTGGTGTAGATGTGGTTACGATTACAGTTACGGTTACAGTTACGCGTGACGATTACGGAAACATTTTGGTAGATATGGTTACGGTTATAGTTACTGTTACCCTTACAGTCACGATTAAGGTAACGTTTCCTACTAAGGTTACGGCTATGGTTATGGTAAAGGTTAAGTTTACGGTTACAGTCACGATACACTTACAATTATAGTTACGTTAACAGTTTTGGTTACGGAAAGAGTTAGGCGCTACGCTTACATTTGCGGCCACGCTTACATTTACGGCCACGTAGTGGTTGAGGCTATAGTTACAGTTATGGTTACGGTGACGATTATGGCTTGGCGCACACGATCTTTTTATATCCGCGCAGCTTATGACATTTAGACATAGTAGACAACCGCACTCTATTTGTTCACATTTAACCTATGACCCTACTTAATATGCATACATAATGTGAAAAATTTGTGTCGGAATGGATATCAACCATAGCTTAGTATTTCAAATTCACCGTTACGCTCGCATACTAAGGCCGATGAATACGTGTCATATTTGGTGTATATAAGTAAGTACGTATGTATGTATGTAAGTAAATAAATATGTATTTATGCATGCATCAGTAAGCCTTAACAAACAACGACATTTCCTTTTTCATATTGTTATTACAACTAAGTTTATATATACATATGTATATGTATAAATACTTTACCGTTACACTTGCATGCAGTAGCATATTTTATTAAGTTTTATCAACAACAACTTCATTTTTGCATACGATAATATATGTACATTACATTGTTAACATGACAACGCTTCGTCAAAAATGCTAAAGATCCACCAATCTATGCATGAGGAAGTTCTAACAACAACAATGTTCATAGTCGGTAAGCACATAAATTTATATGTATTTACTTTTAAATAAAATATTGTGTAAATTTGCGAATATATTTATTTTGTTAGTATACGAAAATTGTTGTTACATATAGAAGAGTTCAATCTAACTTTCATCATAAAACAACAACAAAAATATAGCAAATAATTTAAACTCTTAAACTGGCGCTCCACATTCAGCTTTTTGGTCTACGCTTTACTGCTAGGTCGATCCTATGGAGCTCTCCCTTTCCCTTAATATCGCCCAATCTTATTGTGACCTCTATGGTAAAAGCTCCGGTGGAATGCGCCCTGTTAAATTTGCTCATCCTCTTTTGCATTTCCACCTTTTCCCATATGTCCTGGGACTCAATATAGATGTATGGCTACACGTATTCCAACTCTTTACAGGGACTCCTTAAACTTTAACACACTTTTAGATGTTGTGCTATGCGAGATTATAGCCTTAATTACTGCTTGCTTGCCAATATAAAAGATGACGTGGACGCGGTTAAGCTTCTTTTCTTGCAGTCTTTCTACTGTTTTGTTGGTTACGGCAACTACATCCGAATAAAAAACAATATTAAGACTGACAGTTTGTATGATCTTTTTATTACCGTATCAGCACAGCACATCGCAGACCCTACTCCTTGCATTACTTTGAAACCATCGGTTCAAACGCGAATCCGTCGTTTTCCATTTGGGCACCCTTGCACCAATCATCCACATCTATTGTGGCTCTAAGAGCTCCTTCGAAGCTTAGATACGGAATCAGGTAGTCTGTTCGTCCAGTATCTCCTGACACTATACTACTTTAATTGCATTGCCTACGTTCAAGCTGCCCCGAGCCGACCTATAATACATTTTGTTTGATTTCAATATTGGCGAATGTTATTTATTTTTAACAAAATTTTTACTGCGTGGAAACCTGCTTCCAGACCAATTGATTGAGGGGTTTTGGAGATAGTAGCGTATTGTCCAAACAAATACCTTCGGGTTGATATTACAGAATTGCTGATACGGGCAGTGCGTAAAGCTAAATCAGTAGCAACCTAATAAAAACCGCTCCAAACTGCTAAAAAATGAACTTCAGGGAAGCTATAGACACCACAGCACCATAGTAGTGGAGGTTAGAGAAGCACAACCGCTGTCCAGGCGGTTAAATTTGTACGTACTGGGAATAGACTGTCTCCTGCTGAATTCTAACTGGCCGTCCGAAAACAGATCCGGAAGAAAATAGTGGGCCACCTCTGGATCCCTCTTTCCTTGACAATACGGAGTGAGCATAACTTACCCTATCTCGAAATAGATAAGCATCCAGCTTTTAAAAATATCAGAATGTATATCTTAAGATGCAATTTGGGATAAAACAGTACATGGCGATACCACAGCTCTCCTCATGCTACGTTTATGAGCATCTGTGTGTTGTAGCGATAAGGACACTCCCCGAAGCTCCTTTGCCGGATGCAGATACGGTACGTTCCGGTAACAAGCACCATTAAGGTACTAAACCAACCACCTGGCGAACGACTTAGTATGACCACATGAAATCTTGCAGGCCATACCGCCCTGCCAACCCCTAGATGCATGAGGAACGCGCGGGAGGTGGGTTGTCAGAGACTCAGATTTCGCAAATTTCAAACTGTCGTGCTCTTGATGAGCTTAGTTTAGGTCAACTTCAACCTAAAACTGTTACTAGACGAGTTACGAGTTACGGGTGAAATGGGTTGTTGATCTTACACTAAACTATATAAGCATTAGAAAATCCTATATGGTTAGGAGAGATTGATAAATTGATGAAACTGGTGCTACTGCCATTCGAATGAATAGTCGATACCTTACAAAGATTCATTATAACTTGTGAGACCTAACAAAGAACCTGCTCATCTTATAAGATTTCAATGCCAGATCACTAGGTTGGGTAATGTCGCAAATTCACATCAGGTTAATGTTAACTCAAGAAATGATCGCAACTCTTGGTATGGCCTTACTCGGCCCTAAGTATGACCTCTAAATTACTGGGGGACTGTATACTCGACTGACTCTAGCTTCAGCGAATCGCCGGGTAATTAAATATATAAGACCTATAGTGCTACTGTTCACGATGGACGTTTACATTCATAGATAGTGGTCTTCATGTGGCTACCGAAAAGAAGGAAACCTAAGGAAGAAATAAGGTCCCACTATAGTCAACATGACAGTTGTAGAAATATGCGGTTCCACTTCATACTTTGGGGTTTAACTTGAATCAGGATTCCTCAAGAAGGGGGTTTAAAACTTCTATTGGATTACCCTTTATTGATTTAATGGGATGAACAAAACTCGCAACTTTCCTCTGCACAATATTTCACATCCCAGATAGACGCACCTGTACTTAAGCACTAGTGCTGTAACGGAGTCACAGCACTGGAACAGGACTTTGGCAATTTGTGTTATCACATCAGGTTGCTATAAAAAGCTGAGGAAGAAATTAGTCGAGGCAGTCCGAAACCATGGAACGGGGTAGCTTGGCTTATTGGAGTAGCTGGAGGTTGAAAGAGTCGGAAAAAAGTTGGCTAACGATCACTGGACTAGCCGAAAAATTGAGGGTGATCAAGAGTCGTAGGAAGCAGGAGGCAAGCAATCATTGCACAGCAGCTGAGTGGCGGAAGGATAGCTGCAGGACAATGGTTGAGGAAGCAGTGAGGAGTATTGGGATGGCAACCGTCGAGTGGCGTTATGATAACGGGCGGTACCAGCTGAGTAGTGGGATGATTAACATGGCCACTGAGGTGATGCAGCTTCTTAACGTAGAGGTGACAGAAATTGTTCTCCACATTTAATACTGACTGGTTTTCCATGGATAGTCGCCGACGGCATATGCTTCCTCAGGTTCGGAACAGCACTGGCACACACACTAGAAAGCCTCACTTTGAAATGGTACCAGACTAAGGGGTAGAGTTGTACTAACCAAGCTCGCTAGAAATATCGGTGGGTAGAGATAGAGTGCACCATAAAAACACAACGGTATCCATTGGTGCTTACGTACCGATCCTTAAGCGGCGGCAACGCTGAATGGAAAGAGGCCGGCGAAGCAATGCGAAGAGTTACTTACGTCAAGACTGCAGCCCCTGACATACAGCTATTTAGCAGGTGTGACTTAATATGTTAAGAACAAACCTTTTAAATAATGATTACTAATGGTAATAATTAGCCGTTCCATTGATCATTTTCTTTAAACGTCATTTATTGATTACTTCCCATTATTTTCTATTTTTAATGATTAATTTTCAATTAATTAAAAAAATAATCAAAAAAAATTATGATTTTTAACGATTATTGGAAAAAATCAAAAATAATCAAAAGTAATCAAAAAAGGCCTTTTTGATTACTTTTGATTATTTTTCCGCTTTGTTGAAAGAAAAAATCCTTGTTTGTTGCATGCACGGAATAATTTCTACATACAGGTACATTTTAGGATGCAATATTAAATCGTAACCGCTTATCGAGGCAAATATATACGTGCAACATATAGGGCGAATGGTATATGAGCGTTGATCTAAACATATTCGCCGGTAAGTATATATACATGTGCATTATTACACTCATTATATAAAATAATAATGGTTTCATACTTAAGTCAAGCCAATTTTGTTTTGTATCCAAAATTGATATACCTGCTATTTTTTAAGTTCTGACTATGAACTGATTGTTTTGTAATCAAATTTTATCATATTGTTCGCATTATTTTAGTAATATTGGTTTCATATCATCGCCAGTGTGGGGCAATGTTCTCCAAAAAAAGGTGGGCTGAAAAACTTGTCACAAAATGAGATGTATAGCTATCTGCAGATATGGGTGATTCATATACTAGCATCGAAATTTGGAAAACACGAAGTGCGTTGAAAGAAATTGCAAAACTCTTCAACACGCCTTTATCTCCTTGTGCTGCTGTTGAGGGACTATTTTCCTTTGCAGGAATTATAAATCCTCCAAGGCGTCAGTCTTTGTCGGACGTTTAATTCGAAACCTTAACTTTATTGAAAGCAAATGCAAATTTGTTATAATGACTAAAACAACTTTTAGATAATGAATATACATAAATACCTCTTATTGTACTTTCGTTAAGTTTTGATTTCCATCGAAATATCGTTATTTTTGGCAATGTTAATTTAATGAAACAATTTTTAATTGATGCAAATAATTATTTATTAAATACGCATTTCATAACATCAGCACTTCCTTGTAAAACATCAACTTGTGCAATTTTTATGTTTACAAAAACACATGTATATAAAATTAATAAAAAAAAAACATGAAATTACTAAGGCTTACATTTTCTAACTGTACCATTGAGCATGTACATTAGATTGGGACGAAACCTCACTTTTCTGTAATTTCCGTTGTTAATATTAAAAATATGGCTCACTATGCAAAACCGAAGATGTTATAGGAAATCTATATGGGCAAATCCCAAAAACTTTTCCTTTTTTGGATACTCGGGTTTTATACACGGGCAAAAAACTTAAGGCCAGAAAAAAGTACAAGGGCATTAAGTTTGACCTTTTGGCTATCCGATCTAATGATATTAAAAATCAAGAAAAACGTAGATTTTCACACTTTTTCAAGCGATACCTTTTATTTTTTTTTGAATTTTTTCGATAAAATTTTGAGTCATCGCTGAGACGCTATGAAATTCAAACTGAATGTTATTTTTGAGACGGAGATTCTAAAGGTGTGCGCAAAAATAATGTGCCCCTCCAATACTCAAAACTATCATCAATCAAATTAGCGATACTTTTTTTTTGTCATTTTCAATATTGAAAGTTTTTTGCCTATAGCTTTTTGAGGCAACCGAGTATTGAAATTTGGATTATGCACGATGATAGCCTATCAGGGACTAAAAATATCTTTGGCTTCAAATTCGATATACCCCTTTCAGTTTTAAAGGTAGAGACAGAAAAGCTGGATCACTTGGTTGCGTAAATTATTTCAGGAGCATGTTTTTTTGTGGGCACAGCTACAATTTTACTTTTATCACTTCATACCCGCTTGTTAGTTTTTTCTCTACACCACAGTGGTATACCATCAATTGCCTCATCTTGGAATATTCACGCAAGGAAAGTTATTGATGTTTGTACATGGGGCAAATATACGAAATTTCCGACAAAAATTGGCAATCGTCAAAAAGTGTAGAAATTTTTTTTTGTAAACCAGGTTTTATTTAAAAGTAAATGAAAAGAAACACAAATTTGGTACAAAAATTTAAAAACGAAAAAAAAGTATACTACTGTGGTGTAGAGAAAAAAATTAACAAACGGGTATTAAATATTTGACGGTTACCCGGTTTAATATTTTTGCCGATATCTCTAAAACCGGGTTTCGGATATCATCAAAATTTTACCTAAATATACCCCACATAGATATGTACATCCTGATAACATTTCAACACAATCGGTTAAGAAGTGTTTAAATAAGTAAAAAAAATTAAGGTTTTCCTGGTTTATATTTTTATCAATATCTCCAAAACCGGATCTCGGGTATTAAAACTTACTTAAACATACTTCGTTCACATATCTATATGTTTTTAAAGTTTCAAAAGAATCGGTAGAAAGATGTTGATTTTTACCGCTATCTACAAAACCAGGTCTCGTGTATAAAAAAAATCTTACATTGCTAACAGGTGCATATATCTCCATATTTTGTTAAAATTTCGATATAATCGGTACAGAAGTGTTGAAATAAATGTATATTTAACATTGCGACCTCAGTTTATATATATTTTACTCGATCTTTTGACTATATCTTTTTGAGGCATTATGTAAGACGAGTAATGCGATGCACTATAGCTCCAATTTACCCCTCAATGTTCCAAACAAAAAGATATTTGCGTGATACCATGTTTTAAAAAAAAAATTGTTTTCTCCAAAAACAACTAAAGTTTGGCGGATTTCCCCATATGTATGTGAGCTGAAGAAATTTGAAAATTCCTCCATAATTTGAAATCTATAAATTAAAGCAGTTATGTTTATAATAAAACTGGTAAAATTAGACTTTGCTTATGATTGGTAACTTTTTTATTTGTAAGCTGATACATTTCTTTCTAGGCTCACGGCACACTGTCAACAAGTCTGAAAAGGATTTGGTTTTCCCACGATTGTATACGAAACGTGCATTAGTACGTTTTTCTACTACTATTTCCTCTAATGCTACTACTTTATAAATACTTTTTTAAATACTTTTATGTATATATTGCAAAATGAATTGGCTTGCATATAATTAAGTGTATGTGAAGGCGAAATGTATGTCAATAATGCGCTGCTTAACACAAAGTCGACCTCAGTCTATGGTTATTCCGTTTTTCGTATTTCTTGCCAAAAAATGTATGTTTTTGTTTTCCTACTATTGCAACACAGTTTGGGAATTGGTTTTCGAGGTTGCGAGAGAATATTTTCATTTCAGTTTTTTAGTGTTTCCGCAACCTTCTTGCGATGAATATCATTTGAGCCAAAGTGTACGATATTTCTAATGTATTTTTTTACTCCCCTAACACCCCAAAACACACAAACATCTCACCTAGCACTCGCTGGCACTGAAACTGATTTAGGGGCCGAAAATAGGCCCATCCCTGCTTTAGACACTTTTGCGCAGTGTGGTGCCGATTTAGTTGAAATTCACTGTTATCGCCCGTCACAATATGACCTGGACAACGCCCATAAGGGCAGGGGAAGACGGAGGCAACTGGTCATAAATAGGACGAGTCCTTCCTCATTTAGGAGGACCACCCTTGCCATGGCAGTCTTTCTTCCACACCAATAGCTGGTAGAAGAAGTCTTATAACCCTAAAGGCATGTACCTCCGTCAGCTTTTCTGCGAAGACAAGAAATGCGCTCTTTTTATAAGCCGATTAACGTCATGCGGCAATAAAACCATATCTTCGTTTGAATTATCATTCACACTCTTGATCGTTAGCTAAGTTGTCCCCCTTACGCCAAGAGGATGTACTTAGTGTGGTTTTAGGCGCAGATGACGTTGAGGAGGGTGCCATATTATTTTAAATCTACGTTTGATATTGGAATTAAAATCGAACGTTGAAGTTAAACTGAAATCAAAAGTCTAAATAAGTTTGACTTCCTCCTATTTCGTAATCGAAACCGAAGCTCCGTAGCATCTCTATATTTTACGTTCTTCGTATCTACTAGGTATGCGATTCCCAACGCGCGCCAATAAATTTACAAAACCAAAAATAAAAACCCGGAAAAGTTTATGAAAAATTCATGTGCGACGCGTTAAGAGATTTACAAATGAGTTCATATTAAAACTGTAAGGTTGGTATGTATGAACCTAATTGTAACTAAATGTATATATGAAGAAGTAGCGTAATAAATGCAATTTGTATCGAAAAGTATAATAAACGTTACCGTCTTCTTCTTCCCTATCAAAAAATGATAACTTTGATAAATGTGTTGAGTGAAAGAAAGATGGTTACAAAATATCGTTTTGAGATCTACTTAAGCGTCACTAAGCTGGGGTCCATTTTACAAGAAAGAGGTGATTACTAGGCCTGCAATTTGGCTATGATAATAATCACTTATTTATTAAGAAATTTTTAAAATGATGTCAGTTGAGCATAAACTTTCCACGGAAGTACAGAAGAGACCAGTAGTGCATCAATAGCTGAAAGGGGATAGTATAGGGTTACATAACTCACAAAGTTTGATAAAGAATTAGGTAATTTGTACGCGTCACTGATTTTCTTATCACATACTTTTAGGCATCTCTAAATTTGTTCAAGCTTTTTTCAGAATTGTTCTAATGAAATCTTAAAGTGTGGCTCAAATGCTAAATGCTTTTCAGAAAGTGTACTAATTCTGCTGGAATTCGGGATGAAATTGGCAGAAAGCGGGCAGCCATGAATGAAAGGTTTTTCTGAATTCCCAATAGAGAGTTATAAAGGAGTATAATCCTTGACTAGTGGCAATCAGCATCATAATAAGCCTATAGCAAAACTGATAAAGAAGTCGTAACCATGGTGAACTTCTTCACATAGCAAGAGCTTTTCACAATATGCTGAACTCGAATACGAAGGAAACCCAAGATCTATTACACCACAAGGGAAAAGAGGAGCAAAGAGGTGTGGAAAACGGTTCTCCACAGGAAAAGTGCACATTCTTTCGTTCCCATTGAATGCCGTACGAAAGTGTCAATCCAAGTCCATAGGCCTTTTTTGGCCTCAGATATTTAAGAGAACGAATTTTCTGATGAGATGCTCAGGAAAATTACCAAACTGGATACGAGCCAGAGATCTCAGCTTTGAACAGGGAAATTGAAGAAAATTGTAAAATAGAAAACACTATTTCTTAGTGAAAATGTAGTACCCTTTCTACCTTACTTAATGATATTCCCTTCTCATTACCTAGTTATTTCGACGAGCTGATCGATCTCTTACCAATTAGATGCCAACTGGCTAAGTGAAGTATTATTGTACAAATTTGAGGAGGTGCCTTTTTCCAAAAATCTCAGATTTTCTCAAATCTTACTTAGGCTTTCCTAAGTTTCAAAACTTAATCAGTAGAAAATGCTCAAAACTAAATCAACTCCATCTGTTTCATTTTGCTCTTAGTTGCCAAAGTGCCACAGTAGCAACAAGAAACACAACTTTTATGCCAGCGACTATGAATGTGAGAAATCTTCTGTGTGTCCTTGATTCTTTTTAGCTTAACTTTAACATTGCCAATTTTGGATTGTGCTATGAAGAAATACGTGCCTTTACATGAGGCGAGTAAGTGTGAGCCATAGCAAACTAAACAAAAGCAACATGCCAACACAAATATAAATTTGTTACATACAATAAAAGCAATGACAACAAAAACTTAGCACAAAAAAAAAAAAAAAAAAAAAAAAGCAGCAACAGTATAAACATGAGAAATCTTTATTGCATACAAGGATGTTATGAAATATTTCATCTTCCTTTCAGTTTATTTCAAGCTGAGATAAACTGCATATTTTATTTATTCGTACTGAGTAGGCAAATTTGATTTGATATAAAATATGTATATATATGTACACATACAAAGGACCGCACATATGTCTCTAGGCGTATAAGCGCATATGTTCAATCAAGTTCAAATCAAAGCATGCGGTTCAAATCATGAGATGCGGCTCATTATTTATTATTTAAAGTCTTTTATTGTTATTCAATATGTTTTATTTTCTAACTCTTTTTGATAATTTGATACTCATAATTAATAATCCATAGTTCATACATCACATTTCAAAATTCAGTATTCATAATCTGTATTTCATAATACATACATATTTCATAGTTCATAAATAATATTTCTTATTTTATTATTAATTTTTCATTGTTCATAGTTCGTATTTCATCTTTCACAATTCAAACATATGGCATGATTCGTTATTCAAAATTGATAGTTTGTTATAAGTAATTCATGATGCAGTAAACATTATTCACTCATAATTAATTCATCCTAGTTAATAGTTCATAAATCATAACTTTAAACTTATAATTCATATGTTATTATTCATAATCCCTTATTCATTATTCATAACTTATAATTTATAATTTATAATTCATAGTTCATAATTCGTAACTCATAATTCATATTATTATTATAATACGTAATTCCTCCGAATTCTTAAAATCAAGATTCAAAACTAAAAATTCACGATTCAACATTCATAGCTTATAATTTATAATACATAATTCATATTAAGTATATCATAGTTCACAATTTATAATTCATATCCCGTTACATTCGTTACTCGTTATTCATAACTCATAGTTTATACTTCTAATTCATAATTCGTAATGCCTTCGAATTCTTAAATTCAATATTCAAAGTAAAAAAATCCTAATTCAACATTCAAAATTCATAATTCATAACTCATACTTCACAATTTAAAATTCGTAATTGAAAATTCTTAATTCAATATTAATGTTTCGTAATTTATAGTTCATAATTTACAGCTCATAATTCATAATTCATCAATCATTATTCGCAATTGATAGTTTGTAATTGATGTATCATAATTCCTTAAAATCCTTAAATACAATATTGAAAATAAAAAAAATCAACATTCAAAATTCATAATTCACAACTCATAGTTTATAATTCTGTGGTCACAATTTATATAGGACTTAGGCGATTATTGCTTGTGCCATAGAATTCATAACTAATAATTCAAAATGAAAAATTCTATTTATAAAATTAAAAGTTCAAAGTTTTAAACTCAAAATTCAAAATTAAGTTTCAAATTTAAAACTTAAACTTGAAACTTTACGGTTCAAACTTTCAAATTTCAAAATTAAAAATTGTAAATTCAAAATTAAAAACGCGAAAAATTGCAAAATCCAATATTTAAAACTTTGAAAATTTGAAATTTCAAATTCAAAACCTAGAATTCAAATACGAAATTCAAAACTCAAATTTAAAAATTAAAATTTTAAAATTCAAACTCAAAATTATAAATTCCTAATTATAAATTCTAAATTCCAAATTAAAAAATCTAAAGCCAAAATTTAAAATTCAAAATCGAAAATTCAAAACTAAAATTTAAAAATTCAAAATTCAAGCTTTAAAATTCAGTTTTTCATTTTTAAGCAGCATCCAAGTAAAACTTTCGCACGCATTTTATTTTATTTCACATCACTGTACATTTACTAAAATATGTACAAACTTCTATGCATAAACATTGTGGAAGGTTTTCGTGAAAAGCCACAAAGTGAGGTTTATCAATAAATTTCGTTTGCACAAAGTGTGTTGCTGTTTCGTTCTTTGTTTTTGTTTTTATAGATATTTATTGCTGTTGTTGCTTTTATTTTTATATCAATATCCTAAGCCAAAAAGGGGATGCGAATAATAATGTGTTGGCAAGATATTCACTCAATATTGCCACAACAAACTGCATCTGTTTTGCCTACGATGTTTTGTTGTTTTTATTATTTTGCAGTCTGCTGCTTACTACTTTTCTTATATGTATATATAAACACACACATACTTGTACGTAATTTTCAAATATTCATATTTTATTTTGCTGGCTTAAAGTCGCATAAGTGATGAGCATTAAAGATGCTTAGCCAGCTTGAGTGCGCTTGGGGTTCCAGAGAGCGAGCAAATTGCCGTTAAAATCATTTCGAACAAATACTTTTTCAAAAGGCTTAACATAGGTAAAAGCATCATTATGTATTCGGCATAAGTGTAATATGAAAGCATACTTTTATGGTTGTATTAATTTTTGAGAAACAAAACATAAAATTCAGTTGCATTTTTCTCACAATCTAAAATTTTATTATTTTAAACTGAACTTAGTCGAGCTGTTTTAAGTGAGAATATTGCTATGTAAATGTTTTAGTAAACAATTTTTCTTTTTAAATATTGTAGCATGCCTTTTTTGACCTTTGGCACTAGCTTTTTGCATAGTTACTTCAACAATTTTCTTTGCTGATTTTACACTGAGTTTGTGTATGTTGGTGGTACGTGGCGTATGAGTAACATAGAGAATATCTAACTAACACACTATGCTTAACACATACAAACAAACGACAGCCAACATTGGGTATGACCTACTTGTATGCTTCCAAAAGAAGTAGAAAAGAACAAACATACTTACATCGACAGAAACTCATCGTCTGAGACGCCACCGCATCAGAAAATCGCCCCAAGTTACATAACTAAGTATGTCATGATTACCATAAATGTGACTCTTTTATTGACAATAACAAAATGAACGAAAATAAAAAAGTATTTTAATTTGACTGTTGAATGTTAAAAAAATCGCAAAGAGATAAGGTAAATGAGCTAGTATCTGAGATATGTTTGCGTGAGCATATATACATTTTTTTAAAGAAAGGGTATGTTTATAGGCATATTATGCAATAAATTCATACGTTATAAGTTCGGGTTTGACTTCGGGATATTTTTGGAAATATTTCGAGATCATTTCGGGTAATATCGAGAATTTTAAGGATAATTTCAGGGCTATTCGAGAGTAATTTCGTGTTCACTTCGGGATTTTCTTTCGGGATCATGTCAGGTCTAATTCGGTATTGTCTTCAAGAAAATTTCTGGAGGGTATTCGCACCATTTACGGATGATGCTAAGAATAATATGGAGGCCGTATCAGGATCAATTTAAGACTATTTTAGAATAGTTTTAAGAATAATTTCAGAACTACTTTTGCAAAATTTTGCGATTGAATTTTTTTGTTTTCGGGATTATTTTGAGACCATTTCGGAACAGTTTTAGTCGTGTTTTCAAGATGGATTTGCAATTAATTCAGGAATGTTTTAGGGATAACTTCAGAAATATTTTGCACAGTATCAAGAATTATTTTTATGAATTCAGCACGGGATTCTATTAGGTAAAAATTCGGTACAAAAAAATTTCGAACTAAAATTGGAAATATTTTGCGATCATTTCGGGACTGTGTTACGATAATTACTATTCGAATTACTATATTACTACTTCGAAAGTGTTTCACGACTATTGTTGTATTGTATTCGGGGAAAATGTTTAAATAAGTAAATTCGGGATGGTTTTCGCACTCGACTTGGAACAATTTTGTCATTATTTTGGGACTATATATGAATCAATTCAACATTGTTGTTGAATAATTTCAGGTTTGCTTCGAAACCGTTTCAGTATTATTTCAGAAGCATTTCGGGATAGTCGTCGGGAAAATTTTGGTACCTTCTCTGAACTATTTAAGGGATGTAATTTTTCGGAAATATTTAAGGATTGTTCTAAGACAGATTGTTATAGGACGTATTTGTTGGAATATTTTTTCAAGACCATTTCGAGACTATCTCTGAATCATTTCAAGATTGTTGCTTAGTAATTTCAAAACTGTTTTCGGTTTCAGGATAATTTTCGGACTATCTCCGAGTCAATTTGGTATGATTTTCAGTATTATTTCGTAACAATTTTGGTATGAGCTTTATTTCGGACTGTTTGGATTATCTGAGGACTATGTCCGGATTATAATTACTTAATTGGCATTTAACCGTAAATATAATCTTTAGATCACTACGCAAAAGTTTTATGGTCACTTTAGTACTATGCCGGTGGGTTTCAAGATCATATGAAGAATATTTCGTGATTGTTTAGGGAACTAAGGTTCCTAAACCTACGAATGTGTGATGAGTAGGTAATGTTCATTTCCTGCTTTACCAATGGAGCAAAAATGTATGTAATGCTAGCAACAAGAGCTTTCTTCTTCTGCACTCGACTTTATGGCAAAACATGGGGACTATCTCAAAAACAGCTTATGGGACATTTGTCTATGTTTTACCGAAGAACACACAGAGCAGCAATATCTAAAATAAGGGAACTATATCGACTAGACTCACTTCCCTATTCTAACAAAGAAAGAGGCAACACTTCCTGAAATAAGATCGGGAATATCACAGGGCATCCGAATGTAGTAAGAAAATCAGAGAAAATTCCATATTGCAACTAAGAGATGCAGTGGCCTCCTGCTCAAAATCTCACGGAATTTTGAGGTGTCCAATGTGACCAGATCTTTTTGGGAAACAGGAAATTCATACACTGACCCTGATTGTGGGGTCTGCTTCACGGATGCATCAAAACTTGGTGATGGAAAAACTGGAGCTCGAATCTCTTCCCCAAATTTCGAGTAATCGATACCAATGTGATGCTACCTCACGACTTTCCAGGGTTTCCAATAGAAGTTTGCGTTAAAGAATATCTCCGGAGAGCATTATCCTCGAGGAGCAACCTCGCTATGTTAGAGGGGCAGGAAGCCGTGGGTGCATTGCAATTTTACACAATTACTTCTAAGCTAGTGGAGGAATGCATTGAGGTTCTAAATGATCTGTGAACTTAAGGAAGGTTTTGTTAAGATGAGTTGCCGGGCATCAGTGATATAAAGTAATGAAAAAGCAGACCTACTAGCCAAGTAAGTACCTATGGTACCATTCTATGATCCAAAGTTCTTCTGTGGACTAACAAAGGCACCATAATTAGCTGAGAGACAAATCTGTTAACACAACACTGGATTGAGTATTCAGGACAAAAACAGGCAAAACCGCTCGTACACCCAGCAATTTAAGTATCCGCCAAACTCATTAATCTAATTCGAGTTACCTACGAACACTCCCTGAGCACTATACGGGACACCTAAGTAAGTTAAATCAATCGGATACAAAAATCTTTCACATTTGTGAGCTGGCGAATAAAACGGTGGCTTACAATCTCTACAAACGCGACGCCATGATAAGGCAGATGCCCTTCCATCCTTTTTTGATATGGAGTAAAAAGCTTGAAAACTCTTCAAATACATTTGGGCTTCCACTTACAGCAGTAAAGTGAAAGATCAAGCACAATAGGTTGGGGTATCGATTTCGGTTTTGATAGAGGAAAGGATTAAGATTTCGGTTTGGGACAACAAATGGTTACAAACGGTTATGGTCTCAGTTCATATTTTGGAACGAAAAAAAGTTATACTTTGGCTGTCGCTTTTGAAAAGAGAAACGGTTATAAGCTGTTATAAGTGAAGTTTCGGTTTGAAAGAAGAAGAAGCAGTTATAAAAGGGTAACGGTTGCGGTCTCAGATTCGATATGATAAATGATTAAAAAAGAGTAGGATTGCAGTTTAAATTTTCAAACTCGAGATAACTGTAAACCGTTAAAATTTCGACTGGTAAAAAGTGTCAACAACGGTTGCAGTTCGGAGAAGGAACGGTTGAGGTTTCGTTTTAAAACAAGGAAAGATTATTGATTTTAACAAAGGACCGATCATAGGTTCTGAAAAAATGGGTTATATGCGGGTTGAAATAGAAAGGGTTATAAATGGTCACAGCGAAGCGGACCTAAATGGTTTGGATTTTGAACGAGAATTCAATTCAAATTTGGCTTCAATTCTTTATCTTACATGGTCCAATAGGTACGTAAATTTTGAGTTTTAAGTTATATTCCTTGCATTTTACCATGGATGGGCTTTTATTGTTCATTTTATTGGATTTTGATGTGTTTCGCTTCACTTGTTGTTGTTATAGCCATGTTGAGCTCCGATACTAACACCTTCTTGTACTAACTCGACTGCGGCAAGACCGATTTTTTAGACCACCTCAATATTCTGATATGTTATCTTTACGGAGAGCATAAGCTACCGAAGTTTTCAGATCATTACGGTCTACACGTATTTCATTCCACAACACAAAGTACATCATATACATCTTTGAAATCAAAAAGTATTCAAAGCAATCCAGGCACCCGTTTTGTGTTTGTTGCTTTTAATTATGAATTCCTAAAAAACAAAGTGCATATATATATATGTGGTAGTGTGTTAAAAGCCGGATGGTATCCGTTAACCTCATCAAAATCCAAACAATGCAGATAAGCACTCAAATTACAAAAGTGATAAGCAAAGTTCAATTACACCTTAGATAAAAGTGAAACAACATTGGCAGTGGTGAAGATTTTAACCTTTCCATATCAAATAACAACGCAGAAGAAGAAAGAAGCCACAATTCCCACAACAACACATACACATTCAAGGTATGTACAACACACACACACAGAATGAATGTTTGTTTATGTGTTTGAGTGTTCGAAGGCAAAATAAAAACAACTAGACATGAACGCCCTCCAACATGAAGACTTTGCTCACTTACCGGCGCACGACACGGCAGTCAATTGGGGGCGTACTACTTATAAGTGTGAGATGAACACAGACACAGCACACACGTACTCAGTCACTCCTGCATGCACATGTATGTGTGCCTAAGGCTCATGAATTTTCAATGTTGACTGCATCTATGTGTGCTCTCATAGCTTTCGTCTCATCATCACTCTGCGATGATGACTTTTATGGCTGCGGTGGCGAGTAAACATACGTAAATGTAGGCTATGCGTGTGTGTATGTGTATTTGTGTTTGTAAATTGTCGGTTAGGGTTGCATGCACAAAAGTGCAACAAAAAAATAAGAAAAAAGTGAAGTGAAAGAAAAGTTAGCCTAAGGCAAAACTTGTGCTAAAGACGCTGTTGTTCTAAGTTGAAAGCATAACCTAAAGCGAAGTTTGTGTAGTGAAATCTGCGACATACACGAATCTAGTTCAGAGAGTAAAGCGCGCAACAACAAGCGAGCCACTGCGGCCATTGGTGCAAGTGTTGTATGATGCATGTTGCATGTAGCTAAGTCAACATTTGGTCTAATGGAAGTTGACATGTAGTAAATGTTGTAATACAAGCCGATATACCAGGGGCGTCCTTCAATTTTCAAATGACTTCAATCAACATGTTTTTCAGAGTGCAAAAGGATTGGGTGCAAACGCATTGTTGCAATTTTTAGGTGATCTGATGATTTATCTCTCAACATATTATATGAACCTTTCTAGTGACTACTGAATAGGAATTTTATGGTTTTGGCAAAATTTGCGTTGCAAGTGTTCTAAGCGCCTTGCAGAGTTCTCCTAGAAGTTGTTTTCTAAGTTCAAAAATCTTTGAACAAAACTGGACAAGAAGTTGTCTTGAAATCTTAGTGGAGAGGACGTGTTTTAAAATGTTTTGAACCATCTCACACTCCTGAAAAACTCAATTTAAAAGGGCTTCGCCAAAAGCTGAACCCCAGCCGTGTGAGTTAATGGTATAGGCGATAATCCTTTATATCTTATCTTGAGGAAAGTGCTACTACACGGATGAATCTTTGCAATAGGCAGCTGAGATTGGATTCAGCGGAGGTCTTAAAAACCATCCACCTTGACATGAATGGCAGAGTTGAACCATGCCGTTGTTGTAACCGCAAAAACACTATCCAAAAGTTATGAATCCATTGCCCTCCATTAAAAACACTTTCTAATAATAGGTGAAATGCATTGCGGGTAAATTATTCGACCGCGGGAACCTACCTGTTCCTAGATTTTAGCCCCTTTACCAGATGGACATCGTAGGCCAGGTGGAAGCTGACCTGGCTGTAAGAGCAAACATTTTACACATTGCATGCTCCAACACCGTCATACTCTCGATAGAGCAATGAAGAGAAGAGATGTTGCTGTCATAATATTGAATTTTTAAAGCTCTGTTATCTATAAGGGAAGTCCCTTTGAGGGAGTTGCGTGTTAACAGGACTAGCACATTTGAAGGAGATCGGGTCATTATAAGAATAGAGTCGGATGACGAACTTTGTATACAAATGGATCTAACAGAGGGAAATTTGGGGTGAAGACGGTTTTCGCAAGGAGGTTGTGGTAAGCCCAGTTCAAAGTTGACCAATTCGTCATCTACACGGAAGTCTCAGCGACTGAGAATGCGATGGATAACATGCGGGATTCAAGGGGTTGTGTAGCGCAACCTTCTCAAGGGGTTGCCTGAGTCGGATGACGAACTTTGTATACAAATGGATCTAATAGATGGAAAGTTGTGGTGAAGACGGTTTTCGTAAGGAGGTTGTGGTAAGCCCAGTTCAAAGTTGGCCAATGCGTCATCTACACGGAAGTCTCAGCGACTGAGAATGCGATGGATAACATGCGGGATTCAAGGGGTTGTGTAGCGCAACCCTCTCGAGGGGTTGCTTCTCCAACCCAATTGTCAAGCTCACCTACCCGCAGCGAATCCTGTTTCATTAACATACAACGCTATGGTGACCCCAAGCTCCTCGTGGAGCTAGGGGGTGGGGAGGGAGGGATGGCCTTGAAGGTTTAATGTGGTCTTATAAATCGTTCCCGAGATGGTCGGGCTAGTACCTTAATGGTGCTTTGTTACCGGACCGTACCGGGTCTATATCCGGCAAAGGACCATCAACATCGACCAGGACCACTGCCCAAAGCCTTCGTGGGGTGTCTTTATCGTTAATACAACAACAAAAATATGTATAACATGCTCTCTAGTGCTTTTGCGATAAAGTTACTCAATATTGACTGTGAAGGCTTGCCAGAAACCAAGACTCTGATCTAAACCATGTTGTCATTAAGGGTCTCTTCTAGACCACAATTTCGATCGCCTCGATCAGCTGAGGCGTAGCAAAAACTATCACGAGTATCTTCTGACCGAAGAGGGTATTTATGAGAAGAGATATTATTGAAAATTGCAGTTCGATAGAAGCACCAATTAACATCGAAATATTGCAGAGTCTCACATCGAGTTCAAGATTAACTTGCAGAAAGTAACTCCCTTCGACTCTATAGGTTTAGAAAAAACCGCAGCATAGCTGTTTTAAAATGTGACTAAATCCTATGTTACTCATTCTTTCTGGAGTCTACAAAATCCTCTATTGGTAGCAAGTTTCATCTATGTCTTTCGTTGTGGGAAAAAGACACGTTTCACACAAGCTCTAAAAGAGACACCTCTTCCAAAAGCGTATCCGGTTTCAAAAAAGTATTCGGCTCCCAACAAGTAACTTACTCCAAAAAGTATCCGGTTCTAAAAAAGTAATCGATTTCCCAAAAGTAATCGGTTCCCGAAACTAGCCGGTTCAAAAAAAATAACCGGTTCAAGACATGTTAGCGGCTTAAAAAGGTAACCGGTTTCAAATATGTTACAAGTTCAAAATTTTAGCCGGTGTAAAAAAGTTCCCAAACAAGTAACCAGTTCAAAAAAAGAAGTCGTTCCATAAAAGTAACCGGTTCAAAAAAATAACCGATTCTAGAAAAATAAATAAGGTAAGAAAGGAAATCTCGCGGTTGAGCCAGAACCAACATATGCTCCAGCAAAAGATCTGAGCGGCACAGAATTTATTTATTATGCGTTAGCCATCTCTAGCTCCTAGATGTGGCCGCCTCTTTCAGTTTAACGACAAGATCGCACTGATTACAACACACACATACATAACCAGCTTCACATGTTTTTCTATTATATATATATGCTACTTTCTTACAAAGAAGAAAAATCATTGGAAAAAGTAAAAAATCAGATTGTTAGGGAGGTGAACAGCCTCTTTCGGCAAAAAACTGCAATCAAAGAAACCACTTGCCATATGGTGTCCGAAATGTTTTTTTTACAAATTTTAATACAAACGTACTTTCATGAATGCATCTTCATAATGGCTAGTCCCTCTACACCACTTCACTGTCCCGCTGTTAATACTGCTTGAGTGTTTTTGTTTTGCTCTTCTTCACGCGCTCAGGCTAGGACAAGTGACTTTCTGCCTTTGAATCCATTTGACTGCTTGAATGAACGAAGTGTAGGGCAGTTGAAGTATTTGTGTTCATATACCTCTTTGTATCTTAATATGTATGTATGTATGAGTTAGCCGCACAGTTTTTTATTCATACATTCATTTTGATGAGTGCCAAGATGTTCATATTTAAACGTCCACTTCATTTAGTGGCAAACATTTGACAGGGGATTAATTTTATGCTCGAATAAATGAAGTTGCAGTGGAAGTACGTTATATAAATAAAAAATGTGAAAGTACAAAGAGGTTGGTAGCAATCTTTTAGTTCATTGTATGTTGTCTGTGCAGTTCATTTTTTATTAAGCCAATATTTTATTTGGATTGCTGTAAAACGAGGTCATTGATTTCTAAATAACCAAACCTCAAATAGAAAATAGTGGATTTCAGTTTCGCAGATAGCACTGTGCCCTTAAGTCTATTGCGTTCTCCTTTCTGCGCAGCACTTCGTAGAGTGCTGAGTGTATGTGCTTATGCTTTGCCAAAGGGAGTCAAGATATTTTCCTTGTTTCCAAACAATAGCATATCGCTCTGGAAGATTGTGTCCTGTATCGCATACGGCAAGTCACAAAACCTTGGAAGACTTCCGTGCACTGAGCATCTTATATTCAACATCGTGCTAATCTGCATCGCCTTAAGTGCACTTCGAATCTTGAACTTCTTTTATTCTGCAATTGAATTCTTTATATACTCGTTTTTGTTGTTGCTGTACCTATAAAGATAATCCTCGTTTGAAGGGTTGTTATTGATGTTGATGCTCCTTTGCCGCTTATACGTATAACTGGTACGTTCCGGTAACAAGCACCATTATGATACCACCCTGAACATCTCGGAATTGATTTACCATGCCCAAATAATACCTTTTAGTCACAGCTTATTAACCAAATAAAACAAAAATTGCCACAAACGTCGCCGATCTCGCTTATTTTCTTTATTGCTGACCTTACTTCAAGGCAGAAACCAAAGTCGCACATTTTCTTTAGTATTGCTCATTGATTATAGAATCAACCACGCTTTTTACCTCTATCAGTTGCATCAGGTGTGCGTCTGTGGTTTTACTTTTGTGCATGTTTCCCTGCAGTCTAATCGTCATCAAAGTTCCCAATAACAGTCCTCGGTACTTTTGCCGTGATAGAATTGAATATTCTTTCTTCCCCTCTTGTTTTGCCTTTTCTGAATTTGCAATGCTTTGGTTTTATGCAACATTGCTTTTGCTTGCCGGAAATTGCTTTGTTTGTTTAAATAATCTGATGATGACAGTTGTGTAGAGAGAATCCAAAGACTTCGAAAGTACGCTGTTAAACCGAAAAGCCATTTGACGTTATTTCCTTTAAATTTAGTTGCATTAAAAGAATCTGTTATAAAACTCAAAATTGCATATGTCCAACATCACTTCCTCTTACTTCATGTTTATCTAGAAGTTAACAGGGAAGCTGGATATATAAATATGTACGTCGCTTTCATACTGTTAGTTTGTTGATATTTCGGTCGGTTTTATATACTCAATTTGGTATTTTTTCTTGGCTTTTTTTGAATGTGTTACATATTTTGAATTCAGACAGTTTTTTTTTAATTAACTGTTTTCGTTGTCTGGAAATAATAATACTTAGTTACCATTGGGGAGATCAGATGATGGCAGATAGAAAGATTCTACCGAAAAATCAGGTAGAAGGCGTTAGGTTTGTTATGGTTATGATTACAGTTAGGGTTATGGTTATGCGAGTGGTTATAGTTATGGTTAAGGCTATGGTTATGCCTATGGTTTTGATTATGATTAAGGTCAAGGTGATGATTATAGTTAAGGTTATGGTTATGGTTATAGTCATGGTAATGGATATGGTCATGGTTATGGTTGTGGTTTTTTTTTCCTTAGGTCTCTACACGCTAGCCGTGCTTCGAGAAAATGTATTATTTCTTTTCTTGTATCTTTTCATGTACATAACTTGAATTTAAAATTATTTTAACTTAATATATACATGCATGTGAGTATAGTTGGTGATATGATTTTATGAAACAATACTGTCTGCAACTGGATACAGACTTGAGTTTAAATTTCAGGTATTTAACTTAGCATACAGTAATAAATATTTGTTATTGCAATGAATTAAAGACTTTTAGTGTACTAAATATATTACTAATAAATTTCTTGAAAGACTCGATCAATTCTTGATTCCGTGAAATATCTATTATGTTGTATGGTTGTATGTTGAGCTCCTTGCAAAGGGTTTCATGAATTCTTCTCACATTCTGGTACCTGGGACACGAGTAGATTAAGTGACTAATTGACTGTGTTTTTCCTTCGTTGCATGGACATAAATCTGTATCAATAATATGGAAGCGCTTCAAGTAGGTTTTGCAGAAACTGTGACCAGTTAAGCACTGCGTCATTTGGAATGAAATTCCAAATCTTTCACTGTATATCTCTGCTTCTTTTGGCGACTGGAAGAACATTTTTGTGGTACTGCCTGTCGATTCGTATGTGTATTCACGACACCATGCTTCTTGCGTTTCTTGTTGTATAATTGCTTTAGTATAGCTCATTGGAAGCTTTTTGTAAACAGGACTTATAGTGAGCCCTGCCGCTTCCTTGGCTGCTTTATCTGCTTGCCCATTTCCGTCGATAACAGTATGAGCTTTTACCCAAAAGAAATTAGTTTGGTTTTTTTGACGTGGAAAGCACAACCGCTTATGTATTGACGCTATTAATGGTGTCGTACTGCTTAAATTTTTGATAGCTTCAAGACATGATTGGCTATCACTAAAAATGTGTAGGTTTTGTGTGGCCAAGTACCTTTGAGCACAGAATAGCGCAGAATCTATTGCGTACGCTTCATCTTGGAACACGCTGCATACATTGTGAAGCTTGAATATTTCTATTTCAGAAGTTCCATCTGGATGGATGATAACAAAGGCCGATCCGGATTCTCCCGTTTCTAGTTTGCTTCCGTCTGTAAAGATCTGTGTGGTATGATGTGCTATTAAGCTATCAATTTCGACCTGTCTACTGATTTTGCCATATTCAATGGTTTGCCGATCGGCTGGGTGTAGCAAATCTTTCGGATGTATATCTCTATCTAAATCAACTTCTACTGGTAACCCAGGTTTTCCGCCTTGTTTTCTGACCTCGTATTATTTGCTTATTTCTGCAACTTTAAGATGGAGTGGCGTGAACGCAGCTAGTGCTAGTGCAGAAGTTGCGGACACAGTGTGAAAGCCACGTATCGTTCTTATAGCAAAACTTCTTTGAAAAGTTCGGAGAAGCTTATGGATGCAGTAGTAGTTAGTTGCTCCTCCCCAGACACTTGATGCGTAAGTAATCATGGGCTCGACAACTTGTCTGTATATTATCGCAACATTTTCGGCATGAATTCCCCATGTAGGTCTCACATTATATTATTAAAAATTCGTTGCGTTTTTCCAATGATATAGCGTGCATGGCTGATAAAATTTAAATTGTTATCTATTATAACTCCGAGAAGTTTTATAGACTCTACGAACGGCAAGTTAGCTCCATTTAAGTAAATTTTTGCTGTTCTTGATTTTTGTGTAAACGCTATTGCCTTTGTTTTATCATCACCAAATTGTAGTTTGACATCGCTTCCCCATTGATGTATTTGGCATAAAGCAGCATTAGCTATACATTCAAGCTCCGCGCGTGTTTTTGCGGCCACGGTAAGGAGCACATCATCAGTAAATGCTTGAATTTGGCATCCATTTGGTAGTGGCATGGTAAATAGGCTATCTAAAATTATGTTCCAAAACGTAGGACCACATATGGAACCTTGGATACACCCTTTTGACATTGATTTTTTGGCAGTGGCATCAGCATATTCTAATCTAACCGATCGGTTATCTAGATAGCTTTTAATTAAGTTATAAATATTTGATGGAGTACGTTGGCATTCCAGCTGTTTAAAAAGTATAGGCCACCAAGCATTATAAAAAGCGGCTTTGATGTCAAGAGAGACGCAAATCACCTGGTATTTCTTGCTTCTTCTTTCTTTTATATGATGGATTGCGTTGTATAACGCGTCGGTTGTCGACGTTTGCTCTTTAAAGCCAAACTGCTTATTAGACCACAAATTATTGCTTTCTAAGTGGAAATTCAAACGCTTAGTGAGTAGTTTTTCCAACACTTTGCCTAATATTGGTAAAAGCCCTATTGGTCTATATGATGACACATCTCCAGCCACTTTATTGGTTTTTGGTATCTCTTGGACATACGCTTCTTTCCATGCCTTCGGAAAGTAACAAATTTTTAAACAAGCGTTGTATAGTTTAGTTATTAAATTATGGTTGTGGTTATGGCTATGGTTGTGGTTATGGGAATGGTTATGGTTATGGTTATGGTTATAGTCATGGTTATATCTATGGCTATGATTATCGTTATGGTTATGATTATGGGTAGGATCATGGCATTGGTTATGGTTATGGTTATAGACATGGCTTTGATTGATGCCATGATTATGGTCATAGTCATGGCTATGGTTCATGCTATGGTTATGTAATTGTTACGGTTATAGTCGTGGTTACAGGCGCGGTTATGGATATGGTTATGGTAGTGGTAATGGTCTTTAGTGCTTTATTTATGGTTACGGGTACATCAGTGCCCCTTTGTTTAATCAAAGGTGTTTCAAGGACTTTTTGTCAGTCGGTGTCAGTCGCTATTGAACATGTGGCGAAGGTGAGCTCTCTATAAACGTCACAGCAAAATTTTTAGGTGCTTGGGGTGTCCGTTGTTGTTGTTGCTGTAGCGCTAAGGATTTCCGGAAAGTTTTGAGGAGTGTTATCAATGTTGATTGCCCTTTGCCGATTGCAGGTCCGGTACGTTCAGGTAACAAGCAACACTAATGCACTAGCTCGACCATCTCGGAAACGATTTAGTATGACCTCATGAAATCTTCTTCACCAAGATCCATGAGGAACCTTGGGTTACCAGAGCCTCGGCTGTAAAAGAAAGACGATTCGCTAAGAGTAGGTGACGTTGACAATTGGGTTGGAGAAGCGCTGGCATCCCCTTGAACCAGTTTGCTAATTTATTCGCCTCTTACGACCGTATTTTAGTCGCCTCTTACGACCCGCTGGGGGTTGTCGGTTGTGGTGATGTCGGTTGATTAGACGTATCGACGTGGAGTAACCGAGAGTGTATTTGAACTTCTACCAACATCTGTGGGAAACGAAGTTCAGAAAAAATCTGCTGGTTAGAGTTTTGTAAAGTAAGCTGTGGCGCTCAAACGCGTAAATATGGATTTATGTCCAGCCACTAATTAACATACGCTCAAAAATATGTGTGTAGTAGCTACACATAATGTGAAGTCCATACAAAGTACTTGCTCTGCCATAAAATACTCGCGTTGTGGATAATTGATCAAAAGCTTTTATTGGCTTAGCCAAAAATCCCGAAAAGCATAACCAAAATGTACACTGCAAACAAATGGCCTGCATTTGCGTTGAGCATTGTGGTTGCGCGTGGTTGGTGACTTCGTAGCGTAGCGTAGTATTGAATGTTGCACATACGCCGTGTCATACCATGCACATGCTTTTACAAATACATAAGCACGAGATTTTCTATTTCTGGCCAACTCAATACAAATGAACTCCGACAATTTTCGAACAAAAATGATTCATGCTTAAGTATATGAGTTGTATTGTAGAAAACGTCGTTATTTACTAGATTGGATAGTTGTAGTTATAATTCCAATGAGTTTTCGAAGAGCTTAGGGAGCGTACATCCTCATATCGGAAGAATCAGTTATATTGGAATTAGGCGAGATACCCGTTAGCCATTTCGTGTTTACTTTTATATGCCATTTATTATATAAAAAGCAAGAAAACACTAAAAGAAAAGTTCAGGGAATGAACATAAACCAAATAACAAAACCACATCGGAGAAGTAGGATAGTAAGGAAAGAGGAAGAGAAAGTAAATAGTAAAAGAAAAAGCCAAACGGAATGGGAAACGGAAAATAATGAGCAATGCACAAGGACAGGAAAAAGCGAAACGAAATGAGAAATGGAAAATCAAAGGGACGAGGATATATAAAGGATGTATATATAAAGCAGGAAGAGAGGTAGAAAAACCAGAAGTTGCAGTGAACAGAAACGCCTATAGTTTATGTTAACATCTGCGAATACGGTGACGGTTATGGTAACTGTTATGGTAAGCGTTAACGTAACGATTTCCTACATGGTAACGAAAGGCTTGCGTTTATTTGTATGATTATAAATTGCAGTTTTGGTTATGATTATTGTTTCGGTGATCGTGATGGTGATGTTTTACGGCAACGGTGATGCTACTGTTAATATTATGGCTATGGTGATGGTTGCAGTTTACAGTTACACTGATGGTTTCACCTAAGATTGCGGCTACGGTTTCGATTACGGTAACGGCTACAGTGATGGTTACAGTAAGGATTACAACTAAAGTTTCAGCTAAGACTCCGGGTATGGTAATAATTACAGATAATATTGCGGTTATCGAAAGCAGTACAAATTTGGGTTACAGCTACGATTACGATTACAGTTGAAATTTCGGTTAAGAGTAAGATGACAGTAAACATTTGGTTGCGGTTACGGTTATGGTTCGATTAGTTTAAATATTTTGGCTACAATTATGGTTAGGGTCACATTTAAGATGTCGGTTACATTTACGCTTATAGTAAAACTTGTGGTTACGTTGAGCAGTTAAGTTTACGGTGATGGTTACAATTCAGATTACGTTTAAGTTTACGGTTACATTCACTGTCAAGATAAAACTTACGGCACGATTGTGTTTATTTGTTGCAGATACAACTCTCGTGACATAACATAACCTATTTGCACATCAAGCTTTACGAGTACTTTGTCCCACATCTTGTTTTTCCGTTTTAACCATGCCTAGAGCAGACCATAGGAATAGTCAATTTTTAATCTGTAATGTTGCCGAATCGTGCCAGAACCGGCGGAGGAATTTGAAACACAGATAGCTAATAGTATGGATGAATCTTTAAGCTTGGTTTATTTGAAAATAGAAGAATGTTGCTATAACCCTGGTACTAATTTCGAAACTTTTTTATTGCTATAAATCGAAGTATATTGATAAGAATAAAGTACATGGACTTCATAGTGGTCAAGGTGTAAGCAATTTTGGAAAAGAAGGAAGAACCAACTTTATAAATCGTGACATTGTGAGTCTATTTGATCTTCACTAATGATAATTGATATATCCCTCGTACAGTTCCAGGCTTAAGAAACTTGCGAAAATTGGTCGGTACCACACGTTTTCCGCTGGCACACTGATAGATTTTATTTAGCGTTCAGATCGTGCACTACTGTGACTAGCAACTAGGAAGCAAATCTGACTTCTTTTCTGGGCATACTTTGTGACTATTGCGAGTTCATTACGGAAATCTTTTGATCACTTCGATATAATTTCCGAACTGTTCTCGCGACTACTTCTAGATTATTTCAGGACTATTTTGAGATCGTTGCAAAAGCACCTGGAGAACACTCCGCGATCGTTGCTGAAGTATTTTGGAGATCAATCGAATAGTATTTCGGGAGTATCTCTACAAATTAACTTTGATTGGATAACGGTTGGTTGTACATATATAAAGGAATCGAGATAGATATAGACTTCCATATATCAAAATCATCAGTATCGAAAAAAAATTTTATTGAGCCATGTCCGTCCGTCCGTCCGTTAACAAGATAACTTGAGTAAATTTTGAGGTATCTTGATGAAATTTGATATGTAGGTTCCTTGGCACACATCTCAGATTGCTATTTAAAATGAACGATATCGGACTATAACCACGCCCACTATTTCGATATCGAATATTTCGAAAAACCGAAAAAGTGCTATAATTCATTACCAAAGACGGATAAAGCGATGAGACTTGATAGGTGAGTTGAACTTATGACGGGGAATAGAAAATTAGTAAAATTTTGGACAACGGGCGTGGCACCGCCTACTTTTAAAAGAAGGTAATCTGAAAGTTTTGCAAGCTGTAATTTGGCAGTCGTTGCAGATATCACGATGAAATTTGGCAGGAACATTACTCCTATTACTATATGTATGCTTAATAAAAATTGGCAAAATCGGACGACCAGGCCCACTTAAAACACAATTTTTTTAAGTCAAATTTTAATAAAAAATTTAATATCTTTACAGTATATAAGTAAATTATGTCAACATTCAACTCCAGTAATGATATGGTGCAACAAAATACAAAAATAAAAAAAAATTTGAATATGGGCGTGGCCCCGCCCTTTTTCATTTAATTTGTCTAGAATACTTTTAATGCCATAAGTTGAACAAAAATTTACCAATCCTTGTGAAATTTGGTAGGGGCTTAGATCCCAAGACGATAACTGTTTTCTGTGAAAAAAGGGCGAAATCGGTTGAAGCCAGTCTTTATACACAGTCGACCGTCTGTCCTTCCGCCCGTCGTTAACATGATAAGTTGAGCAAAAATCGATATATCTTTACTAAACTCAGTTCACGCACTTATCTGAGCTCACTTTGTGTTGGTATAAAAAATGGTCGAAATCCGACTATGACCACGCCCACTTTTTCGATATCGAAAATTACGAAAAATGAAAAAAAAATGCCATAATTATATACCAAATACGAAAAAAGGGATGAAACATGCTAATTGGATTGGCGTATTGACGCAAAATATAACTTTAGAAAACAACTTTGTAAAATGGGTGTGACACCTACCATATGAAGTAGAAGAAAATGAAAAAGTTCTGCAGGGCGATATCAAAATTCCTTGGAATCTTGGCAGCAATACTGTTCGTGGTATTACATATATAAATAAATTAGCGGTATCTGACAAATGATGTTCTGGATCACCCTGGTCCACATTTTGGTCTATATCTCAAAAACGCCTTCACATATACAACTAAGGGCCACTACCTTTTAATACCCTAATTAATACCTTTAATTTGATACCCACATCGTACAATGACATTATAGAGTAACCCCTGGTCCACCTTTATGGCGATATCTCGAAAAGGCGTCCATCTATAGCACTAAGGCCCACGCCCTTTTAAAATGCTCATTAACATCTTTCGTTTGATACCCATATTGTATAAACGCATTCTAGAGTCACCCCTGGTCCACCTTTATGGCGATATCTCGAAAAGGCGTCCACCTATAGAGCTAAGGCTCACTCCGTTTTAAAACACTTGTTAACACCTTTCATTTGATACCGATACAAGAAAACCTTTTCAGGATTAAATCGGGTTTAATTCAGTGTCATTAAGGATTGCTTTCGGACCCATTTCAAGATTATCTGAATATTTTTACATATTTATTTTGGGATTGCCTTAGTTATCATTTAAGGACAATAGTACGGAATATTAGCTCCAGATTATTTCGCGTTTGTCTGCCACATTCCTTTGCGAAAATCTTCGGATTGTTTCTGTGAACGTTTTCTCCAATATTTCGGGAAATTTTACTGATATCCTTGGGGCTATTTCAGGGCAACTTGAACAATGCCATTTTATGTATTTTACAATAACGCATTTTTTCTTCGTTTGACAGAAATCGCCTCATCATAATCTTCAAATACAAGGACGCAATTTTGCAAATTTGTAACCCTCACCCTGTAGAGAAAATCTCAAGTCGAAATTTTTTGTGAATTTGGAAATTCTACTCGTTCGCCATTTATCTCTTTTTCATGCTTTCAACTGGCGAATTTAGCATGGTGATGTGCTAGACGGTGGAAATTTTCCCCGCTGCATTACCTTTTCTGTAGTTCCGAACTAGATACAAATTTCCACTTAAGAACTAGTTCACTTTTTCCATAGTCCCGTATTGGCGTAAAATTTACATCTAAGATCTAGTTCGTTTTTTGGTGCTATTTCGTTGGCTCAGAACTGGACCGATATTCTACAAGTTGTTTGTAATACGATATTGTAACGAATTTACTGCAATTCCTCTTATTTGCAACCTTCTACTAACGTTCGAATCACTAACTGTTGAATAAATAACTCCACTATTCAATACTACTAATTCTCGACAGATATCGTGCTTAAATCAAACTCATTACTGATTCTCAGCTTTACCTCATTTTATACACTGTTATTTCTCGTTCGTATACTTCTAGACGTTTCTATTTCTGGAATTTACTTCTCGTTTACAAGCTATAAATTTCTCAGCTATAACTACAGATGCACGATTTTATAGCTTCTCGCATAGCCCATGCGCGTGTATATGTGAGTGATACTTGCACAAATGATTGCATACTTTTTGGAGTATCTCAGATATATGCATGTGTTTGTGCGTTATTCTCCGCTGCTTCTATGGACATATGGGTATACATAATGATTGATTTATTGATGCGCATTCAAGTCACTGCTTAGTATTGGCTTAGAGATGATAGTATACCTTAGTGTTGCTATTATTTGTCACAATATTATCCCCTTTTTCGATACTTCCGAACTGGAAGGAAAGTATGGGGAAATAGGCATACTCTTCGTGAAAGTTCCCTAGATTAGCAGTTTTTTTTGTTGGCGGCCCATTTTAAAAGTATATGATAAGTGTGAAGTATAAAAATCCAAGCTGTCGATTTCATAACTGGATAAAATCTAGATGCTAACGAACTAGCACTGTTATAGCACTTTAGGTCTAGTTTCTATCCAGAAATTTTTATTAATAGTTACTGACTACACTTTAGGAAATCTGCATTTCAAGATAGTTTTTATTCAAGCGAAAATTCGAAATATTTAAACTGTTACCTTTTACCACATATTATATAATAAAACCCTTTTCGAGTTCCGATGCAATGTTTCAAATTCTCCGAAATTGCACTATGAATGACTTAGGCATGTTTAATTGAGTTGACTCAAGTGTACCTTGCTTGTCCTTTTACGTATGAATGTAATATGTTGGATCTATCGCGAAATGTAGTTACCACTTACTATGGAACTAGTACTTATTTGGTACTTCAGCTTTAGTTCTGAACCAGAAATTGGTATCATTAGTTACTGACTTCCCTAAAGAGTATTTACACGCATACATACATACTTGTACGCAAAATTAATTTCTTTAGCAAATTAATGACTCTTTTAATTGGGGTAGTAATCACTAATCAACGACTTCTACTCACAGCTTAATATTCGGCAACGATTTCGGATATATACTCGGAATTTATAACGCTTTTAAAATAAATTGAAATCATCTCGAAAAGCTTTGCATACAAATTAAACTCAAGCATTTGAAGTTAAGTACCATTTCTACACCAATAAAAATTTGTTAAGTACCCTCAATAGAAAATTACCACAAATTTTAGATACATTTATTTTAATTGTGGCACTTAAATCATAGCTTGATGAAAATACCAATCACTTAAGTAAAATAAATTACCAACAAAGTATTTTCAAATTTCAAATTGCTGCAATTATTTCTTAAACATTATTGCATTTATATATATATATATATATATATATATATATATATATGTGTGTGTGCGTTTTGTATACATTACCTATTATGTTACCCATTCTGGTGTATTTGCTTATTCAAATTGTTTTCGATTTAGTACAATCAATTTGCAATTAAATACACCTGAGTGCCATCGCAAGTGGCCAATTGTGCTTGTAATGTTTTTCTTCCGATGGAGCTCAGCCTTTTGTCCATTTTGCATTGAGAGCTTGCTATTGAATTGCTAAATTGGTTGTTCGTAGTTGTTGGAATACCATTCTTTACACTAATTGTATTGCCCTTTGTCGTTGTGCTTAGGTCACAACTCCGATATAATAATGTACTTTTTATAGTAGCAAATTTAAAATATTTATAAAAAGCATTTGAGTGGCTAATTAAATTGTTTGTCTAGAGGTTAGCTTCATTTATAATGCCTTGAATTTCAAGAAAATTCTTGATTATTATGCAGTTTCTGCTAACGTTCGAATCTCTGAACTGTCGAATAAATAAATAAAATATTCAGTATAGCAAAATGTTCTTTATTTACACTACTTTGGTAGTAGTACTACATAATTAGATTACTCGCGTACTTCACTAATAGCATGCTAAAATCAAACTGATTGATTATTAACCAGCTTGCACTGTCTCGTTCGCCTATTTCTACTAGAGCCCAGAGTTTCACGAACAGCTGTTTATTTATTTCTCATTACTAGTTCTGGCATTCACGTTTGTCTTATAGTAACATGCTTGTAAATGCGTGAGTAATAACTTCTGCCCTTAGGTGCTAATTATATGATATGGGACTGTTATTCTTTCTTCTTTGCTCTCAACTGCTGACTACTTGTATGTGTGGCTTATTGCTTTGATGTATACATGTTGCTTGCTTTGCTGTTGTTGTGCATTTATTTGCTAGCAGCATAGTGATGTATCTTCGCAACAATATTTTTTATTTCAATAAATATAATATTATGTAATATTAACTGTGGTACTTCATCTGTGCTTATATTAAACGTAGATTTCAAAAAAATTACTGCTTCCAAAAAGTAACCGGTTCCAAAGAAATAACCGGTTACAAAGAGTCTAAATAGTTCAAAATAGTAACCGGTTCGGAAAGAGTAACTGGTTGGAAAAAGTAACGGATTCAAAAAAAAGTAGCCGCTACCAAGAAGCAACCGATTCCAAAAAATAAACCGGTTCCTAAAAAGTAACCAGATTCAAAAAGTAGCTGGTTCGAAAAAATATTAAATCGATAAATTTTTCATAGCAAATGTTTGACTAATCTATAACTTTTCGATAACAAGTCTACAGCTTTTGGTTAACAAATCGATAAGACGATAATGTCATATTGGTAACACCCCGATAGGAAAAAAAGCTTTTTGATATCAAGTAAATAAAAAAAAAGTGGATAGCTTTTTAATGACATATCTATAACTTTTCGATAAAAAGTTGATAACTTTTCGATACTAAATCGATAATTTCTTGATATCTTATCGAAAACTTTTGATAAAAAATTAATAATTTTTCGTTGAAAAATTGATAACTTATCGATATATAATAGGAAGAATTTTGAAAATAATTCGATAACTTTTCGATAAAAGCCGATAACTTGCCAATGGCAAATCGATACTTCATAAATAAACCGATCCGACGATAAAAAACCGATATCTGATTGATAACAAACCGTAAACTCTTCGTTAACAAATCGATAACACGCCGTCCAATTTTGGTCCCGGCTTCAGTTCTGCCTTCCAATTTTTCCTTTCCTCTCCCTTCTTTTCTTTTTTCTGTGCCCTCTCTTTTTTATTCCCTTTTTTCCTTTCCATTAATTTTTCTCCTTTCCTCTCCTTTCACTTCCTTTCCTTGTTAACTTTGAAAACTTCTTGAATAAGATTTTTTTATGTAAATTCCTCATTTAAGCTTCGCCAGGTATCTTGGTGGCACAATAGCGTCGTAGGGTTGGCGGAAGGATGAGGAAATGTCATAACATGTTATTCACGTGTATACCGTTGAGTTTGTTGTTTAGTGTGTAGATCCAGATATTAGTAGATCCTATAGGCGGTCAGATCACTATAGTGTCTTTCAGCCGGAAATTTGAGCCGTGAGGAAAGCACCAAAAATTTTGGTGGAAGCGTGTTTAAGCAGCAGTCGCGGCAGCAAGGCATTAATCTCACAGAGAACTTTATCAAGAAGTATGGAGTGCAAACCATCTTTATAGAGACTTGGCTCAGGGTGGACTATACATCTATAATGGGTTCCTGGTCATAAAAAATAGAAGGCAAAGAAAAAGCCGATAATTTAACAAAATAGGGAGCTGTAATGTGAATGAATCGACGGTAGACGTTGCATACGATTCATCAAGCTGGAAAGTTATGGAAAGATAAGCGAGTCTGCAAAATTTCTAAGATCATTTGTAAATCATACGATATCAGACTTACAATGCGGTTCATATCTCTAAAGAGAAAAGACTTAAGGCTCTTAATCGGAATACTAATTGGACACTGCCTTCTGGCGTTACATGCATGTAAATAAGGATTTTTCAGTAATAGCAGATGTAGCAAATATGTAATACAGGGGGAAACGGTTGAGCAAGTGTTGTGTTAGTGTCCTGTGCTCGCGAGGCCAAGGACACAGCTACTAGAGGCGGCAGAGTTGCCAAATTCCGAAGCAGCTATTAAGCTAGGTCCTAGAAAACAACTAATGGACGTAGTTACTTTATTACATTATTACACAAGTTCTGGTACCTAATTGGTGTTTTCCAGTTTGATCATCAAACAATTTCTGGGATTATTATGGACATATTCAGTCTAGCATAATCCCGATCGAACAAACAATATTACGCTACATAGGTCTGTTATCATATCCGTTCTGCTATATTACATGTTGCGGTTTCAAGGAGGATAGAAAGATCCGATAAGATTATCGTAAAGGTAAATATCTCAAAGTATGTAGATAAGAAAATTCAAATATAATAACTACACTGACTGGGCAAACTTATGAAAATGAATGAGGATATTCTGGCTAAGAAAGTACATGTTACTCTAAAGAAATGCGTGTACGTATAGCGTCCGTATTGCGATCCTATAACTTCTTCCATTTTTACAGCAGACTAATTTTCGAACTCAGCCACCAATAATAAATGTAAACATTTCATGGCGATTAATTTAATTATGCTAGTTATTGTCGCTTTACAAATGGCACACAATTACACACTCACATGTCTATGCATATATACATATATATATAAGTCAAACACAACCACCAGCATGCGAGTAATAATATCAATGCAATTCCGTTTCTGTCAATTGCCAACATTTTACAATTCACTTTTTATGGCTGTCATTTTTATTGTTAACATTGTTGTTACATAATTGCTTTATTGTTACATCTTATAAAAGTGTTTACAAGCATATTGCATTACATGCACATATACATTTTGTTGTTTTTTTTTTTTAATAAAAATCATAACACTTTGTGATGTATCTCTCATTTAAATACGAATACGAATTTAATTAGGAGTGACTGGCATAGTAGTAGAGGTTTACGCCGATCACTTTATCGGCGGCGGCGGCGGCGGCAGGTGTTCTTACTTTAAAAAGCTAGATTTTTTATTTAAAAAAAAATAGTATTTAGGAAAGGTTTTGTTTGTATGTATTTAAGGAAATCAACTTGTTGGCCATTTGGGAAATATACTGGGTTTTCGCCTCAAGATCTCGCAGACCGTTCAACAATTTTAAGGAGTAGCTCCTTGCGGAGGGATTGTCCCTCGTTCACTTACTCCAGAGAGGCTTCGAACCTTACCCCGGTCTTTGGAATTGGTACTGCTGCGTCTGCTGAAAAGAAATAGAGATACATAAAATAGCCACACTTTTGTCTGCATATCCCGTGCAAAGCTTAGTTTCACCTAGGGTTAACTCCTAATAATCGTCGCGAACACAATTTCTTTAAATCATTTGTGGCTCCTTGGCGGTCACGCATAAAGGCGACTTACGGTTGCTATTAATGGTCTATTAATACTCATTCATGACTATCGTGGCACAGGGCGCCTCTAGTTTTTTCGGCTGCTTTTAGGAGCTACAATTCCCGATGTGCGAACTGTAGCAATCCCGAGCACCAGACACTACCACGCCTCCTGACCCTCACACCATATGCCAGCACAGAAGCTATAGGTCTGCGACTTCAAACTCATACCTTCGTCGACGTCAATTTCCTAGAAGCTCTAAGTGTAGCTCCGAAGACTTTCCAACGGATGCTTTGGTCGCGCTATGCTGTCGAGCTAAACCAGAGAAACACCTTGAAACGTTAGGGAGTGACTATACGGCCAAGGATGCCGCGTTCGAAATCATAATAAATTTAAGTGGAAGTCATTGCGTAATGAGTGAAAATCGTGTAATCCTCGGCGCATCTACATAGTTAAAATTTTGCAAGGACCCTGGACAAAATTTTTAAAATTTAGACCAAAGTTTGCAGACGTTTGTGTTCACATCATTGATCAAAACGATATTTTAGAATGAAATTCGACCGATTTTAAGTTGAAAGATGTTTACTTATGACTAGTTCAACTGTCCACTACGTTAGGGTAGTAGCATATACGTAGCACATACATTAGTTCGACTGTCTTGGGAAAGCTTTTGCTTCACCACTTTGAGTGTTCTTGCGAAGGACAAAGCCTCACCTGCCTACGTATTCACATTTGCAAAATGAGCCGTAACACGTAGGTGATATTTAAACTTAGTTGATAGGCTATAACCAATGTGGTTCACTCCAAGGGACTAGTTTTGGATAGGGCCGCCAACTTTATGTCAAACCGGCAGACTTGGGTGTTGAAGTATGAAGTGTGAAAATCAAAATTAACCTTTCAGACGCTATTGTATAGTTTCGCAAATAAACAACAGATGTTTGAATGTAAGCCCAAATGATTTTTCAAAACCTTCTCATACGTAAATATATCCTCAACTTAGTATGAGGTAGAATCATTTCAAATGTGTGTTTATGCCCCTAGAAACTACTAAAGGATTTCGCATCACTGATTTGGCTTATTCTTTCAGCCAATTGTAATATAACTTTTTTTAAAAAAATCGGCACCTTTTTTGGGTATTTTGCTTTTTTTGACAACTTGAGGACAATTTGAAAACATGTTCGCCTTGGGTAATTTTATTTGAATTCATTGTTCATTATTAATTTTTTGACAAAAATAAGCAAAGTGAGCATATAAATTTGTTATACAACTTTTCTTTTAGTGTTTTGTTTTAATAATTTGGTGAATTGGGCGATGGAAAGTCCGTATTAAGATGACATCGAAAAGCCTGTTTTTTTAAATAACTTTTGAACAGTTAGAAAGGGTTAAATTTCGCAATTAGTTTCTTATAACTGGCAGAGCTGCCCATCTGGTGATAACACTTTCGACCAATTTTTGACATGAACAATTAATGGCCTAAACAGTCTTAAACGAGTACAAAATATAGTAACGCGCCGGACGCCGCCGCCGCGCCGATATTTTTGATATTCGGCGGCGGCGTTTATCGGCGGCGTATATCTCTACATAGCAGTAAGTGTGATCTCCGCGCTCGAGGTGCACACGGCGTATACGTAATAAATGATTTACAGATGAACAATGCTCGCCAGCAACTGTATCATGGATGTGTGTGGTTAGCAATGGCAATGTGGGTAAGGCCTATGGAAATGTGATTGTAATAATTTTTTTTAAAGAGAGTAAATCTGATATTCTTATGATTATGTTTTGTTTATGTATGCGCTAAGCAGCCATATAATACCACTACTGCTAGTGGATTCGTTATCTTTCCATATAGTATGTATGTATTTGTATAGGTATTTGAGTAGTATTGGGGAAAGTATGAATTATTTAAATGGGCACAAGTTTAACAAGCCAACCATGACAAAACATGGAATTAAGGAGTAAGTTTTTTGAAGTGGAAATATCTTGGCTTACGGTATGGGGGAATACAGAATGTAAGCGTAAACGAGGTCACTGAACTGCTCCTTAATATGGGAAATATGTACATGGTAGAGTTGGTATGAGTGCAATCAGACAGACAGAATCAGACAGAATCCATAAGGCGATGAAAGGAAATGAAAGAAAAATAGAAAAAGAGGAGAAAGAAAAGTTTGTAAGTCAAAAGCGAAAACCGAAACCGGACGGAGTGTTATTTATCTGTAACCGAAGTGTTAATGGTTTACATATTATCAACGGATTATAGGCGTGTTATGAACTTCTTACCGATGAGTTATCCCTTTTTTGTAGGCGTGTTACCAACGGTAAATAGACGAGGTATCGATTTGTTATTGAAGTATTATAAATCTTCTACCGATAAAAAAGTTTAACAAGTTATCGATTTTGCATCAAAAAAAGTATGAGTTTGTTTTCAAAGAGCAATCGATTTATTTTCGAAAACTTATCGATTACTTAGCGAAAAACTATCAATATGTTATCAAAAAGGTGTCGATTTATTTTCGGAAAGTTATCGGTTCTTAATCGAAAAGTTATCGATTTTTTATCGACAAGATATTGATTTACTATCGAAATGTTATCAGATTGAGATCGGCGTTTTACCAGTTTATTATAGTATATATCTTAATTATAATGAAAAAAGAATAATAATTTTAAATATATTATCATTCATATTATTAGATTAGATACATATTTGTTTTAATATAATGTAAATGTATTAAAAATAAAATAAAATTTTTTTAAATTTCAAAATTTTGTTAAATTAAAGACTTAAATTAAATTGTATAAAATTTATTTTAAATTTATAATTTATTAAATAATTGGATATAAAATATTTATTTTAATATAATGTAAATCTATTAATAATACAATTTAAAATTTTTTTAAAATTTCATAATTTTGTTAAATTAAACCTTAAAATAAATTGTATGGAATTTATTTTAAATTTATAATTTATTAAATAATTGAAATTAGTTTTTAATTTTTTTTACCGATTTGTTAACAAAGATGAAGCAATAAGGAACCGATAAATCGTCGACAACAAGCCGATAACAAATCGATACCTCGATGAAAATAATTTGCTATCGATAATGAGCCGACAAAAAAACAATAACTTGAGTGGAACTATCCAATCAAACCTGGAAGACCTCTTCATAACACGGCATTTGCCCAAAGACGCCCGCTTGGAGACCTGTACTACCCTCCATTGTGGCACCTAGCAGTGAGCACTTTACTTGTGAAACTAAGTGAAAAGGACTGGTTATTAAGTTATCGCAAATAACATACGCTGGTTATACACAGCGGTCGTAAGAGCCAGTTTATTCTACGGCATCACGGTTTATTTGCCCTCATTAATAGCAAGGAAACTTCACGCATTACCGAAAAGTACTCCAGCAGTTAAGCTCAACAGCTTTTTCGAGAGACTTGTGTGGTTAACTCCAATCAAGTTTTAATGCAGTCCTATCCTGAAGCGACATCAGATTTGGTTATGCCAAAAGTCTGGGAAACATTTCAGAAAACGATCCTCTACATACACTTCAAGTTCTCCGTTAACATACCGTTAATATACTATTGGGAAGATATCTTTCTATCAAAAAAAAAAAAAACAAAAGCCTGGCCGTTGGCTCCTATCTCAGAATAGCATATTCGTGGCAATGTATACTGCCAATGACTCAGGGATCAAAACAATACAGGGAAAGTATATTTCAATAAAGGACGGTGGCGAACCAAACTGTACTTTCGGTGCGTTAAAGTCTAATGTTAAAGCGGTGTAAGAGGCAAATGTGCCGCCGACTAACACGTGATAAAGGCTACCGAACAGACCCAGTAAAAGCAGTATCACTCAATTGCTCTTCCTCTCGCTGAATGCAAATATTTTCTGGCTATTGTCTGTCTTGACCAAATAACGCTAATTCTAGATGGAGATGTTCAGACAATCCTGACCCCGCATAAAAAAGATTAAAACTGGGTTCTTTGTTAAACATAATCCTCTCTCTTTTGTTCCATTCGTTGGTATTTAATATAGATAATTTCTGTCGGAGTTGTAGAGATGAAAAAGAAATGAAAAGTGATGAGAAAATTCTTTGCAGATGCTCTTCTTAGACTGGGATATGTCTGCAGGGGCAATTTTTCAAAGTTAAGCGCGCCGTGTGGTTTTACTTAAATCAAGTCATTCGGTACTATATCATCAAATTTGGGATGTAAGTCCTTTTAATGTCACGCATATTTCTGCGACTCATTTTTATGCTCAGTTGAGCAGAGCTCACAGAGTATATTAAGTTTGATTGGATAACGGTTGGTTGTACATATATAAAGGAATCGAGATAGATATAGACTTCCATATATCAAAATAATCAGGATCGAAAAAAAATTTGATTGAGCCATGTCCGTCCGTCCGTCCGTCCGTCCGTCCGTCCGTCCGTCCGTCCGTCCCTCCGTCCGTCCGTTAACACGATAACTTGAGTAAATTTTGAGGTATCTTGATGAAATTTGGTATGTAGGTTCCTGAGCACTCATCTCAGATCGCTATTTAAAATGAACGATATCGGACTATAACCACGCCCACTTTTTCGATATCGAAAATTTCGAAAAACCGAAAAAGTGCGATAACTCATTACAAAAGACAGATAAAGCGACGAAACTTGTTAGATGGGTTGATGTTATGACGCAGAATAGAAAATTAGTAAGATTTTGGACAATGGGCGTGGCCCCGCCCACTTTTACAAGAAGGTAATTTAAAAGTTTTGCAAGCTGTAATTTGGCAGTCGTTGAAGATATCATGATGAAATTTGGCAGGAACGTTACTACTATTACTCTATATGTGCTAAATAAAAATTAGCAAAATTGGATTAAGAACACGCCCACTTTTTAAAAAAAATTTTTTTTAAATTCAAATTTTAACAAAAAATTTAATATCTTTACTGTATATAAGTAAATTAAGTCAAAATTCAACTCCAGTAATGATATGATGCAACAAAATACAAAAATAAAAGAAAATTGCAAAATGGGCGTGGCTCCGCCCATTTTCATTTAGTTTGTCTAGAATACTTTTATTGCCATAAGTCGAACAAAAATTTACCAATCCTTCTCAAATCTGGTAGGAGCATAGATTCTATGACGGTAACTGTTCTCTGTGAAAATGGGCGAAATCGGTGGAGGCCACGCCCAGTTTTTATACACAGTCCACCGTCTGTCCTTCCGCTCGGCCATTAACACAATAACTTGAGCAAAATCCGATATATCTTTACTAAACTTAGCCCACGTACTTACCTGAGCTCACTTTTTCTTGGTATAAAAAATGGGCGAAATCTGACCATAACCACGCCCACTTTATCGATATCGAAAATTACGAAAAATGAAAAAAATACCATAATTCTATACCAAATACGAAAAAAGGGATGAAACATGGTAACTGGATTGGTTTGTTGACGCAAAATATAACTTTGGAAAAATCTTTGTAAAATGGGTGTGACACCTACCATATTAAGTAGAAGAAAATGAAAAAGTTCTTCAAGGCGAAATCAACAGCCCTTGGAATCTTGGCAGGAATACTGTTAGTGGTATTGCATATATAAATAAATTAGCAGTACCCGACAGATGATTTTCTGGATCACCTGGTCCACATTTTGGTGGATATCACGAGAACGCCTTCACATATACATCTAAGGGCCACTCGCTTTTAAAACCCTCATTAATACCTTTAATTTGATATCCATATCGTACAAAAACATACCAGAGTCACCCCTGTCCCACCCTAATGGCGATATCTCGAAAAGGCGTCCACCTATAGAACTAATGCCCCCTCTCTCTTAAAATGCTCAGTAACAACTTTCGTTTGATACCCATATCGTACAAACATTCTAGAGTAACCCCTGGCCCACCCTAATGGCGATATCTCGAAAAGGCGTCCACCTATAGACCTAGTGTCCACTCCCTCTTAAAATGCTCAGTAACACCTTTCGTTTGATACCCATATCGTACAAACATTCTAGAGTCACCCCTGGCCCACCCTAATGGCAATATCTCGAAAAGGCGTCCACCTATAGACCTAATGCCCACTCCCTCTTAAAATGCTCAGTAACAGCTTTCGTTTGATACCCATATCGTACAAACATTCTAGAGTCACACCTGGCCCACCCTAATGGCGATATTTCGAAAAGGCGTCCACCCATAGAACTAAGGATTACTCCCTTTTAAAATACTCATTACCACCTTTCATTTGATACCCATATCGTACAAACACATTCTAGAGTCACCCTGGCCCACCCTAATGGCGATATCTCGAAAAGGCGTCCACCTATAGACCTAATGTCCACTCCCTCTTAAAATGCTCAGTAACACCTTTCGTTTGATACCCATATCGTACAAACATTCTAGAGTCACCCCTGGCCCACCCTAATGGCGATATCTCGAAAAGGCGTCCACCTATAGACCTAATGTACACTCCCTCTTAAAATGCTCAGTAACACCTTTCGTTTGATACCCATATCATACAAACATTCTAGAGTCACCCCTGTCCCACCCTAATGGCGATATCTCGAAAAGGCGTCCACCTATAGACCTAATGCCCACTCCCTCTTAAAATGCTCAGTAACACCTTTCGTTTGATACCCATATCGTACAAGCATTCTAGAGTCACACCTGGCCCACCCTAATGGCGATATCTCGAAAAGGCGTCCACCTATAGAACTAAGGATTACTCCCTTTTAAAATACTCATTACCACCTTTCATTTGATACCCATATCTTACAAACACATTCTAGAGTCACCCTGGCCCACCCTAATGGCGATATCTCGAAAAGGCGTCCACCTATAGACCTAATGCCCACTCCCTCTTAAAATGCTCAGTAACACCTTTCGTTTGATACCCATACCGTACAAACATTCTAGAGTCACCCTTGGTCCAGCTTTATGGCGATATCTCGAAAAGGCGTCCACCTATAGAACTAAGGATTACTCCCTTTTAAAATACTCATTACCACCTTTCATTTGATACCCATATCGTACAAACACATTCTAGAGTCACCCTGGCCCACCCTAATGGCGATATCTCGAAAAGGCGTCCACCTATAGACCTAATGCCCACTCCCTCTTAAAATGCTCAGTAACACCTTTCGTTTGATACCCATATCGTACAAACATTCTAGAGTCACCCTTGGTCCACCTTTATGGCGATATCTCGAAAAGGCGTCCACCTATAGAACTAAGGATTACTCCCTTTTAAAATACTCCTTACCACCTTTCATTTGATACCCATATCGTACAAACACATTCTAGAGTCACCCCTGGCCCACCCTAATGGCGATATCTCGAAAAGGCGTCCACCTATAGACCTAATGCCCACTCCCTCTTAAAATGCTCAGTAACACCTTTCGTTTGATACCCATATCGTACAAACTTTCTAGAGTCACCCCTGGCCCACCCTAATGGCGATATCTCGAAAGGGCGTCCACCTATAGACCTGCCCACTCCCTCTTAAAATGCTCAGTAACACCTTTCGTTTGATGCACATATCGTACAAACACATTCTAGAGTCACCCCTGGCCCACCCTAATGGCGATATCTCGAAAAGGCGCCCACCTATAGACCTAATGCCCACTCCCTCTTAAAATGCTCAGTAACACCTTTCGTTTGATACCCATACCGTACAAACATTCTAGAGTCACCCCTGGCCCACCCTAATGGCGATATCTCGAAAAGGCGTCCACCTATAGACCTAATGCCCACTCCCTCTTAAAATTCTCAGTAACACCTTTCATTTGATTCCCATATCGTACAAACACATTCTAGAGACACCCCTGGTCCACCTTTATGGCGATATCTCGAAACGGCGTCCACCTATGGAACTAAGGATCACTCCTTTTCAAAATACTCATTAACAGCTTTCATTTGATACCCATATCGTACAAACACATTATAGAATCACCCCTGGTCCACCTTAATGGGGACATCTCGAAAAGGCGTCCACCGATAGACCTAAGGCCCACTGCCTCTTAAAATGCTCAGTAACACCTTTCATTTGATACCCATATCGTACAAACAAATTCTAGAGTCAGCCCTGGTCTACCTTTATGGCGATATCCCTAAATGGCGTTCATCCATAGAACTATGGCCTATTCTCTCTTAAAATACTCTTTAATACCTTTCATTTGATACACATGTTATACAACCACATTCCAGGGTTACCCCAGATTGATTTTCCTTATTTTGTCTCCATAGCTCTCAACTGAGTATGTTATGTTCGGTTACACCCGAACTTAGCCTTCCTTACTTGTTGAAACTAAGTTGCTATAATCATGTAACTTTTCCACTATTCATTCTTCAATATTATTGCAAAACTTACATTCAACGTCATTCACTTTCCCAGGTTCCGTGCATTCCGAAATACATCCGATATCCAACATCCGAGTGACGAACGCATAATCTCTTGGCCATGAGCTAAATGCATTTGGTGCTGCGTAATTTCTAGAAAAAAAGTAAAATTTGGTACATAATTTGTAACACTTTTAGTATCAAATGACAGCTGCCACAATTTTTGGCATCAATTTGGCCCAAACTTAAAGTGGGTGTCGCACAATGGCTGCCTGAGTACGAGCGCTTTGTCCACATATGTACTATAATGCATTCATTTACACACACACGCACAAATACATTTTTATGAGTATTAGAGTGCGTCTTATTTTGCAAATTTTGTGCCGAAATGTTCATCTTATTAATATTGCAAATGCATGGATGTGAAGACGCCCATTTGCTTGTGACTCAATCAGCCCCCAACAGCTAGACGGATTTGGACGATATTGGATAGATAGGCCGGCAATACCCTGAGTTGACCTATTGGCCAGGTTTCAGTAATTATGAACGTAATTTTTGCTATAATTCTCAGTCTTTTTGACCAATAGAATTTGTAAGTGGAATTACCCACATAGAGGTCTAAGATTTTTTGGAAAAGAGGGCAGGTGTACCTGCCTCCCTCTGTGACACTATTAGGGTAAATTTAGAGATCGGGATTGCCTTCGGTGTATTGTTGCGATCTCTGGATCAGGACTTGGATCCGTTGAAATTCTGGTGGTACAATTTCGGCACTATTTTTTGTATATTTCGCATCAGTTGGGAATCATTTCGGAACAATTTCCAAATTGCTTTCGCTCCCACTTCGGGGATTTTGTTGTTGTTGCGATAAGGACACTCCCCGAAGGCCTTGGGGAGTGTTATCGATGGTGATGGTCCTTTGCCGGATGCAGATCCGGTACGTTCCAGTACCAAGCCCGACCATCTCGTGAACGATATGTTATGGCCACATGCGACCTTCTAGGCTATATGGCCCTCCACCCCCCCAGATCCACAAGGAGTTCGGGGTTGCCATAGCCTCAGCTGTTAATGAAATGGGGTTTGCCACGGATAGGTGAGGTTGACAATTGTGTTTGAAGAAGCTATATAATGCGCTGGAAACCTGAAAAGGGTTGCGCTACACAACCCCTGGAATCTATTTGGTATTAGTCGCCTCTTACGAAAGGCATACCTACCGCGGGTATATTCTAACCCCCTACCTCGCTGGGGCTTGTTCTCGAGATAATTTGAGATTGTTTCGTGGCTGCTTCGAGACTATCTCATGATTATTTTGGAATTGCTTTCTCAACCAATTTAGTGTTTATAGGTCATTAACAAAATAACACCCTCATAATATGTGCTTATCATTAAAATTTTTTTTATCCCAACTAATTTCGCTGCATTAGTGCGTTGTCACAACACATCTGTCATGTTACTGAAATACTAACATTATCATTGTTGTCATTTTGTGTACACATAGAGGTTTCTTATCGCTTGCATGCAAAGAGTTTTTCTTTTTTTTTCTTCCGGGAAAATCACACCTCCAACCGTCCGCACTTGCATTTCATATCTATCTCTATCTCTATCTGCTTATGAATTTTCCTTTTAAACGCATATTTTATGCACTTCCTTGTATTGTTATGCTATTTAAGCAAGTATGTTGTTGTTATTGTAATTTTTTCCTCCCAGCTTGTATGTTTTTGTGAGTTGTCATGCACTTATGTTACTGTTGCCACTTGGCTGGCGGTCCTGCCACTTCTGGTGCTGTCATTATTGATGACAAGAAAATAAGCGCGTTGAGCTATGTTGCCTTGAGCGTTTCTTTCGCTTATTCACTCACTTGCTTCCTGGCCTCATCTTATGCTGCACTTCTACTGCCATTTCCTCTTCTTGCTCATCTTGTTCTACTTTCTTCTACTTTAACAATTTGTCATTAAAAATCCATCTGCAGCATTTTCAAATGCATAAAATAGCTGCTGTAGCTTTAGCTGAGTTGAAGAATAAGAAACGAGACGACAAAAGGGAAAGTATTTTTTAATATCTACTACTTACATACTCGTCTTGATAAGAGCTTACCCAGGTGGAAGAAGGCTAGGAAGATATTGCAGTAACTCAGGGACAGCAGGAGTTTCTAATTGGGCCTGAAATCATATGCGCAGTTTCCGGTCTAAATCTCAATCAAGAGGAAAAGATGAGCCACTTCAGTTTTACGAAGACATTGAATCGCGGAAGTCCCGGCTTAATACAAAACAATTCTCCTTTATATGGATTTCTAATTTATATGTGAAATGTATGTAGGCGAGGCTGTAGCAACCCCATGTCCCTTACTGTAGGAGGGGATGGGATAACGTAGAAGCTACGATGTAAAGTCGTTCCAGCGATATTCGGGCTATTCGGGTAAATTCTTCATGGCTACTGCCTCTAGGTCCTTGGTGCAAAAGTTATACAGCAGGTATGAATATTGTTGTTTTCTTACCATCACTACAGCTCACAATCTGTCTTCCGCCTGAATTCGCACACATTGTGTACAGAAGCCTTGATTCCAAATGAGATTTATGACTCCTGTATTAACGCCTAATTGAGCGAACCCCTTTGAAGTGTCGAGGAAACTTGTCCCGACGCCCCTTTACTGTACTTAGGTTTATCTATGAGATACGCAGCGTCATTGTGCTACGTGCGCTCTTCCACCAAGTTCTCCTTTATCTTCCACTAACCTAGGCTCTCCAGTTCCCTTTCTTCCTCCTCTGTTTCTACAACATTACGATAGTTGCCTTTAGGTCTTCTTTCGCTGAGGAGCAGATATATGTGTAAAATATATTCCATCCGCGACCTTATTTATTTGAGAATGAAGTGCTTGTACTCCAGTTTATTTGGTCTTAAATATCTTTGGGATCAGCACTGTATATACCACGTCAAACCATACGCTTGTAGCTTTGATTGGAGGTTCGCAAGCACTCCCTTTGCACATATCAAGGTATCGTTAATGTTGCACCGTATAAACCTAACCCATTGTGCCAGAGTCATGCTGAAAACTTCACAAATTATCTGTTTTTCTATTGATCTAGACCTTTTGCTATATGTCTGCCTGAAGATATTGCTAGGATCCATTACTACACAGTCACGGGCTGCTTCGTCACTTCGATCATATTCTCGGTAAAAAGTGCAGTCACAACACCAGCTCCCTTTATTATGTCTGAGAAAGTTCGATTGTCGTATCAATTTGCTTACCACGCTTCCTCGCTATTAAGAGTTCTTCCTTCGCTCTGCCATGTATATTTAAAGGTGTAAATCCTGTCATCGCGGCTAGCGTAAGGTAGTTCGTGTGAATAGAGCGTTTCCTCTTCTCTGTTTGCAGCAAATTTTTCTAGCGATGAACAATTCTTAATTTTGCCCAGTTTAGTGGGAGGGCTTTCTTCCCCTCGCGGTCTCGTTCCTATCTAAACTTTTTTCCTTTGTCTGGGTTCGTAGATTGTACCTTCACCGTTCTCTTACTTCTGGCGGCGTCATGGTGTTGGGAGGGCTCCACTGAAACATGGCAAGTACTCCTTGCTGCAAATCTGTCCGCAAGTGAAGTTCGCCTCAGAAATTTAATTTAATTTTGTAATGAAACCATAAATATGACTGTAAGCGTATTTGTCTTTTGTGTAAACGTTACGCAAACTAGAACCATCACAATAATGGTAACCGAGACCGATGTGCTTTACCCTAACTGAAAAATTTACTTTAACCAAATTCGTAACTGTAACCGTAACCGTAACAATATTCACAACCTTAAGAGAATCGCAAGCTCAACTAAACCATAACCGTTGCCGTAATTTCAACAATAATCATAAGCGTAACAATAACAAAAAACGTAACCGTAATCGTTACCGTTATCGTAACTGTTAATGCTACCCTATTATTATTATTACTATTAATAGGTCTGGAAGCACTGCGACCTTTGTGCAGATCTATTGTGCAAGACCTTTCAGCCTAATTTTGTATCTGGAAGCTCTTGATGTATCTAAGTACCTCTTCAGGCCTTTTACTCCATATTACATAGGGATTAAGTGTCCCACTACCTAGATGGGATAGTCTCTGCCTAGCTAGAGCGACGCATTCGTGGCTTAGGTTAATGAGTTTGGCTTATACTTTCGTTGCCGGAAGTATAAACAGTTTGGCCTGCCTTTGGCCTGGGTAATCAATCTATTGACGTCTAAACTGTTTAGATTCCCAGTTACTTAAAGTTTCCCTGGTGTGTTCTTTTGTGAGTCCACAAAAGGGCTCTGGACCATAAAATGCTGATGTAGCACCCTGCTTTGCTAGGTAATCTGCATATTCATTATCTTCATGTCCCTGATGTCCGGTAACCCATCCCAACAAAACCTTGTTTTTGGCTCTCAGAGCATTAAGGATTTCAGTGCATTCATCCACTAGCTTAGATGTAACTGTGTAGGATTGCAAGGCACGCAGTGCCGCCTGGCTGTCCGACATAATGTAAATGCTCTTCGATGTTGAGACTCTCCGCAGACATTCTCTACCACAGACCTCTGTTGCATGAATTTCTGCCTGAAATATGGTGGGGTAACATCCCATTGGTATCGATTTTTTGAAGTTTGGCCCATAGATGCCAGCTCCCGTTCTTCCGTCATCGAATTTCGATCCATCCGTGTACCAGACCTCTGAGTCAGGGTCGTTATAATTTAATTTAATTTAATTTATTTGGATTAAAGTCCACACAGACACAATGCGGTCGACTACTAAGATATATAAAACATAAAATTAATGTTAGAATTAAAAATATTTAAATTCAACCATACATACGAAAGAAAGTACAAAATATCAGGCCAGACGTGACAGTATTGAATTATGCAACTCGGAAAACGAACATTCAAAACTGATGCAGTTATACAAGTTGTTGTAGTGCGAACACCAACTTCGCAGTGGATTATTTTTGGCAAAATTTTGCCGGCAAAGTGGTAAGTAAAAAGGCACAAAGTGCCTGGACGTTCTACCAGGAACAGCAAAATTTAGTCGACTAACAAGATCAGATGAGTCGATCTCGCCCATAATGAGCTTGCGAATGAACATTACCCCGAGTAAAGTCCTTCGATTTTCTAAAGTTGGCAGATTTATAAGGAGAAGCCTATTTCTATATGGTGGCAAATGCACACTAGAATCCCAGTTAAGACCACGTAGTGCAAATATAATGAATTGCTTCTGTACTGACTCAATACGCTTTATAAAGTTTTGATACCCTGGGCACCAGACACACGAAAAGTACTCTAAGATTGGTCGTACTAACGATGTGTAGAGGGTCTTAGTCAGATACGGATCATTAAACTCCTTAGCCCATCGCTTCACAAAACCAAGTATACCCGTTGCTTTGCTTACCATTGATGAAATATGCGTATTAAAAGTCAGTTTAGGATCAAAAAGAACGCCTAGATCACTTACGACAGATATACGTTCCAAAGGCGTGCTGTTTAACGTATACGATGTCAAACTTGGCTTCACTCGGTGAAATGTCATTAGTTTGCACTTCGAGCAATTCAAAACTAGTAAATTTGCAGTACACCAACATTGAAATGAGTCCAAGTCTGCCTAAAGAAACTCCACACGGGAAGACTCCGAAGGCAAATATGAGTAACAAAGTTTAACATCATCCCAGTGGGTCCTGTCCACAATGGACACTTCAAAGTTCCGTGAGATTCTGAGCTTAGGGGACATTACGTCACGAAATTGTAATGAGGGATTTCCTATGAATTTTCTTATTACTTTCATATGCCATATCATATTTCCTTCCTTCAACTCAGAAATATTTAGAAGTCTTAGTGCACCTAGTTTTGCCTCGTTCTCTATCAGAATAGGGAAGGGAGGTTTGTCCACTAAAGCACTAAGTGCGTTAGCAGGGGCGGTTCTCATCGCACCCGTTATGCCAACGCAAACTAATCGACGCAGTTTGCTTAGTGTAGCCGTTGCCTTTCTTTACGTGGCCTTCTGCCAACAAAATAGAAAAGCATAGGCGACTATTGCCCTTACGACAGTATTAAATGTCCAATATACCATTTTTGGACAAATCCCCCGTGTTTTGCCGTAGAGACGAGTACAGGCGAAGAAAGCTCTTTTGCCTTGTTTAGGATAGCATCCAAATGAGCGTTCCACGTGAGGGTTCTATCCAGTGTGACCCCTAGATATTTAGCCTCCATTGAGAATTTTATTTTAATGCTACCTAAGTTTAACTTTAATTGTTACTGTAATCATAACTGCAACATCGTCGTCTTCTCTTTATTATAATGACCAACAACATCAATAACATTTTCCTTCCTCTTCTTCTTCTCTCGTCTAGTTTCCTTAAGTTTTTCTTTTAACTCTCTTTCGTCCTCTCCCTTTTAATTTTCTCCTAAATCTCTGATTTGCGTGCAATAATTGCACGAAACAAATTGGTAGTCAGCCAAGTTTAGAATCAATTAATATATTTTTTAATAGAATTAAATTTTTCAACAAGTTCTCAAAAAAAAACAAGTAAGGAAGGCTAAGTTCGGGTGTAACCGAACATAACATACTCAGTTGAGAGCTATGGAGACAAAATAAGGAAAATCAATCTGGGGTAACCCTGGAATGTGGTTGTATAACATGTGTATCAAATGAAAGGTATTAAAGAGTATTTTAAGAGAGAATAGGCCATAGTTCTATGGATGAACGCCATTTAGGGATATCGCCATAAAGGTAGACCAGGGCTGACTCTAGAATTTGTTTGTACGATATGGGTATCAAATGAAAGGTGTTACTGAGCATTTTAAGAGGCAGTGGGCCTTAGGTCTATCGGTGGACGCCTTTTCGAGATGTCCCCATTAAGGTGGACCAGGGGTGATTCTATAATGTGTTTGTACGATATGGGTATCAAATGAAAGCTGTTAATGAGTATTTTGAAAAGGAGTGATCCTTAGTTCCATAGGTGGACGCCGTTTCGAGATATCGCCATAAAGGTGGACCAGGGGTGTCTCTAGAATGTGTTTGTACGATATGGGAATCAAATGAAAGGTGTTACTGAGAATTTTAAGAGGGAGTGGGCATTAGGTCTATAGGTGGACGCCTTTTCGAGATATCGCCATTAGGGTGGGCCAGGGGTGACTCTAGAATGTTTGTACGGTATGGGTATCAAACGAAAGGTGTTACTGAGCATTTTAAGAGGGAGTGGGCATTAGGTCTATAGGTGGGCGCCTTTTCGAGATATCGCCATTAGGGTGGGCCAGGGGTGACTCTAGAATGTGTTTGTACGATATGTGCATCAAACGAAAGGTGTTACTGAGCATTTTAAGAGGGAGTGGGCAGGTCTATAGGTGGACGCCCTTTCGAGATATCGCCATTAGGGTGGGCCAGGGGTGACTCTAGAAAGTTTGTACGATATGGGTATCAAACGAAAGGTGTTACTGAGCATTTTAAGAGGGAGTGGGCATTAGGTCTATAGGTGGACGCCTTTTCGAGATATCGCCATTAGGGTGGGCCAGGGGTGACTCTAGAATGTGTTTGTACGATATGGGTATCAAATGAAAGGTGGTAAGGAGTATTTTAAAAGGGAGTAATCCTTAGTTCTATAGGTGGACGCCTTTTCGAGATATCGCCATAAAGGTGGACCAAGGGTGACTCTAGAATGTTTGTACGATATGGGTATCAAACGAAAGGTGTTACTGAGCATTTTAAGAGGGAGTGGGCATTAGGTCTATAGGTGGACGCCTTTTCGAGATATCGCCATTAGGGTGGGCCAGGGTGACTCTAGAATGTGTTTGTACGATATGGGTATCAAATGAAAGGTGGTAATGAGTATTTTAAAAGGGAGTAATCCTTAGTTCTATAGGTGGACGCCTTTTCGAGATATCGCCATAAAGCTGGACCAAGGGTGACTCTAGAATGTTTGTACGGTATGGGTATCAAACGAAAGGTGTTACTGAGCATTTTAAGAGGGAGTGGGCATTAGGTCTATAGGTGGACGCCTTTTCGAGATATCGCCATTAGGGTGGGCCAGGGTGACTCTAGAATGTGTTTGTAAGATATGGGTATCAAATGAAAGGTGGTAATGAGTATTTTAAAAGGGAGTAATCCTTAGTTCTATAGGTGGACGCCTTTTCGAGATATCGCCATTAGGGTGGGCCAGGTGTGACTCTAGAATGCTTGTACGATATGGGTATCAAACGAAAGGTGTTACTGAGCATTTTAAGAGGGAGTGGGCATTAGGTCTATAGGTGGACGCCTTTTCGAGATATCGCCATTAGGGTGGGACAGGGGTGACTCTAGAATGTTTGTATGATATGGGTATCAAACGAAAGGTGTTACTGAGCATTTTAAGAGGGAGTGTACATTAGGTCTATAGGTGGACGCCTTTTCGAGATATCGCCATTAGGGTGGGCCAGGGGTGACTCTAGAATGTTTGTACGATATGGGTATCAAACGAAAGGTGTTACTGAGCATTTTAAGAGGGAGTGGACATTAGGTCTATAGGTGGACGCCTTTTCGAGATATCGCCATTAGGGTGGGCCAGGGTGACTCTAGAATGTGTTTGTACGATATGGGTATCAAATGAAAGGTGGTAATGAGTATTTTAAAAGGGAGTAATCCTTAGTTCTATGGGTGGACGCCTTTTCGAAATATCGCCATTAGGGTGGGCCAGGTGTGACTCTAGAATGTTTGTACGATATGGGTATCAAACGAAAGCTGTTACTGAGCATTTTAAGAGGGAGTGGGCATTAGGTCTATAGGTGGACGCCTTTTCGAGATATTGCCATTAGGGTGGGCCAGGGGTGACTCTAGAATGTTTGTACGATATGGGTATCAAACGAAAGGTGTTACTGAGCATTTTAAGAGGGAGTGGACACTAGGTCTATAGGTGGACGCCTTTTCGAGATATCGCCATTAGGGTGGGCCAGGGGTTACTCTAGAATGTTTGTACGATATGGGTATCAAACGAAAGTTGTTACTGAGCATTTTAAGAGAGAGGGGGCATTAGTTCTATAGGTGGACGCCTTTTCGAGATATCGCCATTAGGGTGGGACAGGGGTGACTCTGGTATGTTTTTGTACGATATGGATATCAAATTAAAGGTATTAATGAGGGTTTTAAAAGCGAGTGGCCCTTAGATGTATATGTGAAGGCGTTCTCGTGATATCCACCAAAATGTGGACCAGGTGATCCAGAAAATCATCTGTCGGGTACTGCTAATTTATTTATATATGCAATACCACTAACAGTATTCCTGCCAAGATTCCAAGGGCTGTTGATTTCGCCTTGAAGAACTTTTTCATTTTCTTCTACTTAATATGGTAGGTGTCACACCCATTTTACAAAGATTTTTCCAAAGTTATATTTTGCGTCAACAAACCAATCCAGTTACCATGTTTCATCCCTTTTTTCGTATTTGGTATAGAATTATGGTATTTTTTTCATTTTTCGTAATTTTCGATATCGATAAAGTGGGCGTGGTTATGGTCAGATTTCGCCCATTTTTTATACCAAGAAAAAGTGAGCTCAGGTAAGTACGTGGGCTAAGTTTAGTAAAGATATATCGGATTTTGCTCAAGTTATTGTGTTAATGGCCGAGCGGAAGGACAGACGGTGGACTGTGTATAAAAACTGGGCGTGGCCTCCACCGATTTCGCCCATTTTCACAGAGAACAGTTACCGTCATAGAATCTATGCTCCTACCAGATTTGAGAAGGATTGGTAAATTTTTGTTCGACTTATGGCAATAAAAGTATTCTAGACAAACTAAATGAAAATGGGCGGAGCCACGCCCATTTTGCAATTTTCTTTTATTTTTGTATTTTGTTGCATCATATCATTACTGGAGTTGAATTTTGACTTAATTTACTTATATACAGTAAAGATATTAAATTTTTTGTTAAAATTTGAATTTAAAAAAAATTTTTTTTAAAAAGTGGGCGTGTTCTTAATCCAATTTTGCTAATTTTTATTTAGCACATATAGAGTAATAGTAGTAACGTTCCTGCCAAATTTCATCATGATATCTTCAACGACTGCCAAATTACAGCTTGCAAAACTTTTAAATTACCTTCTTGTAAAAGTGGGCGGGGCCACGCCCATTGTCCAAAATCTTACTAATTTTCTATTCTGCGTCATAACATCAACCCATCTAACAAGTTTCGTCGCTTTATCTGTCTTTTGTAATGAGTTATCGCACTTTTTCGGTTTTTCGAAATTTTCGATATCGAAAAAGTGGGCGTGGTTATAGTCCGATATCGTTCATTTTAAATAGCGATCTGAGATGAGTGCTCAGGAACCTACATACCAAATTTCATCAAGATACCTCAAAATTTACTCAAGTTATCGTGTTAACGGACGGACGGACGGACGGACGGACGGACGGACGGACGGACGGACGGACATGGCTCAATCAAATTTTTTTTCGATCCTGATTATTTTGATATATGGAAGTCTATATCTATCTCGATTCCTTTATATATGTACAACCAACCGTTATCCAATCAAACTTAATATACTCTGTGAGCTCTGCTCAACTGAGTATAAAAAAATAAAATAAAAAAAAATTCAGCCAATTTATCAATCAATTTTGTAAATAATGTCAACTGTATAAGAAATTGCTAGTAATCAAATTTTTATACACAACTAAAATTGATTACAAAGTTGATCACCATCAATGCCTCAATATGTAAAACATTTCCTCTTCGGTAACTGAAAAATTTTCTAGAAAAATAATCATAAGCATGTATGCGTTTGTACCCCTTATCTTGCATTGTTTTTGGGAAAGGGGGACTCACAGCCATACAAAAGCGCATTCTTTGAATTCCAACAAATATTGTAAACTTCTCCTTTTGCGCTGATTACAAAGTACAAATCATTGCTGCTACTTTATTTTTTCTTATGTGAGCTAATCTCGCAATAAGACGCAACTTATTGAAATTCATTAGCTATATAAAAAAATAAGCTACGAGAAAATTTTCAATTTATTTATTTATCAAATTTTAATACGAAAATCTTTTTTTGAATTAGCAAAATTTTGAGTATCCGATATTTGTAAGAATTTCGCTTAAAATAAGAAAATAAGACATTTGTTTAATACCAAGTTGTATTTGAACGGTTTAAGATTTCAAAATTAGGCTGCGCGTCTGTGCTAAGATAACAAATGCACACACGTACGTACATACATATATTTGTATGGATGCATTATTACTGTGCTTCTTTATAATACTTTACATTAATTGAACAAACAAAATACTTGTAATCTCACATGAGCCGGGGAAGAAAAATCAGAAAAATTTTACGTCATCGTTTCAAAAAAATCTGTATTTGAAAATTTTTATACTTTTCGTGATTTTTTTCTTTAATATTTATATAAAAAATAGTTTTAACACATCAAATTGGAAATGACCAGCAGCAACATTAACAAAATTGTGCGCAGCAGTAATATTACATTAAAGGTGAGTGAGCGTAAAATAAATTTTAATATATGAAAAAAAAAACGTGAAACTAATATCATATTTTTGCAAATCAAACAAACCACTTGTCCTGAAATATGTTTTGGTGTTATAGCCGTGGATACTTTCGAAGAATACTTCCGAAATTGTCAATACTTGTATACAGAAAATTTACAAACAATCGCAAAATAGTTTCAAGAATGGTAAGTGAATAAAATAAAAATAAAGGTGCTATTTTCTATACCAGTGGTGGGCAAAAACCTACAGCCAAATTTCGTAATTGTCGCTATATGCGCAGAAATCATTCGTCTTTGTCTCTCTCTCTACGCTGATTGCTTTACCGTTTGTCTCTCATAGTAGCGACTAAAAAACTTATTCACGCGTGAGTTTGAAGGCACAATATGGCCACCACTGCCGTAAAGTATTGCATTGGTGCTTAAAGTGACCATATCTTTTAAATTCTTCAAGAACTGATAGAAAATTTGGAAACAAGTATTGATTTGGGCTTCAAATATAAATTGTTGCTTGAATTAAAATTGCTAACACAGAGTGCAACAACAAGGAAATAATTATTTTTTCGCTAATATTTATTGTGTTCTAAAACTGCTAAAGAGACCACGACACACGGCACGGGGTATTTAAAAAAGCATATCGGTTCCATGCATCAATTCGTTTCTTTTCGTTCGAATTGAAAAAAATTTCAGAAAGTTTTAATTTTTTCTCGTCAATAATGTGATTCAAGGCGAATCTATACAAGGTGACATGGTGGAATCACCAGGTGAAGTAAAAAAATAAAAAAGACAGAAGATATACGCTATCTGAAACGGTAGGGCTGTATTTTCAACGGTCAGATGAGGGTATAATTTTTACCCACTTCTAAAAAATAAGAGCAGAAAAAGAAAAGGATTTTTATGAAAGCCATTACAGAAACTGTTTTTTTTTTCAGCATATCAGTGCCACCTAACGCCAGTGCTAAAGGGGAACACAGGGCCTGTGCGAGCTTATGTATATAACTTTTGGCATCGAATAAAAATAAAAAACTTAAGCTGTGATGAGAAGTAAAATTCAATAATGCTTCTAAAGTAAACTGACCTCAGCTTCAACTGCAGTTGAAGCTTTCACCGAAAAATCGCACATAAAAAGGAGAGGTGTTATCCATTGTTTATTTGAACTTAGTAACTTTGCGCACCTAAGTGTGTTTAGGGTTTAATGAAAAATTTTACAATCACACTTGGAAAGGATCATAATACTTTTAAATGTGTTTCCATCCATAAAAATCTATTGTGATTTCCATTTGCTCTGTTGATTTGTCGTTGAGAGTCGGAAGTATAACATATGCCCTTCTAATATACATATCATACAAACTTGATCAGAAGATGCCCCAAAAGCTCTTGACAGTTGAATTCATGATGTTTTACTAATGTTACCAAGTTATTATTTCCTAAAATATGATAGGGGATATAATGGCCTCGCGGCAGACGGCCTAGAACCAGAAGATGCTGATCCGATCGAGCCGGATTCATTTATTCTAAATTACAATCCATAACTGTAACATTCCTCTTATCGTAGTGGTCTGATTTTTAGGCAAACCAACAACAGCGATTTAGAACTTTTTGTAACTATATTTAGAAATCCATTGTTTTAGCGAAGTTTTTACCTGAATAAGGTGTAATGCGACAGTTTTGGTGTTCTTGATGCAGGAATTACAAAAGCATTTCTTGAAAGTCTTCAGTAGCGCTGCACAGGCGAAAATCCTTCTTGGATATGTCGTGAATACAAATAATTGGTTTTAACAAGGACCTATTTAAATTTGTATAACAATGGAAACATCAACAATATGAATGTAATAGTTTAGCACGGCCTTACTTATGAAAGCAAACACCAAAGATACCCATATGATGAATATCTGTAATTAAATCCAGTAAAGGTCCATCGATATTCACCTACTGGTTTATGTGAAAAAAAGTACTAACTACCATATTTTACTCCTGAAAAATGCAACAAACAACACTTTCGGGGACAACATTGATGAAAAATTTTCAGATAGCCGAATGACAGAACAAAGAAGAATTTAGAGCGAGACAATTGACGGCTTACTTCACCTGGTGATTCCACCATGTACAAGGCAAGGCGAATTTATTACAGGTGGTGCTATCCCATCAGCTGATTGCTTCTTCTTGATAATTTTCCATACAAAGCCTTGTACAACAAAATGTCAGTTAATCAAAATCTATGAAAATTTTCTTTTGACTTGACATTCATCTGCACGGCGAATTGATTGAATTCGCTTTGCCACCACCTGTTATAGATTCGCCTTGGTACAAGGCGATGTCAAAGCGAATTCAGTCAATTTGCCGAGCAGTAGAATGGCAAGTCAAAGGAAGATTTGCATTGATTTCTATTAACTGGCATCAGCTTCACCAAGGCGTTGTATGGAAAATAATCAAGAAGAAGCAATCAGCTGATGGGATAACACCACCTGTAATGAATTCGCTTTGGCAGAAAAAGAGGAGAAAAATGGAGAATCTAAAATTGTACAAATTTTTTTTTGTGCGAATCAAGGCGAATTCAATACTAGGTGTTGTTATTCGAACAGCTGATACCTCCTTCTTGATTATTTTCCATACAACGCCTTGTACTACAACATCTCAGTTAATCGAAATAAATTAAAATTTCCTTTTGACTTGACATTCTTCTGCACGGCGAGTTGGTTGAATTATCTTTGCCACCACCTGGTATGGATTCGCCTTGGTCCTAATTTAAAAAAAATCGGAATGTTTTTCTAATATTATTTCCGGATGAATTTTGATGAGACGGTCAACACTTTGGAGATTTTTAGTTTTTTCGTCGTTAAAAGAACGGCCGTTTTTTACTGAAACTTCGGGAAATAAGTGAATGGTCGAAATTCCGCAGCTTTTTTTCTTCGCATGAAATGATTTTTAATAAAGAAGACTGTTCCGATCCGAACGAAAAATTTAGTACAAAATTTCCGAAGTCCAAAACTAATACCGACACCAACACCAACAATAAATGAGAGTTCGTAAATGAGTTTTGAGGTCGTGATCTATAAAGGATGACGGGTCAACCGCAAATTCACGCTATCCTAATGTCGCTCCAAGATATTTGGACTAGCCGTATGAATCTGACTGGTACATTTTGATTCTTCTGCAGATGGCAATCGGATAAGCTAAGCATGCACTGGGCTGACGTCACCTTCTGTAGAGTGGCACAATACTTTTGGATTATTTCGGCAGATTGCACTATAGATATACTATAGATATGCGATAGAGTTCATTCAAAGCACTGATTCTAGTCTTCTTCTTCAACCTGTCGGCTATAGAAAGGTTGAAGAGCTGCTAAAAGTGATAAGGAGATATCTCACTTCATAGCTTGGCAGCTTGTTGCCAATTCAGGACTATCAGCAAAGCTGAAACGTATTTATTTCTTAGTTTAGCTTTCGGCTCTTTAGTAGACTGGTAGTGGGTTCGCTTCTGAGTTTGGTGCTGTTTGCAGTATAAAATTCGAGTTTGGGTACTACTAATCTTTTCTCATCTTTTTAACTGATGTTATCTCATAAATTGTTTTCAAATACGCCCATCTTAGAACTGCTTTGCTTTTTTCTGGTATGACTCATTATTAGAGAAAAATGTTTCCTATATCTAGAACACTTTAAACGAAATAGTAAAATTCTTCTCACTTTTTCTAGACCCAACTAAAGTCGTCGCCACTTCGAAACCAGAAAACAAAGCACCCATACGAGCCCTAAGGTCCCAAGAACGGGATCGCATACCAAATAGCATCAATGTATCACGCACTAAAAAGGGCACTACAGCAGCGCCAAATGCAATTGGTAACGGAGCTGGAGGTGGAGCAAGCGGTGTAAATGGGATGCCTGCCGCTGCTGCCGCTACTGCTGGAACCGGAGAAAGTTTAGCCAACAACGCTGCAGCAAATAATCGCCGTAGCGCCGTAGCAAATTTAACTGCACAACGCAAATTACTAAAATCATCACCCAACTACAAAATCTACAGTTCACGACGCTTCGGCTCGTCTGCAAGCAGTTCGAATGCCAGCATCTTCCGACGCAATGATGAGCGCCGACGTTCCACAACGCAAACAGCACAACTCAATTATTTGCTACGTACCTTTGCTACCCAAATTGGCACACGTAAACCATTGACATCAATTTTACCCAAATTTATGGTGCAGGCGCGCAATCAACACATCGAAACGCGTACGGTGAACGAGTTGCCTTCACATATGGCTCAAACGGCAACAGCCATACAACGCGACCTTATGCCTATCAACAGTGCGCTCAAAGATCGTATAGCAATGGGACGGTCTCGTATGAATAAAGTTTCTGCCATGCAAAAGCCAAAAAATGCGGATCCCTTAAACGGTTGGCATCATCCCCCATCACAAGAGGCCTTTTTGGCGCGCGCCAATCAGCAGCGTGGTTTAGCCAGCGCTGAGCTACAGGAACAATATCGGCGTTTGAAAAATGCGAATAGGATGCGCCAGTTCGAGCATATTACGCAATTGGAAAATCGCCACGCAATTTTAGGTAATGTGAGCGGCAGCAAGACAGCAGCACAGACGCGTCTGGTGGATGAATTTGAATTGGATGTGGCAACGCGTGCACCACGCGATTCACCACGTCCATCGACGCGTAATCAAACACCAAACTTCGAGCAAACATACAAAACGCTTTTGTCACGTCAACAGTCGGCTGGAATCGATCCTTTGGGAGCACCGCCAGTAAATATTTCGCATATTACACCCGCTGCTGCGCCACCCGCTGCAACAAAACACGTAAAGACGTGCCGTTCGGAGAGTAAAGCCACAACGCACGGTAACACATCAACGACGCAGCATATGAAAATTTCGAACGAGGAACGTTGTGCAACGCAAGAAACTGCAGAGCTACAGCCTATGTCAGCAGCCAGCGTTAGCACCGCACAGCCTGCATTCAAGCACAGCGCTGAAGATGAAGTGGAAAATGCGCCCGCACACCTTATGACAATATCGAAAAAATCAGCAACATCTCAAGTTCTGAGCAGAGCTTCTGCTGCCGCTGCCACTCACAGTAATATGCGCTTCAATCATAGTGCGCATTTAAAAAACTTTTGAGAAACCAAACGCGCGAAATTTGTAAGCGTGGTATATTTTAATGTGCCACCAAGCGCTCTCTCCTCAAACTCAATAACAAGGAGTTATGAGCTGTGAGATCACGAGTTGGTGTTATAGGAAGAGTAAAAAGTTTGTTTAAAGAAGTGATAGTAAATGCGTACATACGAACGTATTTATGTAGGTAAATATATAAAGAGAGAAGCGGGAGAGTGCAATGTTGCGTAGCTTGCTGTAAATGCTGGAAGAGAACTGCATGAGTAATGAAAAATCGTTCACTCTAGCATTAAACCATACCACACTTTTTATATTCTTTTCAATCTTAATCTTCATAAAAGCATTTACTTTAGCTCATCGCATGGTTGTCATTCTCTTTTTTTCTCTCAAATTGTTACTCCGGCTCTATTTTTTGTCCATAAATGTGTCCACTGAAATAAGCAGAATATAAATTTAATGTATCCCAATTTGGTTATTTTTTTTAACGCGATAATCGTGTAGTAATCGCAATAAATTGTATATGTTATTGCAATGAATTTGAGTAATATATGAAATCATATAATCAAAAATGTGTTTTAATTAGCTCGAATTAGAATCAATTATTTATATTTATTTACATCATTATTCGTTCACTTCAATAATTCTTTGAAAAAATTTATTTTTATCAAAATAATTGATCCTAATTCGAGCTAATTGAATATCTAATTGCATCAGCAGAAGTCCATTAGATTTCTGATTGTAAAGGTAAACCAATTTTTTTTGCTAATGGAAACTAATTGCGATTAGATTTACCATTGGAATAAAAATTTCAATTATCTAATGGGAATTAGTTGAACTAATTCTAATTATTTAATGAATTAGACGATTTCGCAAATGTGGGTTAATTAGCAATCATTAGCATTATCTAATCATTACTTAACATCTATGCTCTACACTAGCACAAAGGCCAAGACTGATGGAAGAAATCACAAATAACTTTCGTAGCATCGAATTAGCGAAAGGATATTCGAAAACAGGAAACAATATTGCAAGGGAAAAACCTTTGCAGAATTTCGCAAAGACGATGAGTCGTAAACTGGAAGCTATGCATAATAATTTCTCATTGATCCGCATGAAATTTTTGAGGGCTACTCTTCAAACATATATCTGAACGCTCATCGACTTGGAACTCCTACATTTCATAGACGTCGTGCTAGCTGACGCCTAGTTTGCAGATATCTGATATTTGAGTGTGTGGTAGTAAGGCTTACAGATTTCCGTTTGAAGCCTCAGATAGGCGCTTATAACTATACGCCTCGCGTGCATCGAGCCTTAGTTATTTATATTTTACATAGGGTGATATTCTGGTCGAAATTTTACGTACAACCATCAGTGGTCTTATAACTTTGGTTTAACGTAAAAAAGTTGACAAAAATATCGACTACTGTGAAAGGTGCCTTGGGGTCACTGCATATGCAGCGTATGTATCTTCATAGGCGACAAAAGAAATCTGTACGCTTTGGTATAGAACACACTTCTTGAAGTTTTAGCTGCACATTGGTCACCAGCTTCACGAAATCGACGAAACAAAACCTTCAAGTCGCCGAGGGAACAGCAATTTTGATCACTGCGGCTTGATGAATAAGTCAACGACGAAATGATTGTTGATTACCAAGGCTAGTTACACAAGAGGGGTGACGCCAAATACGCATAGTTGCAACACGACAGGTGTACGCTTACAGAAATCGATTCAAAGACAAAAAAGTTTCTTTAATTTACCCAAAATGCTATTTTCAAGGTCCACAGCCGAGACGGTACTTAAACTTTTTAACCTGCAGGCCAAAAAATGTGGCCCTCAATCTCATCCCACTGAAAGAAAACAAAGATATTTTATCTTCTCTTGGTATTCGATACCCTATGGTAAACGTGATATTCTTGGTTCTGCTTTCTACAATCATATGCGCCAAGCTGGAAGTGACTTCACGTGGCGGTTCTTATCACTTATAAAGCTTATTTTCCACAAGCCGTTTTCTGGTCGACGTCTTACCACCAATTGCCTTTTTAGTGAATTAAAGTCATTATCTACCATATAAAATTGTGCCACCGTCTTCTCAGTGCTGTTCGGAGTCATGCCATAGTCAACCATTTGAGGCAGAACAAAAGTTGCAATTACTGGCATATGCTGATGACATTGATACCATCGGCCTAAACACCCGCGTTGTTAGTTCTGCTTACTTCAAACTGGAAAAAGAAGCGGTAAACATGGATCTTATGGTGAATGAGGACAAAACAAAGTACGTGCTGTCATCGAGCAAAGAGTCAGCGCATACGCGCCTTAGCAACCTTGGCAGCCATAATTTCGATATAGTAAAATACTTCGTTTTTTTGGGAACCAGCATCAACACTAGCAACAACATCAGCACTGAAATCCAGCGAAGAATCAATCTTGCCAATAAATGCTACTTTGGAATAGGTAGGCAATTGAAAAGTAAAGTCCTCTCTCGGCGAACGAAAATCATACTCTACAAGTCACTTATCATACCCGTCCTGCTATATGGGGCAGAAGCATGGACCATGACAACAGCAGATGAAGCGGCTTTGGGAGTGTTCGAGAGAAAAGTTCTTCGAAAGATTTATGGACTTCTACGTGTTGGCGATGGCGAGTACCGAAGAAGATTTAATGATAAGCTGTACGAGCTATACGCAGACATTAACATAGTACAGCGAATTAAAACGCAGCGGCTGCGCTGGCTAGGCCATATTATGCGAACGAAAGATGTTGCTCCCGCCAAGAGAGTGTTCCTATCAGAACGCGCCTATGGAAGCAGAGGTAGAGGGCGGCCCCACTCCGTTGGAAGGACCAGGTGGGAAACGGTTTAAACTCCCATGGTGTGACCAACTGGCGCCAATTCGCGGAGCGAAGGAGCGACTGGCGCGCCTTATTGGACGGCCATAACGGTTAAGCGCCAATTAAGTAAGCAAGTAAGAACAAAATTTGTCAGATTTTTAGAAACGCAGTTGCGGTTTTGCTGTAATAAAGGTTTTTTTGGAGCACCTGCATATATTTTCCATAATGCCTTGTGGGAGTCACAACCGTTTCTCACTCGCTCAGACGCTAGCTTTAACAGTTTGGTCTACTGAAAAATTACCCCACACGAAGCTTAGCGGCAGTATTTACTTAAAAGTTTTTTGCATTGTTCAAAGTCACTTTCGCTGGAAGTTTCAGTGTGTCGGCGTTGCAAACCCCCAAATTTTATTTTTTGAAGCCGCACCTGAGACCGCAGTTACACTTGAGATAGGTTTAAGACTTTTTCTTCTAAAATCGTACATAGCTTCCCTTCCGGACTTGTCTACTTCGAAAACCCTAAAATTGTGTACCGGGAAACAACGGTTAAGTTATTGAAACACATTCAGGATCTTTGCTGGGTCTGTTGGTATTACTACAACTCCCACTTTAGCTTTTGCGAGCGCCGGAATATCGTAAATTACTGTGCATTTGTCCATCGTACTGCCACAGTAGAAACTCTCTTTCGTAGAGGGTTTCGCATCAGGGAGCTTTAATATATATTTGATTTCGACGAAATGAGCAAAGAAACCCCGTAGGAAAAAAATAGCACATTACAAATTAGATGAAATTTTCGGCTCAAAACACTCTCGTTTTATTGCACAATTTTTGTATTTTTGTGTCTTATTATTTGGGTATGAAGCATTTTCATAGATCAACTCCTTAATCAACTTTTTGTTGATTCTGACAAATGACTGGTGTAAACAAGAGCTGAGAGTGTTTTTGCATTCAAACATCATCGATGGTCCTTCATACTCAGAAAAAAAGTTATCGATAATATCGATGGCTCTGCAGTTATAGTGCCAACTTATCGCCTCAAATAAATAGATCGTGAGGCTGATAAATACAACCACACGAGTTAGATTATTGAAATCAATTTTGAATCAACTTCTTATGCAACTAAAACTGATTACAAAATTGATAAACTGAATACCTTCCCAGGTTATATAGTTTTATTTTTAATTTACACTCTAAACAATGTAAAAGCTTTATGTAAGACAATCCCACACACACATGCACCTTCAATGTTGTTTACATCAAACACAAACAAATAAACATGTGCAAATTTTTGAGTTGCGGTCATTGCTTTGACAAAGAGTCATCAACCTTTATCTCTCAAAAGCAAAAAAATAAATAAACTGAAAGACCAAGAGAGTGTCATTTCAACCAACAAATCCTTCATCAGCGTATATGAGTTTAAATGAGTTTTAGACGAGATTTAAAAGCGATTCCATTTTTATGGTGTCACATTAAATAAAATAAAAACTCATCATGAAGTTTAGCGCAAGAGTGCAAAGATAGATGTCCAAACATAGAGATGCATGTGTAATAATATAAGCGAAATGAAAACTTAACAAAAAAAAAAACAAGAAAAAAACACAGCAAGAAGGGTAGCAAAAAAAAAAACAATCAAAAGAGTAACAAAATCAAAGCTTTTAAGTTGGCTAAAGTAAATTTAATATAACAAACGTTGCTTGCACAGAAACCTAAAAATTCATTATATCGTTAGCTTAATGTGAAAATGTGCTAAGTCACTTTTTTTTTTAAATTTTATTTTAATGCAGTTTTAAAACTGAATTTAAAATACATCAATCACAAAAAGAAAATAGTTTAATTTTTCATTTCATCATGCTATTGGCAATGATGTGTAAATGTGCTAAGTCAACCTGTCAATAATATCGATCTGAATTACGAGTGTCACCGATGTTGATGGTCCTTTGGCGGATATAGATCCGGTACGTTCCGGTAACGAAGCACTATTAAGGTACCAGCCCGACCATCTCGGGAACGATTTATATGACCAAATTAAATCTTCTAGGCCATACCGCCCTCCCCACCCCCTTGTTCAATGAGGAACTTGGGGTCGCCAGAGCCTCGGCCTCGAGCCTCAATAAAATAGGATTCGCCACGGTTACGTGGTTACGTGAGGTTGACAATTGTATTGAAGAAGCTATATATATCGCTGGCAACCCCTTGAGAGGGTTGCGCTACACAACCCCTTGAAATTGGATTCACCCAATTGAGACATGCCTTTGGCGTTTGATAAATGCTTTACGTTGACCATAATCTACTTCAATTCTTACATGTCGATAGCTACATGCTTTCTTACGGACTAGTTAAAAATAGAAACCATTTCAAGCTGAAACTTATATGTATAAGCTGTTATTAAAATTAATAACACTACTGAATCAATTTGCTAGATGTATAGCCCTAGTTATAGGTTCATTCATAGCATAAATCGTTCTATGAGTTATTTCGATAAATAATCTATTATGCCGAAGATCACGCATTGGAATATATGGAATGAACAGATTAGATAAATCAGAGCAATTCGTGCTAAAGTTTATTACATTATAGGCAAGCATGACTGAGATAAAAGTTCTTCTGTCATGCAAAGCCTGAAGACTAAGTCATTTTTGCCTGCTGGTATATGATGGTAGGCTGTCTGGCCAGTGAAGCATACGTAAAGCAATTTTTGTAAAAAGTTGTTTAAACTTTCACCATTTATAGGAGTTAGATTCATAGAAAAGATTCCATTTATTGAGCAATATTCAAGACCACTTCTGACCAACGTCATAGGGTCCTTAAAGTCACTGGTGTTACGTCAACTGAACCCAACCATTGCAACAAATTTTGAAACAACGAAGTCAATGTGACTAGAAAAAGAGAGTTTGGAGTCAAAAAATACACACAAGTCTTTACTCTCTTGACAACGATTAAGAGATTTAGCTTTTAGTTTGTAGATAAAATATGTGGCAGTTGTCTTTTTGGAATAAGACACAATACCGCATTTGTTTGAATTTGAAAATAAATTATTGTCTACGCACCATCCGGCAAGAGTCCAGATCAGAACTGTTAGAAATACATAGTTTGACAAATAAAGATTATTTTTTGTGAAATACATACATACTGTAATGAATTTACTGAAATTCCGCTTATTCCAAATCTTCTGCTAACGTTCGAATCACTAAACTGTTGAGTAAATAACTCCAATAATGAATAATGCAAAAATGGTCTTTATTAGACTACTTGAGAGTACACTTATACTTCGCAACTGATAGCTTGCTTAAATCAAACTGAATCTATGATTGCTCAGATTGCACTATTTTATACTCTTCGATTTCCTCGTTCCATACTTCTAGGCGCTGCCAGAATTTACTTACTTGCCAGCTATGAAATTATAACTACAGATGCACATGTATATCTTCTCATATGCGCGTGCATATGTGAGTGATACCTGCACAAATTATTGCCCACTTTTAGGAGTATCTCAGATATGTGCATGGGTTTGTGCGTTGCTCTCCGCTGCTTGTATTGACATACATACATATGTGTAGACAATGATTAATTTGGTTATGTGCATATAAGTCACTGCTCAGTATCGGCTTAGAGATGATAGTACCCCTTAGTGTTGCTAGTATTCGTCACAATACTATAGTTTTAGTGTTATATTTCAATAATTAAAGGTGAGGAGTGACGGGAAAACATATTGAGTAAAAAGTGATAAGTCATGACGAAAAATTTGTTTTGAGTGCGGAAATTGTGCTAAGTCATAAAATAGCTACAGGGTTAGCATACATGATTTTTATTTATCTTTTTCAAAGCTTCTACACTCAAACGTATTGCAACTAAGGCATCCTCATTCACAGTTTTGAAAAAAAAGGTTATTGCAAAAATTATTCATTTTTTTGTAGTCTCCTGCTATATTCGTAAAAGTCGACTTAACACGTTTTCACATTAAGCTAACGATATGTTTATATATGTTTTCTCCATTGCCTTAGGGTAACTGTTTAGTTAGGTTTGGTTGAATTGGCCAGTCTGTAACGCGCAAAGACTGAATGCGTCCATAGTTTCAACAGTAGTTTGCTGAATTACCAAACTGAAAATCTTTATCCGAAAGCAGACCTATGCTATAAAACACTGCCCTCTCTTGGGATATCCTAGATCATTGCTATTAAAAGGGAGAAGAATATAAAATTTTATTAAAGCATACGGTGAATACGAGACCCTGTGGAATTTTATAAATTCTTGAATTTGTTCCGATTTTCGAAGAAACGATAGTAGATAACTAAGAAAAGAAAAGAAAGATTACGACGCGGCAATATGAATTTGTGTTCAAACTTCTTGTTTAGAAAAAAATGTGTTTTTATAGAAAAAAAAAAAAAAATACAGTAAATTCATATAAAGTCTTAATTATTCTAGTCAGTGATAACGAGCACTGCTTTTGTGGGTCGTGATAAAAATGAATTGGCTTCCCTGAGTGTTTCTAAATGCAGCCATTTATTACAAAAAAAGCTAATAATTCCATTTCATTTAAAATAAAAATGTCTGTGAACATATTAGACAAATAACAGCTGTTTAAATACCAACGCTGCGCTTAGCCTCCTATGCAACTCTTTATGGCTGTGTGTGTGTTGGTAAAAGCGGGGACCATTTTTTTTTTAATTTGTAACCTGTGCCCTCACTTAATTTCTTTGTATATTTTTTTCAACCTTAATATCATTCCCTTGTGTTAAATTTTTTTCATAATGTTTACTTTGCTTGCTTGCATCTTTTTTTTACAATTTCCTTTGTTCATTTCTTGCCACTTGTGACAAAAAAAAAAAAAAACAAGTAAGGAAGGCTAAGTTCGGGTGTAACCGAACATTACATACTCAGTTGAGAGCTATGGAGACAAAATAAGGAAAATCACCATGTAGGAAAATGAACCTAGGGTAACCTTGGAATGTGGTTGTATGACATGTGTATCAAATGGAAGGTATTAAAGAGTATTTTAAGAGAGAGTAGGCCATAGTTCTATGGATGGACGCCATTTAGGAATATCGCCATAAAGGTGGACCAGGGCTGACTCTAGAATTTGTTTGTACGATATGGGTATCAAATGAAAGGTGTTACTGAGCATTTTAAGAGGGAGTGGGCCTTAGGTCTATCGGTGGACGCCCTTTCGAGATATCGCCATTAAGGTGGACCAGGGGTGACTCTAGAATGTGTTTGTACGATATGGGTATCAAATGAAAGGTGGTAATGAGTATTTTAAAAGGGAATGGGCTTTAGTTCTATAGGTGAACGCCTTTTCGAGAAATCGCCATAAAGGTGGACCAGGGGTGACTCTAGAATATGTTTGTACGATATGGGTATCAAAGGAAAGCTGTTAATGAGTATTTTGAAAAGGAGTGATCCTTAGTCCATAGGTGGCCGCCGTTTCGAGATATCGCCATAAAGGTGGACCAGGGGTGTCTCTAGAATGTGTTTGTACGATATGGGAATCAAATGAAAGGTGTTACTGAGCATTTTAAGAGGGAGTGGGCATTAGGTCTATAGGTGGACGCCTTTTCGAGATATTGCCATTAGGGTGGGCCAGGGGTGACTCTAGAATGTTTGTACGATATGGGTATAAAACGAAAAGTGTTACTGAGCATTTTAAGAGGGAGTGGGCAATAGGTCTATAGGTGGACGCCTTTTCGAAATGTCGCCATTAGGGTGGGCCAGGGGTGACTCTAGAATGTGTTTGTATGATATGGGTATCAAATGAAAGATGGTAATGAGTATCTTAAAAGGGAGTAATCCTTAGTTCTATAGGTGGACGCCTTTTCGATATATCGCCATAAAGGTGGACCAAGGGTGACTCTAGAATGTTTGTACGATATGGGTATCAAACGAAAGGTGTTACTGAGCATTTTAAGAGGGAGTGGGCATTAGGTCTGTAAGTGGACGCCTTTTCGAGATATCGTCATTAGGGTGGGCCAGGGGTGACTCTAGAATGTGTTTGTACGATATGGGTATCAAACGAAAGGTATTACTGAGCATTTTAAGAGGGAGTGGGCATTAGGTCTATAGGTGGACGCCTTTTCGAGATATCGCCATTAGGGTGGGCCAGGGGTGACTCTAGAATGTGTTTGTACGATATGGGTATCAAATGAAAGGTGGTAATGAGTATTTTAAAAGGGAGTAATCCTTAGTTCTATATGTGGACGCCTTTTCGAGATATCGCCATAAAGGTGGACCAAGGGTGACTCTAGATTGTTTGTACGATATGGGTATCAAACGAAAGGTGTTACTGAGCATTTTAAGAGGGAGTGGGCATTAGGTCTATAGGTGGACGCCTTTTCGAGATATCGCCATAAAGGTGTACCAAGGGTGACTCTAGAATGTTTGTACGATATGGGTATCAAACGAAAGGTGTGACTGAGCATTTTAAGAGGGAGTGGGCATTAGGTCTATAGGTGGACGCCTTTTCGAGATATCGCCATTAGGGTGGGCCAGGGGGACTCTAGAATGTTTGTACGATATGGGTATCAAACGAAATGTGTTACTGAGCATTTTAAGAGGGAGTGGGCATTAGGTCTATAGGTGGCCTTTTCGAGACATCGCCAATAGGGTGGGCCAGGGGTGACTCTAGAATGTTTTTACGATATGGGTATCAAACGAAAGGTGTTACTGAGCATTTTAAGAGGGAGTGGACATTAGGTCTATAGGTGGACGCCTTTTCGAGATATCGCCATTAGGGTGGGCCAGAGGTGACTCTAGAATGTTTGTACGATATGGGTATCAAACGAAAGGTGTTACTGAGCATTTTAAGAGGGAGTGGGCATTAGGTCTATAGGTGGACGCCTTTTCGAGATATCGCCATTAGGGTGGGCCAGGGGTGACTCTAGAATGTGTTTGTACGATATGGATATCAAATTAAAGTTATTAATGACGGTTTTAAAAGCGAGTGGCCCTTAGATGTATATGTGAAGGTGTTCTCGCGATATCGACCAAAATGTGGACCAGGTGATCCAGAAAATCATCTGTCGGGTACTGCTAATTTATTTATATATTCAATACCACTAACAGTATTCCTGCCAAGATTCCAAGGGCTGTTGATTTTGCCTTGTAGAACTTTTTCATTTTCTTCTACTTAATATGGTAGGTGTCACACCCATTTTACAAAATTTTTTCCAAAGTTATATTTTGCGTCAATAAACCAATCCAGTTACCATGTTTCATCCCTTTTTCGTATTTGGTATAGAATTATGGCATTTTTTTTCATTTTTCGTAATTTTCGATATCGATAAAGTGGGCGTGGTTATGGTCGGATTTCGGCTATTTTTTACACCGAGATAAAGTGAGTTCAGATAAGTAGGTGGGCTAAGTTTAGTAAAGATATATCGGTTTTTGCTCAAGTTATTGTGTTAACAGCCGAGCGGAAGGACAGACGGTGGACTGTGTATAAAAACTGGGCGTGGCTTCCACCGATTTCGGCCATTTTCACAGAGAACAGTTACCGTCATAGAATCTATGTACCTACCAAATTTGAGAAGGATTGGTAAATTTTTGTTCGACTTATGGCATTAAAAGTATTCTAGACAAACTAAATGAAAATGGGCGGAGCCACGCCCATTTTGAAATTTTCTTTTATTTTTGTATTTTGTTGCATCATATCATTACAGGAGTTGAATTTTGACTTAATTTACTTATATACAGTAAAGATATTAAATTTTTTGTTAAAATTTGAATTTAAAAATTTTTTTTTTTAAAAAGTGGGCGTGTTCTTCATCCAATTTTGCTAATTTTTATTTAGCACATATATAGTAATAGTAGCAGCGTTCCTGCCAAATTTCATCATGATATCTTCAACGAATGCCAAATTACAGCTTGCAAAACTTTTAAATTACCTTCTTGTAAAAGTGGGCGGTGCCACGCCCATTGTCCAAAATCTTACTAATTTTCTATTCTGCGTCATAACGTCAACCCATCTGCCAAGTTTCATCGCTTTAATTGCCTTTGGCAATGAATTATCGCATTTTTTCGGTTTTTCGAAATTTTCGATATCGAAAAAGTGGGCGTGGTTATAGTCCGATATCGTTCATTTTAAATAGCGATCTGAGATGAGTGCATAGAAATCTACATACCAAATTTCATCAAGATAGCTCAAAATTTACTCAAGTTATCGTGTTAACGGACGGACGGACGGACATGGCTCAATCAAATTTTTTTTCGATCCTGATTATTTTGATATATGGAAGTCTATATCTATCTCGATTCCTTTATATATGTACAACCAACCGTTATCCAATCAAACTTAATATACTCTGTGAGCTCTGCTCAACTGAGTATAAAAAAACAGCACACACACATTTTTCTTTTCGCACTAAACATGAGCGCTTTTTCATAAAGTTCGTTTATGCTGTGTTGTGCATTTTTTTGTTTTTCTAAATTTCTTCACAAACACGCACACACACACACACACATATACACATACACACAAACAAACTCACACAATTACAAATGCGCATAGTTTTAGTTTATTCATGGCTTGATTGCCATTCAGGTCAGGGTTGACATACTCGAAAATGGCAACAAAATACAACTTGATGTACTTGAAAACACACACATGTATGTGCATATATGTACGTAGTGGTACAAACAGAGTTATGGCTAGAGCAACGAGGCAGGCTCGGGATAAATTGACCTAAAAAACTATTAAATACAAAAAATTCATAAAGAATATTACTAAAATGCAATAGAGTTTGATGGGCAGGCAAGAAATTAAGCACCAAGATTTGTAGGTACAGACATAGAAACTAAACATGCAAATGCAACAACACTGTGATCCGTATGGATAATTTTTTCGTTGCACTTGCGCGTTAAATTTGTATCCGGATCTGGATCACTGTCCATTGGAACGCGGGGATATATACATACATACATACATGTGAAGGTAAGTGTGAATTAATCCTGGTCAAAAATCAAACCATTTTCAGGTAAGCTCGAAACTGGCAAAAGGTCGATGGGAAAAAGATTCTGAATTACAACATATTATTTCAACTGAAGACCAGAGGGAAATTGAATGTAATAGTTGTAGCAAGTGGTATATGGTAATGGGGGAAGAAGAAGAAATGGAGTAAAATAAAGAGTGGTAGATATAGGTAGGAAGATAATGATAAATATTAATATTAATATAAAGATGAAAGACATGGTTGGGTCCAAGAGCAATATCGAGATGATAATGAAGATCAAGATAGGAATGAAGATGAATATTATAAAGAATAAATAATGCTCTATACATTGATCAGGATATTTTAAGCTTTACTGCGATACTCCGAGTTAAAGACTCATTTCCTTTTTTGAAGGGCAACCCCCGAAAAGCTAATTTCTCACAGCCAGCGCTATTTCACGTACCAAGCACCACATTACTCCAGGCATCCATCTTCTCTTCTTATCGAGAAGTATATGCTCCACATCTGCTTACCGCATTCCATATGTTGCTTCGGCATATCATGATGATGAGTAATTTTCGCAGGGATAGGTCTCCAGAGGTCTGTTTTACGCTCCACCGTTGTTAGGTGAAGTGTTCGCATTAGAAGAAGGTACTGCTGTGCCACTGTTATTTCATCTCGCGCCTGAGTGGCAGCATCATTTCCACTAGTATTCTAGTGCTTCAAGCATATCGTCCCACCTGGCTAAGTAAAAGTATTTTTGGCGTCCAGCATGAGATATATGTTGAACACGTCCAACATACGCTTTTGGCAGCTAATTAAAAAAAAAAAAAATGTAAGGCGCGATAACCTGCGAAGAGATCTAAGGCCGCTTCTCTTCCAATTTACGTCGTGCTCCTCTTGATTTTCCCTACAAATTGGCCGGACGAGACCTACATGTTTTAACCCGACTCCGAACGGTATCAGCAAGGTAGATGAGTTTTCCCTGAGAGCTTTTCATGGCAGAAATTCACCCGGAGCGCTTGCCAAATACGGCCGAGGGGCGACCCCGCTTAGAAAAATTTTCTTCTAATTGAAAAACTTTATTTCTAAAATTTTGATGTTGCTTTGCCCGGGGTGCGAACCCAGGGCATACGGTGTGGTAGGCGGAGCACGCTACCATCACACTACGGTGGCCGCTAATTGCAGTTAGCTTTATGGCCTTCGCGGGTATTTTGTCGGACCGCAAGTGCAAGTCCGAAGCTCCGCAATTTTTCTGTTCTCCCAGTATACCAGCTTTTTCGCTCTCCACATTCCTCTACTTTGCATGGTGGCATTGCAAGCCTGACAAAGACAACGCTCGGGGGATTCAAGGGGTTGTGTAGCGCAATATATAGCTTCTCCAACCCAATTGTCAACCTCACCTTCGAGCGGCGAATCCCGTTTCACTAACAGACGAGGCTCTGGCGACCCCAAGGTCCTCATGGAACTTGGGGGTGGGGAGGGAGGGATGGCCTGAAGGTTTAATGTGGCCATATAAATCGTTCCCGAGATGGTCGGGCCAGCACCTTAATGGTGCTGTGTTACCGGAGCGTATCGGATCTGTATCCGACAAAGGACCATCACATCGATAACACTCCCCAAAGCCTTCGGGGAGTAACTAATCGCTACAACAACAACAACAACAACAACAACAACGCTCTGTTTGCCTCATCGGCGCCATTAGTTATCCGTCGGGCATCCCCTAGTACCGATGTGGAGAACGTGTCAGAGTCCACCTTGGATACGTCTTATGACAATATTTTGCGTTCGGTATCTGCCTCTGACCGAAACCATTTGGGTCCTCGAAGTATACAAAAATAAATAAAGATTAATATAGGGGCAGAAATATAGATGGAGATAGATAGATACAGATGTAGAGATGAAGATGGATGCCACAAATTTTATTTTATGAGCACCAAATCGCGGCTGTGGATTTTGGGAACTCTTTGTAGAACGACTAATGTAGCAAAAAAGTATTTCTTTCCTAGAACGGCGACATTTCGAGTTCTATTGATTTTGTACGAACTAGACACAAGCCCATCTAGAACTAGAAATTTTACATACAGGTTGCCCTTTTAGTTTGAGCGCTGCAGAATGATGCCGTAAATGAATGACTGTAAATAAAAAAAGTACCAAAATAAGCTTTGAGAATTAAAAACTGTTAAAAGTAACGCTCATAAGGGCTAATAATATGTACAGTAAGAAATTTTTATACCGTTGCAAAACTTACTAATACTTATACAAATATTACATGATTGAAATGTAATTTTAATTACCCGCATTTATTGCATATTTTTGTGGGTGAGAACAAGTTTTCTAAATGAATACTTCCCTCTTACATCTAAGTAAATTCTTTTGAACCTACATATGAGCAGTAATTTGAATTAGAAAATTTGAATAAAAAAAATAAACTTGTCTTCCCTGTATTGGTACCACAAATATAAAATTGCCAATTAAAGCTTTTTTTGAAAAATTTACTGCATTGCAGTATTTTTGTATTTACTTCAGATAGACTGAATGTGTCCATAGTGTTACCAGAATTTGTTTGACGATCAAACGTAAGAACCCCAATTAAGTACCAGAACTTATGTTGTAAAATAATTCCTAACCTAGCCTAATTGCTGCCTCGAAATCTGGCAATTCTGCCGTCCCTTATAGTTCACCCTGACCTGGCGAGCGCACGAGCTCAACCATTTTCCTGCAGCTCGCACTTCTTACACATGCTGTTACTGACTAGCTCTAACTTATAAGCATGTGACGCGGGGTCGCCCTCGGCAGTGTTTGAAAAGCACTCCGAGTGTATTTCTGCCATGAAAAGCTTTCAGTGAAAACTTATCTGCGTTGCAGATATCGTTAGGAATCGGCATAAAACAAGTAGGTCCCCGTCCCGGCAAGTTGTATGAAAAACTAAAAGAAGCACGACGCAAATCGGAAGAGAAAGTCGGCCTGAAATCTCTTCGGAGGTTGTCGCGCTTTACGTTTTTTTTATAGTATTCCAGGAAGCTTCAACTTCGATCCTAACAGGACAGACGACTATGTGCAGGCTTCACCATCCTTGATAGATTCCTAACTCAATGGGAAATTGTGAGGGTGAGGAACTGTACTGCCAGAAGCTCCACATTCGCCGGAACTGCTGAATGAGGAAGAGTTTGGTTAATGGTATGCTGTTCGCCAATTTAATATTTACTCAAAAGAAGGATACCACCATGCAGTTGAGATTTTTAAGGATTGTTTGACCCCATAGCGAGTGGCATCGAACTACATGCTTTTAAATAAAAACAAGTAAGGAAGGCTAAGCTCGGGTGTAACCGAACATTACATACTCAGCTGAGAGATTTGGAGACAAAATAGGTGAAAATTACCATGTAGGAAAATGAACTTAGGGTAACCCTGGACTGTGTTTGTATGACGTGGGTATCAAATGGATTAAAGAGTATTTTAAAAGGGAGTGGGCCATAATTCTGTAGGTGGACGCCATTTCGGGATCTCGCCATAAAGGTGGACCAGGGGTGACTCTAGAATGTGCTTGTACGATATGGGAATCAAATGAAAGGCGTTAATGAGTATTTGAAGAGGTAGAGGGCCTTAGTTCTATAGGTCGACGCCTTTTCGAGATATCGCCATAAAGGTGGACCAGAGGTGACTCTAGAATGTGCTTGTACGATATGGTCATCAAATTAAAGGTATTAATGAGGCTTTTAAAAGGGAGTGGCCCTTAGTTGTATATGTGAAGGCGTTTTCGAGATATCGACCAAAATGTGGACCAGGGTGACCCAGAACATCATCTGTCGGATACCACTAATTTATTTATATATGTAATACCACGAACAGTATTCCTGCCAAGATTCCAAGGGCGCTTGGTTTCGCCCTGCAGAACTTTTTCATTTTCTTCTACTTAATACCCACCCATTTTACAAAGTCTTTTCTAAAGTTATATTTTGCGTCAATAAACCAATCGATTTACAATGTTTCATCTCATTTTTCATATTTGGTAAAGAATTATGGCATTTTTCTCATTTTTCCTAATATTCGATATCGAAAAAGTTTAGTAGAGATATATCGATTTTTGCTCAAGTTATCGTGATAACGGCCGAGCGAAAGGACAGACGGACGACTGTATATAAAAACTGGGCGTGGCTTCAACCGATTTCGCCCATTTCCACAGAAAACGGTTATCGTCATAGAATCTATGTCCCTACCAAATTTCACAAGGATTAGTAGCCACGCCCATTTTGAGATTTTCTTTTATTTTTGTATTCTGTTGCACCATATCATTACTGGAGTTGAATGTTGACATAATTTACTTATATACTGTAAAGATAATCAATTTTTTGTTAAAATTTACTAAAAAATTTTTTTATTTTTTTTTAAAGTGGGCGTGTTCTTCATCCGATTTAGCTAATTTTTATTTGGCACATATATAGTAATAGTAACGTTTCTGCAAATTTAATCTTGTTATCATCAACGACTGTCAAATTACGGTTTGCAAAGCTTTCAAATTACCTTCTTTCAAAAGTGGGCGGTGCCACGCCCATTGTCCAAAACTTTACTAACTTTCTATTCCACGTCATAAGGTCAACCCACCTAACAAGTTTCATCGCTTTATCCGTCTTTGGTAATGAATTATCGCCCTTTTTAAAATTTTCGAAATATTCGATATCGAAAAAGTGGGCGTGGTTATAGTCCGATTTCGCTAATTTTAAATAGCGATCTGATATGACTGCCCAGGAACCTACACACCAAATTTACTCAAGTTATCGTGTTTACGGACAAACAGACGGACGGACGGACATGGCTAAATAAATTTCTTTTTTCGCCCAGATCATTTTGATATATAGAAGTCTATTAGTTCATGCCGTTATGGATTACCGTTATGCGAACAAAGTTAATATACTCTGTGAGCTCTGCTCAGCTGAGTATAATTATCATAAAACAATTGTACCGGTGATCTCTGGCGCAGACCCCTTCGAACTTTAGAACTTCACTGGCTATCTGGTCTTTGCTTGTAGTCAGGTGAGCCTCGAGTAAAAAGAGCAAGCGCTCGGCTGATGCCTTTAGAGTGTTCGAAAATCCTGTGCTGTGTGCCTCAAAATCCTAAGTATCCAAGCTGTAAGAGCCATGTATACGATGACGAGGACGAAACATCTAGTTTCATATTGTTCAGCTATTGAGCCTTTGCGAGGACGAGAAAATTTTCAAAATAGCCTTATGTTATTAGTAGCTTTGCAAGCTATTCGCTCAATTAATAGAAGCCACTATCACCGTTTGAGAATGTCTTAACCCTACATAAACAGCTTCTCCTAGTTAAATTCGTTTAACTGTTCTTCTGTATGTTCACGCTTATAGCAGACTAAATTTAATCTCTGCAGCCAAACCAGAAATCAAACGGCCATACAACTGAGAATCAATCTACAAACAAACACTTCTTTATGTAAATATAAATTGGCAACAATTATAGATCTGAATAGTTTGCGTCCAAGTTAGAGTTCTTTACCTTTTCTTGTAGGCTTTTTTGTCTGTAGTTAAGTCAGCAAATTTGAAATGAGTACATCACAACAAAGACGCAAATAGAAGTTAACAAAAGCGGCTTTGGCATTCGAGTTTGTCTCAATTTGGCAAAACAATTGTAATACAAACGTACGTGTTCACACACAGCCATACATACTTATGTATATGTAGGTATGTGCAGAATGCTGCTAAATTAAGCAGAAGGAAATGAGAAAAATAACACAGTGTTTTAGTATGCATGTATGTGTGTAAGTAAGTGAAATGTATTTTGAAATAATCTCTAAATCGTTGTGTGACTTCTAAATGATTTTATGTTTTTTACAGGCTTGAAAATAACTTTAGTAGTAAAAGATTAAACCAAAGAAAAAAAAACAGAAAATCATACTAGAGGGAATGTCATCTACATAAGTACGCCAATACTTTCCTTATCACATAAATAGAGGGCAATGTTCCTTAAAGTGCGATTTGAAATATTATCATTCCCTGATGAATTAGAGTTATTTAAAGACTTTATTAAACTTAGAATTTCTGAGCCAGAGATTGGTTCAAAGAAAAAACTGCTCCCAGGAGGGGTAGGTTCAGAGTTAGTTCGGTATTTGGTACAGATACATTGCATATCACTGTTAGGTGAGGACGCTTTTCCAATTGTAACAAAAAAATCATTGAGTTGATTAGCATCATCTAATGGGCTAGAGACGTGTATCCCGTTTTTATTCAAAACAATAGAATTAGTTTCCCTTTCCGAATTTCGGTGTAGAATATCGTTAACAACATTCCATTCTTTTTTCAAGTCACCATTGGCAGCCACTAATTGATTTTTATAAAAATTATCATGACTTGAACGAGTTTCTTTTTGCAACCGGTATGTAAAACATTTCACATGCTTTCGTAAACGGAGATTTGTTGGCTGATTGCGACATTTAATTCGTAATTTATTGTTAAGCTTAATTTGTTTAAGTACACTTCGGCTGATCCGGGGCTTGAGTATAACTTCTGAGCGTTTTGGAGAGGTAACGAAGCTTGATTTGGTAATGTGCGCTGTAGGTATGCTCAAAAACAAATTATATGCTTTAGTTATCTCCTTTTCTTCAAAAACAGCTTCCCATTTTTATAAAAGAAGCAATTTATGAAGAGCCCTTAAATTGACAATTGATTTGCAGGTCAATCATGCAGTGGTCAGAGATTCCCAGATCAAGGATAAACCCAACATTTGGGCTAAGTCTAAAATTAAAGCGTCCATAAATGTGGTCTATGCCGGTTCCACAATCAGGTCGAGTAGTGCATTTAATATAAGGTAGTAGATCATGACTGGCTATCAACTCAAGATGAGTATCTACTGAAGCGTTGGTGCCTAATAAATCCACATTGAAATCGCTTAATATAACCAAGTTTGTTGATTTTACCTTCTCCAAAAAAGAAGAAAACTCTTTATGGAATATCTGCAAAGGTTTTGGGTGAAACCTATTCACACATATGAAGCTAACTAGCTCCATTTTTATATTGCAATCTATCTTTATAACATCGGCAATTGATAGGCAGTAACGTGCTACTTCACAGTCGTAGATATTTTGTATAAAAATTCCTTCACCACCAGCTGAGTAAGAGTCATTAGCGTTCGCGAAAAAATTGTAACCAGTAATATGGTAATCGTTAACCTCATAGGAGAAAATCTAAATATCCGTTACAAATATAATATCTGAAGATGTTTAAAGGCTTCAAGGTTCAGGCATAATGAATTAAAATTCTGCCGCAGACTTCTCACATTTTGATGTTTTTTATTTCTCTCGGTACATAAAAGTAATTTTTTTTTTCTTTTTATTTCGCTCGGAAAAAAGTTGTAATTTTTTGAGTTTTTTATCTCGCTTAAAAAATAAAAGTAAAATTTGAGGGGTTTTTTACTCGAGAAATTACAGTTGTTTTGGTATTTGGGTATTTTGTTTCTTATTTCACTCGGAAAATTACAGTTATTTTTTGAGTCTTTTGTAACTTCTTGATTTTGTATTTCGCTCGAAAAATTGTGTTTTGAGTTTTTTATTTCATTAAGGAAAAATTGTTTTTCTTGATTCACTCACAAAACAAAAGCTAGTATTTTTTTTAGTTCTTTTCATTTCTCTCGTTAAAATAAAGTTATTTATTGAGTTTTTATTAAGCACAAAAAAAAAATTTCATTTGAGTATTTTTTTTGTCACTCGGAAAATAACGGTTATTTTTTGAGTTTTTTGTTTGTCTCAAAAATAAAAGTTATTTCCTTGGTTTTTATTTAAAAAAAAAAAAAAAAATTATTTATCGAGTTTTTATTTTGCCCAGCAAATAAAAGTAAAATTTGAGTATTTTTTTCTCTCATAAAATAACAGTCAGTTTTTGAGTTTATTTATTTCGCTCGAAAAAAAGTTGTAATTTTTTGAATTTTTCATTTCGCTGTAACAATAAAAGTAACATTTGAGTATTTTATTTCACTTGGAAAATGACGATTAATTTTGGAGGTTTTTGTTGCGCTCGTTTCACGTTTTTACGCGAATTTCAGTTCAAAATTGGAAAATCTTGCAATCGACTTTTTCCGCGCTGCTAGAGTCTTGAGATTTGCAATATACTTCAGAACTCGATGACAGTTTATCAGAAGGGGAAAATGGGAAAATTCCCGAAAACTTAAAAGTAGGATAAAACATTCTGCTGTATTGGACAAGGGGATATTAAGAAAATCCATAGGGAGCCTGTAGACACATGTGGAATCTTGTGATATCCTTATTGAGCTAGAAACTTAAAAACGTACACATAGCTCGGGTTACCTTGATAATGCAACAAACTGAGAAAAACATTCCGCTATGTGGCGCACGGGTTGCAATATTTAGGAAACTCTTAAAAATCTGATAACAGTTTGCTACCAATTTGTCACAGACATCACATTTGGAAAAATGTTAATACCTTTTACGTTGTTGGGAACCTGATGACAATGCATTAAGTGAATTGAAAATTCCACCGTGGCACCCGGGTTGAGATTATAAAATTTCGTACCATGCGGTGCCATCTTGTGACACAGCTTTAGGAAACTTCACTTCGAGCTATAAACTTGCAAACTTACGCATATTTATTTCAGAGGCACGGGACTATGCAATACAAGCAAAAAGATTTTCGCTAGGTGGCGCACGAAATTAAATAAATGTCATACCAGATTTCGAATCTGTTTTTAAAGACTTTTATGGTGGGCTAGTCACGTGGTTCAAAGTTCAATGACAGCTCTACACATATGATAAAAAGTTTCGCAAGGTGTCGCACCCATCTATATATTTCGAAAAAACCTACGGATCGGATGGAGTCCTGCGGACAATTTTTGAGAAATTTTCCATCCAGCTACAAACTTTATACCTCATACGTAGTTGAAACACCAATGACAATACATTCAGTAAGAAAAAAATTCCGATAGGTAATACCCGTTCTAGATATTTTAGAAATGTTGTACCAAACGGTGGAATCTTGCAATGAAGTTTCAAGGAACTTCCAATTGTGCTAGAAAATACATCCCTTAGATCACGGCAAAAAGTTTATACTTGATTTGAAATATTTTGTTCGATTTTTATGTAAGTCTCTCGAAAGATAGGTACTTGGAAATTCAAATCAAAGTAAGAGAGTGGGCGTGAAATATCTATCGCTAAATGTTCCGCTAGGAAGCGCACCGATCAAAATATTAAAGCATCGTATTGAAGAGGGGAAGTCGTTCAATAAATTTTTAAGAAATCTAGCAATGAGTTACAAGCTTTAAACTCCACTTCAGGTAATTTCCGAGTTTAAATCGGTTTAAAAAGGTAAAAAGATAACTACTAACAAGCGATTTTACTAAAAAAATTATAACTGTTACGATCTCTGGGTTTCTACCTTCACTTGCTTTAATGATGTGCTTTGATTCTCTTTTGTTTCTTCAGAGAAATTAAGTTTAGGCAGACTTTTGCGCAAAGCAATAAAAACAGCCGAGTAATCAATACAACAAATGAGGTCAGACTTTTTATTGAATTTCCGTTTGAAATGAAATTTCCTGCTGATCAATTGTGTTTGATTGCAACTGTCATACAACAGAGGTACAGATAGTATCTAATTATAAAGCTTGTTTGTCTCCTTCTTTGCTTGTCTGTTTATTTGTTGAAGCTGAGCAAAGAGTTTCGTAAGAGCAAGCACGTTACCACCTACCATATTAAGTAGAAGAAAATGAAAAATTTCTGCAGGGCGAAATCGACAGCCCTTGGAATCTTGGCAGGAATACTGTTCATGGTATTACATATATAAATAAATTATCGATATCTCGAAAACGCCTTCACATATACAACTAACGACCACTCGCATTTAAAACCCTCATTAATACCTTTAATTTGATACCAATATCGTAAAAACGCATTCTAGAGTCACCCCTGGTCCACCTTTATGGCGATATGTGGAAAAGGCGTCCACATATAGAACTAAGGCACACTCCCTTTTAAAATACTCATTAACACCAGTCATTTCGTACCCATATCGTACAAACACATTCTAGAGTCACCTCTGGTCCGCCTTTATGGCGATATCTCGAAACGGCGTCCACCTATGGAACTAAGGATCACTCCCTTTTAAAATGCTCATTAATACCTTCCATTTGATACCCATGGCATACAAACATATTCCAGGGTTACCCTAGGTTCATTTTCCTACATGGTGATTTTCCCTTATTTTGTCTCCAAAGCTTTCAGCTGAATATGTAATATTCGGTTACACCAGAACTTACTCTTCCTTACTTGTTTGTAATTCGAATATCTAATTTTTAATTATCTAATATACAATTTTAGAAATAAGATTTTTCAATTAGAAGAAAATTTTTCTAAGCGGGGTCGCCCCTCGGCAGTGTCTGGCAAGCGCTCCGATTGTATTTCTGCCATGAAAAGCTCTCAGTGAAAACTCATCTGCCTTGCAGATGCCGTTCGGAGTCGGCATAAAACATGTAGGTCCCGTCCGGCCAATTTGTAGGGAAAAATCAAGAGGAGCACGACACAAATTGGAAGAGAAGCTCGGCCTTAGATCTCTTCGGAGGTTATCGCGCCATACATTTATTTTTTTTATTTATTAATATACAATTTTGCGCACCTCATACTGTTGACTTTCGGAATGTTTGCTAAGTTTGAGTGAAGATTCATCTAAAGGTATGAAGGAATGGTAGCTTTGAGTTCCTGTAATAGTTTTAGCAGTTTGGTACCTTGCAATTAGCTCTTCTGTTGTTTTGTTGTAGTCGCAGCGTCAGCAGGTTATTCGTGTGTGTGTAAGTATTCCCTCGTTAAGTGAGTGGCCCATTTGTTTCCAGGTAGAAAACTGTGGTTCTCATTTCTTTATCTTCTGAAGGTTGATTGATTGCGTGATTTTGTTCTCACATCAATTGCCTGTGCTTTGTTGTTTTTTCCGTATAGCAATTTGAGGAGCTCGAATAACAGGTTTGAAGCGGTGTTTGTTTGTTTGCTTATTATATCTCCTGAAAAATATTTACTTTTCACTGGGCTCCAAGCTATGATCAAAATTGTATGTACAAATATTATATTAAATCTAAGAAAAAAAATTTTAATTTATTTCCATTGTAATTAAAATTTTCGAAAGCCGATTTGAATACCATTCCAATAGTACCAAGAGCTTGGAAATCGGTTGAGCCATTCCGTAGTAACCACAGCTCAAAAGTACCATGATAGCAAAATATAAAGAGATGCATTTACTTAAAAAAGAAAAAATATGCCATTTTAGTTTTCGTATATGTTATATATTTTAAGTAGACCTTTCTAAAAAAAATTCTTTTATTTTAAAACGCTCGGCCTTTGAAGATTTTTCCAAGTTTAAAAATTTATTGTTGAAAAAAAAAATTTTTTTTTAGTGTAATAAAAAAATTTTTTTTTAGTGTAATAAAAAAATTTTACGGTATATATTTTCGAAAGCCGATCCGAATACCTTTCCAATAGTACCAAGAGTTTTGAAATCGGTTGTGCCATTTTGTAATTATCACAGCTCAAATGTACCTATTACCGTAATTTTTTACGCATTTTTCACAATTTTGACACCTTGCCACGCCCACAATTTCTCAAAAATGGAATTTCTAAAAATGAGGTTGTGCTTTTATAGGTAAAATGTACCTCTGTGCAAAATTTCATCAAAATCTGAGGGTGTCGGGTTCAAAATATGCCGTTTTTATAGGTTTTGATATGAAATTCGTCATATATGGTTCTATTCTCAACTCATTTTCGTTCCAATGAAGCAAAAGGGATACAGATGCTAACACTAGTGAAATTGAGCGGGTGAAAATACCGTTTCATAGTTGTGGCTATGAAAAAAATGTTTATGCCAAATTTCGTTCGGATTGGGAGATTTTTGTTCAACTTATGTCACTAAAAGTATTTTGGAAAGAGTAACAAAAAAAGGGGCGAGTCACGACTATTTTCCAAATTTTTTTAAATTGTGTTCTCAGCTCAACTCTACTACTACTAAAGTAAAATATCAGACAAATGTAGTTGCATAAATTACATATAGTTATTGTAAAATTTGCAAAGGTTGGACATTTAGGAAAAGTGGGCGTGGTGTTAACCTGATTTTGGTTATCTTCCTCAGTCTATATAATTTTGCAAGGATAGATAGTGTCTCTGCTAAATTTCATTGTAATATCTTTAACGAATTTTTTTTTACGGTTTGTTAAACTTCCAAATTTTCTTCTTTTCTAAATGTGTGTGGTGCCACGCCCATATTCCAAAACTTTTTGGACTTTTTAGTTTGGACTGATCATATAACCATTAACATCTTTTAAAATAAAATTGGTCGACTTTCATTTTAAAATATCGTTTTGGCTTAACGAAGTCTATTGAAATCAATCTTACGAACATAGACGCAAAGTTTGGTCTAAATTTTAAAAATTTTATCCGCAGTCTATGTAGAATTGAAATTATGTAGATGCGCCGAGTATTATACGATTTTCATACCCATGAGTTACGCAATGACATCCACTTAGGCACTTATGATTTCGAGGGCGGCAGCAATAGTTACTCCCTAACGTTTCAAGGTGTTTCTCTTGTATAGCACGGCATCACAGTGCGGAAAAAATATCCGTCAGAGTCTTCGCAGCTACACCTGGAGGTTCTAGGAAAATGACGTCGACGAAGATATGAGTTCGAAGTCGCAGTCCTATAACTTCTGTGCTGGCATATGGTGTGAGAGCTGGGGGCGTAGTAGCGCGATGGGATCGCTACTATTCGCTCCTCAGAAGGTGAATGAAGAACCCTCCCTCCGCAAGAAGCTACTTCTGAAATTATTTTAACGATCCGCGAGATTTTGGGGCAAAAGCCCCGGATGTTTCCGAAATGGCCAAAACGTCGACTTCCTGGAATACATATGTATAAACAAAATCTATCCTAAATAATGATTTTTTACATGGAAAAATCGCCACCGCCGATGAAGTGATCAGCGTGAAACGTCTAGTAATACTCATTTACATACTTATATAGGACATCTAATTACTACTTTTCAGCAAAAATGAAAACACCAAATTTAACCAATTTTTCTTTATACTAATTCAGGTCCATAAATTTTTACAATGTCAAAGTGTCAAAAATAATTACAACCAAATTTAGTAAGATGAAGAAGAGCAGAACAAATTCTCATGTTATGCCAGTGACAGCGGGAACCGGATAATTATGAAAAATAACAATCAAATAAACTCTTACATAAATACATAATTTTTGGCAAAAGCAGCGTAATATTAGTCAGACTGAGTGCCGCGAGTCCGTACGTCGACGGAATGCCAAATTGGATGTAATTAAATTAGGAAAAAGGCGAAGATCTGTCGGATATCCGCAAATGCGCCAAACACTAATTTGATTAGCAAAAGAAAAGCTTTTTAGTAATTTTGTGGGTTTGATTAGTTGATTTTGTTTTGTTGAAATTACTTTGTCCAAAAGAACGTGCAAAACTGGCAGCGCTAAAATTGAGCAAATCAAAATAGAATATTTAATGAAGTGTTGTTGTACTTAATTGATAAATGCATTATTTTAAACACTTAAAATAATCGAATATTACACTTATTTGTGCGAAGCCTAATAAGTTATGGAGGGGTAGATTTTTTAGGTGCTTTCTTAGTTGACCTGAGTTGTAATTCAGACTAGCTGCTTTGGTATAGATGTCATTATGGCTTTGTTCACCCAATAGTGGTGGGAGATAGGTTGCATGCTTCGATGGGAGAACGCAGATAATTTGAAGAATCTTGCTTTTATATCGATTGCAGCTAGATGCTTGTTGACTGACCTAAAATTATTATTTAAATCCCTTTTTTACCACAAATTCCATACCATGTCTACGTCTTTCGCTCTCTACTGAACACTGTTGTAGAAGTCGAAATTTCTTCCCTGAAAAGGATCCAGTTACTCCAGGCATGTTCTCTTAACACTGAGCAGCCCTAAATAAGTTTGTTATTTACGTTTTTAGAGAGCGTATCGCCCGAGGTACTGCTACTCCTTTTCGATGGCAAATAGATTTTGAGGGGCGTACACCCAGCATGGTAGGCACGGCAACTTTCAAATTTCAATATGAACTGCAGCTTCTTAACTGAATTAAGGCAGTCTCAAAATTTTCGATTAGTTTAAAATTTTTCGATAAATGTACGAGTTTTCGATGAGTGTACAAATTTTCGATATTTATTGAGCTTTGTAAACAGTTTTGAGGTATGCAAGTTTTGTGATATTCGATAAATTTTGGAACTGTCGATAATTTTTCATAATTATTGAGATTTTAAAAAATTTTTTTCTCAATTTGAATACCAATTGCAGTTTGTTAACTTAACTGGGCAAGCTGTGAAATTTTCAGGAGTTTTGAATTAAATTTTGAAGTAAATTTGAAGTAACGATAAATGTTTAAATTTTTGATAATTGCTGAAATTTTAAACAAGGTTTAAAAGATTCGATAAGTTTTAAAGTTTTTGATGATATTTTCTATAGAAACTTGCTATAATAAGTTTTGTGGTTTTCGGTAATTTTAAATATTTTGTAAGAGTTCTAAAGATTTCGGTAAGTTTAGTATTTTCGTTAATTGTTAAGATTTTAATGTGTATTTAGATATTCGATTAGTTTTAAAATATTTGATGACTTTTAACTATTCTTTGAAATTTTCGATCATTTCTCAATTTTTTCGTGATATTCCCAAAGAAACCTTGGTTATAGTCCGATATATTTATGTATTCCTTTTGGAGTTTTGTTATTTTGATAAGTTGGAAGTTTTCAACAATAGTTTGGACTTTCGAAAAGGTATTAGGCATTTGCGGAGTCTAAATATTTTCGATAAGTTTTGAAACCTTCGATAAGTTTAGAAATTTTCGTTAGTTGCTTAGATTTTTAAAAGGCTCGATAATTTTTAAACTCAGTTGAGCAGAGCTCACAGAGTATATTAACTTTGATTGCATAACGGTTGGTTGTACAGGTATAAAGGAATCGAGATAGACACAGACTTCCATATATCAAAATCATCAGTATCGAAAAAAAATTCGATTGAGCCATGTCCGTCCGTCCGTCCGTCTGTCCGTTAACACGATAACTTGAGTAAATTTTGAGGTATCTTGATGAAATTTGGTAGGTAGATTCCTGGGCACTCATCTCAGATCGCTATTTAAAATGAACGATATCGGACAATAACCACGCCCACTTTTTCGATATCGAAAATTTCGAAAAATCGAAAAAGTGCGATAATTCATTAACAAATACGCATTAAGCGATGAAACTTGGTACGTGAGTTGAGCATATGACGCAGAATAGAAAACTAGTAAAACTTTGGACAATGGGCGTGGCACCGCCCACTTTTAAATGAAGATAATTTAGAAGTTTTGCAAGCTGTAATTTGGCAGTCGTTGAAGATATCATGATGAAATTTGGCAGGAACGTTACTCTTATTACTTTATGTCTGCTTAATAAAAATTAGCAAAATCGGAGAACGACCACGCCCACTTTTTAAAAAATTTTTTTTTTAAATTCAAATTTTAAAAGAAAAGTTAATATCTTTACAGCATATACATAAGTAAATTATGCCAACATTCAACTCCAGTAATGATATGGTGCAACAAAATACAACAATAAAAGAAAATTTCAAAATGGGCGTGGCTCCGCCCTTTTTAATTTAATTTGTCTAGGATGCTTTTAATGCCATAATTCGAACAAAAATTAACCAATCCTTGTGAAATTTGGTAGGGGCTTAGCTCCTAGGATGATAACTGTTTTCTGGGAAAAAAGGCGAAATCGGTTGAAGCCACGCCCAGTTTTTATACACAGTCGACCGTCTGTCCTTCCGCTCGGCCGTTAACACGATAACTTGAGCAAAAATCGTTATATCTTTACTAAACTCAGTTGACGTACTTATCTGAACTCACTTTGCATTGGTGTAAAAAATGGCCGAAATCCGACTATGACCACGCCCACTTTTTCGATATCGAAAATTACGAAAAATGAAAAAAATGCCATAATTATATACCAAATACGAAAAAAGGGATGAAACATGGTAATTGTATTGGTCTATTGACGCAAAATATAACTTTAGAAAAAAACTTGGTAAAATGGGTGTGACACCTACCATATTAAGTAGAAGAAAATGAAAAAGTTTTGCAGGGCGAAATCAAAAGCCCTTGGAATCTTGGAAGGAATACTGTTCGCGGTATTACATATATAAATAAATTAGCGGTACCCGACAGATGATGTTCTGGATCACCGTGGTCCACATTTTGGTCGATATCTCGAAAACGCCTATCTCGAAAACGCCACTCCCTTTTAAAACCCTCATTAATACCTTTAATTTGATACCCATATCGTACAAACACATTCTAGAATCACCCCTGGTCCACGTTTATGGCGATATCTCGAAAAGGCGTCCACATATAGAACTAAGGCCCACTCCTTTTTAAAATACACATTAACACCTTTCATTTGATACCCATATCGTACAAACAAATTCTAGAGTCACCCCTGGCCCATGTTTATGGCGATATCTCGAAAAGGTGTCCACATATAGAACTAAGGCCCACTCCTTTTTAAAATACCCATTAACACCTTTCATTTGATACCCATATCGTACAAACAAATTCTAGAGTCACCCCTGGTCCACCTTTATGGCGATATTTCGAAAAGGCGTCCACCTATAGAACTAAGGCCAACGCCCTTTTAAAATACTCATTAACACCTTTCATTTGATACCCGTATTATACAAACGCATTCTAGAGTCATCCCTGGTCCACTTTTAAGAATAAAAGCCTAAACTACAGATATACATGTCTATAGCTAAATAACCAAGCATGAGATTCAACTGTTCTAGTAAGCATGCTCGTGAAACGTCTAGGCCTAAGGAGAAATGGGCGAACGAGGTAACCTAGAGTATAAAAGAAGCGCAAGCTGAGGAATCAGTGATCAGTTTGTTTTAAACACGCTATTAGTGAAGTATAATTGTACTACTCCCAAAGTAGTCCAAATAAAGACCATTTTGCAATACTGAATATTGGAGTTATTTGTTCGACAGTTCCGCTATTCGAACGTTAGCCAAAGCTGTATAATTATCAGGAAATCCCAAAATTAGTTACAATATGTAGGGGTGGCCTGATTTTAAAGATCCTTTTTAACCTCATGGTAAAATCTATCTGTTAAAGGTTATCAACTTCACTGTGCTTGGTTTGAGTTTAAATAAATCCACTCATATAATGACAAAATAAGAAAAAAACAACAAAAACGTCTTATTGGCATGGATCTCAATAAAGCATCAACCGCAGATGAAACACAAAGAATTTCTTGAGAAAAGGCAAATAAAGTTTTCTTATTTTATTTTCATACAGCAAATGAGATTCACAGACAACTATGCCGGTATTTTTTTTCATGGAGTATTCAACATCTGCGAGCATAATCTAACCAGCCGGCTATTATAGGGTATCTTATAAACTCGTGAAATGAAAATTTCCATTTACATCTGTTTTGTAATAAAACGTGCGAAACGTATGCGCCATGTAGCCTATTAATTGAAATGAAAGACGCTTGGTCTTCTTCTTCCTTTTTGATTGGTAAACCAAGCAAAGCTGTGCATAACAAGTCTCAGCAGCAGATCATAACCACAAAAATGCCAAACAAGCAAAAATTCGATGAATTGAGTGGTTTGTGTAACGAGTGCAATTGCGTTCAGCGGCGTCAGCGGATGTGGTCGGATGTGAGGGAAAATGTGAAAATGGTAAAAGATGAAAAACAAAATGCAAAAAAAGCTTTAGACAACTGAAATCTTTGTGCATTCCACTGGAGTAATGTGCGTATTAATGGCTACACAAACGAGTGCAAGAGATATTTGGAAGGCTTTGACCTTAAACATAGCAATGTGCAATAGGCCAGCTGGCTTAACAATTGATTCACACAATTATTCTGAATACAGCAAGAGTGTATAAATAATTATCAATTGACTGATTTCATATGAGCGTACTTTTTGTTCATGGTTTGGAAATTTAAGCCTACTGAGATTCTTAATTTAAGCTTTGTGCTTTAGCTTAAGCAGATAGAAAAATAAAATGGAATTGTAAGCCGAAGCATGCTTCTATACCACCAGAATTGAAAATTCAGTCATTTTGTCTATTAGGATTCGCTGTTTATTTCATGCCACTTTTTAGAGATTTTTAAGTGAAGTAGGCACTTGATTGTTACAGCGTCTTAAAGGTGTGATAAAATGTCAAACTAAAATAGATCTGACAATTTTTTTCCTATTTAAGTCGATAAGTACTGAATTAAAAAGCACGATGGTGTGCATCATGGCGGAATGATACAAGGTGGCAGCACGGGACAGCTGATTATAAACTTTTTTTATTTGATTTGATACATCAACTTCCGGCGCAGTACGGTTTTGACATTTGTCCATCGAATTTACAAAAACGAAGTACATGGAACTTTTATTTATGTTTGTAGGTATGTTAAGGCCCTGAGTTCAATTATAGTGCGATCGAGGGTGATCTGAGATTGCCTGAAATCGCTTGGGATTGCATCGAATTATTTTATTATAAAGATTATCTGGGTCCAAACTCATAGTGATACTCGGGCAACTGTCAAGCGCATATCTTAGCCCGCATCGGTACAATTGAACCGGATGAAGTTGGCTGTACTGGCCATCTGTGTTCTGCTCCTGCATAGATGTCCTCGAGTCAGCTACGCAAGCGTTGGGAGAGCACCACCTCTTGAAGAGTAGCAAAATCTTCCTGGACGGAGGTGAACAGCAGGAAGTCTGCGGAATAACTGGGTTCACCAAGGCTTATTTATCAATATACTGGAAACCCCATCCTTCTGATGCTGTATGGAGAATAATGAAGTGGAATCATCGAATCACTTTGTTTGAGAGCACAGCTTTTGCCAAAACTAGGCAAACGGATTTCGGTCGAGTCTCACTTGGATCTGCTGAAGATTTATCCAACGTTGAGATCAGTCTCATTCGAAACTATATCATCTGTAAGTAGATATGTTTATAGCCCTGTTATTTCATGTGGTATCCCAGGGCAGCTACCGCATAACCTAGCTAAGCCTAACAGTCTAGCCCTGTTTATTTTGTCGTCTCTTATCGCATGCGTGCCTACCGTGGTAACATATTCTAATCCTCTTAACCCGCTGGACCTTGATAGATTCTGAGGAATTTTTTCACCAATAGCTTCACATTATCACTTTTTAATGTTTTATTAGGTTAACTTGCATATTTGTATGTACATATGTATACCAAATATTAAAATTTTTTTTTACATATACGCACCGCTAGCCGTTTTTTCATGTGGTGCGGATATGTTGAGTGTAATTGCTATGGTGTGGTGGTAGCGTGCTCCGCCTACCACACTGACGATCCTGGGTACACGCCTCGTGCAAAGAAACACTAAAATTTAAGAAACAAGTTTCGTCAATTAGAAGAAAGTTTTTCTAAATGGGGTTGCCCCTCAGAAGGGATTTGGCAATCATTTATTAAACGTAATACTAAATTAGTTGTAAACTTGCACGCCCATTCGCATTCAAGATCCAGCCAACTACTCGCAGCACTCATTTTAACATATACATATGAAAAAAAAATTTTTGTAGAAATCAAATTTGACATTTTTCACCTGTGTGTTTTTTTTTTAACAAATGCCAGTGCTTAACAAACAACAACAAAAAGATCAGTTGCCAACAAACATGGCAGCTAACAGCGGCTCATAAAAGCAATACAAAATAGAAGAAAGCTTCGAACGTTGTTAAAATATTTGATGATAACAAACCGGTGCAATAAAGTCATATATCATGTCTTGGTTTTCTTGCCAATTTGCAACTGTGTTTATTACCACTTAGACATCTGTACACACATATAAAAAAATCTGGTGTGTTTTTATACTCAGCTGAGCAGAGCTCACAGAGTACATCAATTTTGTTCGCATAACGGTACCCTGTAACGGCATAAACTAATCGAGATAGGTATAGACTTCTATATATTAGGGCTGTGAACTGCATCCGAATTTTTCAACTATCCGGATAAACTGGGTTTTCGAATAACCGGATAACTAAGCAAAAAATTCGGCTATCCGGATATCCGGATTCATAAATGGAAAATCCGGATATCCGTATGTCCGGATACTGGAATATAAAAGTTGAATATCTGTATATCAGAATTAAACGAAGCAAACATCGAAAAATTATCCACAAAATATGTTTGTAGATTATGAAATTAACGTCATAAATTAAAAAACTAAGAAGAGTGCCATTTGTTTGCACTACAAAACAAGGGATCGACATTAAATCTATGGAGCCACTATCGGGTTCTCCATCTTCCAGAGAATGGTATGGACGCAAATGCTGGTCATCCATACAGTGTACATACACTTCAATTGAGTGTTAATTTAGGAATGAAACTACCGGAATGTTATGGAGTCAACCCAAAGGTTTTAAAACTGGTGATGAGTTTCAATCATTCGGGTAAACGTACATATGCTTTCGATAAACATTTAATACAAACTGAAAAGATAGTTAAAAAATCAATCCAAAGTTGCCCAACTAGATGAAATTCAGTTCTTTTTATGTTGGAAAGATTTAAAGAGCTTAGATCTTCTATTGTTGCAGTAATTGCTGATCGTTCAATTTTCAAGAACAAGGCCGCTCAAAATATGGCAATTTCGGACAGTGACTGGGATGCAGTTGATGTTCTAATAGATTTACTCACCCGTTTCGAAAATTGCGACAAATGTGCTTAGCAGTGACAGCGAATTACAATTTCTAAAGTGAACCCATCATTCATAAAATTATTAATAAGTATCTGAAATTTAAAAAGACTGATACAAGGATGGCAAAAACATTCAAAGAAAAAGTAGCTGCAGGCTTAAGCATACGATTTTCTTTTGAAGACATTGAAGATCCATCTCTCGATAATGTCAGTATTGCACATATGGCAAGTTGTCTTGATCCGAGGTTGAAATAGTTGAAGCACGTTGAGACCGATGCTTTTCGTAACAAAATAAAAAATAATGTTGAAAAAATAGCAATAAAATGGGTACTGCTGGTATGAATGCCTAAGAAGAAGCTCTGGAAAACAGTGATCTTACGGCCATGGATATAATCTTAAATGATAATGACAGTGACACAAGGAAGGAAGACGAGTTCCAGCGCTAGGTATTCGAAGAACAAACAAACCACAATCTCAGTGCCAGCAATTAGCGGAAAGACCATGAAAAAATATATCCCAATCTGTCGAAAATCGCCAAAAAATATCTTGCAATACCTGCCACTTCATCAGCTTCTGAAAAGGTATTTTCAAGTGCTGGAAGTGTAGTTCGTCCCACACGAAATTTTTTGAGTTGGGAAATGATATCGGCACTTGTTTTCTTACACCAGAACAAGAAGAAAATAGTTTAACATCATATTACGTATTTCTCAATACGAGCCTTTTTTGTATTCACTGTTAATGCCCCACGAATTTATTGTTATTAATGTTAAATAAACATATATGGTACATCAATTTGTTGCTTTCACTGGATATCCAAAAATACGGTTATTAACCGGATCTCCATAAATTCGGATATTCGGATAGTTTCACAAACGAATATTAACCGGATATCCTTCCGGATTTTATCCGTGTCAACAGATATCCGTATGGATATTCGAATATGCGGATAGTCCCAGCCCTACTTTATATCAAAATGATCTGGGCGAAAAAAGAATTTCAATTAGCCATGTCCGTCCGTCCGTAAACACGATAACTTGAGTAAATTTTGACGTATCATAACGAAATTTGGTATGTAAATTCCTGGGCACTCATCTCAGTCACGCTCACTTTTCGAAATCGAAAATTTCGAAAAACCGAAAAAGTGCGATAATTAATTACCAAAGACGGATAAAGCGATGAAACTTGGTAGGTGGGTTCATCTTATGACGCAGAATAGAAAATTAGAAAAATTTTGGACAATGGGCGTGGCACCGCCCACTTCTAAAAGAAGGTAATTTCAAAGTTTTGCAAGCTGTATTTTTGCCAGACGTTGAAAACATCACTATGAAATTTGGCAGGAACATTACTCATATTAATACATGTATACTTAATAAAAATTAGCAAAATCGGATGCAGAACATGCCCACTTTTTAAAAAAAAATTTTAAGAGTCAAATTTTAAGAAACAATTCAATATCTTTACAGTAGATAAGTAAATTATGTCAACATTCAACTCCAGTAATGATATGGTACAACAAAATACAAAAATAAAAGAAATTTTCAAAATGGGCGTGGCTCCGTCCTTTTGCATTTAATTTGTCTTTCTGTGAAAATGGGCGAAATCGGTTCAAGCCAAGCCCAGTTTTTATACACAGTCGGTCATCTGTCCTTCCGCTCGGCCGTTAACACGATAACTTGAGCAAAAATCGATATATCTTTACTAAACTTAGTTCGCGTACTTATCTGAACTCACTTTATCTTGGTGTTAAAAATGGGCGAAATCCGACTATGACCGCGCCCACTTTTTCGATTTCGAAAATTTTGAAAAATGAAAAAAATGCCATAATTCTATACCAAATACGACAAACGGGATGAAACATTGTGATTGGATTGGTTTCTGACGCAAAATATAACTTTAGAAAAAACTTTCCAAAATGGGTGTGACACTTACCACATTTTGGTCGATATATCGAAAACGCCTTCACATATACAACTGAGGCCACTTCCGTTTAAAGCCCTCATTAATACCTTTAATTTGATACCCATATCGTAAACACATTATAGAGTCGATCCTGGTCCATCTTAATGGCGATATCCCTAAAAAGCGTCCACCTACAGAGCTAAGGCCCACTCCCTTTTAAAATACTCAACACCGTCCATTTGATACCCATATCGTACAAACACATTCTAGAGTCATCCCTGGTCCACCTTTATGGCGATATCCCTAAAAAGCGTCCACCTAAAGAGCTATGACCCACTCCCTTTAAAAAAACCCTTTAATACCTTCCATGTCATACATACACATTCCAGGGTTACCCTAGGTTCATTTTCCTACATGGTGATTTGCCCTTATTTTGTCTCCAAAGCTCTCAGCTGAGTATGTAATGTTCGGTTACACACGAATTTAGCCTTCCTTACTTGTTTGTGTTATCATTGATTTGTAAGCGTGTGCGTGTATGTGTATATTTAGCCACTTTTCATACGTATTTGATTTATGTGTCTATGTGATAATTTTGAAGCACTTTTTTATGCTGCGCTGGTAAACATTGCAAGCTTTTGAGTTTTTTCTTTGTTGTTGTTGGTATTTTCATATATATATGATTGTATGCTTGCCACAATTGTTGGCAGGTTATACGAGTCATTTGTACAATACAATAGAGCGCATGCTGAGCAATACTGGCAGACAAAGAAAAAAATGTTGAATTTCTACGACACGTTCAATCGCAATTTGTCAACGTCAACTCCTTTTTGCGGAAGTGCTTATGCTTTTGTCGTTGTAATATGAAATATTTACATTAACAATATTTGTTGTAGTTACATGCTGTAACATAATATGTATAAAAAATTATCTACCCATGTTAGTTTTCAACAGAGAAACCATCCAGTGTCGTTTTACGGTAAATTTAAATTCTTCCTGCACAAAGATGTTTGAAATAGCATACTGGGCTAAGTCCAGGCTCTCATACACTCTTTGGCCTCTTAGAAATTTCGAAATTTCTTTCATCATAAATGGGGGTTTTATAAAATTGGGAGGGGTGATACAAGTTCAACGATCATAACGCCAATTGATCTTATGGCAACTTTTTAGTCATAAGGTCAATTGACAACTTTATGGTCACAAGGTCAGTTGATGTTATGACCATATTAATGTTGCCTACGTCAAATTTCAAATGGTTATTATATCTACTTTTAAAATTTCATTTATTGAACTCATATTTTTTAAAACGTCCAAAAGGTCAGTTATTTCGTTTCGCACTTGCACATATTAAAATGCCAACAACTGATGACTTTTTAGTTAGTTTTTAAAATTTTCGCTATAATGTCATTAAATCAAACGGAAATTTCCTAAATGGCATTAAGCCAAACTTAAAAAGTTCATAAAGTCAATTAACCGTATGGCCATTTAAAGTGGTAGTAGGGCCAACTGACCTTATGGTCATTCAAAGTGGTCATAAGTTCTGAATTTTTGACCGAGGACCTTATGTCACACTACCTAAAATTTAGAAATGACTAATCCGAACCAGTGCTTTGTAAACGCAAAGTTAAATATTAGGAGACGGCGGTGGCGTGGTGTGATGCCAGCGTGCGCCGCTAACCACAGCGAGGAATCTAGGTTCAAACCCCGGGAAAAGAAAAATTTAAAATATAGAAACGAATTTTTTTAAATAGAAACAAGTTTTTCTAAGCGCGGTCGCCCTTTGGCAGTGATTTTGCAAACATTCCGAGTGTATTTCTGCCATGAAAGGCTTCTCAGTGAAAACTATGCCCTTCGGAGTCGGTGTAAAACATATAGGTTCCGTACTGCGAATTTGTAGGCAAATTTCAAAACGAGCACGATGCAAACTGAAAGAGAAGCCTGCATTCTCTTTGAAGGTATAACGCGCCTAACATTTATTTTTGAGAAGAAGACATAGAGGTACTTTTCTAAAGACACTCAAGTAATTTTTCTTTGTTAATATTTGGTTCATAGGGCACTGAAATTACCTTAACTTTACTAATTGGTGAAGCGTTCAAAAGAAACTCTTTCCTAAGCTTCCTCATGTTCGATAATATGAAATCACTAGCCTTTTCCCCCAGCCCAGTCCGCACAAAGAAAATACAACTTAAAATGTTTCGAATATAGCGCCGATATGGTCCTGAAAATAGTTTCGTCTAGTAAATGGTCTTAACAGGGTATCAAAAATATCCCAAAATTACAACGCAAACATTCGCGAAATAGTTCGGAGATGATCCTTGTTTAGATCCAAAAGATCCTTGTTTTGACGGAAATCTTATTATTATTATAAATAAAAACCATATGTGACCCGGCCTATGAAAAGGTGGCTTATTACTCAAAAAAGAAATTGCGAGAAACAGCTGTTAAAGGTAAACAATGCATTTCTTTTGCATTATCAACAGTCATGCCCATAAGGCAAAGCACAAACCAGTTTCTGACCGATATTTTGGCTCCATTGCCATCGAGAAAAATGCTATCAAAAAAATCTGAGGATGCTTCACCAGCCACAAAAGTGGCATCGAAGGAACCAAAGGCTTCATCGTCCTTCATTTGTGCTCTTCTTTCTCTACATTTTTAGTACACTTCTAAGCAAGTTAGGACTTTCTAGTTTTAACCAAGGCGTTTCAAAAACTATCGAAACCCGAAAAAAAGTGGAAAAATTTTTTTGAGTCATAAGCCACCCTTTCATAGACCGGTTCACATATACTATTAGTGCGAGAGCTTGGATGTCGGGGTGATATAGTTTAAATTTTTTTCCAATATGGGGCCATGAAAACACTTTTCTACGAAATGATCCCTAATTTTTTCATTTAATTATTTCCCATAGCAGTCCTACCGATATGGGTCTCAAAGAATTTTCATTTTCGAAGCTGTTCAACATAGTCCCGAAATAATCTCGAAAATAATCATCTTAATTATACGGAGTCAAACCCGAAATGACTACGAAATAGCATCGGTCATATTACTATGAAAAGAATTAGAAGAAACTGATTCGATGTAGGGAAGATCAGATGTTATCTCTGTGAATCAATCACATGTGATCGGCTGAGCTGATTTCGATGAAGCTTGGCTAATACTCAAGAAGGGTCTACTGTGTATACTTTATCCCGAGGCATGTTCGAAATTATCGCGATAACAGTTCCGCATTTGTCTGAGGGAAGCCCCGAAAACAATCGGAAATGATGACATCCTCGATGTTATTCCGAAGTTATCCGGAAATAGTCTCGAAATGGTTACGATAAAATCCCAAAATGATTGCGATATTCTATAGAAAACAACCAAAAACTCTATTCGACAAAATGCACGGGCGCAGTTCCTAAAAGATCCTAAAATTGTCATCTAAGAATCTTGAATATGAAAATATCACATAAAAACTACCGAAACGATCCATTCATATTTATTATATAGCCACGAAAAGATACCGAATGCAAGACCGAAACGGTTCCGAAAAATCCCGAAATTATCTAGAAATTGGTGCGAGCAAATCCTCTAAAGTGCGCCAAATAGTCTCGAAGCTTTACCGAAAGTCATCCTGAAATGATCGATATGATTCCAACAATAATCAGAAAATCATAAATGCATCTCCAGATTTAACATAAATATATCTCAAAATTTATTATTTTTGGACCTTAGAAATAGACCTAAAAATTTAAAAGTAATTTCGGAATGTAAAAAATAAATCTTAAAATACAACAGTTCATTTTGGACCTTAAAAATAAGTCTCAAAATTAAACAATTATTTTTGGATCTAAATACAAATGTCAAATTTCAAGTATGCCATCGGGCTGTTCAAGACTGAGAATTTCATCGTAGCTGATGACCAAGCTTTTGCTGCTCCGCAGGTGTCAAATTAGACCAATTTATACATCGAAACAAAGCTTATCAAAATTTTACAACGTGTTGAAATCAAACTGATTAATCATCACTTGGACTGCGCTGATTTTAAACTACTCAGTTGCCTCGTCATTATTTTCTCACAGTGTCTGTACTTTTTCTGAAAAGCGTTTCACATTCACAGGGAATATATATGTACATGTATGTGGGTAGTTTATCCAAAGTTGTTTTGAGCTTACTGTACTCGTAGTTGCAGGTAATATGCACAGCTTTGTTGTGTGTGTAGATAGTTGTTGTACAGCATTTATTTCATAGAGGCATAGTGATGTGTCAAACTTGCTAATATTCGCCACAATGTGTTCTCAAATAAATTTGCCATTTTATAGAAGTGTAAAGCGCACGAACGAAGCACCTTGCCAAGAGACAAAAGGCAGTGGCATGCAACAAAGCTGCTTACCTCCTGACCACATAGCGTTTGTTTAAAATTTTGTTTCAACGCAACGTGGCTGATACTGAAAACAGCCAAAAATCCAACGAAAATAATAAAATCTAATATCAACAACAAAACGGCAATATTTCATCAACACGACCATAACCATCACCACTACCAACGCCAATCATACAGTCACACTTTTATGTGTATATGCATTTGTATAGATTTTTGAGTGTGTGGTGTGCGTGTATAATTAAGTTAATTAATTTTCTAAGCCTACAAAAGCGCAGCACTAGCCAAAAGCTGCATACAAACACATTCACATACATAAACCTATAAAGTATGTGCTTGCCAGTGTGAGTTGGCATATGGCTAGAGTCACGGCTTTGTTAGCTTGTGTCCAAATTGGAATTAGGTCTATTACTCAACAGCTTATTAGCAACGTGCGGATCATGCAATGTGTCCCAAGAATGGCCAAAAAATATTCATTCAAACACTTCTACAAATTGCCTTAGCGAATATTTCAAATTTAAATGTATTGATCGGAATTTTGAGTGCTGGTCTAATGTGCAAGTACCTACTTATGTATGTTCGTACGTTTATGCTTTATGAAATTACCGCTACATATTAAAACTTTACTTGTTCAAATCGATGTTTGTTAGTGCAATTGGTAAATATTTTTTTTGCCGTCCATTCAATTAATTCAATTTAAGCTTATGGTCTATAACATATGTAGTCATGAAGGTATGTGCAGCTGCGAACACGTGAATGGTAGTGAATATGTTTATCAAATTACAGGAATTCAATTTTTAGTCTTTTATTTTCGATAATTTAGGAATAAACTTCAAAACAGAAAATATTCAAATAATTTTTCGAAACCTTTTCGAAATTTCGACAAAATTAAAAAAAAATCGAATTTTTTTAATAAGAGTTTCCGAAATTTTGGAATATGCAGTTTTGTAGCTCAATCAATTTTACTCTGATAAAGTGCAAGAAAAAGGTCTCTTAAAATTCGAATTGTCTTCTTATAATTTTTCTTCGCAAGTTTTTATATATTGTAGTGAATTCCAGGATATACTTGATAATTTTGCACCCTATGCTATAGCTCGAATAGCTGAAAAGCAGAGTAAATAACTCAAATACTTAGTATAGTAAAATGTTCTTTATTTACACTACTATGGTAGTAGTTGTTCAAACTAATTTTACTCGGTTACTTCACTTATGGTGTGCTAAAATTACTGACGACTGATTATTCCTCAGCTTGCGCTGCTTTTATAATTTCAGTAGCCTCATTATCCTAGGGTCTAGACTTTTTGTGAACAGCCATCTCGAACAATTGCTTACTTAGCAAGAAATATGCATATGCCTAAGTAATTGTCATCTTCGCTCTTAACTGATTACATGTATGAAATCTGCTTCGCTTTCTTCTTCCCTCTCAGCTGTTGATTATATGTAAGGGTGGCTGCTTGCTTTAATGTTCTTGTCATTTATTTTCTAGAAGTATAGTGACGTATCGAAATTACTCATATGAGCCACAGTATTTTCCTCCATATGAAGGGCGCAAAGAGTTATTTTTGATATGGAATCAATGCGAATTTTGAAAGATCTACTAAACTGCATATTCCATAAAGTTTGGAAAAATCTAAATAAATAAAATAATTAAAAAAAATTTTTAAGTTAAACGGTTTTATTGAAAGCAATACTTACGTGTAGTAATAATAATACTAAAAGCAAGAAAATAATTATAATAATAAGAAATAATTGATCACACAATTAAATAAAAGCGTTAGGCATGTGAAATTTCTAAAAATGTGTGGCGTAGCATAACCTGATTAAAGTTCAGTTGGCCTTACTTATGACTATCAATAGAAATTTGACGGGTCCAACGCTTTTATTTAATTGTATGATCAACGCCCTAGATTGATGAGGAGTGTGATGACTAGTACCTAGGACCTACCTAATTGTTTTCTAGCTTTTGGTATTATTATTACTTCATGTAAGTATTGTTTCCAATAAAACCCTTTAATTTAAAATTTTTTTTTTAATTATTTTATTTGCAAGTTTTTAGTCTTTATTTAATTGCCTATAATTTCTTAACCCTATTACCTATTTAGTTCATTCACTCATTATTACAAGGACTCTTTAAATGACAATTTGTTACAATATAAGTCCTCAATACATAATCCTTCCAAAGACTTTACTCGACTCTGCGCCACGTATGTTTCTCCCTCCTCCAACTCCAAAATTTTTGATGTCACTCCTGCCGGACTGTATGTGATATTTGTTCCAAATATGAGCCAAATTGGACATTAAAGGTCGCTTTCTATTCGTGCATGTATTATGCCTTCCAAATTTGAGCCAAATCCGACCACAAATACGATTTTTGTGAATATCTCCATCCTTGCGCCACATAGCGGCGATTTTTTTCATGGGTCGCTTTCTATTCTTGCATGTATTATGTCTTCCAAATATGAGCGAAATCAGACCACAAATACAATTTTTATCTCCATCCTTGCGCCACCTAGAGTCGATTTTTTCATATGTCGATTTCTATTTATGTATGTATTATGTGTTCCAAATATGAGCCAAATTGGACCAAAAATACAAGTTTTGTGAATATCTCTATCCTTGCGCCACCTAGCATCGATTTTTTTCATATGTCGCTTTCTAGTCTTGTATGTATTAGGTGTTCCAAATGTGAGCCCGATCGGATCACAAATACGATTTTTGTGAATATCTCCATCCTTGCGCCACCTAGCGGCGATTTTTTATAGGTCGCTTTCTATTCTTGTATGTATTAGGTGTTCCAAATATGAGCCAAATCGGACCACAAATACGATTTTTATGAATATCTCGAACCTTGCGCCACCTAGCGCCGATTTTTTTCTTATTGCATTGTCATCGGATTCTGAACTATATTCCAAGTTTCAACCTTGTAGCTTATCGGGAAGTTACTTAAATTTCAATTACAAAATTCATGCCAGCCCGCCAACCAGCCTGTCAAGTCAAGCTAAATAAAACCGTTTAAAATTCAAAATTTTCGTAAAATTTTGTCGGATTTTCCGAAAACGTTTTGAAGATTGCTTTGTAAAGTTTGTATTACAAAGATTGTGTTCATTGAAATTGTTTTCTAAATTATCTAAATTAAAAAAAGAAGAATATAGTTGACGAAATTTTTATAAAAACTCCCATTGCTATTATTGTGTTCGTAACTGTACAGATAAAAGTTCCCAGATATAAATGCATGTCCTTTTGAAATATAATAACTTGCAATTTCTATATAGCTCTTAGTTTATATTACCATAAATGAGTGTGGTTAGCATTTATGGCATGCCATAACTGCAGCAATAATTCTTCACAGCAAAAGCACAATTAAACATCGTTTTTTACAAGCATAATTGGGTATTTAACTTAATTACATAGAAATTCAATTTCAAGAAATTTTAGGTGATTGTGAAATATATCACTTTGAATCATTTGAGGATTTATACTACCTTGTGAAGTTTAAAAAATGTGATTTTTATTTTGCTGTGAGTTATAATCTAAAGACATTTTACAGTTCTTGACTTTTAATCAAATGGTATATAGTGCGAGGGATATGATGAACCCGAAACCTCAATCGCTAATGACGTAAACACCTTTCAACCAAATAATGAAGGATCTGAGGGAAAGCACTGAAAGTACGTTAGTCCTTATTTAAAAAGTTTAAAAAAGTTGATTCATACTCATAATCCATGATATTGATGATATTTGATTTACAATGCATTATTCATAGTTCAAAGTTCAAAATTCATAGCTCATAATTCATATGTAAAACTTTCTAACTTCTAATTCATACTTCATTATTAATAACTCTTAATTCATTAGTCATAATTCATCATTCACAACTTAGAACCCCTAATTCATAAATCATGATTCAAAGTCAAAACTCGTAAGTCGTAAGTCATACGTATTAATGCGCAAATCATTAATTATAATTAGAACTAATAAATCATAATAAATATCTAATAATTTATTATTTTTAAATCAAAAATCATAATTCCAAATTCATAACTCATTACACATAACATTGGTTTGGTGGTAGCGTGCGCCGCCTACCACACCGAGGGTCCTGAGTTTAACTCCCGGGCAAAGCAACAACAAAAATTAGAAAAACAGTTTTCAATTACAAACAAGTAAGGAAGGCTAAGTTCGGGTGTAACCGAACATTACATACTCAGCTGAGAGCTTTGGAGACAAAATAAGGGAAAATCACCATTTAGCAAAATGAACCTAGGGTAACCCTGGAATGTGTTTGTATGACATGGGTTTCAAATGAAAGGTGTTAATGAGTATTTTAAAAGGGAGTGGTCTTTAGTTGTATATGTGAAGGCGTTTTGGAGATATCGACCAAAATTTGGACCAGGGTGACCCAGAACACCATTTGTCGGGTACCGCTAATTTATTTATATATGTAATACTACGAACAGTATTCCTGCCAAGATTCCAAGGGCTTTTGATTTTGCCCTGCAGAACTCTTTTTTTTTCTTCTACTTAATATGGTAGGTGTCACACCCATTTTACAAAGTTTTTTCTAAAGTTATATTTTGCGTCAATAAACCAATCCAATTACCATGTTTCATCTCTTTTTTCACATTTGGTACAGAATTATGGCATTTTTTTTCATTTCTTTGTAATTTTCGATATCGGAAAAATGGGCGTGGTCATAGTCCGATTTCGGCCATATTTTTTACCAAGATAAAGTAAGTTCAGAGAAGTACCTGAACTAAGTTTAGTTATAATATATCGATTTTTTCTCAAGTTATCGTGTTAACGGCCGAGCGGAAGGACAGACGGTCGACTGTGTCTAAAAACTGGGCGTGACTTCAACCGATTTCGCCCATTTTCGCAGGAAACAGTTATTGTCATAGAATCTATGCACCTACCAAATTTCACAAGGATTGGTAAATTTTTGTTCGACTTATGGCATTAAACGTATTCTAGAATGAAAAAGGGCGGAGCCACGCCCATTTTGAAATTTTCTTTTATTTTTGAATTTTGTTGCACCATATAATTACTGGAGTTGAATGTTGGCATAATTTACTTATATACTATATACTATAAAGATACATTTTTTGTTAAAATTTGACTTTAAAAAAATTTTTTTTTTTAAAAGTGGGCGTGTTCGTCTTCCGATTTTGCAAATTTTTATTTAGCATACATATAGTAATAGGAGTAACGTGCCTGCCAAATTTTATCATGATATCTTCAACGACTGCCAAATAACAGCATGCAAAACTTTTAAATTACCTTCTTTTAAAAGTGGGCGGTGCCACGCCCGTTGTCCAAAAATTTACTAATTTTCTATTTTGGGTCATAAGGTAAACGCACCTTCCAACTTTTATCGCTTTATCCTTCTTTGGTAACGAAATATAGCACTTTTTCTGTTTTTCGAAATTTTCGATATAGAAAAAGTGGGCGTGGTTGTAGTCCGATTTCGTTCATTTTAAATAGCGATCTGAGATGAGCGCCCAGGAACCTACATCCCAAATTTCATCAAGATACCTCAAAATTTACTCAAGTTATCGTGTTTACAGTCGGACGGACAGACAGAAGGACGGACGGATGGACGGACGGACATGGCTAAATGAATTTCTTTTTTCACCCAGATAATTTTGATATATAGAAGTCTATATCTATCTCGTTTAGTTTATGCCGTTACGGATTACCGTTATGCGAACAAAGTTAATATACTCTGTGAGCTCTGCTCAGCTGAGTATAAAAATAGTTTTATAATCAGGGTTGCCATTCGACAGTAATTTTGCCAAGGAAATTCTCAGTGAAAATTCATTTGCCGTGCAGATGCCGTTCGGAGTCGGCATAAACATGTAGGACCTGTCCCTCGAAAACGTAGAGAAAACTAACAGGAACACGACGCAAATTGGATAAGAAGCTCGATCTAAAATTTGTTCAGAGGTTAACAAGCTTTGCATTAATTTTTTATTTATATAATTCATTTTTCATTATTCGTCATTCATTATTCATAGTTTTAATTTAGTTATTCATAATACATAGCTCATATATCATAATTCACATTTCTTAATTCATAAATCATAATTAACAAGTAAACGTGTCTAAGTTCGGGTGTAACCGAACATTATATACTCAGCGTTAGCTTCGATTGTACATTTGATTTCAGATAAATTACTTTTCTACATAACACGTGGCACCGCCGGTTGAAAAAATGTCTCCTCATTTCCACTTACAATAAAACTTGATAAGTCAAATATCATTGATTCAAAACTATTTTTCGCTAAAATATAGCTTATTATTTTCGTCTACAACCCTTTTAAAAATCTTTTATATAAAAGTTGGGGTGGTCCTTAACCGATCTCGTCCATTTTTCTGGAAATATTTCCTGCTATAGGGAAAATTTTTGTACCAAATTTTATTACGATCCGTTAATTTTTCTTCGAGTTATGGCTCCCGAAACATAGAAAATTGCTTAGTCATAAAAGGGGCGGTGCCACGTCTTTTTTTAAAATTTGAAGTTTTTCCTATTTATTGTTATAAATCCACTTGGGTAATGAAATACCATTGATATAAAGCTCTTTTTTTGCAAAGATATAGCTTATTTTATTCGTCCACGACCCCTTTAAAAATATTTTATATAAAATTGGGCGCGGTCCTTAACCGATTTCGTTGATTTTTCTTCAAAGCATTCCTTGTAGTAAAAGCAACCTCTCTGCCGAATTTTGTTACGATAGGTTTAACGATTTTTGATTTTTGATTAATAATATTTGTAAAATTGATTTTATCACAAGTGGGCGGTGTCACGCCCATTTAAAAAATTTCAAATTTCAACGCTCTAGGTGTATTATTTACAAAATAATCAGGTTTTTTGTGTTTTCCAAAATGTTATATATATAAAAAGTGGGCGTGGTTATCATCCGGTTTCACTCAATTTCAACACCAATATATTCTGGGTCCAGCTAAGCTCGTGAACCAAATTTGGTGAAGATATCTCAATATTTACTCAAGTTATCATGTTAACGGACAAACGGACGGACGGACGGAAGAAGGGACATGGCTCAATCAAATTTTTTTCTATACTGGTGATTTTGATATATGGAACTCTATATCTATCTCGATTCCTTCATACCTGTACAACCAACCGTTGTCCAATCAAATTTAATATAGTCTGTGTGCAAAGCACGCTGATTATAAAAATAATTTATTATTCATACTTAAGTAGCCTTAAATCAAGCTTTATGGTTCATAATTCATAATGCGTAATTCGTCATTCATTATTCATTATTCACAATCCATAATTCGTAATCCATAATTCACAATCCATAATTCGTAATCCATAATTAATAATTCAAAATTCATAACTAATCATTCATAACTCATTATTCATAAATCATAATTCATCATTCATAATTCGTAGCCCATCACTCATAATTTATTATTCATTTTCATAATTTATAACTTATAACTCATAATTCAAAATTGTAATTTTATAATTTATATTTCATAATTTATAATTCATTATTCATAATTCATAATTCCTAATCCATAATTCGAGACACAAGTCCATAATTCATAATATATAATTCATGTTCTATGATTCACCATTTTGGTGCTGTGAAATCCTTCCTGTTAAAAAACAAAACGAATGAAACATCGAGCTGCAGCTCCACTTCAATCAGGCGCTCTATTATTCTCTCATTTTATCGTTATATATGCAGTTTGCTCAAATATGCAAGTGGACATCTGATGCAAATCCATTGCAATTTGTAATTTGGCCTTCTAATGCGCTTAAACTGCCAGCATCAAGGCGATCGTTTAAGCTCCGAGTTATATTTATGTTAGTCCTGATTATTAGGTTCGGGATTTCTTGCTTTCAACTTGAAATCTAATCCCATTTTGAAAAGTAGTTGACGACTAGAGATTAGAGCCAGATCCGCGTAACAATCTATGACTACAAACCGACTTTCGGAATCACGGTCAGATAAAATATAGACTAATTTTCTCTAACAAACCCGCGGTAGGTATGTCTGTCGTAAAAGGCGACTAAAATACCAAATTGATTCAAGGGGTTGCTTCTCCAATCCAATTGTCAACCTCACCTACCCATGGCGAATTCTGTTTCTTTAACAGCCGAGGTTATGGCGACCCCAAGTTCCTCATGGATATAAACCGTTCCCGAGATGGTCGGGCTAGTAACTTAATGATGCTTGTTACCGGATCGTACCGGATCTGCATCCGGCAAACGATCATCAACATCGATAACACTCCCCAAGGCCTTTGGGGATTGTCCTTATCACTACAACAACAACAATAACAAATTTTCTATTATAATATGACACAAGCTGAATAATAAAATGGCACGGTTTTGGTACCTATTTTGCTTGTCGTAACTCACATCCTTAAGTCCCGAAAACGCACGCAACGTGAGCAACGTCGAAGCAGTTTGTACCTAACCTATGTCGAAACAAAAGTCGACAAATTTCACTCAGGTGCGCCAAATGAGGCTTTCAATGTAGCGATGAAAAAACTATTAAACTCAACGCTTAAGGCGTTGCAAGTGTGTGTGTGTATGTTTGCGTGCGACAACTATGCAGTAGCCTTGTAGTTGCAGACATTTGGTGCCCGCAAGTAAAACTTGTCGTTGTCGTGTTTGCTTTCGAGTTGCCTGTCAGTAAATGATGAATTAATGATGCTGCTTAACTGCGTTGTTGTACTTAAATTACATTCACTTTCTTACAACTCAAACTCATATCAAACCATTGTTGACTTCTTTCTCCCTTCTCAACACTGATTGCTTTCGGTTATTGTTATTGTTGCTGTTGCTTCGAGCATTGTTTTTTATCGCACATCTATTGTAAGTTGTCGTTACTTGTCTGCTGATTACTCTTCATTTCCTGCTTCTCTACTTTTAACATCTGTCTCGTTACTGCGTTTGCTTAATCGTTTTACCTCTTTAGTTTTTTATTTCTGTTGTTATATAAATTTTTTTCTGTGTTATATATATCTGTCCATGAGTCTGGCATAAGTGCAGCCGCATTATTTATATTAATAGCGCGTGATAATTATCATGTCAGGTGGTAGATTACAGATTGACAAGGGTGTGTGTGTGTGTGGGGTTAGTATATGTGTCAAATAGTCATTTATTTTCTTTTCTTGGCCATTTGCTAGGGGGTGCGGAAAATGGTAATTATTTTATTACAACACTTTCTGAGGAATTTCAATACTTCAATTAGTTTTTACATTATTAAATACAGAGATAACTGAGAAACAGAAATGTTTTCGGTAATAACATGATCCAAAAGACGAGTTTTTATTCATAAGCTTGCCCAAAAATGACGTCCAATCTTAAAATTTTTCAAGCATCTATTTTGCGGCTAATTTGCTTTTGTTCTTTTTTCTATAGGAAACGGTTTAAAAGAAAAAATTTAAAAGAATATTGATCAGATTTGACTCATTATTTATTTCTCGTAATTGATTATTATTTATTCGTTATTCATTGCATGTCATTAATTGTTTATTACTCATTAAATATTATTATTTAGTTATTACTATTTTTTATTATTCATTAAACATTATTGAATATTATTTTGTTATTGATTTTTCATTCTTTTTTTTTATTATTCAATATTTTTTATGGTTGATTAATTATTTTTCATTCATTATTCACTTCATGTTATTAAATATACGTTATCCATTATTTATTACTCATTGCTGATAATTATTATTATTCATTAGCAATAGTTCACTATTCGTTATTAATTATTCATTATCCCTTGTTATGTGTTTCTTATTAGTTACATATTATTCTCTACTTCTTAATCAATGTTTATTATTCATCATTCGTTATTCGTTAGTTTTGGTTCATTATTCAGTATTGATTGATTATTATTTATATATTTTTTACATTATTCGTTCTTCTTTTTCAATATTTACTACCTATGCTTTATTATTCATTATTTGTTATTCATTGCTGATAATTATTTTAATTCAGTGTCTATTCAGTATTCATTATATATTATTCATTATTTATTTCGTTCGCTATTCATTATTCATTGTCCATTACCCTTTTTTGATTGATTTTTATTTATATCCATTGTACGTTAGTCGTTACTTTTTTCAATATTTGCTGCCTATGCTTCATTATTCATTATTTATTATTCACTACTTACTTGGCAACATTTATTTTTATTATTCATTATTGATTATTGATTATTCAATTTTCATTATTTATTAATCATAATTCAGTATTCAATATTCATTATTCATTAATCGTTATTCATTATTAGTTTTTCGTTATCTATTATTAATTATTTGTTTTTCATGTTTCATTATTAATTATTGATTATTGGTCATTGATTATATATTATCATTTATTTTATAAATTTTTAATTTTTTGTTATTCGTTATTCATTATTAATGACACATTTTTTACTATTCAGTATTCATTATTCCTTATTCCGTATTTGTTATTCATAATTCATTTTTTGTTATTCATTATGTATTTTTCATTATTTGTTATTTATTATTCCTCCTTATTCATTATTTATTTGCTTAATTTTCTATATTCATTATTTTTGATTCGCTATGAATATTTTTAATTTATTATGAATATGATTTATGAATAATTAAATATGATTTATAAATTATGACTTATAATTTGGGAGCTAAGAATTAAAAATTAAAAAACGGAATAACAATTAGTAACTACCTGACGTCTGAACTATAAATCCCTAATTATGAAGTACAAATCAAGAATTGGTCATACTAAATTGTAAATGATGAAGTACGCATTTTTAGATATAAATATAATAATGAATCATGCATTACCCTTTGTTCGAGTGACTGCTCTTGGCAAGTACGGTCTAATTCACTTTTCATGCCACTTAAGGCCTGTTCCCCAAACACATGAGTGTATTCCTCCCATGCCTTACTATTCACCATCAACACCTTTGCCACAGCCATGTCGAAGAACCATCTAAACCTCTTTCACCTGCGCAACCAACTTCCATGCACGCTCCGCATAACTGCAATGTTCAAGTGTTACAATTCCTTCCCTAAAACAACATAAAATATCCTCTAAGCGTGAACTTAGCTCGACAAATATAAAATCTACTTCCGTTTCTCGGCGCCCCTTATTCCACTTCAACCGGAATAGAAATGCTGCTATCTGCCTATTTATTAATATGATTTCATAAGCCAAATATTTCCGCTCAATGCTGCTGTGGTGTTCACATGAACATACAAATGTTAATCTCGAAACACCTTCACACGTACATACATACATGCATTAAATAGCTGTAAGGCTAATTAAATCTTCCGGCTCATATTCACTTCGCTTCATCGCCTGTCACTGTAAGCACTAAGTGCTTAGGAAGCCACAAGTCTAGCCATTACTGTAGCCACCCCAAATATACAAACATACATGCGTTCATATATTCACCCATACACCGCTTGTATGTATATATGGCGTATATACGAGTTAATGTCTAGTTACAGGTATTCATTTTAAATGGTCAACATTAATTTTTCATGGAATTTTGTATTCTCGGAAACTTAATTTTGCCAGTGGGAGTATTTTGCCTAAATGAGTTTACTGTGTGGAAAATTTATAATAAATTGTTTTAAAGTAAAACTTTACGGTCAATTTAATTACAAATAAGGATGAAAAGTAAAAGGCTAATGTGAGTGGTAACAATAAAAGTATAAATATTTAAATTGATGCGAAATGCAGCAACCACTTTAAGAATTTTAAATAGCTGCAGAAAAGCTGCCGGTTACCAAAAGCTAAACATGCACATAAATTATGAGCTATAAACTATGGATTAAGCATTATGATCCATGAATTATGAATTATGAACTATGAAAAATGAGTTCTGAATTATTAGTTATGAATTATGAATTATTATTTATGAATTATAAAATATGATTTATGAATTATGAACTATGAATTAAGAATTATAAATTACGATCTACGAATAATGCATTATGAATTATGAATTTATATATTTATTTTTTATTTTTCATTTTTTTTATATATATATTGAGTGCTAAACGAAATATGAACTTATGAACTATGAATGATGATTTATGAATTATTACATATTTATAAATTATAAAATATGATTTCTGAATTAAGAATTATAAGTTATGAATTCAGATCTATAAATTGTGAACTACGAATTATAAGCTATGTAATACGAACTATTAACTATGAGTTATGAATTATGAATACCGAATTATGAACTATTAAATATGAATTATGAAATATGAATTATGAATTATAAATAAGGAATTGTGAGTTATGAATATGAATTGAATTATTGTTATGCATCATGAATTATAAATTTTGAACTACAAATGATGAATCATGAATATGAATTATAAATTATGATTTATGAACTACGAATTATGAATTATGAATCAGGAATTATGTATTATGTATTACAAATTATAAGTTATGAATTACGGGTTATTTCGATTAAAGGAGTTCCCAGTTACCAACTTATGAATGAATTTGCTCCATAAATAAGTTCCGATTTATTTTTGCTTGCGTAGAACCAGAAAATAAATTTTAAATTTGCGAAATAGGTTGAAATTGAGTTCACTTCACATAAATTGCTAAAATAAAAAAATTCGCTTTAGTTAATGCATCAAAGGGCTGACCTTAAAAAACACATTTAGCAATGTGAAATGAGCAGGAACAGCTGTAAAGGCAATCAATGTGGCATTTAAAGTGATGCAGCACAAAGTAGCTGCACACCACTGCTACACCACGTCATTGTGAAAGCGACTGGTTAAGGCGTCAGTTAATAGAACAAAAAAAAAAAAAAAATAAAGGTGGTGTAAATTACAAAAGGCGGCAAAGCGTCGATTAATTTTTGATGTAGAAAAGATACTTAACCCCACACCGCAACGCACTTTAGAAGGCAGTGGCAGGATGCGCGATATTTCTTGCGTTGAGTTGCCGGTCAAATGGCAGAGTTCATAATTCTTAACTCCAAGAAAGTTTTAGTTGAGAGTATTTTGCGCAAAGCACATTAAATCAAATTAAATGGAAACTATTTAAAGGAAAACTTAAAAAAAATGCTGAGAGGAGTAAGACATTGAGTTTAACGATTAAAAGGCAAAATAATAAAAACGATTAGCGCAACGTACCGTCATTTAATAGTTTTTCTTTCTGTATTCAGTTTAAGAGCACAGTTCGTAATTTTTATTGCAAAAATTCGTGTGTCATGTAATGAGCGTAATTGCAAATAACTTTTGTTGCTTAATAAATATCTAATAGACGAAATATGTATATCTTGTACTTTTGGCAGATAAATGAGGAATAGAAATAGCTGTAGCAAAGAAGCAACGATAACAACATTTTCTCATCTACAAAGGTACGTAGGACATGAAAAGGTTGTGGGAAGGGAGATGTGAGAAATAGGAACACAATGGAGAACGATTGATGGGAGGAATAATCAGAATGTTTGAGTGAAAGAATAAGAAAAAGTTAGTGAAGAAGATGAAGAGATAGAAAAATAAGAAGCAAAAAAAAGTAGCTAAGGCAGCGTTTAACTCTCAGAAGAGAAGTGGGAAATTGTATGGGCATTTAAAGGATAGAGAAGGAAGACGGAAAAGGAAAGAGGGAAGAAGAAAATGAAGAACAGAGAGAGTAAGAGCAGTGGTAAAACTACAAAGAAAAGCAGATGGACACAAATCGGCAAAAGAAAAATAATAATAATCAAGCAGTAGTTTCTATTGCTTTGGAATTATTTCAGCTAAGCGAGCGAGAAAATGGAACTTTATATATAAAGGTCGAGAAAATGGAACTTTATATATAAAGGTAAAAATAGCAGTCTTAAAAATTTAAATACACAATACAAATATAATAACTAAATCTAAAACCGTCGAAGTAAATCAAAAAAAAAACGACCTAAAATGTAAACTAATTAACTGAAAAGTAAAACTAAAATAAAACAAAAACTAAAACTTAAACAAAAACTAAATTTTAAACTAAATCTTAAACTAAAACTTAAAACTTTACCCAAAAACCAGAACAACAACACCAACAAAAATAAAAATAAAAACAATCAACACTAAAAAAACACAAACTTAAACTGAAACTAAGAATAAATCTAAAACTCAAATTAAAGCTACAAATTAAAAATAAACTAAAAATAAAAATAAAATCAAATCCAAAAAAATAAACTTAAACTAAACCTTAAACTAAAACTTAAAGTGTGATTTAAACAAAAACTAGAACCTAAAAGTAAAAGTTAAACTAAAACTACAAGCAAAACTTAAAATAAAATAAAACAAAAACTTATACTTAGAACTAAAATTTAAACTAAAACTTAGACTAAAAGTAAAGCAAAAACAAAAGCTAAAATAAATACTTAAGCAAAAATTAAAATTATAATTTAACTAAAAAAACAAATACAAAAACAAAAAATAAACAACAGCTAAAGCAAAAGCAAAAAATAAAAACGAAAACAAGAACAAAAACTTAAACTAAAAATAAGTTTAAAACTTAAACTATAACGAAAACTAAAACTACGTCGACTAAAACTAAAACTAAAAATTAAACTAAAAGTAGAAGTAAAACTAAAACTAATATAAAAAAAGACTAAAAAAAAACTAGACCTAAACCGAAAACTAAAGGTAAAACTTAAATTTAGATGAAAGCTAAAACCTTAAATGAAAAGTAAAACTAAAATAAAACAAAAACTAAAACTTAAACTGAAACTAAATTTTAAACTAAATCTTAAACTAAAACTTAAACTAAAACTAAAACCAAAGCTAAAGGAAAAACTAAAACTTAAAACTTTAACAAAAACGAGAACAACAACACAAACAAAAATAAAAATAAAAATAAAAACAAAAAAACAATCAACAATAAAAAAAAAAACTTAAAACTGAAACTAAAATTAAATCTAAAACTCAAATTAAAGCTGCAAATTAAAAATAAACTAAAAATAAAAATAAAATCAAATCCAAAAAAATAAACTTAAACTAAACCTTAAACTAAAACTTAAAGTTTGATTTAAACAAAAACTAGAACCTAAAAGTAAAAGTTAAACTAAAACTACAAGCAAAACTTAAAATAAAATAAAACAAAAACTTATACTTAGAACTAAAATTTAAACTAAAAGTAAAGCAAAAACAAAAGCTAAAATAAATACTTGAGCAAAAATTAAAACTTAAATTTAACTAAAAAAAACAAATACAAAAACAAAAAATAAACAACAACTAAAGCAAATGCAAAAAATTAAAAACGAAAACAAGAACAAAAACTTAAACTAAAAATAAGTTTAAAACTTAAACTAAAACTATAATGAAAACTAAAACTACGTCGACACCTAAACTCAAATAAAAACTAACCAAAAAGAAATAAAACTAGAACTAAAACCAAAACTTAAACTAAAAATAGAACTAGAAATAGAACTTAAACTAAAACTAAAACTAAAAGCAAAGACAAAAATTAAAACTTAAACAAAAACAAAAACTAAAACTAACACTATAAATAAATGCAAACGTAAACCAAAACCGAAAACTTAAAACTTAAAACTAAAAATAATATTTAACTTTAAATAAAAACAAAGACAGAAAATTAAAAGCTAAACTAGAATTAAAACTAAAAATAAACTAAAACTAAAACTAAAAAAAAAACCTAAAATTAAAACTAAAACTAAAATTAAAGCTAAAACTTAAGCTACAAGTGAAACTAAATGTAAAAGTAAAACTAAAACTAAAAACAAACTCAAAACTAAAAGTAAAACTAAAGCTAAAAATATATCTTAAAGATAAACTAACACAAAATAAACTAAAATTAAAACTTCAATAAACATCACAACTAAAACTACCATAGATACGAGTATCTATATATATAGGCATCCACAAAAAATACCAAGTGCCATGGCCACCAATTTGACAAAGTACTCAAAATCCTATACACCCAAAAGAGCAGTCGCCAAGCTGTCCTGAGTGGAATTGATGAGAGCTACATATGAGCATACATAGCATCAACACTTGAGCCGAGGCCACTCAGTTTTTCACGTGCTTGTACTTGATAAGATTTACATCCATGTTCGTTGGTGAAGGCTTTAAGTAGTAGACACCAGTGAAGAACCAGCAGGCAGTAAGTGCGGGTATTTGTTGACAGGTTGAATTTTCACCGTTATAGTGGTTATTTGTTTGATTGGCGCAATTAACTGAACTAAATAAAATGCGTAAGAGCCACAAATATTAGTCACAACCAGGGATTGGAAATCGTTGTGATTTTTATAGTAAAAGTCGAAATTGGTGGTTAGAAGATGACTTTTATTACAAAATTCAAAAATAACAGTTAAAAGATGACTTTTATTATAAATCTCAGAAATAAAACTTAAAATTTGCATTTAATATAAAAGTCCAAAACAACAGTTAAGAGGTTTTTCGCCCTATGTCCTTAAATAATAGTTAAAACTTGACTTTATTAAAACGTCAAGTATGGAAGTAAGCAATGGCTTTTGTTAAAAATAAAATTCAAAACTATTTTTTTAATTGTTGTTTAATAACCGTTAACTGGGCAGCGTCAAACACGCACTAAATTTCCTATATGAAATAATAAAATAAATATATATACATTTTTTTTTTCAACTTAAGAAAACTTAAGAAGTGCTGCCAACTAAGCGGAATTCTTTCTGAGACCATTTCGAGACTCTTTTTGTTAACATTTCCAGACTATTTCAAGACTTTTTCGCGATTGTTTTCGGCGACATTTCGGGATGATTTCAGGTCTATTTGTGAATCATTTCGGGATCACTTTGGGAAGATTTCCCGCTTCGTTCGTTATTAATTTGTAACTATTTCGCAGGAATGCTAGAAAACCATTCTAGTATGATTTTGGGAAATTTTCTAAGCTTTTAGGGTTCATATTAACACATTTTCCTGGATAATTTTGCGGTTGTTATGGGACCATTTCCTAAATTTTTAAGGCAACATTACGAAATTGGGACCTTTTCGATGATTTTAAAAACTCTTTTGCGATGATTTCCGGGTTGCTTTCATTTTGAAACTTTTTGATGCTATTTTTTGATAATTTTAGAGATACAGCGGGATCGTCTTTGGGACTTTTCAGAACATTTTAGAAATCTCTGATCTCTTTCAGAGAATCTCGGTTTAATTAAGCAAATTTTTTATTACTAAATTTTATTTGGTACTAAGAATAACTTCTGATTTGTTTCGGGATCAATTCGGTAATATTACAGGATATTTGTGGGAACAACTCCTGACTATTTCAGGTTTTTTCCTTTATCGATGCTATTTCTGGATAGCTTCATAATTATTTCGCAATTGGCTTTTCGGAACTTTTCATGATCATGTTGGGACTGTTTTCGGAATCGTTTTGGAACCATTTTGGTGTCATTTCGCGACATTTTGGGAATTTGTTTCAGATTATATCAAAAAAATTTCTAAATTATTTTCCTGATCGAATCGGAACTATTTCTGCATTTCCAAACTGTTATTGGCATTGCGTTGTAACAATTTCGGGGTTTTTGCGGGATTATTTCGGGACTATGTAACGATCATATTTTAATCCCTTTTGGTAGGATTTTGGAACCATTACGGGATCTTTTATGTACTAATTCGGAAATATTTTTGAGACTATTTCACAATCCCTTCTCATCTTCGGGACTTTTTCTGGATCATTTCGGGACCATTGCGAAATTGTTGTCAAGATCATTTTGACTAAATCGGGATTGTATCCACAATTGTTTTGAGATAATTTTGAGATCGTATTGTGATTGCTGATAACATCACTTCACGCCTTTTTAAGCATTTAGGGGTTTCTTACACAACAAACTCAAGGAGTACACAGCACTCGCACCAATTTTTTTTGTATAAATTCCCTGTTCAAAGACTAAATAATTGATTGGTTTAGTTAATGAGTACTTGAACGCCATCACGTATATGCAACACACATATACACATACACTATAACAATACATACATATTATCATTATTTGACTTGTGTATTTGCATTTAAATTAATGTGCTCATGTTCACTTATTTACAAGCTTGTAACGACGATTATACCATACACACACATACAGAGCCCTTCGCGTGTCTGTGTTGTGTTGTTGTTGTAAATACATTCAGGTTTTCATAAAATTAATATCTTAGCTTTGACAGCTAGTAAATGGAATAATCACCGAGTAATTGACGTTTTGCGATTTGGTTAATTATGTGCCTGTGCTTCAGGTTTTATGTACGCACGCACACAAATTATTACACATATACACACGCAGTAAAATTTCATGCCACATGTCACGTTACAGCTTACAATTTGATTTAGCATTGTATTTTAGTAATTTATGAAGCTCACGAGATTTTACTTTACATAACAAAAGTGTTGGTACTCAATTTAAATGTGACTTTGTATGACTGTGTGCCAATATATGTATGTATGTGTGTAGAAATTTGTGGCTAGGCATTGACCATTAAGAACATATATACATATGTATTTATATCAAAATGTTTTAATGGAAATGTGATGGTTTTCATAGGAAGGCTTTTCAAATCATAATTAATCTCAATTCAGGCAGTTGACTTATTATTGCTGTTAATATTATTGAGGTTGTAACCATAAAAATTGTACTTACGTAAACATTAGTGTATGATATGAATGTATTTATCTCTTAAGTTAACAAACAGCCTTGTCTACAGTTGCAGTTACGGTTATATTATCGTATCAGTTGAGTTAGCGGCTGCGTTAAACTTTACGATTTCAGTAAAAGTCTTACGGTTACGATTACCGTTAAAGTTACTTCTACAGCTAGAGTTACGGTTACTATTACGATAACAGTTATAGTAACGGTTACAATAAATGTTTCGGATATGGTTACAGTATAAGTTACGTTTACAATTGTTAAAGTTGACGTTACGGTTACTGTTACGGTTATAGCTAAAGTTTCTATTACAGTGAAAATAACAGTTAAGGTATCAGCTTCAGTTTTTCTTATGCTTACAATCACGGTTTCGGTTATAAATATAGCTTCTGTTACAGTGAGAATATCGGTTACGGTTACAGTTACAGTTTTTGTTACGCTTACAATTACGTTAACGATTATGGCTACGGCTACAATTACGAGTAATATTAGGGGTAGGATACGTATATAAACAGTTAACTTTAGGGCTGTGATGTTGCTTTGTAATCGTTCCGAAATTGTTTCGGGGCTTTATTTTGATCATTTAGAGATGGTTTTCGAGTCCGTTCCAGGATCTCTTCCGAATTATCTTTTTGACTGTATCAAGAATAGACTTTGAAAAAAAATTTATAACACAGAATTTGAAGAAACACACACATTGAAATCCAATACTTCAAAGTTTTGTTATTAATTTTATTCTTTTTTATTACGCATAGGAAGTGGTAATTGGGGTAATTAAAAAAAAAAAAAATAAATGTAAGGCGCGATAGCCTCTGAAGAGATCTAAGGCCGAGCTTCTCTTCCAATTTGCGTCGTGCTCCTCTTGATTTTCCCTACAAATTGGCCGGACGGGACCTACATGTTTTATGCCGACTCCGAACGGCATCTGCAAGGCAGATGAGTTTTCACTGAGAGCTTTTCATGGCAGAAATTCACCCGGAGCGCTTGCCAGTCAATGCCGAGGGGCGACCCCGCTTAGAAAAATTTTCTTATTAATTGAAAAACCTTATTTCTGAAATTTTGATGTTGCTTTTACCCGGGAGTTGAACCCAGGGCATACGGTGTGATAGGCGGAGCACGCTACCATCACACCACAGTGGCCGCTTTAAGCTTTAAAAAGATCTAACTTTTGCGCGCGTTAAAAAAATTTTATCTAAATTTCTGTATTGCATTTGAAATTTTAAGAGAACCATATTGTAATTATTGATTAAACATAGCTTAAACACATTGTTAATGTTTCCACGTGCAAATTTAACATACCGATATATCTTTCAATGTTTCCCGATCAGGCCTTGTGTGATTAAAACGTTAATGCAGTAATCTTCAAACAACTTTTTTTTCAAACATTCTTATGACTGATTCTAGATTTCGTGATCCTTGTGTGCTTATTTTGGAACCGTTGAACAAGTTCTTCCCCATTTCTTGATCATTTTAGGATTGTCTTGGGAATGGACTCCAGATCACTTCAAAATTATTTCTGTTTCAGGATCTTTTCAAAATTATTTCTGGTTTGTTTTGGGACGATTTTAGGTATGTCTTCTTCCAAACAGTTACATGATCATATTTGTACTATTTTGGAATTGTCTTCGATATATTTGGGAATTGTTTTCAGGATCACTTAGGCACTATTTCGCAATTATGTCGTCATTTACTTGGAATATTTTTGGAATTGTTCTCAGACCGTCTGGAAATAGTTCCAGGCATTATTTTGGCACCATTTTGGCATGATTTCTAAATAATTTAGCGACTGTTTGGAGATCATTTCAGGAGTATTTCGGAATCACTTTGGTATAATGTTTTGATAGTTTTTGTGGATAATTTCGGTAAAATTGCGAGAGTTTTTGGAATAATTCTTTATGGGATTATTGGAACGGTTTTCGGATAATTTCGAGGTAGTTCTCTGATTATTTCGAGACGATTTCAAATCATTTAAGGCCTTTTTTTGAAAGGTCTATGGGAGAACATTGAGATTATTTGGGGTTCGATTCTGGATTGTTTTCGTCATTATTTCGGAATAATTTCAGAATTTTTTTTAGTGTAAATTAGGGACATTTTCAGGATCATCTCTCGATCTAATTGGAAAAATGTTGCGATCGTTCTAGGACATTTTTAAAATTACTTTCTAGATTGTTTTCGGATTAATTTCGGGAGCATGATTCTTTTGGGGGAAAATTAGCAAATATTTTCGAATTATCTTAAGACTATTTTGGAATCAGTTAGGGCTTACTTTGGGGATTATTTTCAGCATGAATTCGATACCGTTTCAAAATTTTTCGCTGGACTTTTTCAGGGCCATTTCGGGTCTTATATAGGATCATTTTGACGTATTTTTCTGATTATTTCGGAACCATTTTAGGATTATTTTACTTATAATTTCAGGATTACTCCCGTGTTCTTTTCGGAACTCTTTTAGGGTCATATCAGGATAATTTCGGTATTATTCCGTATAATTTTGAGATAATTTCGAAACCGTTTTACGTTTAATTTGGGATCAATTCGGAAGTATTAAGCTTCAAATTTTAGCTTAAATTTTCTAGTTCAAATGCATTCGTTTTCGAGACGTGTTTAAACATGTTTACCCAACTTTGGGAATTATGGGTACATACTTTCTATTCAAAAAAACTCAAATTGCAACTATTTTCACCAGCAAACATTGTACTAACTTCGCACCATTCCAAAATGCAAATTCGTCTTATTGTAAAATTCACTTTGTTCATTACATACTTACAAACAGTAAAAGTAAATCATGAATGAAAAGCACAAAAAACAAAAATGCATTGAAAAATCGACCAATAAACTTTTTGACTTTCTTCAACGAAAAAATAAGTTGAAAATCTTTCATGGGAAAATGATACAGGTGATGATACTGAACTGTCAAAGGTTTCACAGAAATGCCATTCGATTATATATACAAAGCATGCAATGCAGATATTTACGAAGCAAGATAGATGAAAAAGCAATAAAAAAGTGTGACGGAAAAATTTGGTTGACAGAAACCCAAAAATGTATTTGATGATGACGAGTTACAACTTCCAGACACTTTGACATGCAAATGCCAGCTCCGTACAGTTGAGAAATCTAATGCTAAGTTAGGTGTGTGTGTTTTTTTTTTTTTTTCAAAGCACTTAAACACAAAACTTTGTGCAGATAAGGCAAAATGAAACAAAAATCCGTAAAGCAAGCAAAAAAAATTCTAAAAAATTCAAGACATATTCGACAAGCGACTGCAATATCGAAATGAAGAAGCATTCACAGCTGCTGCAGTGGAAAACAGCTTTGGCGACACCAGAAGTGTGTAAAATTGAATTCAAAATGAAGTTTTGTAATCACTCAAGGAAATATGTGCATACGTTTGTGTGTATGTAAATGCATGTGTGTGCATTATGGTGCATACACCCACATAAGCTGATAAAGTGAGCATGCAAACATTTTCAAAGAGTGGCTACGAAAACTTTTCTCTCTACGCTTAACTACTCGTACAAGTATGTGTGTGTGTGCGTTTGAGTACACGCTGCACTTATGTGACTTAACTTTGCCAAAAAATTTATAACACAGAATTTGAGGAAACACACACACACACATTGAAATCCAATACTTGAAAGTTTTGTTATAAATTTTATTCTTTTTTAATACGCATAAGAAGTGATAATTTGGGTAATTAAGCTTTAAAAAGATCTAACTTTTGCGCGCGATAAAAAAATTTAATCTAAATTTCTGTATTGAATTTGAAAGTTTAAGGGAACCATATTGGAATTATTGATTAAACATAGCTTAAACGTATTGTTAATTTTTCCACGTACAAATTTACCATACCGATATATCTTTCAATGTTTCCAGGTCAGGCCTTGTGTAATTAAAACGTTAATGCAGTAACCTTCATACAACTTTTTTTTCAAACAATCCTATGACTGAAGTTTTGTTCAAAATTGTCGTAGCTTTCTCATAAGAACATACTAATTAAAAGTTTGCTGAACTGTTTTGTTTGGTATAATAAACGAGAAATAATTATTTATATTGGAAAATTTTAAATTCTATCAAACTCTCATATATAAAAAGTTTCATACCTACAATTACAAAGGAACTTTCATATAAGTTGGGGAAAAGCCTAAAACGAACAAAAAGGAAATTTCATAAAAGTACCAAATTTCGAAAAAGGGAATTTCTTACAAGTATAAGCAAAGAATAAGTACAAAGTTAGGTACAAAGTTTAGTACAATCAAAGAGTTTGATATACATACGTCTTGACAAAGTTTAATATAAATACAAAGAGAGTTTCATAAAACTTTGGACAATATTTATACAAGTACAGATTTTCAGATAAGTATTAGGACCGGGTTTTTAGTAGTTGGTTAAGCTAAGCTTAAATTAAGTCTGCTTAAACTCTAGTCAAATTAAACGAAATCCCTGCATAGGTAAAAAGTGTGGAAACAGGTGTTGTGAAAAGTTTAGTGAGCAAGATCGGTTGGTGCTAAATGAACACTTTTGGGGCTTAAGCAACAAGATACGACAAAGAGATTGGCACGATTGAAGTACATGACTCGGAAATGCGTTCAAAGGAGAACATCAGAGAGCCTTAAAAACAGTGGAGCTATGCATATTTCATTACCTATAACGAAGAGAGTTTTAAAGTTTGTCAGCAGTTTTTACTGAAATCACATAATATTTCACAAAACACGTTAATATGTGTTAGAAAAAAACAAAACTCTTCAAATACCTCTTGCCTGACCAAAAAAAGACCTCCTCCCCATAATAAGTCTGATGAAATAAATGTGGATATTTTGAAATCATTCATTGAACACGTACAAGCAGTTCCTTCCCACTATTGTAGGGACAAATGTACTAAGCTATATCTTCCACAGTACTTTCGAAACGTGCCAACTTTGTATAGGTGTTACACGCAGCACTTGATAAATACAAATCAGGAGCAAGCTAAGTTATCCCTAAGAGTTGTCCGTACCATTTTCAAAAATGAATACCATTTAGGCTTCCATTTGCCAAAAAAGCGCAAATGAATTATTTGTGAAAAGTATAAGAATTCGGACAGAGAAGCACAAAACCTTTTACAACAAACTGAGGAACATAAAATGCACATACGGGACAATGATAAATCAAAAGAAATTTTCGTTGAGGACCAAAGAAAAGCAAAGAGAATGGGACGTATATCTGCGCCAGCTTCGACCTTCAGAAAGTATTGAATACACCACACGGAAAAAGCGTATATCTGTTCTATTCAAGGAAATATGCTGTTTATAATGAAAGCGTTTGCGAAAATGGCACAAGAAACGGTTATTGCTTTTTATGTGGTGATTCTGATGGAAAAAGTGGATGTAACGAAATTTCCAGTGCAATTTACCAATACTTAAATATCGTGGATGAAAGGGGGACTCATTCTGATATAAGTCTATATTGTGATAGTTGTGTTGGGCAGAACAGGAACAGAGCTATGCAAGCAATGATAATATATTTCTTAGAGAAGGCTTCTAACATAAAACACATTAAATTAACTTACCTGTTGCCTGGGCATACCACGATGCCCGTGGACTCCATACATAGCGCTATTGAGTCTTTAATTCGCGATAGAAATGTTTGAGCTCCAAGCGAATGGTATACAATTATTCCGAACGCAAGAACTATGTCAGAAAATTATACATGAATTTGAATTCATAATTCGGATTTTAAAGATTGAAAAACCTTTTCTCAAGCTTTGCTTCCAGCTTCAGTTAAAATATCATTTACGTCTTTGCATTGCGCTATCTTCGAAAAAAATTCTCCATTGGTTAAACTACACTATGGTTATTTTCACGATAGCGAAAAAGAGGTATACGATCTCAGTACAATTGTGCGGTCAAGACGAAATTCTCTCATACTTAGTAACGGTCCTGTTACCTTGTATATCACTTCTTACACATTTCATCTTCAAAATATAACGACCTAAAAGCTCTTTGCGAAAAGAATATCATTCCAAAATAATTTCACTATGAATATATTAGCTTATCCCATACTGAAAAGATAATAGATACATTGCCTGAGACAGACGAAGATGACTGAATTATTTTGTTTACAACAATACTGTGTAATACATTGTGCTCAAATTTGGAATTGTATGAGTTTCCTTTAATTTCAAATATATGTACTAAAAAATTACAATAAATACGCCGTTAAGGTGCCCCTATGTAGTCTAAAAAATATAATTGAGTAACTTAAAATTTAAGGTAACCAGCAAAATAGTGTTTGGAAAGTGAGCCAACATGACAGCAAAAAAAAAAAAAAACGTAAGTACAGATGACAGGACTTTCGGTACAGTGTGGTCAAAAACCGAAGTCTTAATCTCAATAAATATTTTATAATTTCATGATAGTAGCTATTTTTTGTCAGAATATAATTACAAAAAATCTTCTACTGTAAAATTTACTTTTTGTTGGTTCCACTTAAATTGCGGGAAGGGCTCGATATTTTAGTTTATTTTCGTGAAAGTAATGTAGTATGTAATTTTACATTTGAGTCCAGTTAGAGAACCACAAGTTGTTAATAAAATTTTTATAAAATATTCCCTCTTTTGCTGAGTACGCTGTGATTCTCGAGTTGATCCACTGTTTCGAAACAATGAGAAGTATGCCTAGTTAGATTTTAGAAATATGCCTAGTTATCAGGGGCGTAGCCAGAAAATTGCCTTGGGGGGTTGGTTCAAAAAAAAAAAAAATTTTTTTGTTCAGTTAAATAAATAAAAAAAAAAATGTTGTCTTTAGCTTTAACATTAAAGTACGTGTATTTGGAATATGATATGAAAAAGTTACATTAAGAACTCAAGCACATGCGTCGGCTTTTCTTTGCCATTTCATCTACAACTTCATCAACGGTAACAATTTGATCACGGTGGATGCTTAGGGATGCACAGCCATTCAATCGATTTTCACTCATCGTGCTGCTCAAATAGTTTTTAATCAGCCTAAGAGTTGAAACAGATCTCTCGTTCGTTGCCGCTGTTACTGGAAGCGTACAAAAGATTTTCAAAAACATGTGAACATTAGGAAAAGCCACAGAATCGCATTCCTGCAATATTAATCATAGATAAATTGATAAAAAAAAACCGTAGTACGTCCTTCACGAATAAGAAGAATTCATGGTTTTTGAGCCTATGCATGAGATCTAACGTATACGTATATAAAATTCAAAAGAAAGAAACTGATCGGATAGAAAAAAATTTAAAAAAAAGTCATATCTACACGGAAAAAACACTAGTGTGTTTTTTACATTTTAAAATGTGAAAAACACATTATTTCTTCATTTTTCAAATAATTTGAATTTTACATTTTTGAAATGTGTTTTTGATATGAAAAAAAAAATGTAGATATTACATTATAATAATGTGTTTTCCACATGGAAAATAATGTCAAATTGGCACTATATTTCAAAAAAGGAAATGTGTACTTCGAAAAAATGCTGTAAATTTAACATTATTTAAATGTGGAGAATAAAATCAAAGCACGAGAATTAGTATCGTTTAGTTCGGCTAACAAACAGAACCGTAAGCAATGTTTATATGTATATTTATATGTAGCTTGTCGCCGTGACGTAAGGGCAGAAGAATCATGCAAATATTCAGACGCATGGAGTTTTCATATTTGCCTTTTCATTCCGATGAATGTAATCGCGGTTGAAGCAAACGAGCAAACGCCTGAATTGATTATCACGCATGCAATAAGTTGGTTGATTTTAAATCAATGTCGATTATGTTCGTTTAAGCAAGTTGGATCATTGAATAGGATCATGTCGCCGAATGTAATCGAACGTTGTTGTGTTCGATTTTTGCTGTTCTCTGATATGTATGTAGATGGTCGTTAGGCAAATTTACAAGGAAACTTCTTTATGAAATTATAGTAAAAGTTATCATGTACATTTGTATATTTAATAAATTGCAGAATTATTATGAAACAGAATATTATTAAAATATAAGTTTTCACTTCGTACATACATATGCTTGCATATTAAAAATATAATATCACAAACAAAGTAAATACGTAGCAAAGTTATAAAAAAATTTATAAACATAGACATAAAAACATCAAATATTTGAATTGTAACGACCTAAGAAATCAAATAATACTGAGTTATACAATTATACAAAGGATACTTGACCTATTGTGCTGCCAGTGCAAATAAAAGAAGTTTGTTGACAACGCAATATGTCAAGTAGCCCTGCATAATATTATAAATCTTAAAAAATTGACCGGAAAAACCTAAGAAGAAATTTATAATTTTCCGAAAAAGTTTCTCCCAGAAATTTTGACGGCTATTGTAAAAACTTGTTTTGAGGGATACAAAGGAATTCCCAAAATTTAATTGTGAGAATATCCCTTATTAATTTATTTGTGCCCAAAAAAGGAACATTCTTATTTCTCAAACTGTCGCATAGATTTGCCTTTCACTATTGACACACTCACATGTTAGTAGATATACAGCTCTTCAACAATATTTACTCGTAGGCATCACAGCGCGGCCATTCCTTTTCAAGTAGGTGTCAGTGTATGCCGATAATGCATGGAAAAGCTAAAGTTGAAATGACTGTGGGTTGGTTGGTATTCAGACTGCTCAGTTGCTATAGTCAAATGTGATACATATGTACTTAAAGGTGTTACAAAAAGATCAGTAGCCAGATATCACAAATGCACAATCATATCCATACATATTTAGAAATGGCTTCCACTATCGTTAGCCGGTGCTTACTGCATTGCTGCAACATCTTGGCAAAGGTGCAAAATTGCTGTTTGCTGCAACTTCCATATCCTTAACTTTACTTTTCATCATTCCTTTTGCTGTCTGGCTATGCTAACATTTATCGGTTGAATGATTCGATTTTTCACCTGAAAATTTACATTCTGTACTGTATACAAACAGCCGCGAATAAAACAATAGCAGTGCACATTTTTATACTCAGCTGAGCAGAGCTCACAGAGTATATTAATTTTGTTCGCATAACGGTACCCCTTAACGTCATAAACTAACTGAGATAGATATAGACTTCTATATATCAAAATAATCTGGGCGAAAAAAGAAATTCATTTAGCCATGTCCGTGCGTACATCCGTCCGCCCGTCTGTCCGTAAACACGATAACTTGAGTAAATGTAGAGGTATTTTAATGAAATTTGGTATGTAAGTTTCTGGGCACGTATCTCAGATCGCTATTTAAAATGAATGAAATCGGACTATAACCACGCCCACTTTACCGATATCGATATTTCAAAAAACAGAAAAAGTGCGATAATTCATTACCAAAGACGGATAAAGCGATGAGACTTGGTAGGTGGGTTGAAATATTGGACAATGGGCATGGCACTGCCCACTTTTAACAGAAGGTAATTTAAAAGTTTTGCAAGCTGTAATTTGACAGCTGAGTATGCAATGTTCGGTTACACCCGAACTTAGCCTTCCTTACATACTTACTTACTTAATTGGCGCTTAACCGTCTAAACGGTTATGGCCGTCCAACAAGGCGCGCCAGTCGCTCCTTCGCTCCGCCAACCAGCGCCAATTGGTCACACCTAGGGAGTATAAATCGTTTTCCACCTGGTCCTTCCAACGGAGTGGGGGCCGCCCTCTTCCTCTGCTTCCATAGGCGGGTTCCGATAGAAACACTTTCTTGGCCGCACCATCATCTTTCATTCGCATAACATGGCCTAGCCAGCGCAGCCGCTGCGTTTTAATTCGCTGGACTAGGTTGATGTCTGCGTATAGTTCGTACAGCTCATCATTAAATCTTCTTCGGTACTCGCCAACGCCAACGCGTAGAGGTCCATAAATCTTTCGAAGAACTTTTCTCTCGAACACTCCCAAAGCCGCTTCATCTGCTGTTGTCATGGTCCATGCCTCTGCCCCATATAGCAGGACGGGTACGATAAGTGACTTGTAGAGTATGATTTTCGTTCGCCGAGAGAGGACTTTACTTTTCAATTGCTTGGACTAGGTAGGCATTTATCGGCAAGACTGATTCTTCGCTGGATTTCAGTGCTGATCTTGTTGCTAGTGTTGATGCTGGTTCCCAAATAAACGAAGTCTTTTACTATTTCGAAATTATGGCTGCCAACAGTAGCGTGGTTGCCAAGGCGCATATGCGCTGACTCTTTGCTCGATGACAGCATGTACTTCCTTTTGTCCTCATTCACCATCAAACCCATCTTTACCGCTTCTTTTTCTAGTTTGGAGTAAGCAGAACTAACAGCGCGGGTGTTTAGGCCGATGATATCAATGTCTGAAAGCTCGTTTAGTTTCGAACGGCTCGGAGAGGTCCTTCCCAATTCTGACTGAGCTGATGGTGTTGCTCAACGTCATTTTGCACAGCCATATAAGTTTTGCGGGGAAACCAAATTCAGATATAGCGGCATATAGGCAGCTCCTTTTCGTGTTGTCGAAGGCGGCTTTAAAATCGACGAAGAGGTGATGTGTGTCGATTCTATTTTCAGGGGGTTTTTCCAAGATTTGGCGCATTGTGAAAATCTGGTCGATGGTAGATTTACCAGGTCTGAAGCCGCACTGATAAGGTCCAATCAGCCGGTTTACGGTGGGCTTCAATCTTTCGCACAATACATTTGAAAGGACCTTATATGCGATATTAAGAAGGCTGATTCCACGATAGTTGGTGCATTTTGCAGTATCCCCCTTCTTGTGGACTAGGCAAAGAACACTTAGATTCCAACCGTCGGGCATGCTTTCTTCCGCCCATATTTTGCTAAAAAGCTGCTGCATGCGTCTTACCAACTCCTCGCCGCCGAACTTGAATAGCTCCGCAGGCAATCCATCAGCGCCCACGGCCTTGTTGTTTTTCAATCTGGTTATTGCTATTCTAACTTCGTCATAATCGGGCGGGGGGACATATATTCCATCATCATCGATTTCGGGATCGGGTTCTTCATCTCTGCGCGGTGAATTGCTGCCTCCATTTAGGAGAGCAGAGAAGTATTCCCTCCATAATCTAGGCACTCTCTGGACATCAGTTACAAGGTCGCCGTTTTCATTCCTACAGGAGTTTGCCCCGGTCTTAAAACCTTCCGTCTGTCGCCGTATTTTTTGGTAGAATTTTCGGGCGTTATTCCTGGTGGCTAGCAGCTCAAGCTCCTCGCACTCACGCCTTTCTGCTTCTGCTTTTTTCTTCCTGAAAAGGCGTCTCGCTTCCCTTTTCAACTCACGATAGCGTTCACACACACCTCTTGTCGCGCTCACTTTAACGTAGCCCTGTAGGCAGCGTCTTTTCTTTCGGTAGCAACGCGGCGGCAGTACGAAGTGCTTTGGAGATATGCTCCCACTGCTCCTGTATTCCTTCAGGATGAGTTGTGCTCTCAGAGAGCAGGTGTGAGAGTCGAGTTGCGAAATCATTGGCAGTCTGTTGTGATTGAAGCTTTTCGACGTCTAGCTTTCCTTGTGTTTTTGTTCCTTGGTTTTAGCCGCGTTGAGGCGGGTGCGTATTTTGGCTGCAACGAGATAATGGTCCGAGTCGATGTTAGGTCCTCGGATCGTGCGAACATCTAAAACACTGGAGGCATGCCGTCCGTCTATCACAACGTGATCGATCTGATTGCGAGTATTTCGATCAGGAGACATCCATGTAGCTTGATGTATCTTTTTATGCATGAACCTCGTGCTGGATATGACCATTTTTCGAGCACCGGCAAAGTCAATCAGCCTCAGTCCGTTAGGAGAAGTTTCATTGTGTAGGCTGAACTTTCCGACTGTAGGGCCAAAAACACCTTCTTTGCACACCCTGGCGTTAAAGTCGCCAAGCACGACTTTTATATCATGACGGGGGCAACGCTCGTATGTGCGTTCTAATTGTTCATAAAAAGTGTCTTTCACCTCATCGTCTTTCTCCTCTGTCGGCGCATGGGCGCAGATGAATGATATATTAAAAAATTTTGCTTTTATTCGGATAGCGGCGAGACGCTCGTCCACAGGCGTGAACGTCTGCACTTGGCGACAAAGTCTCTCTCCCACCACGAATCCGACGCCGAAACTGCGCTTATTCGCATGGCCACTCCAATATATGTCACAATTTTTGATCTTCTTTCTTCCATGCTTCGTCCAACGCATTTCTTGGATGGCGGTGATGTCAGATTTTGCTTTGACGAGGACATCAACCAGCCGGGCATCTGCATCAATCCCATTCAGGGAGCGGACGTTCCAGGTGCATGCCCTCAATTCATTGTCCTTCAAACGTTTGCTATAGTCGTCATCAATAGAGAGTGTATTTATCCGAGGCTTGTTGTTATATTTCATTGGAGTATGTTTTTATGTGGCGGGTCCCAAGCCCAGCGCACAACCCGCTCAGCGGGGGTGAAAATATTACTTGGCACGTTTATATAGCGAGCCGCTTTCTCCAAGACAGACGCCCGCTTGCAGCCGCACCTAGAGGTGCACAGACGCTGCCGATGAGATTTCCCCCGGCTAGCCCTTAAACCGATTATGTCAGAGTGGCCTAGCCAAGTTGTCGCCTTCTCACATTAGCTCACCACTAAACGGGTGTTTAGCAGCTACCCAGAGGATACTTGGCCGCAAGCGACCGGCAGTAGTGAGCTGCTTGAACCGCATGCAACAGAATCGCTCTGGCCATTCCCAGGTTAATGGCGGTCAGAAGCTTTCCCTACTTTCGTGGACTTCTACACACGCCCCACCCTTAGCCTTCCTTACTTGCTTTTATTTCATCTGTTAAATTTTAATTTTTCATTTTCGACATTTTACACAAAACTCTATGTATCTTGTAATTGAAAGAGTGCAAACTAATTTGGCAAACATTTTTGGAAAAATTGCAAAATTCGAGAAAATGTTTCAAATATTTCGAATTTGTTATTTGGAGTTTTCTGAATTTTTTCAAGTATGCAATTTGCACTGAGAAGCTTTTCATGGCAGAAATACCCGCGGAGTCTTTGCCAAATCACTGCCGAGGGGTGACCCCGCTTAGAAAAACTTTTTTCTAATGGAATAACTTTTTTCTAAATTTTCGATGTTGCTTTCACCGAGAGTTGAATCCACGAATTTCGGTGTGGTATTTGTGAATTTTAAAAGACCTATAACTTCTACTTTGTAACACTTCAATTGATTGTACTACGAAACTGCATACTCGAAAAAATTTCGAGAACTTCAAATAAAAATTTCGTGAAATTTTCTCGATTTTTCGAATTTTTTTTAATGTTTTCGAGATAAATTTCTATTGAAAACTTTATAGAAATATTCATAAAAATATCGAAAATTGAAAATGAAAAATTAAAGCGACTTAATTTGAAAAAAAAAAAATCCACTGCTTTTTCTTCGCTCACTGCTGTAAGTGCGTAAGAGAGATTGGTTAGAAATATAGTTTAGTATTAAATATGTGGAAGCGATGTTAAAAGCGCAGCTGGCGTAATTATGAGAAATCTTACCAAAATATGCTCATGTGTGCAAACTTATACGAAGAAGTAAACTGTTGAGCTACTCATTCAGATGTCTAAAGTAGTTATTTAGATGATATGTATGTTGCACATTTTATCTGTATAAATATGCAGCTAGGCACGTTTTTCTGACCATATCTTAACATCGATATGGAAATAATTTGCAAAGTATATTGACCAACCCAATCAGCTATCACCGACTTATCAAAATTTTCCTCATGCTTGCTTATATAGAATTTTTTTCTTAACTTGTCATGAACAAGCAAATATCAGAGTATCTTCTAGCCACTCAAAATTCATAGTGTTTACTTGATTTGATATGATTAGTTATTTCATATACTCTTAGTTTCAAACTTCTAACTCAACTTTCCAAGAAATTCTAGTTTGATTGCTTAACAAATTCGATTTTTGAAACTTTCTCTTTGAATTTGACTGAGTGATTGCGGACAACTTTTGATTATTCATTTACTTATTTGCATGTGTGGTTAGTTGGTGGTGGTGAAGATTGTTAAATAAACTGTGCTTTTATGCCAATGTGAATAGAAGAGTTCTTAAGTCATTGCAGTAAGGAGTTGGTGAATGGAAATTTTTTACTTTGCTTGATAAGCCGATAGTCAGGTTCAATATGAGAAAATAGTGGAAGAAAAAGTATAATTATAGTACTATGAGAGTTAGTTTTAATTCTATTACAAATTTCTCGTATCACTTAAATAAACTGACAATTAATATTTCAAGTTTGGACATTTTGAAAAATGTATTGGTAAAAGAATTGGTTCATTTCGATGAGCCGTTCCCTATTTATGGGGCCGGATTTTTATCCGGTCATAAAATATAAAAGTCTGGATTTTAGGTTCGATTCCAGCTCAACGCCACAACAATCATTTTTTTAAAGATTATTGTTTTTTTTTTAATTTTTCTATAATTGAAAAATTGTATTTTGTTTTTGGAATAGTAATTAGAAAAATTTTCAGACAACCTGCCATAGCTGGGCAGATAGATCCATTTCGAAGGGTGCTAAGCCTTCATCATCAGTATGCTTTAGGCACGCTGCACTAACCATTTAGCTATACAGCGGTGGTTTGTTTGACTGATAAATTGCTACTTCTATTCCTCTTTACCAACTATATTTATTCAGCGTTGCGCCATCTGCTGCAAGGCACTCATAATTACAATTACTTTGTTTGTGTTTGACATTCCCAGGCGCTGTTGGTATATTAACAATTTTTTTTTGTTTTATCGGCCTATTGACAAAGGATTCAGGTTCGATTCCAGCTCAAGGCCAGAACAATAATTTTTTTTAAAGATTGTTGTTTTTTTAAATAATTTTTCTATAACTCAAAAATTGTATTTTGTTTTTGGAATAGAGTAAACAGATCTAACATTATCAGTACTTACTATTCCAAAAACAAAACACAATTCTTCAATTATAGAAAAATTAAAAAAAAAAAACAATAATATTTAAAAAAATTATTGTTCTGGCCTTGAGCTCGAATCGAACCTGAATCCTTTGTCAATAGGCCAAAAGAAAAAAAAAAAAACAATTGTCCGGATTTTACTTTTATTTGTGGTTTTTTTCCGAAGTCCGAAATATAAAAAAATGCATAATTTGTCATAAAATTCTATCGGTATCCCAAAGTCCCATTAACTTTCACCTTGGGCAAATTTTTGGCCAGAAATTTTTTGTCTAATAACAAAAAATAACCAATAAAATCGATCCCTGTTTTTGGCTATCAACTTTATATGCCTGATTTGTAATTAAAAGATTAACTAACATTTTCAAAATTTCTTTATTATTTTTGAATTTTTTTTGGATTGTTGGCAAAAAATGTTATTACGGCTTTTGATTGCAATTAATTATAGTCAATCTGGTGTCTGTAAAACTATTTGATGAAAATTTTATAACTTTAAATTCATAAAGGTTGAGATTTTAATTTCCTTTTTTTGAAATACTTACTGGGAAAGAGGAACACAATATATTATAACTTTTGACTGCACTTAGCAATTGCCAATCTAAATTTTATTTAACAGATATATTAATATTTTTGGATTTTTAAATTAATAATGACTAAAGTTTGTTAACAATTTTTATACTCAGTTGAGCAGAGCTCACAGATTATATTAACTTTGATTGGATAATGGTTGGTTGTACAGGTATAAAGGAATCGAGACAGATATAGACTTCCATATATCAAAGTCATCAGTATCGAAAAAAAAATTGATTGAGCCATGTCCGTCCGTCCGTCCGTCCGTCTGTCCGTTAACACGATAACTTGAGTAAATTTTGAGGTATCTTGATGAAATTTGGTATGTAGATTCCTGGGCACTCATATCAGATCGCTATTTAAAATGAACGATATCGGACTATAAACACGCCCACTTTTTCGATATCGAAAATTTGGAAAAACCGAAAAACGCGATAATTCATTGCCAAAGGCGGTTAAAGCGATGAAACTTGGTAGATGGGTTGGCGCTATGACGCAGAATAGAAAATTAGTAAGATTTTGGACAATGGGCGTGGCACCGCCCACTTTTACAAGAAGGTAATTTAAAAGTTTTGCAAGCTGTAATTTGACATTCGTTAAAGATATCATAATGAAATTTGGCAGGAACGTTACTACTATTACTATATATGTGCTAAATAAAAATTAGCAAAATTGGATGAAGAACACGCCCACTTAAAAAAAAAAAATTGTTTAAAATTCAAATTTTAACAAAAAATTTAATATCTTTACTGTATATAAGTAAATTAAGTCAAAATTCAACTCCAGTAATGATATGATGCAACAAAATACAAAAATAAAAGAAAATTTCAAAATGGGTGTGGCTCCTCCCATTTTCATTTAGTTTGTCTAGAATACTTTTAATGCCATAAGTCGAACAAAAATTTACCAATCCTTCTCAAATTTGGTAGAGGCATAGATTCTATGACGGTAACTGTTCTCTGTGAAAATGAGCGAAATCGGTGGAAGCCACGCCCAGTTTTTATACACAGTCCACCGTCTGTCCTTCCGCTCGACCATTAACACAATAACTTGAGCAAAAACCGATATATCTTTACTAAACTTAGCCAACGTACTTATCTGAGCTCACTTTATCTTGGCATAAAAAATGGCCGAAATCCGACCATAGCCACGCCCACTTTATCGATACCGAAAATTACGAAAAATGAAAAAATGCCATAATTCTATACCAAATACGAAAAAAGGGATGAAACATGGTAACTGGATTGGTTTATTGACACAAAATATAACTTTGGAAAAAAACTTTGTAAAATGGTTGTGACACCTACCATATTAAGTAGAAGAAAATGAAAAAGTTCTACAAGGCGAAATCAACAGCCCCTGGAATCTTGGCAGGAATACTGTTAGTGGTATTGCATATATAAATAAATTAGCAGTACCCGACAGATGATTTTCTGGATCACCTGGTCCACATTTTGGTCGATATCGCGAGAACGCCCTCACATATACATCTAAGGGCCACTCGCTTTTAAAACCCTCATTAATACCTTTAATTTGATATCCATATCGTACAAATCCATTCTAAAGTCACCCCTGGCCCACCCTAATGGCGATATCTCGAAAAGGCGTCCACCTATAGACCTAATGCCCACTCCCTCTTAAAATGCTCAGTAACACCTTTCGTTTGATACCCATATCGTACAAACATTCTAGAGTCACACCTGGCCCACCCTAATGGCGATATCTCGAAAAGGCGTCCACCTATAGACCTAATGTCCACTCCCTCTTAAAATGCTCAGTAACACCTTTCGTTTGATACCCATATCGTACAAACATTCTAGAGTCACCCCTGGCCCACCCTAATGGCGATATCTCGAAAAGGCGTCCACCTATAGACCTAATGTCCACTCCCTCTTAAAATGCTCAGTAACACCTTTCGTTTGATACCCATATCGTACAAACATTCTAGAGTCACCCCTGGCCCACCCTAATGGCGATATCTCGAAAAGGCGTCCACCTATAGACCTAATGTCCACTCCCTCTTAAAATGCTCAGTAACACCTTTCGTTTGATACCCATATCGTACAAACATTCTAGAGTCACCCCTGGCCCAAACAAATGGCGATATCTCGAAAAGGCGTCCACCTATAGACCTAATGCCCATTCCCTCTTAAAATGCTCAGTAACACCTTTCGTTTGATACCCATATCGTACAAACATTCTAGAGTCACCCTTGGTCCACCTTTATGGCGATATCTCGAAAAGGCGTCCACCTACAGATCTAATGCCCACTCCCTCTTAAAATGCTCAGTAACACCTTTCGTTTGATACCCATATCGTACAAACACATTCTAGAGTCACCCCTGGCCCACCCTAATGGCGATATCTCGAAAAGGCGTCCACCTATAGACCTAATGCCCACTCCCTCTTAAAATGCTCAGTAACACCTTTCGTTTGATACCCATATCGTACAAACATTCTAGAGTCACGCTGGCCCACCCTAATGGCGATATCTCGAAAAGGCGTCCACCTATAGACCTAATGCCCACTCCCTCTTAAAATGCTCAGTAACACCTTTTATTTGATTCCCATATCGTACAAACACATTCTAGAGACATCCCTGGTCCACCTTTATGGTGATATCTCGAACCGGCGTCCACCTATGGAACTAAGGATCACTCCTTTTCAAAATACTCATTAACAGCTTTCATTTGATACCCATATCGTACAAACACATTCTAGAGTCACCCCTGGTCCACCTCAATGGCGATATCTCGAAAAGGCGTCCACCGATAGACCTAAGGCCCACTCCCTCTTAAAATGCTCAGTAACACCTTTCATTTGATACCCATATCGTACAAACAAATTCTAGAGTCAGCCCTGGTCCACCTTTATGGCGATATCCTTAAATGGCGTCCATCCATAGAACTATGGCCTACTCTCTCCTAAAATACTCTTTAATACCTTCCATTTGATACACATGTCATACAACCACATCCCAGGGTTACCCTAGGTTCATTTTCCTACATGGTGATTTTCCTTATTTTGTCTCCATAGCTCTCAACTGAGTATGTAATGTTCGGTTACACCCGAACTTAGCCTTCCTTACTTGTTAAATATCAATTGGGTTCACGTTATTTAAATTCAGTTTTTTTAATTTTTTAAGGTTAAGGCTAACTGATTTTTATCAGAATGATTATTTATTTTGTTTTTTATTTTACTGCTAAATTTATTTTGTTATTTTTAAGTTTTTAGTTACATATTAAAAATTTATTATTATAGTATTTTTAATGCAAATATTTATTATTCATACGATTTTTTTATTTTAAAGATGAATTAAAATTATTTGACTTTAAAATTAATTTTTAAGTTTTGATTAGTGGATTAACTTAAATATTTTAGTAATTTTTGGCTAAATTTAACTTCTACCAATCCAATGATTAATCGTTTTTTCAATTATTTTGACTTAACTTAATTAATGCCAATATATTTTTTTTAAATGGTTGCTTAATATTTGATTAGTATTTTTTTGGTTTTTACATTAAAATATTATGAATTAATGCGCATACAATTAGGTTTAATTTGCTTATAATTTTTGATTGCATTAAATAATAGCCAATCTGAAATTTATTTAAATAATTAGTTACCATTTTTTAATTCAACTCTTAAAAGTATAAATTTTAATGTTATTTTTGAAATTTTTTTCTCATGATACATTTGCAAATATTATAGCAAATCTTGGCTTAATTTAATTACCGTTAATATGATATTTTTTTGTTGTGATAACGACTAAAATCCTTTTATAAGTATAGATCATCATAAATGTTATTATTAATTTTGATTGCAAGAAATTAATGTTAATGTTATTATTCTTCAAATGATTAACTAACAAATTTTGTATGCATAACGACTAAAAATCATTTCTTATTTTTGATAAACGTTCATAGTTTTGAAATTTTCATCATATGAGAAGTTTTGATTGCATTCAGTTATTGCTATTATGATTTTAACCAAAACTTTACATTTTTATACTCAGTTGAGCAGAGCTCACAGAGTATATTAACTTTGATTGGATAACGGTATAAGGGTATAAAGGAATCGAAATAGATATAGACTTTCATATATCAAAATCATCAGTATCGAAAAAAAATTTGATTGAGCAATGTCCGTCAGTCCATCGGTCCGTTAACACGATAACTTGAGTAAATTTTGAGGTATCTTGATCAAATTTGGTATGTAGGTTCCTGGGCACTCATCTCAGATCGCTATTTAAAACGAACGATATCGGACTATAACCACGACCACTTTTTCGATATCGAAAATTTCGAAAACCAGAAAAAATGCGATAATTCATTGCCAAAGACAGACAAGGCGATTAAACTTGGTAGGTGTGTTCACCTTATGACGCAGAATAGAAAATTAGTAAAATTTTGGACAATGGGCGTGGCAACGCCCACTTTTAAAAGAAGGTAATTTAAAAGTTTTGCAAGTAATGTGGCAGTCGTTGAAGATATCATGATTAAATTTGGCAGGAACGTTACTCCTATTACTATATGTATGCTTAATAAAAATTAGCAAAATCGGATAACGACCACGCCCACTTTAAATAAATTTTTTTTTAAAGTCAAATTTTAACAAAAAGTTCAATATCTTTACAGTATATAAGTAAATTATGTCAACATGTTGATACTACCGACTGTTTATGTCAACATTCGACTCCAGTAATGATATTGTGCAATAAAATACAAAAATAAAATAAAATTTCAAAATGGGCGTGGCTCCGCCCTTTTTCATTTAATTTCCTTGTACAATCCTTGTGAAATTTGATAGGGGCTTAGATTCTAGGACGATAACTGTTTTCTGTGAAAAAGGGCGAAATCGGTTGAAGCAACGCCCAGCTTTTTTACACAGTCGTCCGTCTGTCCTTCCGCTCGGCCGTTAATACGATAACTTGAGCAAAAATCGATATATCTTTACTAAACTCAGTTCTCGTCCTTATCTGAACTCGCTTTGTATTGGTGTAAAAATTGGACGAAATCCGACTATGACCACGCCCACTTTATCGATATCGAAAGTTACGAAAAATTAAAAAAATTCCATAAATTTATACCAAATACGAAAAAAGGGATGAAACATGGTAATTGGATTGGTTTATTGACGCAAAATATAACTTTAGAAAAAAACTTTGTAAAATGGGTGTGACACCTACCATATTAAGTAGAAGTAAATGAAAAAGTTCTGCAGGGCGAAATCAAGGGCTTTGAATCTTGGCAGGAATACCGTTCGTGGTATTACATATATAAGTAAATTAGCGGTAACCCACAGATGACGTTCTGGGTCACCCTGGTCCACATTTTGGTCGATATCTCGAAAACGCCTTCACATATACAACTACCACCACTCCCTTTTAAAACCCTCATTAATACCTTTAATTTGATACCCATATCGTACAAACAAATTCTAGAGTCAAGCCTGGTCCACCTTTATGGCGATATCCCTAAATGGCGTTCACCTATAGAACTATTACCCACTCCCTCTTAAAATACTCTTTAATACCTTCCATTTGATACACATGTCATACAAACACATTCCAGGGTTACCCTAGGTTCATATTCCTACATGGTGATTTTCCCTTATTTTGTCTCCATAGCTCTCAACTGAGTATTTAATGTTCGGTTACACCCGAAATTAGCCTTCCTTACTTGTTTAAATTTTGAATTTATAAAGAGTAAGGAAATTTTAATATTTTAATATTTTTATGCAAAAAAACCTAAATAAATATTTTTGCCTACATTGAATGAAAATCAATATAAGTTTTATTAAATTACTATCAAATTTTAAATTCATAAGACTAAACGTGTTTTTAACTTTTTTAGTTCACCACCTAATTGACATAAATATTTCTACATTTTTTGACTGTATTTGGTTGTTGTCAATCTGTATTTTATTGAAATAATTAATAAAAATTTTTTTGATTTTTAATTTTATTTGAACTAATATTTTTTTATTATTTTTGCCATTTTCATAAAATTAACAACATATATTTTTATAATGATTGCCTTTTTCAATATACATCAGTGAAATCTTTTGTTTACATTATTCACTAAATTTATTTTTTTTTGTTGAATTTACAAGAAATGAAATTCTTCGAGTAGTCTACAGATTAGATTAAAATAATACATGGCTAAGTAAAATAGTTTAATAGACCTTGACTAATTTCAAGTTTGTCAATTTGTATTTTTATTTAAAATACTAATAGATTAAGCTTGCCATTTTTAATATTTTCGAAATATACGTAATAATTTTGTTTTGTGCTTTGCTTATTCATTTAAGTATATTTATATTATTTAAGACTATCGGATTATTACTAATATCTACTTCTGCTAACTAAATCAAATATTTATTTATCCAGCACATCTGGACCAAAAAAAAATTACAAAATTTAAATTTTGGGAGTTGAAAGCTCCAATAATGACCAAAAGCTAAATACAAAGCAGTGAATTAATTAATTTGATTTTTAGTTCTTAAAAGTTTAAGATTATCTGATTACTTTAGATTAATTTTAACAAAATAGTGCATTCATAATTTAATTTGTGTTTTTGCTATCTTGGTTGTATTTAATCATGGATTTCAAATAATTGAAATAATCAAAAAGTTGAATTTTGATTACTCAATTGAAATGAAATTTCGTACTTTGCGGAGTGCTGGAAGAGCGTTTAAAACTTTATTAATGCCAATTATTGTATTATCTAATAATGTTTTAATTCGAAAACAATTCCATCCACGCTACCTCCGACGAATCACTGAAGTACCGGTGCACCCGCCATCAACACCACATCCCCACAACAGTCATCGTCATACTCAAGTGAACCAATTTCATTCTCCTCCAGCACCGTCGTCGTCGCCACTTCCATAGTCATCTCAAAAGGTGCATGCACATCGGGATCATGAGGGAAGAGGTCACGTAAATCAGGCACTGGCGCACACATACACGTCGAATCATACATACCCTTGTACTCAGGCGTTTCCTTGAGGGCATGCCGTCGATTGCGTACCAAAGGCGTTGTAATGTGCGAAAAGCGTGGCGTAGGCACACGTACACGAAAGCCACAGTTAGCCATATAAGCATAGAGTTTGGGATTATCATAGACGAGTGATGGCGGGGGATGCCAAGTCTTCAAATAATCGTGATAACTACGCATGCTCATACCACTAAAGCTTGGCAAACAAGTGTTGCCGCCTAGCGTCGACTGTGTTGAAGTTGGTAGAGGTGATGTTGTAAATAAACTTGGTACAATTATTGTTGTTGCAGTAACAGCAGCACAAGTTGCAGACGGAAATGTATTGATAAATGATGTTGTGACTGGTGATGTAAAAGTTAGAGTTGTTGTTGTTGTTGCTACGGTTATTGTTGTAATTGCTGTTGTATTTGTGGTGATGTGTTGCATCAACCTAGATTCTGTTTTGATTTTCAGCGCATCCGGAAAGCTGTCATTGTCTTGATTGTTATAGACGTTGCTGTTGGTGTTGTTGTCGATACTCGCATTAGATTTGTCTTCAGTTGTGAAAGTTGTTGTGGTAGTAAACGTATTTGTTGTTGTTGTTGTATAATTACTATTTATTAGCTTAGACTTAGGTATGCTTGTGGTTGGTGTATCCACTTTTGGTACTTCCAATTCGTGAAAAATGAATGAATAGATACCATCGCGTCGCTCGAGCTCGTTCAGCATTAATTCATCAGTTGAAAGATTGATTTCAATGATATCTTTAGCAAAAGTGGTCATCTGTAAAGATATTAAGACGTTTCTATATGAATAATTCTAGATATTCAGATACACTACGTCTTCAGTTCGGTTTTGTTTTTAAAATTAATATTTTGTATGTTCGGTTCTGGTTTGAGTGTCATTTCGTTTTCATACAGGTTAATTTTATTACTTTGTTTAAATTTTTTTCCTTACGTCTCAGTTCTGTATCGGTTTCATTCTGTTTAAGGCTTTGTTGCTATTTCGGTTTCGTCACAGTTTTGTTCAGATTTCGGTTTTGCTAAAGGATACGCTTCATTCTGATATCCGCTTTATTCCTTTAGGCGTGTGATTCCTTATGGTCAAGTTTGGTTTTGTTCCAGGTTCGGTTTCGTTCGGAGTTCATTTAGGTTACGGTTTAAGTTTGGACAGTTTCGGCTTTGTTTAGATTGCGGGTTCGTTGAGGTTTTGGTTTCGTTCAGATTTCAGGTGATTGAAATTTTGTTCCGTCTTGATTTTTTTCGTTTTGGTTCAGTTTCGCTTCAATTTCGAAAAATTCTGTTGTCGTTTTGATTTAGTTTCATTATTGTTTAGGTTTCGTTCCGCTTAGCCTCGCCTTAGTTAGGGATGGGGTTTTATCTCGTTTAGTTTCGTTCTTTGCTTAGTTTCTTTCCAATTTGTGTATGTTTAGTTCCAAATTTATTTTTATCTCTAATTATTCAAGTTTCGTTCCGTTGTTGTTTTAAGTGCGCTAGCTTTCATCTTCGTTAAAGTTTTGAATTCATTTCTATTTGTTTCGTTCTGATTCCGGTAGCACACCAATTAGTTTAAATTTTGTTCAGGTTTCTTTTCCACTTTTTCTGATATATTTGGTTCCGGTTTAAGCTTCATTCTGATTTGATTCTAAGTTGTGTTGCGAGCTCGGTTATGGTCTCATTTATAATTTTTTTACTTATAATTCTGATTGCGGTTTAGTTCGCGTTAGTTTTCGTTTTGTTCCTGTTTAAGTTTCATTTCTGTTTGTTTCGTGGGTAAAGAAATTGTTGGGGCTCACACCAGGGGTATGAATCGGTTTTCCAACTATCAATCTTCTATGGGGTACCGGTCTGTCTACGACACTGTACAGGCTATGATTAGACTATGAGACTTTGGATATAGACCTACTTGTGTCACTTCATTAATTTTTGTCATTTACTTACCATCGTAGAAGGCTTCGTCGAAGAATTTACCTTAGTTGAATAGTAGAATGGTGAATATCTTTACGTACGGGCATGCAGTCGAGGGAGGACGGACTTGCACCAAAACGCTGACATTAAAAATTATGACAACCTGGCTTTAGTCACTCAGATCTCTGGTAAGATGCGTACGCCTGACTATACTGTACTATCGCCCAGCGATTCGGTGATTTATTTATGCGCCGTTGTCCTTAAATTTTAAGGTTTTAACGAGACATTGCACATAAGCGAAATGCATTCCAGCCATTTATTTTTTATTTTAGTCTTGATTCTTTACTAAAAAAGACTATTAAATATTATAGTTCTCATTGAACTCTAGCGTGCTTTTAATAGCTTTTTATCTAAAGCTTTGCTTTTTCAGCACAATGATTTTGATTTCCATTTCGCCAAACTAAATTTGTTAGCTTTTTTTTTAAACAAAATTTTGTACTAAGTTTTGTACTAACAATAATTGTTTGTGTTCACTTTTGATCTAACAAAAATTCAAAATAGTTCACACTAAATACCGTTAAACAATTTTGATGCTCCAACAATTGGCAAGCTAGTAGATTTAATTGTCACACTCAATTCAGGCCCACAACTAAAAGGAGTTTAAAAGCTGCTGAAAATTTTGTATGTCGCTCAACTTGTATTGTATATATTTCTACTAAAATTGTTCACACACATATATAAGTTTACATCTACATATGTATATGCTCTTGTTTCATACAAATAAACACAAACTTATTTTTTTAAGCGCCGAACAGTGGGATATTCTTAGAGGAACGCGTTCCAAAATCAAAAATATTTGCAATGAATATGAGCAAATCTCTCGTATCTTTGTGAGTAACTACAACGAGCTAAAACCATACTTTTATAGTCCACATATCGAGAGTTTCTCTACATTGATGTCTCTATCCGCCTCTGGATTATTCCAATTGTACATTTTTGGATTTCCGGTTTTCAACCTATCGGACAATTGTTGACACCATCATTGCATAACCGGGGGGCTTACTTTGTCGTTGTTGTTGAAGCAGCGTTTGTTTATTAGTATTGGGATTTTTTGGATTTGTATAGGCAAGCACTTCGAATAGATTTCTGCCATGAAACGCTTCTCAATAGAAAATTATTTGCCTTGCAGATGCCGTTCGTTGTCGGCATAAATCATATAAGTCCCGTCCAGCCGATTTGTAGGAAACATTTAAGAGAGCACGACGCCAATTAGAAGAGAAGCTCCCCTTAAAATCTCTTCGGAGGTTATAGCGCCTTACATGTATGTGTGTATAGTGGAATGTGTGATACTTTAAAAAAATCGCCAATATATTCATAAAAATCAAGACTTCAAAATAATTTGTATTTTTGTTTTTCGCTGTGCGGGTTGTTTAGATAATAGCCATGTTGTTTTTTAAGATGTATATACATCTATATTTGTGGGCAAAATAAACGCTTATCATCACTTAAATACTGTTCATCGAGACCCATCTAGCGGCGATTATTGAAGATTCGTTGCAATGGCTAAATAACGCTCCAACACAGGTTGTACTTAGTAGCGGAAACACGCACCTCTGTTGGTCATAGTTTATAACTTATAGCTGAATCGGTTGCGATAATAGCAGTGGGGAATAGTGAAGAGATAAAATGAAGAGACATATTTCAATTGCAACTGAGTATAATACATACTGAAATTTAACATTACCAATTTTCTGCGCAAAAATTTCATAAGTGTATATAAAGTTATGCACTTGGTAGTTATTATAAAGTTTAAGTGCATATGTATTATATATAAAAAACACAGCTACTACAATTTCCCATAAATTTCTTCAAATTTTTACACTGCGCATCAGTATTTTATCACAGCTTGTCTATATTTTCACCAGAAATTTCACACAGTGTTTATGTCATTCCTTTTTACTTCCTTTATATTAGATCCGTTGGATGTTTGTCCGCTTTTCATACAAATCTTGCAATCGATTTTTAAGTAACTTCACATTGAGCTACAAACGTGAGACTTTACACATAGGTTAGAACATCGTGACAATGCAACATAAGGAAAAAATCCGTTAGGTGGCGCATAGATAAGAATTTGAAAATTTTCAAACCAACTTTTAAGTAACTTCTCGATGAGCTAGAGACTTGAAATTTCAAACTTAATTCAGAAGTCGATGACAGCCGATGACACGATACAAACATATTCGCTAGGGTGCGCACGGGATGACATATTTAAAAAAATCAAACAGAACGGAGGGAATTTTGGGATTGATTTTTATGTAAGTTCGCATGGAGCTACAACTGTAAAACTTCACAGATAGGATAAGATGCCGAGAAAATTTAAGAAAACGAGAAAAAAATTCCGTTAGTTGGCTCACGGATCGAAATATTTAGATAAGAATTTGGAAATATGGTGTTTTGAGATCGATTTTAAAGTAACTTCTCATTTATCTATAAACATGAAACCTCAGAGACCGTGACAAAGGAACAAAAGGAGAAAAAAATTCCGTTAGGTGGCGCACGATGACACAATACAAAAAGTTTCGCTAGGGGCGCACGGACTGAAATATTTAGAAAAATCAAACGGAATGGAGGGAATTTTGGGATTGATTTTAATGTAAATTCTCGTTGAACTAAAAGCGTAAAACTTAACAGATAGGTTAAGGCATCGAGAAAATATAAGAAAAGGAGAAAATAAAAATAAAATAAAAATATTTTAAGCACTTCCTTTATATAAAGGGACAAAAATCAGCGAAAAATGTCTCCTTATATAAAGACATATTCTTGCTAAACTTTGTTTCTTAAATTTTGACATAGAAATTGTAAAAATATTTATATGAGGTAAAAATATAAAGGTGGAGTGCAACTGTTTGACTAATAGTATCTCCTTTTCTACCAATTTTCCAATCCAAGTAATGTACGCTCCACTTTTATATTTTTACTTCTCATAAATATTTTTGCAATTTCTATGTCAAAATTTAAGAAACAAAGTTTAGCAAGAATATGTCTTTATATAAGGATACATTTTTCGCTGATTTTTGTCCATTTATATAAAGGAAGTGCTTAAAATTTTTTTATTTTATTTTTTTTAAATTTCTTCTAAATTCATTTATTTTTATTATTTATTTATTTACTTGTTTTATTGGGAATTGTCTGTTGTATCACTGAGCAGTGATTCCTGCGTGATTATGTAAATTTTTGCAGGCCTATGGCCATTCGTAAAATAAATCAACGCACAACCGTACAGTCTTGTGCAAAACAAAAGCAAAATTTAGTTTTTTCAGAATATTGCCTTTTGACTAATAAACCATATGTGCAAGGCAGTGATGAAATCGGTAGACGCAACGATTATTCCTATTATTACCGATGTTGATGGTCCTTTGCCGTATATACATAGATCCGGTACGTACCGGTAACAAGCACCAATAAGGTAAATGCTCGACCATGTCGGGAACGATTACGTATGACCACATTGAACTTTCTAGGCCATCCCGTTCTTACCCGGTTGATCCACCAAGAACATAGAGTCACCATAGCTTCGGCTGCTAAAGAAATAGGATTCGCCAAGGGTAGGTGGGTTTGACAATTGGGTTGGAGAAGCGTAATTGCGCTGCCAACCCCTTGAAAGGGTTGCGCTACACAACCTGTTGAATCATTTCCGTATTTTAGTCACCTCTTACGACAGGCAATCCTGCCCTGGGTATATTCTAAGCCCTCTAACTAACTGGGGTGTTCCTAATGTACTTACATGTTCCTTAGTTTGGTGCGGAAGTATGATTGCTGACAACAACAGATGAGTCATTTTCAGGAGTATTCAAGAGAAAAATTTTACGAAAGATAGCGGACCCCTACACATTGGCGACTGCGAATAATGATTCAGTGATGATCATTATGAGTTCGCCTAAGGTTTTGTGGAGCGTTATCGATGTTTATTGTCCTTTGATGGATATATAACCGGTACGTTCCGGTAACAAGCAGTTTAAAGTACGCAGTAAAGTCGCGACCATTTCGGGATCGATTCGCTTGACCCCATAAAATAACGGTAGGTTTGTTCGGACGAACCTCGCCTGCTAAACATGTGTCGGATACATTCATATTTGTAACAGTATTCTCTTGTAACTGTACTATCTTCGCTTCGCAGGGCTGACAATTGAGTTGCGGAGACGTTGAAGCTTAAAACCTTAGTATTGCGCTTATCAACCCCTTGAACCCCCCGAGGCAGATAGAAGTCAGTTATTAATACAAATAAACACAAAAACGATACAGGCGCAACAAAGTCCAAAGAAATAAAATCGCTCGTAAAAGTCAGTATTTGTTATTTTTGTGCTTATTTGTTGATGTGTATGTTTGTGTTGCACCTGTACTTGTTATACTTCGGAGAGGACCTTCCCAATTCTGATTGAGCTGATGGTGTTGCTTAACGTAATTTCGCACACCCGTACAAGTTCCATCATCATCGATTGCCGAATTGAATTCGTAAGCACTGTTTCCATTTAGGAGAGCAGAGGAATGTTCCCTCCATAATCTAAGTACTCTCTGGACAACCGTAAAAAGGTCGGCGCTTTCGTTCTTACAGAAGAATTCACATATACTTCTTTTCAAATAAAATTGATTGCGTATTCTCCAAAAAAGTCCTTATGTATATTAAGTTATAACAAATTATATTTGAGCACTTATTTCGCTCAATACTGTGCCTCACATCACCGATACGAATTGTTTATATGTTTTAAAATAAATAACAAAATATCGTTGAATTGCAAAAAAACAGTGGCGTTGCTCATTTTAAATAACAAAATACGGAAATTGAAAAAAAAAAATATTTAAACTAAATAAATCCGATTTTATTTGCAAACTATTTTTCTCTTTTCATCTAAAAATTCATTTTGTTTTTTGCGCTATGTAAATACAATTTACGTTGATTGATGTGATTTAATTCGATGTAGTGCGTCAATTTTTGTGCAACTTATCTAAACTGGCGCAAATTTGCACATATTTTATTTTTTTATTTTTTCAATACATTTGCCTTCAATCACGGCGCGGTGGTGTTACGTAAATCTGCATGAGGTTTGACCATAGGACTTGTTGCTCTCATCGCCGCTTGTGAATTACCAAATATATGTTAAATATCGGACGCACATAACATTTTTCCACTTTATAGTTCACTTGAAATAGATTCGGATTTTTTATTTTGGAATATGTGAAAATTCAATGAAATGTGTGGAAGAATTCTATGAACTGTGAATGGACGTGATGCAAGGAGCTGGTAGCTAAATTATAGGAAAAACGAGGGCAGTACTTAAATAGAATATTAAATTTAGTTTAAAACGTGTTTCTTGTATGAATAAAATGTTAGGGAGAGGGGCGGGTAGTTATTTTAGCAGTGCTTTACCCAAACCAATGAGTGTGACTACTCACAAAGTGTCATAGATATCCTCTAAATGGAGCGCAAGGAAACTTGCATTTTCAGCAGGGGTAAATCAGAGAGAAAGGAGTGCTAGAGGCGTTGGTTCCACATTGCCGTTGAAAAGATGTTTGGTGTCATGTGGGGACACGTTACAAGATGGACATACGTTATATATGTCGGGGTTGATTCTGGAGAGGTAAGAGTTTCACCTGTTACAGTATTCAGATCGTTGTTCACCTAGAGTGACGTACGTCTCCTTGGAGAGGTTGCCCTCCTGCTTTGGTTATTTCATTTTAACAACAAGGTTGCGCTCTATTTCTTCATACAGCTGAGCTTTCAGCCCACATTTTCTCATAATGTTTGCTGAGATGACTTTTTAAGTACCTGGGAAGCGGGACGTTTTTAATCAGATGTCTGTTGGGATTGTCATCTATGTCCTCTACCGAGAGTACAAGCAAACTTCCAGTTTCCGCAAGGGTGAACCAGAGCGAGAGAGGTGATAGAGGCGTTGGTTCCACATTGCAGTTGAAAATATTGTGGCGAATGTTAGCAATTTCGTTGCGTCACTTTGCGGTTAGTAAAAGTTAAGCTATATACACACATGGACGAAGAATATTTCACATACATAACCAGCAGCTTGAAGCGAATGAAAGATTTCACACACATAGGCGGCGATAAGGTATATGGCCATACATAAACTACAAATATACATGTATATAGCTAAATTACGAAGCATGAGATACAACTATTCTAGAAGGCATGTTCGTGAAACGTCTAGATCTTAGGAGAAATGGGCGAACGAGGTAACCGAGAGTATAAACGCAGCGCAAGCTGAGGGATCAGGAATAAGTTGAATTTTAACACGCTATATGTGAAGAACGCGAGTATTGTAATTGTGAATTACTACAAGGTATCCATGTAGTGTAAATAAAGAATATCTTGCCATACTGAATATTTGAGTTATTTATGCGATAGTTTAAAGATTCGAACGTTAGCCAAAGGTGCATAATAATCAGGAATCCCGCTAAATTCGTTACAGTAGGGACACGTTACAAGCAGGCCATTTATTATATACGTCGGGATTGATTCTGGATAGGTAATAGTTTAACTTATTACTATATCCAGATCAGACGTCGGAAAATAGTGAAACAACTGTGCAAACTCAATTCATACGTATTCTTATTCTCTTTAGTTTAGTAGTCGCTGAGCGTTTGGCGCAGTAACATCGACTGTGTGCGTCGCTCGTAATGTTGACGAATGTTGTTAGCAAAGATCGTTTGTTAGAGTTTTTTTCAAGGCGCACGAGAAAAAAAAATTGTATTTTAAACCTTTTGGGCAAATACAATTTATTTTATTTTATAAACCTTTTGCTTGCCATTGTGCGCATAAAACAAATAATAACAAATCATATTGTCTTGGTGTTGCTAATAAGCGTATGAGCAACGCAAAACGATGCATCAAGTGATGAGCGCGATCATCGCGCTCTCACTAACACATCTGCATTTTCATTTCGCCGACATCTGATCCAGATTGAAGTTGTGTTAGAGTGACGCACGCCTCCCTGGGGAGTTTGCTTTGCTCTGTGCGAGCTTAGGGTATTTCACTTTAAAAACGCGGTTCGCGGGGCGATTCCTGGCATAGAAGTCAGATTCATTTTGGTGAAATTCTCTGAGGACATCTTTATGCTCTTTTTCTTTAGAAACTGAGTTCTTAGGTGGAAAATTTCCATATAATGCTTGCGGAGTTGATTTTATTGATACCTGGAAGGCAGTGGCTCTTCAATCAAATACCTCCCTTATGGAGAGTACTATTGCTTTACTGTGTAAATGGCGGAAGCGATAAAGTTTTTTTTTAATAAGGTACAATGAACAACATAGTTTAATAGAATTTTAAAGTTAATGGATTTTCACTATAATATGATTTTCGATATAGCTAAAATGCAATTTTTTCTCTTTTCAAACCAATAAAGCTTAAGGAATCATTTAGCTTCACACACATACCCTACGTACTCGTACTTTAAGTTTAACCTGCCAATGACAATCACAAAGATAGTCGTTAACAAATTGAAGTGTCATCTTCGCGAGCCAAAAACTTAACAAAACCAAGATAGGATTCTATACCGCAAAACAGTCGCCTAATGACAATGAAAATGAAAGTAATAATATATAGTTAGAAGACAAAGTGAAAGTGGAAAAAGGAATGTGGGTCAGTGTCATCTAGCAAAAGCAGCCAATGCGAAGCTAAACAAGAAGAAGCAAGAAACAGAAGAGAAATCAAAGAAGTGTAATGGCTAAGTAGAAGACCTCTTGCTGCTTGTAAGTTGAAGAAGGTGCGCAAAAGTTGTTGTAAAATTCGTGCAGCTAAAGTTCGCTTCATTACGCTGAAAACGAAACCACGTAACTTAGGGGAATGTCACACAGCAGCAGCAAAGAAAAAGTATGACAAAATAAATTTTTAGATAATATTTGTTGAAGAAACTTAAATTCGTATTTATTGAACACGGTCTTTATGTTTGTAACAGCCAGAACCTAAGCATTAAGGCAAACTTTAGGAGATAATGACAAGAACGCGCAGATTTACTTTTTTTTTAAGTAGAAGAAGATGTGCGTGCTGAAAGTTTCTCATGCACTTGCATGTAGACTCAGAAAAAAAAAACACAAATATTTCATGAGCAAATTTTTCAGGTGTTGAGAAAATTTTCCATGAAATGCGCAAAATCTTTCAAATGTTAGCCTCACTTGGATGTTTGTGTGAATGTTATACTTTTACAGCAAATTTTTTTGTCACAAATATCGAGCTTCTTCCAATTGATTAATGAGGAAGTTCCAAGGACCCTCCTGAAAACCTTCCAAACGTGAAACTATTTTCTTTTATTATTTGTTAATAAAATTAACTAAAAAGTTATAAATAAATTAACTGTAAAAAAATATAACACTTTATAAGTTTATTGTAACCTTTAACGTTAATTACGCTTTTTCGTCTGCGACAAAAAATTCCATATTGTACATAATTATATATTTTTAACATTAAAACTTTACACCTAAATTATTAAATCTTACAATTTATATCACAATCCTAAACGTTCTAATAAAAAGCGTGTTAAATTTTGATGGTATAAGTAAGAATATTTAGGACCTCCTTTTCTTCCTATCACAATGTAGCACGCTTTTATTAGAACAATTATGACTGTGATGTATACTGTAAGATTTATTAATTTAGGCGTAAAATTTAATGTTAAAAATATATAATTATGTACAATATGGAATTTTTTGTCGCAGAAGAAAAAGCGTAATTAACGTTAAAGGTTACAATGAACTTATAAATTGTTATATTTCTTTACAGTCAATTTATTTTTTACTTTTTAGTTAATTTTATTAACCAATAATAAAAGCTTATTTAAAAAAATTTTTTTTCTTTAATTTAATTTTTTAATTTTTATTTCGTTTTATTAACAAGTAGTAGGAGCTTGTTCTTAGAAAAGCTTTTTTCTTAAATTTAATTTAAATATGATTTTTTTTAAATTTTTAGTAGGGTAAGATATTGTTTAAATTAGTTATGTAATCTTTACTTAGTTATTTGTAACGTTTCTCATCCTATCCATTTATTTTATTGCATCAACATTACAAGGTTCCTCCGAAGTCAACTTTGAACAGTCAAGTTCTTCTACTCAAGTGTTAACTAACTTAAAATTATATTATATTGTGACTTTGCCTATGTCGCGTTCAGTTTACAACTACTCATTGCAGATGGCTGCAAATCTTTACCGATAACTCTGTTATTGATTAATTTATCGAATTCTCGCAAAGTAATATTGCATTGTCATCGGAGTTATACATGTGTGCAAAATTTCAGCTCAATCGGACACCGGAAAGTGTATCAAATTTAACTTGCAAGATTTGATTACAGACAACAGCCAAGTGAAAGTAAATAAAAGTTTATAATAAATGTGATATTCACGTGAACGTTATCAGCACGCACTATCAACTTATCTGCTTATGGGACTGTTCCTGCCTGGGCGCCAATTATAATGAATTCTTGACTTCCGGGTCAATAGCTGGGGTATAATACAGCAATGGATTCGTGATAGAGCCTTCCATGATAGTTCGTCCTAGCAATACATTTTGCATGGCTGATTTCGATGATTGTTTGGTGTTTGAAGAGTAAGAATCTTCAAAAATTAAGCTCCTCGCAAAACAACGTCGAAAATATTAAAAACAGTTTTTTCAATTTACAAAAAGTTCGCAGTTGGCATAAAACCGTCCAGCCAATTTGTCCGAAAAATTTAAGAGAGCACGACGCAAATTGGAAGAAAAGCTCGGCTTTTAATCTCTTCGGAGGTTTAAACATGAATTTTAAGATTATAAATCTTCGGAAAAAAAAAAAAAAATGGAAGTTGTATTGCTTTATCTGAAAGCGAACATGAAAGAATATGAGATTAAATTTTGCTAAAAAAATTGTTTGTTAAAAGTTTTTTTGGGTTTAAGAAATTATTTCCAGACCAACAAAAATGCTCCAAATTACCATTCAGCTAGAATAAATATCTTTATAGAACTGAATACTTTTTTGAATTAAATAAGTTCCCGCAACGCGTACTTTTTCTAAAATCCGTACTTTCATGAACCGGGCACTTTTAAGAACCGGTCACTTTGAAAGTATCGGCTATTAGAAACGGGTACTTTATTAGAATCGGGTACTGTATTTGGAGAGGAATACTCACCCTTATTCTGTACTTCGATTACGTTCCCGTTCTACGCTCCACTTTAATCGAAGTTGGGTATTCTGCCTTACGACGGAATCGTAACGAGAAGAGGAAGAGCAAATAATTTTTCGAAATCAGCTGTTTGTACGGAATGTGTGAACATTGGAACAAATTAAATTAAAGAAAATTTGTAAAAAACACTGAAAAACGTTTATATTTTATTATCCACACGATTTTGTACAAAAAAAAAAGCAATAGAATATATTGCCGCAGTGTTATGTTTTTTGAGTGAAGTGCTTTCATAATTGTAAGTGTGTTTTTGTCGTTCTTTTGGCCAATTTCCTGCCGCGGCCACCAAGTTTTGTTAAGACGGATTCCTACACGAATATAGTTGAGATTTTCTGAATTTTATTGATGCTAATTTCATTGCACTGGCCTAAAATACTTTATAAAGGTTTATTTATTCTTTCTGCAAGCATTGTTTACGTTTTCGCTTCACCTTCCTCTACTCCGACAGCTTGCTTTGGCATATAACTGGACCCAATGAACAGACAGAAATTATAGCTATTATAATGGAATCAATAGCCGCTGCATTATTTGTGGAGTTGGAAAGCAACGCATACGAAAATGGCCAGGCGAGAATGGAAAGCCAAATTTTGTGAGATTTGTGTAAGAAATAATTGAACTTAAAAGTGGTAAAGTTTAATGACTTAGTTTCTTATTTAGGTTCAAAAAAAACTTTCGACTTAATAAGGATGCTTTCAAGTATGTGTTAGATACTTTTGCGGGGTAAATTCGTCCAAGGACTTCGGCATCGACATCTGCCCTTAATATTGTAGTAGCTGCTTTAAGATTTTTTGCAAAAGCCAGTTACCAGCATGGAATAGGGCCGGATTATAATGTAGGAATGGGAGAGTCAACCGTGTCAAAGTCACTGTCTACGTTTCTGAATTAATGCAACCAAAATTATGCCCTCAGTGGATAACATTTGAACAAAGTGAAGAGGTGAAAATTCAAGCGAAGCCAGAATTTTATGCGAAGGCTGGCTTCCCAGGAGTTATCATATCCCGCTTTGTTGCCATTAAATTAGCCAACGTCTCATACTGCACTTGTGTTGGAAACATATAAAAAACAATCATCATCAAGCCTTCTACGTTTCTTAATAAGTTTTACTTACATTTTTGTTAAAATTCTGTTATAAATTAATGAAAAAATAAAAAGAAAATATTTTTCCGCCAACAAATTTGCAACATAGAAAAACGGAACTACGATCGAAACGCAGAATAAACAAAATCGAACAATTCGGAGTTGGATCGAAAGAGATTGGAACACAGAATACCAAAATTGCCAAATCGAAAAAATTCCAATCCAAGTCAAAATGCAGAATAGGGCTGACTGTTTTAAAATGTCAAGTTTTTCAGAACCGGGTACTTTCTTAGAACTGGGTACATATTTAGAGAAGGGTATTTTTTAGAACTGCTTCATTAATGAATTGGATACTTTTTGGATACGGTAACTAGGTGCAATTTTAGAGCGCGTTATTTTTAGAACTTAATACCTTTTTAGAGCAGGTACATTTTAAGAAAAGTCTATTTTCTTAGAGCCGGTTAATCTTTTGAAACGGGTTCTTTTTAGGATCGGGTTTTTGGGTCGGGTTTTATTTTTTGAACCAAGTACTTTTTAAAACCGGATTTTTTAAGCACTTTTCTTTTCAATAAGCGGCTGCTATTTTACCGGGTTCTTCTTCAGAACCGGGTACCTTTTTAGAATTTCGTTATCCTTTAAAATCGGGTATGCTTTCGAACCAGATACCTTTTAGAAGCAGATACACTTTAGAAATGTATACTTTTCAAGAACCGGGTATTTATGAGAATCGGGTACTTTTTATGAACAGCATACGTTTGAGAATTGGCTATGTTTTCAAAATCGGGCACTTTTTTGGCCCGAGTACTTTTTCAGAAAGGAGATGTATGTTGGAACGATTTTCCGTCATCCCTTGTCAAATTTGGTTTCGAGACAAACCGGTTTCGGCGTTGTGCCTTCGCCAGTGTCGGTTTTCGTTCTCCGATAATGACGCAAAATCGTTTCAATCATTTATCTACTGTCGGAAAATCAACAAAACAAAATAAGTTAGTTTTCAGAAAAGGGTATTGGTTACAAGCTGGTACTTTTTCGAAGCGGGGTTTTTTTAGAAACAGGTACTTTTCCAGAGGCAGGTACTTACCAGGTACCGGATACTTATTCAAGCCGCATACATTTAACTGGGTGAATTTTTACATCCGGTTACTTTATTAGAAACCGTTCAATAAGAGTCAAAAAGAAGATCCGAAAGGAAAGAACTGAGGAACCAGACCAGGCTTAATGTTACGTAAGTTTTCGTACGAAACCTATCTTTTCCGTGAAAATGTGCCCAGCAGACTTTACCAGTCAAATTTTTTTGCCTTTACCAAAAGGGGACTTTTTTTGGAAATTTTGCGATGATTGTTTACTTCAGTCGTACTTTAAGTTTGGAAATGGATACTTTTTTAGAACCTGGTACTTTAGTGAAACGGGATCTCTTTTTGAGCTGACGAAGAAAAGCATTTACATATTTCTTTATTTCAATATCAATGTTTCTCAGTTCAGTTAATATTTTTGTGGGGGTACATTGAAATTAACTTCTACTTCGATTTACAAAAACAAAAATTTAATGTTACCTATAGCCAACTTTTCAAAGCTATTATTGAAAACATCGTCACGCAGATATTCGCACCTTTTTACTCTTACAATAAAAAAAAAAAACAAGTAAGCAAGGCTAAGTTCGGGTGTAACCGAACATTACATACTCAGCTGAGAGCTTTGGAGTCAAAATAAAGGAAAATCACCACGTAGGAAAATAAACCTAGGGTAACCTTGGAAATTGTTTGTATCAAATGGAGGATATTAAGAGTATTTTAAGAGGGAGTGGGCCATAGTTCTATAGGTGGACGCCATTTCGGGATATCGCCATAAAGGTGGACCAGGGGTGACTATAATGTGTCCGTACGATATGGGTATCAAATGGAAGGTATTAAAGAGGGTTTTAAAAGGGAGTGGCCCTTAGTTGTATATGTGAAGGCGTTTTCGAGATATCGACCAAAATGTGGACCAGGGTGACCCAGAACATAATCTTTCGGGTACCGCTAATTTATTTATATATGTAATACTACGGACAGTATTCCTGCCAAGATTCTAAGGGATTTTGATTTCGTCCTGCAGAACTTTTTCATTTTATTCTACTTAATACGGGAGGTGTCACACCCATTTTACAAAGTATTTTCTAAAGTTATATTTTGCGTTAATAAACCAATCCAATTACAATGTTTCATCCCTTTTTTCATATTTGGTATAGAGTTATGGAATTTTTTTATTTTTCGTAATACTCGATATCGAAAAAGTGGGCGTGGTAATAGTCGGATTTCGGCAATTTTTTACACCAAGATAAATTGAGTTTAGGTAACTACGTGAACTAAGTTTAGTAAAGATATATCGATTATTGTTCAAATTATCGTGTTAAGGGCCGAGCGGAAGGACAGACGGTCGGCTGTGTATAAAAACTGGGCGTGGCTTCATCTGATTTCGCCCATTTTCAAAAAAACAGTTACTGTCATAGAATCTATGCTCCTACCAAATTTTACAAGGATCGGTTAATTTTTGTTCGACTTATGGCATTAAATGTATTCTAGACAAATTACATCAAGATATCTTCAACGACTGCCAAATTACAGCTCGCAAAACTTTCAAATTACCTTCTTTCAAAAGTGGGCGGTGCCACGCCCATTGTCCAACATTTTACTAGTTTTATATTGTACGTCATAAGGTCAACCCACCTACCAAATTTCATCTCTTTATCCATCTTTGGTAATGAATTATCCCACTTTTTGGGTTTTTCGAAATTTTCGATATCGAAAAAGTGGGCGTGGTTATAGTCCGATTTCGTTCATTTTAAACACCGATCTGAGATGAGTCCCCAGGAACCTACGTACCAAATTTCATCAAGATACCTCAAAATTTGATCAGGTTATCGTGTTTGCGGGCGGACGGACATGGCTAAATAAATTTCTTTTTTCGTCCAGATCATTTTGATATATAGAAGTCTATATCTATCTCGATTAGTTTATGCCGTTACGGATTACCGTTATGCGAACAAAGTTAATATACTCTGTGAGCTCTGCTCATCTGAGTATAAAAAAACCAAAACAGAATGTGTTAATGCCCCAGATAATCAGCAAAGTAGCTCGTGAAGCCATATTTTTTCCATCGTGAATGCTGCGGTGAACTAAATGATTTTGTGTTTGTGTAAAATACTTACATAAATAGATACATATGTATCTGTACATACATGCCACACATCGGTGATTCTATTCTAAGGACGGAGTAAACTCTTGCAAGCTAACACCCTTCTTTTGTGAATACTTTCGCTGTGGCTCATAAACACACATTTGAATGAACTTTCATGAAAGGCCATAAAAGTTAGCTACATTCAGATGTGTCTCGTACATTATAAATATGTAAATATTGTTGGTTTTTAATGATGATGATGAGCCTAATAAAAGTTTGTCAATTGGTTTCGGGAATTTCCTGTTGATATGGTGCGTGTTTTAGTTGGATCATTTCAACTTATACAGTGAGCTGAGCTCACACCTCGGTTCGGTTGTTAATTTGTGAATTATGTGTAAAAAGAAAAGTGAAGTTCAGAATAAGCCGGAGAAAAAAAAAACCCAGTGAGAAAACGAGAAAGAAAGACAGAGAGACATCGAGAGTGAATGTTTGAAATTTCAGAAAGTTCTGGAAAACAGTGTAGGAGTACCAGGTGCAGTGAGGTATCCACCTAATGATAATGTTCATGTTTTTTCCCCTACTGGCTTAGTTTGTGCAGGGTTCAGCAACAAAGGAGAGAGACCAATGTGTGAAAATCCTAGCAAAGAAGATGCTGCATTAATACAAGGTTTGGTAACGGGACGACCAAACGAAGTAAAACTTCAAAAAGCACAAATTGCAAAGTCGAAAATGCTTAAACAGTAATAGAAAAGAAGATAAACGAACGATTCATAAACGGAAAACAATAGAATTCGGACCTCCAATGTGGTAGATCAGAACAATAACTCTATACTATGTCGGTCATCGTATACTGCGCTAGGTTGCTTAAATAATGGCCTGACTCATTATTCAAGCAGTGCCTTCTACGTAGAAGCCTATTTTGCAGAAACACAATCTAGATTGCTGGAATTTAATGCGGTTGCAATAACTAAAATAACGATATTTGCTGACAACCAGCCCTGCAACGTATCGCACTAGCTCCGAGCCTGCGCACAACTACCTTCAACTGACAGAAAGGAGTCTACTGAGTAGATTTAGTGCTGACACCCATAATTTTAAAGCGGTCTGAGCCATTAATGGGCTTTAGGCATGCACGCGGAGAGGATGGGGATCCGGCATAGTCATCACTGCAGAAGCTGTAATCACTGCAAAGAGACTGAAAATTCTTATATCCTCTCATAAATACCCGGCTCTAGGTAGGCCACGTCTAAGATTCTACAAGGCCCCTTTCTAGAAAATTTGGGTAGATTATCGAAAGATGTACTCCAAATATTCTCGGTATTACAAACAACTCGAGTTTATTGTAGAAAATATCCGATGTAGCACTCAGTGCCTAAATATCTGGAATGGTTTTATTCCACAGATAAAGCGCCTAGTATGCAAAAGTTACAACAACTAACGGTCTTTGTTGGCATGGAGCTTACTTAAATGGAATCAGTAGTGATAAAAACTGTGCGTCATTTGCGTCTTTTTATCCCAATATTTATCTTTGCTGGGTCGCTGGAATTCTCGAAAAGTTCGACCTTATCCCAGATAAGACTACTGCCCGCTGCGCAAGCTTCAATACAGTCAATGCAACAGACTGGGGAGCAAGTGTTTCACGCATAGGTCGACGATTGAAGGGAAGGTTGGTGGGAAGTTTCCTGTTAGGACGTTGTAGGGTACAAGTTCTTGCTGGATGATCACGGCAGCGTCCTTAAGCGGAAGTTACAGCAATTAAGTTTGCCCTTCATGTCAGGTGGAAGCTGGACATTTTAAGATTAAGATCATCTGTGACATAGGCCGATTTGCCTGTATAAATTCAACTTATCTGGTCATAAAAGGATATGGAATTTCAGAGTTGCGCTAGCCGATTGACTTGGGATTCCGATCACTTAAATGTTAAAGGGTCAGAAACCACAGATTCTATGGTCAAAAAAGCTCTAAAAATGTATGTGTTGTAGATAGACAGCTTTTTGCGGCTACTATTTGAAAATTCTTAAGAAAAATTGTTAATGCTGCAGCTTGTTGTTGTTGCATTAACGATAAAGACACTCCACGAAGGCTTTGGGGAGTGTTATCGATGTTGATGGTCCTTTGCCGGATATAGATCCCATACGTTTCGGTAACAAAGCACCATTAAGGTACTAGCTCGCCCATCTCGGGACTGATTAATATGACCACATTAAACCTTCTAGGCCATCCCTCACTCCCCACCCCTAGTTCCATGAGGAGTATGGTTCGCCAGAGCCTCGTCTGTTAATGAAACAGGATTCGCCGCGGGTAGGTGAGGTTGACAATTGGGTTGGAGAGGCTATATATTGCGCTGACAACCCCTTGAGAGGGTTGCGCTACACAAACCCTTGAATACATGCTGCAACTTCTAAAGACTAACTGTGATAATCACGTTTCAAGAACATATTTGGATAGACAAAAATCGATGTGTACTGTACAAAGTTCTCTCAGCAAAAGATGATAGGGCCAATTCATCGTTCAACAAAAATGACACTGAAGATTGAACAACGCTGGAACTGGTTTGTCTCCAAACCAAATTTGACTAGGTTTGAAAAAGGGAAACTCGTTAAATTAATTTTTTAAAGACGTAAAAAATATATTCCCTTCCAATAGGGATAAAAGAATAAAAATAAAATAAATACAAGGTGCAATGACCTCCGAAGAGATTTAGGGCCGAGCTTCTCTTCGAACCTTCATGTACCTAAGAAGCTTTTTATGGCAGAAATACACATGGGGAAAGCTTCTGATCGCCATTCACTTGGGAATGGCCAGAGTCATTCTTTTGCAAGCGGTTCACGCAGCTCACTACTTCCGGTCGCTTGTAAGCGTGGTAAACTAATGTGAGAAGGCGACAACCTGGCTAGGCCACTCTGAAATAATCAGTTTAAGGGCTAGCCAAGGGATCTATCATAGCAGCGTCTGTCCATCACGATGAGCGGCTGCAAGTGGGCGTCTGTCTTGGATTAAGCGGCTCGGTATATAAACGTACAATAAATATTTTCACCCCCACTGAGCGGGTTCTGAACTGGGCTTGGAACCCGCCACATCAAACCACACTCCAATGAAAAGCAAAAGCAAGCCTTGGATAAAAAGAAAACCATTTATTGATGACGACCATGGCAAACGTTTGAAGTACAATGAATTGAGGGCATGCACCTGGAACGTTCGCTCCCTGAATGGGATTAGTGCAGATGCACGGCTGGTTAATGTCCTCGTCAAAGCAAAATTTGACATCACCGCCATCCAAGAAATGCATTGGACGTAGCAAGGAAGAGAGAAGATTAAAAATTGTGATATATTATAGAGTGGCCATACAAATAAGCGCAGTTTCGGCGTCGGATTCGTGGTGGGCGAGATACTTTGTCGCCAAGTACTTGCGTTCACGCCTGTGGACGAACGTCGCGCCACTATCCGAATAAAAGCAAAATTTTGTAATATATCATTCATCTGCGCCCATGCGCCGACAGAGGAGAAAGACTATGAGGTGAAAGACGCTTTTTATGAATTTAGAACAATTAGAACACACACATGAGCGCTTCCACCGCCATGATATAAAAGTCGTGCTTGGCGACTTTAACGCCAGGGTGGGCAAAGAAGGTATTTTTTGACCCTACAGTCGGAAAGATCAGCCTACAAAATGAAATTTCTCCTAATGGACTGAGACTGATTGACTTTGGCGGTGCTTGGAACATAGCCATTTCCAGCAAGAGGTTCATGAATAAAAAGATACATCAAGCTACATGGCAGTCCCCCGATCGAAATTATCGCAACCAGATCGATCAGGTTATGATAGATGAACGGCATGCCTCCAGTGTTTTCGATGTGCGCACGATCCGAGGACCTAGCATCGACTCAGACCATTATCTCATCGCAGCTAAAATACGCACCCGCCTCTGCGCAGCTAAAACCAAGCCACAAAAAACACAAGGCTGCAATCGCAACAGACTGCCAATGATTTAGCAACTCGAAAAGTTCTTCGAAAGATTTGTGGACCTCTAAGGATTGGCGACGGCGAGTACCGAAGAAGATATAACGATGAGCTGTACGAGCTATACGCAGACATCAATATAATCCAGCGAATTAAAAAGCAATTGTTGTGACCAATTGCCGCCGGTTAGCAGAGAGAAAGAGCGACTGGCGCGCCTTGTGGGACGGTCATAGCCTTTTAAACGGTTAAGCGCCAATTAAGTAAGTAAACTTGGAGTGTTTGCCAAATCTCTGGCGAAGGGCGACTCCGCTAGAAAAACTTTTGTTTAATTGAACAAACTTTTTTCTGAATTTTTAGTGTTATTTTACCTTGGGAGTATGCCAACACCACACCACGACGGCCGACGATATAATAGAGATATTGCAGTGAAATTTGGTACAACGCTTTCTGTTGGCATGGGAAAGATTCTAAATGAAAATGGGAGTAATCGGTCTATAACCACATTCTCTTTGCTACAGGCCCGGGCTTAAACTCTGCGCTAAAAAATTAAAGTCCGGACTTTACTTTAAATTTTGGAATTCTCGCAAGAGAAAAACGATGCATAATTCGTCATGAGAATACTGTGCAGATCCCCGGTACCTCTTAATTTTTTCCCCGGCACAGCTTTCTGACCCATTCATAACTATAAAATGGGTCCTAATGGGTTTAAAATTCTTAGGAACTTTTAAACGCTCTCACTTAAAAATTAAGTACCAAAATTGAATAATTATGCTTCTTTATCGAACAAACTTTTGTTGTTCTTATTGCAAATGCATGTAACATTATTAAAGCTTACGCACTAACGCGTGCTCATTACACATTTGTCACACGGAACGTGATAAGCCGAATACCTGTCATCAAAAACACTCACGAGAGAACAAACATTCACACATTCCTACACTCACATACGTAAAATTCTAATGAAAATTAATATTGACTTACGTGTAAACATGTGAAGACAAAAGGCAAACCTACGCACCCATAAATTCGCGGAAAGGCAAATGACTCTTACATACATATGTAGATATAAACAAATTCCGGGGTGGTGGAAAACTTTAGTTGGCAATTCACGCCTACAACACTGTTACTTAGTATTCGTTAGGCGTAATGAACAAAGCTTGAGACATAGTAGGTAGGTGGGACGAATGGTTGCCATCTGGGTAGCCCAAAAGAACCAGTTCATTTCATTAAAAATGTGAAAAGATACTAAATATGAGAACCGTGCATGCTTACACAAATTGAGTTGTGGATAAAGTAAAAAATATTTCGATTATCAATGTCATACAGCCATCCAAGATCTATCAGAGAGGGAGTGCCAATAGATTTATCGGTACTTTAGTTAGAGCTGAACACATATATGAAAATGGCCACTGCCTTTCTAAGTCGGAACAACTTCCGCAAAGGCCGTAAAGCGTAATTCCTATCCTTTATGAGTGTGTCTCTTTATCCTAAATACCAATGCTGGCTACCAAACGTTTGTAGGTGTTGCATTTCGAACTGCCCAGTATAAAATATTCTGTTTTCAATATAGGCTGGCATTGTGGATTTTAGTTTCGGTGACTGTGGTTAGTTAAGGTTGATCTAGTCAGCCAATAAAGCCACCAGATATATTAAATGTTCACACAGTGCAACCAGTACTTGCTTCAACCATTTCCTATAAATTATACATAGGAGTGTGACATCAGAAGGCAGTGTCCATCTAGTTTATATTGAGCCTCAGGTTTGGCTCTTAAGAGGTAGGGGGAACTAATAAGGATCAACCTTTCCGTATTTGCGGACACCTATGCTAACCCTTCATCCATATGGTGGCCTAAAGATCTCTTTCGAAGTTTAGAAACAGAACAAGGGCGTCTTTTCGGTTGCTAAATTATTCTTATGGCCCTACTGCTTGTATTAAGAAGTCCCGATAAAGTTAGGAGTTCAACTGGCCGGTCCATGAGGACCTCACATAGACTGAATAAGTCCGTAGTTAGGAGTAGTAGTAATAAATTTTTCTGTGCGTTGTTATTGTACAAACTTCGAATGTCCCACTTCTCTACTGCTATGATAATACCTACACCAACATTGGTTATTCGCATACTTTCTGCTTACGAGACCGTTAGCTCCAGATACACGCTTTCTCTTTACCCTCGTGTGCTTTGCAAGCTGCACGATCGCTAGTATTTTAATGCTTAATTCATACTATCGCAGGACGGAAATTTATAGGAGATACGCATTAGTGGCGGCCTCAACTCAGTTCAACTTGGAGAGAGCCGTGTGCATTTATTAACCGAAGATTTCAAGATCAGCGTCAGCATAATGCGAGAAAAACCAACCACCTCGGGTGATAAGCACGGTAAAAGGATTTTTATTGCTTCGACTAATATCTTGTCCAGAGGCGGATCCAGAGAGGCATTTGTGGTGAAAAATATATGTGGGCAAGAAACTTTTTTTTTTTTTAAACAAACACTCAGAAATTTCACACTTTTCTTAATGGATTTAAGCTGATCGACCTTCCCGATACACAAAACAGATGCATGCTCATCTTCAAGGTAAAAGCTCCATCAAGCTACAAGGCTATCACCTGATCAGAAAACACAAAATCAGATAGTCTCGAGGTGCCTACATCGAGTTGGATACTACAACGCCGCAGGCCTCTTAAAGCACTACTAGCCGAGGTCGAGAAAAACATGGAATATGAGCAACTGGGACGGGAGTGCTGAAAAAAAAACGCTGTACAACACAACTCGTTGCGATCGAATTAACCCCAGTGGGCTGGGGTCAGAATATACCCGCGGTAGGTATGCCTGTCGTAGGAAACGACTAAAATAGCAGATTCATGGGGCTGTGTAGCACAACCCTTCAGGTTGCCAGCGCAATATACAGCTTCTCCAAACCCAATTGTCAACCTTACCTATCTGCGGCGAATCCTGATTCACTAACAGACGAGGTGTAGGGTTCTTATTATTTTTATTTAACTTTGTATTTTAGTTACTTTGAACTTTGTAATTTTCAAATGTATTATCAATATTTTAATTTTCATTATTGATTTTTTCAAAAATTTTCATTATTGTGAGAAATAAAAAATAAAATAGACGCAAACATTTAGGCGTTTTAAAAAATATAATTTAAAGTTTTGTTAAAAAAAATAATACGTGGTTCCAATTACTACACGAGGTTCTGGCGACCCCAAGCTGCTCATGGAACTTGGGAGGTGGGGAGGGAAGGATGGCCTGAAGGTTTAATGTGGCCATATAAATCGTACCCGAGATGGTCGGGCTATCACCTTAATGGTACCATGTTACCTGAGCGTACCGGATCTGTATCCGGCAAAGGACCATCACATCGATAACATTCCCCAAAGCTTTCGGGGAGCAACCTTATCGCTACAACAACAACAAAAACAATATCGAATTAAGAAGAAGGAAGTTATAGGTATTTTCCAGAAGAAAAATCAGACGCAGAATGACGGAGGTATAAATAAATTGAGCTACTAATATAACATAATAGCGCCCAAGTTTATCGAAAAATTCAGCAAAAGAGCGAAGATTTCCTGGGGTGAATTCCCACGAAAAACGGTAACGTGGTAATTCGTTTCAGCCAAGTGTCTGATCTCGAGCACAAAATCTGATGGGGTCTTGTATGCAAAGATATTCAAATATAACAGCAAATTTCCATATCTATCGCGGAATCAGCCTTTCATCTGACTGAACCTTTTGAGTGCGACTTCAGGCTTTGTAAATCCACCACCGTCAGATCTTTGCTTTGCCACAAATTAGAAAAGAGCGTGGAAAGATATAGCACACATCCAAACGTCGTCGATTTTAAAGCCGCATTGATAGCACGGAAATTTGCAGTGGAGCTCTACCGCAGTTAAATTCTGTTAAACATTGCTGAGCCCTTCGACATTGCGCCATTTGACATGCACATCACTTCACAGGATTTTGCCTTTGCAACGAATGCCGATTACCAACTGTCACCTACAAGTGGCACTTTGTCACAAAGAGTTTAAAATAAAACGCATAACCGTTAGAGATCCTGATTATGGTTTGTTACGGTACCTTCTTCACAGTCAAACTAAGTAATTATAACAGTTGACGATTTATTTACTGTCATAAAAAATGTGTGCACTTAACCATTTTATTTATTGGTTTCCCTTTCGTTACATTTTTTATTGTTAATGTTCTTATTTGATTTGTGTGTGTTTGTTGATGTTGTACAGACAACTGAGCACAATTACATGTTTGGGTTGAACAAAAACCACAACCAAATGTACACACAACACACGAGTTTTTATACAACTTTATCAAAACATAAAAAACAAATAAAAAAATTACAAACAAAAATAGAAAAATAAATTTTTTTCTACATAGAAAAAAATTGAAACTTTCTGACACCACTTGGTAGCCATCAGCTGCGTAACTTCCAAATGCATTGCTATTTGCTGAAGCACACATACACATATATATATGTATATATAACTGCACAAGTTTAATTGTTTCTCTATGTTACAAATACATATATTTATTTTTCCAACGATTTGAGCAAACGATAAAAGTTTTATTTATTCTCATGCAATTTGAGTGCTGCCGGACCCTACCGCACCGGACCTTGTGTAGGCGATGCGGATGTATGTAGTTGATGATACGGTTCATTTTTTTTGTATGCATATATGTATATATGTATGTTTGTATAAATATATATTTGCATCCGAATATCGTGCTTTTGTCTTATGTTAGCTTTTTACAATCATGCTGGGATATATGGGGCTTTCCATGCAAACTGATCGTACGCATGAAAAAAGAAACATTTTTTTTAGGTCTTGTTTTATATAAATGAAGCAGAGGAAACGAAAATTGCCTCTTTAAACAAAAACATAATCTTGTTGAACTTTGATATTCAAATTTTAATATAACCAGTATACAATTTATTTATGAGAATAAAAAATATGAAAGTGGGGCACACATTGCACATTGCCGGACTTAGGTAAATATTATATCGAAAGCTTATTGCATTTGAATGTGTGTACAGTTTCATTTTTCTAGCTTAATTAGTAATGACTTAAAAGTGCACGATTCCACAAACTTAAATGTACTTTTTATTACCTCTAAATATCTCAATTCCTGTGCCATACAGAAAACTCTTTTATCCTTAATATTATAACCTAAAAGAGTTTGAAGTTTCGTTCAAAGTTTCTCTATGTTATCTGGGTAAGTTCCTTAAAACTCGAACGCAATGTTTCCAAGTTCGAGCATTCTTTTAACCTTGGACCAATTAGTTAAAATTTTTTCCTCATGTTGCATAGCCATTGGTTTCTGGCTTAAAGAATCTAGCTCTATGCTCGCAAAATTCCATATGTAAATGAGTTTTCTAAATATATCGATCCCTGCTCCATCTACAAAACTCTTTTATCCTAAATATTATAACCTAATAGAGCCCGAAGTTCAAACTTTTTCTGGATTGCCGGGAAATTTCTTAAAACTCGAAAGCAAAGTTTTCAAGTTCGGACTATTTGTTTTTAATTTTCGCGATCCCTGGGCCATACACCATAATTTTTTTCTCATTGTTTCATTGCCAATGAGTTCTGAAGTATGTTCTTAAATTAAAAAATCTATATCCACGGTCGCAAGATTCCACATGTTGAAATTAACATTTTAAATAGCTCTGAATATTTTGACCCTTGTCCCATCTAGAAAACTCTTTTATACTAAATATTATAACCTAATAGAACTTGAAGTTTCGTTCAGAGTATCAGGCTTCTGGGTTATCAGGAAGTTTCTTAAAACTGGAGATCAAAATTTCGAAGTTCGTTCAGTTTTTTTAATTTTCACTATCCCTGGACCACCTAGTTTAACTTTTTTTCCTGATGTTGTATTGTAATTGGGTTCTGAAGTATTTTCTAAGTTTCAAGAATCTAGCTTTATTTGATATTGTTAAAACAGCATTCTCAAGATTCCACATGTTGTAAATGAACCTCTAAATATATCGATCCATGCCCCATACAGGAAACTCGTTTACCCTAGACATTAAAACCCAAGATTGCTCTAAGCTTGGTTAAAAGTTTCAGGTCTACAAGTTATCGGGAAGTTCCTGAAAGGTTGAAAGAAAAATTTTCAAGTACCGGCTGTTTTTTTAGAATTTTAACGATCCCTGGACCATTTAGAGAATTCTTTTATACGACGGGTGTTTCAAGAATCTAGCCCTCCCGGAAATCACTCAAAGAAAGATTGCAAGATTCTCAAATTTTGTGTCGAAATTGGTGGAAAACGTCAAACGACACTAATATAAAGGAAGTAAGAAGGTTTCCCATTATCGATGTATGTATATATATTTTAAGGGTTTTTGTTATTCCTTTCGAAGGCTTCCAGTGAAGAAATGCCGGTTTCAGTGTTGTTCTGCCTGCAGGGTCATTCTTCGTATCAAGATGTCGTAGGATTTTGAAGCGTACAAAATTTGAGACCCAGAATTGCTATGCGAATTTGCTTGGTACTATGACATGGAATGCCTCATTAATATATCTATATATATAACATAAGAATTTTATGTGTACGTCGGCACATGCATGTCAATACAATATTTATATATTTTGTATGTAAACATGTTTGTGTGTACAATTACACTATTTGTTGTTTTGTTTAAAAGTTTGCATTATGAGATTGTACTTTTGTTTATGCAAAAAAAAAAAGAGTAAAGGAAACGAGAATTTATTTTGAAAACAAATTATAAAATATCATGTGCAAAGTGTTCTGTAATAATTTCTACATCTGTTGTAGATTTTCTGTAGGAAATGGGACCAGAGCCTTCTCACTTTAGGCAGCATTTCAGTAATAATATGGAGGAGCTAAATATTGTTATAGTTAGTTGGTTGGAGCGTTTTGAAGGCAAACTAAAAAGTTATGTAAAATATTGTGAGCTTTTCTGTTTGCTGTTTGTTGTTATACCAGCATTCCCGACAGATATTATCCTGCTCGAAAATGGGTTTACCCAGTTAAAAGTGGCATTCACTTCCACCATCACTGCCTCTCTACGTCTGCTCTAAATTATATTTCCACTTCCCTTTCCTGTTCTTTTTTTCTTTGTTTTCGTAAACATATCATTTTTCTCCTCTCTTCCACCCAAAAACTTAAGCCAAAAACTCATTCCAACCCCCAAACCCATTCTCATTCCAATTCCAACTCCCGACCCCACCCTCTGATTTGTGAAGTTAAAATTAATCGACAAATCACTACTAAAAGAAGAGCGTCATCGAGCGGGAAAGGGGGTTTACGATTTTTTATGCATGGAAATTTTGAAATGAAAAAAAGCATAAATAGCTTCATCAAAACCAAACGATTTCGGACTTTTTGACCGATACCAGCAATTTATTATTAATTATCGACTTATTGTCGATAGCGTATTATTATCGTAAATTTATCAGTTTCTTATGGTTTATTATCGCTAAGCCATCGTCTTTATGTTGGATTTTTTATGGGCTTGTTTTCGACGTGTACAGATATTTTCTCAATTTTATGTTTACCTATGCATCTGTTTCACAACAAACTGATAAGTTCTTCCCCAAGAAGTCGATAACACGCCGATAAACATTTGGTAGCACCGATAAGAAATTGATAACTCTCTGTAGTAAATCGTTTCAGTAGTGTTTAGGGTGTGGAGACGGGTTGCTATACGCAATCGACCAAGCCAATCCAAGGTTCGGTCGGGCTCATTTGAGTATAACTTTGAGGTCATTTTGGGATTATTTTGCGTGTTCTCCAGGGGCTGTATTCAATTAGTGTGAGTTCTGAAAAGTAAGTTTTTCTTTCATACAATTTATATGAAAAACTTTGAATAATTTTAAAACACATTTACTGAATCTATCCCCAAGGTTCCTCCCAAATTCATGCAGGGGTCATTTCAGAATGGTTTAGGGCATACTTCGGGATGATTTGGGGAACTACCTTGGAATCTTCCCGTTGCAATTTGGGCATGATGTTTTAACTCCCTTCGGGTTATTGTGTGGTCATTTAGAGAACCCTTAGGGATGACTTTCTTGGAGACATTTGGACTTAATTTCGGGAAGAATTTGGGGACTCACTTGGAGTCGTCCAGTTATCATTTAAGGATGGTTTTTGGAATCCTCGGGATCTTTTCGAGGTCATTTTGGAGAACCATTTCTGGAACTTCATCGGGGTCCTCCTGGATAATTTTTGGGATAATTTTGGGGACTCCCTCGGGATCTTCCCGGGGTCATTTAAAGGTCATTACGGGATCGTTTGGGGGCTATTTAGGCACGATTTAATGGACTCTTTCGGGGTCCTTGCGTGGTCGTTTGGGATCATTTAGGATGGTTTTGGGGACTCTCCAGGGGTCATCCCAGGGTCATATGTGGTCAATTCGGTCTCACTCCAGTATAATTTTATTGATTCTCTCGAGATACCCCCGGAGTCATTTAGGAATCACTTCGGGGTCATAAAGAGGTCCTTTGAGGGCTCCCTTGGCTTGCTGCCGGGTTTATTTGGCGGCAATTTTGGTACAATTTGGGGGACTTCCTCGGGATCATCCCGTGGTCATTTTGAGTTCACTTCGAAAATAAATCGTAATGTTTTATTTGAGCAGTACGTCATATTCAGTTCCTATAAGAATCCGTTCTATTCTGCATTTAACTTTTGAAAAATAATCTCGATGTGTCACATCTACCAGGCGTTCCGCAACGGTTTACATTTGATTGATAATATATCGTAAACCTTTCGATAAATAATCGACAGCTTTTCGAAAATACGTAATTAGATAACATTAATTTTTTGATAACAAGTCCAAAACTTTCGATGGAAAACAGATAACATAAAAAACTTTTTCGATGAAAAATCGTTAAAGTTTTAATGACAAATCTATAAATTTGTGATATAAATTCAATAAATTTTAAGCGAATCGATAATTCGCCGATTACTAATTGATTACAAGTCGATAAATTTTCTATATCAACTCGAAAAATTTTTTATACCAAATCGACAATAATAAAGCGATACCTTTTTGATAGCATGCCAATAGATCATCTATGAAAAATCAATATCTCAACGATAACCTTTGTCATCGATAACAAATTTATTTAGCTTTGATAATAAATCGATAACTAGTATATATCTCATTGATAACACACCTTTGACAATTTTTTTCTTTCTTTTACTTTCCTTTCTATATACACCCATAAGCACACCAGTTCTAAAGACCACACTTACCTAAAAATTCTTAAATATTCACATGTTCAAGCGTGCATACCTACATATATAAGTAAGCTACATATTAACAAATTGGGATAAAGTCATAAAGAGTTCAGCATTAAATTTTACGACTTCATTCAAATTTTCAAACTTAAATTAACCCAAAACTGATAAGCTTGAATTTTGCCAACGTAAAGCCATTTACTGCCTAAGCACCTAAAGCCGACAAATGTACAAATGTATATCCTGTGAGATTTGATATGTTTAAATCCTGTGAAACCTCTCGGACGTTCTCTCAACTTTTGAAATTTTCACATTTGACTGGCTGAATGCCACTATAAAAGTGCAATTAGCACACATATGCCGGAACGGTAAACAGACAGACGGAGATGGTTATTATAAACACACACAACTAAAGTTAAGTAAATACAACAAGTAAGGAACGCTAAGTTCGGGTGTAACCGAACATTACATACTCAGCTGAGAGCTTTGGGCACAAAATAAGGGAAAATCACCATGTAGGAAAATGAACCTAGGGTAACCCTGGAATGTGTTTGTATGACATGGGTTTTAAATGGAAGGCATTAAAGAGTATTTTAAAAGGTAGTTGGCCTTAGTTCTATAGGTCGACGCCTTTCGGGATATCGCCATAAAGGTGGAAGAGAGGTGACTCTAGAATGTGTTTGTACGATATGGGTATCAAATTAAAGGTATTAATGAGGGTTTTAAAAGGGGTGACCCTTAGTTGTTCATGTGAAAGCGTTTTCGAGATATCCACCAAAATGTGAACCAGGGTGGCCCAGAACATCATCCGTCGGGTACCGCTAATTTATTTATATATGTAATACCACGAGCAGTACTCCTGCCAAGATTTCAAGGGCTTTTGATTTCGCCCTGCAGAACTTTTTCATTTTATTCTACTTAATATGGGAGGTTTCACACCCATTTTACAAATTTTTTTTTAAAGTTATATTTTGCGTCAATAAACCAATCGATTTACAATGTTTCATCCCTTTTTTCATATTTGCTATAGAATTATGGCATTTTTTCATTTTTCGTAATTTTCGATATCGAAAAAGTGGGCGTGGTCATAGTCGGATTTCGGCCATTTTTTATGCCAAGACAAAGTGAGTTCAGATAAGTACGTGAACTAAGTTTAATAAAGATATATCGATTTTTGCTCAAGCTATCGTGTTAAGGGCCGAGAGGAAGGACAGACGGCGACTGTGGGCGTGTTCTTCATTTGATTTTGCTAGTTTTTATTTAGCACATGTATAGTAATAGTGGTAACGTTCCTGCCAAATTTCATCATGTTATCTTAAACGACTGCCAAATTACGGCTTGCAAAACTTTCAAATTACCTTCTTCGAAAAGTGGGCGGTGCCACGCCCATTGTACAAACCTTTACCAGTTTTCTATTCTACTTCATAAGGTCAACCCACCTACCAAGTTTTATCGCCCCATCCGTCTTTGTTAATGAAATATCGCACTTTTTGGATTTTTCGAAATTTTCGATATCGAAAAAGTGGGCGTGGTTACAGTCCGATTTCGTTCATTTTAAATAGCGATCTGAGATGAGCGCTAAGGCACCTACATACCAAATTTCATCAAAATACCCCAAATTTACTCAAGTTATCGTGTTTACGGACGGACGGACGGACGGTCGGACGGACGCACATGGCTAAATGAATTTCCTTTGTCGGCCAGATCATTTTGACATATAGAAGTCTATATCTATCTCGATTAGTTTATGCCGTTACGGATTGCCATTATGCGAACAAAGTTAATATACTCTGTGAGCTCTGCTCAGCTGAGTATAAAAATGTATAAATACACATGCATTTGTATGTATGCGTGAGTTAAATATTGCTCACGAACATGTCTACTTATATAAATACAACTTTAATACAATATTTGGATAATTTCGGCATAACTTTATCTGAATTTGTGTGTTCGGCGACTGGTCAACTGGGACTTCTGGTCAACTGGGACTTCTGTCCAACTATTTGTTTGTGTATGTTTGTGTGTGTATGTGTGCGATAATATTTTATGAATGTCATTTAGCCGTTGGCGCATATCTAAGGCTAAATAAACTTCCTTAGACATTGTTGCTATGTATTACTGTTGCTATTGCTGCTATTGTTGTTGTCTTTATTGTTGGCTTTGCTGGTGTTCACTACCATTATTATCCACAAATGTGTAGAAGCACCCATTTGATGGGCTTTTGGAGGCACACATAGCACAGACGAGAGTTCATTAAAAACCATTGTGGCCAACTTTTATTGACTTGGAGTTTTTTTTGGCTTCACGTTTAGCGAAGGGACAATGAAAGTGTAAGACAAAGAATGTTTTGCCAATTAAGAGTAGCCCAATATGTTAAGATAAGAAGTAAGGCATGAAAGATGTTTAAGTTTTAGTGCGGCATGGTTTTGTTTTGTGTGGCACAGAAATTGCCAAACGGCACGACAAATCATTAAAATGCAATCAAAAAAAGTCCATTAATTCTATCATTATTTGGAGCTTAGACTATTTTCGCCGCAATCATGTCTTTCTCCACCTCTTTTCGGCATGAAAAACGAGCTTTCTAATTTCAAAAATCCTCCTTCCAAAATTTGCATACAAATTTTCAGAATTTTAGATAAATTAAAATTTAACATAAATTCTTTGCAAAAAATTTAAAATATTCATAATCATAAGCACTAGTCATGCTGGTTTCCCAAGAATATCATCCATAATGACAGCGACAGCATAAATATTTAATGGCTTCCCACATTTGGCTAATCATTCTTAAAAAATTACTTGACAGCCGTCACAAAAACTTAGCATACTTTGCAAGCCATTGAATAAGTGAGCGAGCGAAGGATGAGGCGGGAAAATAGCCAAATTTAGTAAGAAATAGCAACAATATTGAAAAAACCGAAACAAATTGTAAATTTCGCAGAACAAATTAAACTTGCTTAAACTTTAATGCTGGAGCCCATTTTAGTAAATAATTTTGTTTTTTGAATCGAAAGAGTCATGACTGAGAAATTTTCCAAGTAAAATTCAGTGGGGTTCCAACGAGGCCAAATAAATTCTCATGCTAAATCATGCGTCCGTCTTCCCTTTTAGTAAATATAGCAACTCATAATTCAGAATAATAAAATTAATTCATAAGAGACACCACATCGAAAATAGTAACCTGTTCCAAAAAGAAATCGTTTCCAAAACGTATTCTATTCTAGAAAAGTAGTCGGGTGCAAAAAGGTAACCCGTTATAAAAAACAAAAGACGGTTTCGAAATTTCGAAAAAGTAATAGATTCCCAAAAAGTAACCGGTTGCAAAAAACGGTTTTAAAAATGACTGGTTCGAAAAAGTAATCAGGTCAAAAAAGTCATCGCTTCCCAAAAAGTAACCGGTTACAAAAAAAAAAAAAAACGGTTTCAACAATAACTGGTTCGAAAAAGTAATCAGTTCAAAAAGGTTTTCGATTCGAAAAAGTAATTGGTTTGAAAAAGTTACCGGTTCGAAAAATCAACCAGTTTTAAAAAACAAAGCGGTTGCAAAAAGTTACCGTTTCCAAACGGGTCACCTATAACGAAAAATTAACAGGCTCCAAAATAGTACACAGCTAAAAAAAAACAAAAAAATAACCCGCTCAAAAAAAGTAACCGCCCTTACATAATTAAAAAATTTCGGAAAATTGCCCAGTTCGAAAAAAGTGTCTGGTTTCAGAAACGTGAAGATTTGAAAAACAGGGCGGTTGTAAGGAAGTAATTGGTTGGATAAAGTTACCGGTGCCAAAAAAGTAACCGGTTGGATAAGGTTACCGGTGCCAAAAAAGTAACCGGTTTAGAAACAGTAACAGTTCTCATAAAAGTTCCAAAAAAGTAACGTAAAAAACAAAAGTAAAGTAAAAAACAAGTAAGGAATTTTAAGTTCGGAGGTAACCGAACATTACATACTCAGTTGAGAGCTATGGTGACAACATAAGGGAAAATATCCATGCAGGAAAATGAACCGAGGTAACCCTGGAATGTGTTTGTATGACATGTGTATCAAATCAAAGCTAATACAGTGTATTTTATGAATGAGTGGGCCATAGTTCTATAGGTGGACGCCATTTAGGGATATAGCCATAAAGGTGGATCAGGGTTGACTCTAGAATGCGTTTGTACGATATGGGTATCAAATGAAAGGTGTTAGTGAGTATTTTAAAAGGGAGTAATCTTTAGTTCCATAGGTGGACGCCGTTTCGAGATATCGCCATAAAGGTGGGCGAGGGGTGACTCTAGAATTTGTTTGTGCAATATGGGTATCAAACGAAAGGAGTTAATGAGTATTTTAAAAGGGAGTGGGCCTTAATATATAGGTGGACGCCTTTTCGAGGTATCGCAATAAAGGTGGACCAGGGGTGACTCTAGACTTTGTTTGTACGATATGGGTATCAAATGAGAGGTGTTAATGAGTATTTTTAAAAGGGAGTGGGCCTTCGTTCTATAGGTGTTCGCCTTTTCGAGATATCGCCATAAAGGTGGACCAGGGGTGACTTTAGAATATGTTTGTACGATATGGGTATCAAATGAAAGGTGCTAATGAGTATTTTAAAAGGGCGTGAGGCTTAGTTCTATAGGTGGACGCCTTTTCGAGATATCGCCATAAAGGTGGACCAGGGGTGATTCTAGAATGAGTTTGTACGATATGGGTATCAAATTAAAGGTATTAATGAGAGTTTTAAAAGGGAGTGGTGGTAGTTGTATATGTGAAGGCGTTTTCCAGATATCGACCAAAATGTGGACCAGGGTGACCCAGAACATCATCAGTTGGATACCGCTAATTTATTTATATATGTAAAACCTGCCAAGATTTTAAGGGTTTTTTATTTCGCCCAGCAGAACTTTTTCACTTTCTTCTACTTAATATGGTAGGTGTCACAAACATTTTACAAAGTTTTTTCTAAAGTTATATTTCGCGTCAATAAACCAATCCAATTACCATGTTTCATCTCTTTTTTCGTATTTGGTATGGAATTATGGCATTTTTTTCATTTTTCGTAATTTTCGATATCGAAAAAGTGGGCGTGGTCATAGTCGGATTTCGTTCATTTTTTATACCAAGATAAAGTGAGTTCAAGAAAGCACGTGAACTAAGTTCATTAAAGATATGTCGATTTTTGCTCAAGTTATCGTATTAACGGCCATACGGAAGGACAGACGGACGAGTGTGTATAAAAACTGGGCGTGGCATCAACCGATTTCGCCCATTTTCACAGAAAACAGTTAACGTCATAAAATCTATGCCCCTACCAAATTTTAAAAGGATTGGTTAATTTTTGTTCGACTTATGGCGTTAAAAGTATCCTGGACAAATTAAATGAAAAAGAGCGGAGCCACGCCCATTTTGAAGTTTTCTTTTATTTTTGTATGTTGTTGCACCGTGTCATTACTGGAGTTGAATGTTGACATAATTTACTTATATACTGTAAAGATATTACATTTTTTGTTAAAATTTCACTTTAAAAAAATTTTTTTTTAGAAGTGGGCGTGGTCCTTCTCCGATTTTGCTAATTTTTAGCAAGCGTACATATAGTAATAGGAGTAACGTTTCTGCCAAATTTCATCATGATACCTTCAACGACTGCCAAATTACAGCTTGCAAAATTCTAAATTACCTTCTTTTAAAAGTGGGCGGTGCCACGCCCGTTGTCCAAAATTTTACTAATTTTCTATTCTGTGTCATAGGCTCAACTCATCTACCAAGTTTCGTCGCTTTATCTATCTTTTGTAATGAATTATCGCACTTTTTCGGTTTTTCGAAATTTTCGATATCGAAAAAGTGGGCGTGGTTATAGTCCGGTATCATTCATTTTAAATAGCGCTCTGAGATGAGTGCTCAGGAACCTACATACCAAATTTCATCAAGATACCTCAAAATTTACTCAAGTTATCGTGTTAACGGACGGACGGACGGACGGGCGGACGGACGGACGGACGGACATGGCTCGATCGAATTTTTTTTCGATACTGATGATTTTGATATATGGAAGTCTATATCTATCTCGATTCCTTTATATATGTACAACCAACCGTTATCCAATCAAACTTAATATACTCTGTGAGCTCTTTTCAACTGAGTATAACAAGGCGCTTGCAATAAAGTCACTGGTGTCATAAAATTAGGTAACTGGGTAACTGGTTTCATAAAAGTAAACAGTTTCATAAAAGTTACTGGTTTCTAAAAAATAACTAGTTCTTAAAAGGTAACCGGTTCTAAACCCGGCTTAGTCAGTGATAGTGGATGTGGGATAAGCGAGTTGGAAGAGACAACGATCGCGCACGTTTTGTGCTGGTGCGCTGCGCTTGCCGGGCTAAGACTACTTGTAGTACATGCCCAAAGTACGTAGTTATTTTATATCATAGATCCCGGTTTATGATAGGGTTTTTACAATTTGGTCGTTGAGCGAACTAGTGGTAGCACTGTGGACCGATTCAGTTTAAGTGTGGTCTTCACGTACCGGCCAGTTCAACCTTACCCAACAAATCGAAAACTTGTTTAATAACTTATCGAAAATCTATCGATGACCTTTCAATTAAAAATCGATACTTTTTTGATAACATATTGATAACTTTTCAATACATAGCCGATAATTTATATTTATTGAAATCGGCAATAAATTGATAATTATTCGAAAAAAATCGATCACAGGCCGGTAACAAAAATAACACACCAGTAAAAAATCGATAATTCTTTGATAATGAATCAATTTTTTTGTTAGCTTAATAACATATGGATACCTTTCGACAAATAATAGACCACTTTTTAAAAAATTGATATTTTTTCGAAAACAACTTGATAAACCGTCGATAAGAAATGGATAAAATGCCCATATCACGTCGACCATAAACCGATAACTCATCGATAACAAACAATTTACACTTTCATAACAAATTAATAGCCCGTCGCAGGGTTTCGGTTTCTGGTTTAACTCTTTACTTTTTTCTCCCTCCTGTTCGTTGTACTTTATCTTTACTTCAGTTCCTTTTTTTCTTGCCTTTTCTGATGGGTCTACCATAAGCATTTCATCATTTTCATCCACGTCATTATCGAAAATTTAGTTACATTGCTCCCTTTCCTTTTCGTCTTCTTCAGTCATCTTCTTTACATACTTCTTTCTCTTTGTGGTTTCAAATTCTTTTTATATGTAAAGAATTGGTCTTTCTGCAACGCTTGGTTTCCATTAGCTGACTTGCTGTCTGATTTCGCTCATATCATATCTACATCGTCCATGATCTCCGTATTACGCTACAGTATGGAGACTGCAGCCACGCTAACATTCTGTATTCCCTCATATAGAACACCATTTCCAAACACTACAATTACGCTAACGCTAACAATAACCGTATGATAACATTCTGGTTTCATCCATTGAAAATGTGATTACACATAAAAAGTCCTAACTGGTTGGAGATCTCTGTTTAAAGAGCTTTACCAAAAATCAAATAATATCACATTTAAACATATGCGTTTTTACGGGGTCAATGTATGCTTCTTTCCCCTACTCTCCCTCAACCTCCTCCTCTCCTTCTATTTCTACTCCGAAAGCTAACACGATCTTTTGACTTAAGAAATTTTTTGACCCTACTGTCCTCAAGCACCTTATTTTTGGGACTTTCAACTTGAGTGTGATACCAACTAGCTATTTGTCTCGTAAAACGATTAGTTCCAGCTACTTTTAACGCATTTTTTTGCCCTCTCTTTTTGAAATATTCCCTCTTGATTTAATTTTTGTTATGTGTTATTTCTTTCCCCTCTTGCGGCTTAAATCATTCTCATATTTTGTTCAAATCTGCTTAGTTGCATGCGGAAGTCTTAGAAGGAGCCACTGAAACAAATTCGAATGTAAAATTGTACGTTTCTTAAAAAGAGACAGTCATGCTAAATGAGAGAAAATTAGCATAGAGAAATGAAAAATACAAGTATTTATTGCTTTTTTTATTACTTAAAATATACTTAAGTATCACCATTAAATATATTTAAGAATCACCATATTTGCAACTCAGGAACTTAGCGTGGCGGCTGGTGTTTGGAAGTGAGTAGCAGTTTGTTTTATATGTAAATGCTTTCTCCATTAGAATACGGATTATCTGAGTTATGTGCAGCTCATACTGCCAGTAGCTGAGCCGATTCTTCGGCAATTCCAGTAGTATTTACTCTCTTATAGATGGACCAGAGCTTCTCCGGGGTGTTAAAGGATTTAGGCTACGTGGAATTACATTGGAGCAAACAACGGCCGAGAATTTCAAACTGATCCTGCCTCTGCTAATCATGTTTTGATAGCTTCTATAGTTATTAATCGAGCTCCCATCGTCCGACGTCATTCGGGATGCCGTATGGATAACTGCTCAAAGAGATCAGAACCGCTCCAAGTCTCCAAAATTGGGCTAAACTCGCATTCTGCACCGACGAAATTAGTTCCATTATCGCTCCCTACATCTAGACATATCGCGAAGTATAACAGATTGACACTATCAGCAAAGTGTTAGTGGATAGATTGGATACAAAATCTAGGTGGGTCGCCTTTGACAGCATACAAACAATAAAAACGAGATAAACTTTAGGAACACAGAGCCCCTGCGGCAGTCTGAGCGCACTCCACAAGCCGGCAAATTTACTTCAGTGGCCACGTATCTCTACTTGCAAGTCACTGAATTCTTATTTAATTGTTATACCCGATTAGGATAGAGATATAAGTGACTTACTTCAGCTTAGTTAACGCAATGTGAAGCTTGAGCACTAGATCATTTTAGGTCGCATTTAATCGTTTCTCTGGTATAGGTAAACGAGGCAGCTGGTGCAGTACACTGAAAGGCGGCATAATTAGGTGCTCAAAGGTAAAAAGAAAATTGGCACTGTGAAAATTTTCCTGAACCCATAAAGACTTTCACAAAATGTGTGTAAAGCACTTTCCAGCACTTCCCTCCCTTTAAATCTCATAATTGTGGGCCAATAACATGTTTCGAGGAGACAGAAGATAATCAGATGTTGCTTTGCCGAAATATCTATCTGGATACACTTACCTCTTCAGACAAAGCCTGTATTTCGTGACGTATATCTAGCCTATACACATTGACCGAAATGCCATAAACCAGCTTAACCTTAAACAAGGCCAAATGCTGGTACGACAACAAGAACCATCATCAAGCGGGCCAATCTAAGAAAAACTAGACAGTCGGCACCATCAGCGTCATTAATTGGCGCTTAGCAGCCTAAGCGATTTTAGCAGTTTCGTGATATGTCAGCCAGCTATCGCTTTTTCCCGATAACTATGTCAATTGCGAGCAAAAGGAGGTCAAGTATTCATCCAATTGTCTCTCTTAAATCAGCGAAATTCCCCACCTTCTTCTACTTCCACATTACAGTGTCGACTGAAGCTATTTCTTGGCCGGAGAACGTTCGTAAATTCCTTAGTCAGAGAAGCCTGTGGGTTTTTATTCGCTGCAATAATGTCATGTCTGCGTAAAGCTCATACAGCTCATCATTGTACCTCATTCAACACTCACCGTCGGCATCAACGACAAGTCCACAAACCTTCCGGAGAACTTTTCTCTCGAACACTCTAAGGGCCATCTCATATTTTCTCCACACCGTCTATGATTTCGTGCCATACATCAGAATAGGTATGGTGAGCGACTTGCAGAGCATGAATTTTGTTCGCACTCAGCCCAAAGTTGCATTTGCGTGCAAGAGTTGTTCTCCGTTTAATTTCTGTTTTTGGTTTTAATGCCGGTTCACAAGTAGACAGTCACAGTCTCCAATTTATATTCGTCAACAGTGACGAGGCTGCCAAATTGTGAATGCGTCGGCTCTTCCTTGCATGACAGCATGTACTTCGCCTTGCCCTCATTTACCATAAGACCCACATTTTTGCCATTTTATCTAGTCCAGAGTAGATGGAGCTCACGGCGCGTTTGGTAAGGCCAAAAATATCAATATCGTCACCATATGCATAGATTGTACCATCATGCTTTAGCTCTGCTGCTCGAATTATCTTTTCCAGCATAATGTGAAAGAAAATGACACGAAAGAGTGTAGCCTTTTCTGAAGCCTCTTTTGGCTTCGAATGACTCGGATAGGTTTCGCTAACATCACTTTTAATGCCTTAGTAACTTTACAGGGAAGTTAAGTTCAGACACAGCAGCATGCAAGCAGCTTCTTTTACCGCTGTCAAATGCTGCTTTGAAGTCAACAAAAAGATGGTGAGTGTCGAACCTCTTATAGTGCGTATTTTCCAATATCAGGTCGATAGTAGACTTACTAGGTATAGATAGGACTTTATACGCGATGTTACGCAGACATACTCCGCGATTTGCGGAATCGCCTCTTTGGTGCATTTGGTAGAGTATACTTAAGTTCAAATCTGGAGGCATGCGCTAATCCGACCATATTTTGAATAGGAGTTGGTGCATGCTCTTTACAAACTCTCCGCCTTCGTGGTTGAATAGCGCAGCGGGTACCCCGTCAATACCTTGTGAACTGCGATTTTCTAGCCGGGATATTGTCATTCCCACTTCATCAGAGTCGATTGCCGAAACGTGTTTTCCATTAGGGCTCGTGTTCAACTTCTCTCTAGCAAGCTAGCATTCAGAAAATGTGTTTCCTCCTCTACTCTGTACGTCTGTTACAAGGTCGCCATTATTGTTCCTGTAGGAATCTGACCTGGTCTTGAAATTATTCTTATCAGCCAGCATCCGAAGCTACTCGCAGTAATGCTAATGGTAAAAAATAATAAAAAACTATTCTTACAAACCCACAAAATAAAAATGGGAAATTTAATGAAGACCCTTGCACATCCAGCCGGTGGTCTGAACGGTAGGAGAAAAGTACCTGAATACAATTTAAGAAAATAAGGGACACTGTAATGCTGAAATAATGAAGAGTGACTTTCGAGAATAGTTATGAGATCATAATGGTCTGATTCTAAAACGGTTGCATAGCCTTTATGATCTTTACACAGTACTGAGATTATTTCGAAAAGCAAGAAGAATATATCTTTTCGAGAATATTTCTGATACATTTACAAATGAATATTTGTATGCTCTTCAGATAAACCGAAAATGCTGGCATCCCAGTCACAATTCTACATGAACAAACACACGTCAATATTTTCGTATATATATGAATAAACAGGCTTGTATGTGAATTTGTATATTTCAAATAGATGAATGTGCAATTAAGATATCATATATATTAAATTGTATTTAATGTTTATACATGCACACACACAAGCATTCATACATACATACAAACATGTGATTATAATTGACTTCATATCACAGTTTGTGGCAATTCTTTGAAAAGATTATGCCCAAAACCAACTTTGAGCCTAATCCAAGTGCTCAATGTTGAGATAGAAACTTTTAGTCATTTAAGAATTCAATGGAAATAGCAAAATGTAAATTTGAAACAACCACAGATACAATAAATAGATAAATGCTCGCAAATGTTGTGTCAAAGAAATTTTAATATGAAGTTTTCGTATGATGTCACAAGTTTTGTGAAACTTTTCTTTTTTTAGAATTTCTAATAAAAGTTTTGTAATTGAAAATGAGTGTTTCGTTCATATTTCTTCAAAACAGGTTGACTCTCCTTTAGGGAAAATCTCTGGTTTAAAACTAGTGCCCTTCTAGTGCATTCCAAACCACTACGAGTTCGCCTAATATCCCTTTTACATGCTTTTAATTGGCGAATTTAACATGGCGTTGTCCTAGGCGGAGGAAATTTTCCTCACTGCTTTACCTTTTCTGTAGTTCTGAACTAGATACAAATTTTCACTTTAGAACTAGTTATTTACTTACTAGTTACCAACTAGTAACTTACTAGTTCCCAACTAGTGTAAAATGTTACAGCTAAGATCTATGTTGTTCTTTTCTTGGTACTATTTCGTTCACACCGAACTGGACCGAAATTCTACATGTTTTTTCTATTACGATGTTATCCCCCTCTTTTTATAGTTCCGAACTGGTGTGAAAGTCTGTGAAAAAAGGCATACTGAAAGTCGAAGCTCCTTAAAACTGGTAGCAGTTGTTTTCTTAGTGGGATATTTCTCAAGTATATGTTAAATATGAAATACAAAAATCCAAACAGTCGATTTTATAACTCCACAAAATCTAGCTACTAACGAATTAGTACTTATTTGGTACTTTAAGTGTAGTTCCGAACTAGAAATTTGTATCACCAGTCACTCACTTCCCTTCAGGGTTAGTAAAAATTTACGTTAACGCATTCAAAGTTTTTGCCAACTGTCATATTGGAAATAATTATCAAAATTTTTTTAACTTGAATCAATTGGGTACTTTTTTGGAAACTTTTTTTAAACTGGTTATTTATGAGAAACCACAAGTTTTGTGGAAATAATGAAAAGGAAAGTATAAACACTTGGGTGATAGTGACGTCTGCTGGAAGTGAAACTTATAAATTGGCGAGCTTAAAAAAAAAAGAAATACACTAGCACGAAAAATGACACTGAGGATGGCACAACGACGTAACTGGTTTTTCTTCAAACCAAATTTAGCAAGGGATGACGGAAAATCGTTTCAGTAAACATCTTTTATGTAATCTTCTGCGTTTTCTTTTCGAAGTGGTTGTTTTCTGGAACTGGATATTTTCTTGGATTTTTGAAATAAATATTTTTTTTTGGAACTGGTTATGTTTTTGGAAAAAGGTACTTTTTAATAAGGAGTTATTGTTTTGGAACCGATTTCAACCAGTTTGTTGTTGTTGTTGATTTTCTTTTAACGATACCGACGCTCCCCGAAGATTTTCGGAAGTGTTATCGATGTTGATGGTCCTTTGCCGGATAGAGATCGATTAATATGACTACATTAAACCTTTCATTCGCGCGACTGTTGCCTAACGACGCATGCGTAAACTGCTCAAACTATTTATAATAACTTCTCCTTGAGTAGAAACTTATTGAAATTAATAGGGTATGGAGAGTGGGACCAACGACACGGAAGTCTGTACCGCAAACTTTTGGCATGAATAGTTTTCATTCCTTTATATTACACAGACCCTTCACTTTTGTTGAGTAGGCGACCTCGGTGTCATACTACTTTTTGGTATATCCGGAAACTGAGCGTGAAGGAACCTTGTTCTACCTCCTCCATATATACTTGGGTATGTATATTGGAACGATTTTTCGTCGCCCCTAGTCAAACTTGATTGGATACAAACCGGTTTCGGTGTCATGGTTTTATTTCCACTAACCCGCCACCTACAATTCCTCGGTGATTAGTTTCGATCCACCAGTCAGTAGCTTCCAATTCTGCTGACATCGATTTCACTAACTATCGGTTGCTTATCCAAAAGCATTCACAAGTCCAACGGCTCTTCATCTACGACTTGCGGGTATCGATTTCACCAACCACCGGGTGATGATCCTATCCAATGGGATCCACAAACGAATTGATTTCTCATCGGTGACTCGCCGGGTATGAATTTCGCCAACCACCGGTCCCAACGGCTCATCGGGAGTGGGCATCATACGCCCAAGACATCAACGCCTCAACCACCTGTACAAACCCAGTCGCCGTACACTGATTGTAAGGTGCCCGTCAACCGATACACCATTCACCCGTGTTCCACTGCCTGTCCGCCATCAGCCAGATGCTGTCCGTCGACGCCTGTCACCTTTCATTAATCAACGTCTGGTTACAGTTGCTGTTCAATTTCGCACCTACGGACAACTCTCCGCCACGGACGAAACCAACCTTCCAATTTGCTTATTAATAAAGCGGATATTTTTAAGATAAAAAAGCACTTACACCTTAACATATTTTTTTGTCTTATCAGCTAAAATATCGAACAAAATAAAGAACACATCACATTCCGCAATATTTTTATTTCTTTATTCGCACTTTGTCACTTCATCTATTGGCTTTGTAACTGAAATTCAAAAATTCACATTAATCTATGCTGTTTTTTCGCATTTTAGATATTTATAGAAGCAATTTACTTATTGAGATGTAGCTGAAAATTTATTGATTGTTAGCTACGAGAATTTAGCAAGGATTTGGCACTTAGCAAACACTTGAATTGAACGAATATTAAGAACGCATTAGTTGAAGTGTTAGAAAATTCAAAATTTGTTTTTGTGGTGCTTAAGACGAGACATATTTGCAACACAGTAATTAGCTTATATATCCAAAAGTGGTACATACTACAGTTCCCGTGGCATTTTCAACCCGGCTGACGGTTAATATCCGAGTTAGTTTGAGATGCAATACATATTGTGGCAAATGTTAGCAATTTCGATACGTCACTGTGCTACTACAATGTACAACAACAGCAAAGTAAGCAACCATACATGCAAACAGGGGGGCTATTTCACATACACACATGTAGTCATCACCTAATAGCAGAAGTTTGAAAAGTCTTGACTTTAGGAGAAATATGGCGACGAGGCAACAGAGGGTATAAAAGCAGCGTAAGCTGAGGGAGTCAAGCAGTTTGCTTTTATCACGATATTAGTGAAGTACGCTAGTATTGTAATTATAAAGTACCACTCCCACAGTAGAGTTGTAAATAAATAACATTTTGCCATACTGAATATTTGAGTTATTTATTCGACATTTCAGCAACTCGAACGTTTACAGCAGCTGCAAAATAACCAGGAATTTCCCAAAATTCGTAAAAATATCTAATATGCATAAGAGTAAAGTTGTGTTTTATATTTAGGATCTGTCTCGAGCCTCCGACTCCTGACAAGACCTTATCCTAACAATTTTTAATCGGAATTATTTATGGTCGGGATTTAGTGTGGATACGTGGTTTCGGGATTCTGCATTACGGGAATGTGTCAACATACAAATGGAAAGATTTTAAGTTTTCTCTTTAAAGAATTTTTAAAAAAGGAAGCGGGTTAAAATGGTAATATGGTCAGTTTTGTTATTTTTACCCCGGTTTTGAACGACTTCTTTTTCGGTTTTAGTTTCAACGGTCTTAAACCATTTTAAACGGCTAATATTTTAAAAATCTAAGTCGTATTGGACAATTATGATTTTATGAATGACAAATAAATCGATTTTATGTGATTATTGTTTTTGAAATTTAAAACGTTTTAAAGAATACCGATTTCTAATTTGAAAAATTTCAGGCAGTTACAGTTTTGGGTTTTACAAATCAAAGGTTTTGACTGTTTATGGTTTTGAAAAATTATACACGTTCACAAGGTAACGACTGTGATCCGGAAAACATAACGGCTCTAAACAAATTAGTTGTCGAAATTGAAGCCCAAAGGATTCGAAAAATGAAATTGGTTATCAGGTAATAGTTTTCAGGATGATGATGTGGAATCATCAAATCACTTTATGCTTGATTGCCCAGAATTTGCCAGAACTAGGTGGAAGTAATTTGGTCGCGACTCCCTTGAATCTCCCGAGGATTTATCCAAGGATGCGATAGGTATCATTCGGAACTTTATCGTTGCTACCCAACGATTCTCTAAGTAGCTATATCTACGTCACCGTTATTTTATTGAATGTGGTATCACAACTGAACTTCATATTGTCCATATGAGCTTCCCCTATAAGGGTAGCCACCAAATCTAACCTAACTTGATATGAGGGGTTAAACTCATAAGTTTTTGACTATGATTTAAAATTAACTCTGAGCTAAAAAAATAATATGCAGGGCCGTATATAGTTATCGGTTCAGAAAAGAGAAACGATTTCTGAAGATTCTAATTTCGATTTGGAAAACTATACGATTTTAGGACGTACCGACCTCGGGTTTAAAAAGTTTTACCGGCTTTGAAGATGGTACCGCTTTTGTTTTCAGAAATGAAACGGGTCTAAACGGGTATTGTATTTTAAAAAATTTTAAATATTGAGAATGGCTTAAGAGGGCTTTGGGGTTATTGTGGCCAACTGAAACTATAAAGAATTGCGGCTTTGGCATTGGAAAGATTGCGGTGTTGACTTAAAAAAAAACAACCGATTTTAATGGGGAAGGCTTTCATTTTGAAAATTTGAAGGGTTTAAAAGACTACAGGAATGGGATCCGTACGATATGTCGAAAAAAGAGAAAAAAATGTCGAAAAGGCCAAATCGTTATAAACCTCATCATACAAAAAACTTTTTGTTTTATCGAATTAAAAAATGTTGAAAAGAGAAAAATTACCGAAAATGGCCGAAAAATGTCGAAATTGGTATACTTAAAGCAAAACTCCAAAAATTAAATTTTAAGGCAGTGTTTATTATTATGGTTGTAAAATCATACATACTTGCACATTACTGGCACAGAGTTTTTGGTAAACAGTCGATATATTTTTGACAAATAATCGATAACTTTATTATACAAATCGGAAATCAAATTATTTTCGAAAAATAATCGAAATATTTTCGATAGCACATCTAGAAATTTTTGATAGCAAATCGATACATTTTTGATAACAAATCGATAAATAGTCCATAATTTTCTGATTATATATGGATAATTCCGTTATACGTGAAATTTTTCGGAATTTAATCTATAGCCCTTCGATAACGTATAGATAATAATTTTCTGACAGTAAATTGATAACTTTTTGATAAATAATCGAAATCTTTTTTGTAAAAAATGGTTACCGATATTTTTTTTGATCACATATCGATAACTATACAATAAAAAATCGATAAATTGTTTTCCTTTCTTTTGCTTAACTTAATTTCCTGTCTGTTGTCGCTCACATCAACTCTATCACGTTTATTGTTTTCATTCAAGCTACAGTGTAGCTTAACTTCACTTACGCTTACATTCTGTATTTACCTCACACCGTAAACAAAAATGTTTACACATCAAAAATTAAATGGTTTTTGGCGTGGTGACGGTTTTATTTGCAAAAAAAAATTAAACGGAATTTAAGTGATAATGTTTTTGCCTTTAAAATATTCTTCAGTTTTAAAAGATCACTGTCTTAAATATCTAACGGTTATAAGTATTTTGGATTTGCAAACCCGAACGGGTTTAAATGGCACCGATTTTGGTTTCGCGACATTTATATGAGAATACACAAAGATTTGGGATATTAGCTATTCTACAAACTGGTTGAACTATAAATTTTGAAGTTTCTCATTTATTTTTCTTAAAAATACCTGATTTAGTATTCTGTGGGCCATTCCAACCGCAAGTAGTTACAACTACCCACTACACTGCAACGCACTTCTGCAGTACAATTGGACAATTTTTCATAAGCTTGCTTTAGCTCTCTACCAAATCTCTAGATCTTTATCCATACCATAAGTATTTAAGTCCTTGAACAAATTTCTAAAGTCAGCTATGCAAAATGCACACGTACATATACAAAACCATAAGCAATTCTAACAATTTCTACACCTCAAAATAGTTGCAGTCCAAGAAACAGTTAAAAGTTGTAAAGTTGTAAGCTAAAATTGAATCAAATTGTGTGATGGCGAGACTGTGGCCACATCCAACTAAATTTTAACACTTGGATACATAAATGTACATACATACATCTTCCCTCCCATATTTCGCTTACTACTCTTTGCAATCTGCGTGGTGTTTTGAAAATGACGTGTTATTTTTTGAGTTTAAGTAAGTTGCAAGTTAACAAAATTTAATATTTAAAATAATTTTCCATTCATTACAGTTGTAAAGCGCATTTTGGTTGTATTATGCAGTAGGCAATAAGTGCAAAGGCTTTTAAGTTCTTCTTCCTGTCTTTGGCACACAAAATACTTCTCTTCTCACAATTCGCTGGTTTATTATTTTTTTTTTTGTACATAATCTGTTCATTCGAACTGCTACGCTGGACAGCTTCAACACTCACTTCATATTTCGTTACATATTTTGGTTAGCACTCAGCTTTGACTTCGTTGTTTCATATTTTTTTTTTGGTGTTTTTGTAGTACCAGTCCCAATGTGTCTGACAGTTACAACAGAAGGATATTAAATGTGACCAAATGCCCGCGAAGTAGAATTTGCACAGAAACAGCTCAACAAGCGAGCCAAAAGGAGTTTATATAAGGAAATTAAGAGATATGTAATGTGCTTAAGTTTCGCTGCTCTGCAGGAATGTGCTGGCGTTGTTTGTGCTTACGCCAGCTAAGCTGAAGTAGCTTCGCATTGAACATAGGATCAAACAAGCTTTTGGAGCTATATATATATGTCTACGAAAGAACGCTGGGAATAAAATAAGATCTTAAGACAGAGCTCATGATGTGAACGTACAAAGCGGATATTCGACCGATCCTAACATGCTGAAAACTGGTTATGTGGAAGGAACTCGAAGTGAACTACTTAAATAGCGATATGTCTGTGAAGAGATCACAGCGACAACAGAAAGCCCCAACACTGTAAAACACGCAAAAAGAAAGCATTAATACGATCAGGCACATTTTGTAGTTAAACATCAGTGTTTTACATGTGGAAGTTTTTTTGGAATAAGAATTAGCCATCAACCAGTTAGCTGGGCGGACTCTCTATAAGCCCCGAATCATGCCGAAGTTACCTCAAATTCAATCCTGGAAGGATATCTATAAAGTCCACAAAATCTTCCCAAAATTTTCTCTAAATTGGCCTCAAAGTGATCCCCAAACGATCCCGAGACGGCCCTGAGATAGAGCCAAAAATCAGCTCGAAAAAACATCCAAGTATCCCGAGCGAATCTTAAAAGCCATCCAAAAATTTGCCCGAAACGGTCCCAAATAAGCCTCAAATGACACTGGTAGGACCCCGATGGAGTCTCAAGAAGAAAAGAAAAGACTCCAAAATCTTCCCGAAATTAACGTGGGAAGATTCCGAGAGAATCCCCAAAATCATGCTGAAATGAACAATCATTTATCGTTCATTTGCGGGCAATTTTCGTCTTCACAGATGTGTTTAATTTCTAAATTTGTTCTGTCCAGGAGTCGGATAAATACTAAAAGAACCGCTGAGAGGGTAGCCATCTTCTTCGTCAGCATGGTGGCGCTTCATTCCGCGGTCAAGTCTGGTTAGTGAGTGTAGAGGGCAAGCCATTGGTTCTCCGATTAGGGTGTCGGAAACAAGTTTTGTGTATGCGAATTTGCGCAATTAATTGAAATATGATATTTTAAACCTGAAGGGAGAAGGGAAGTGTTTATAACTGCAACTACAACAAAAACATCCACAGATCAACCGATTTCAAGCTATCCACACTCGTTAATCAGTAATCTAACACTACGTTTTATTCGAGTGATTTTGTGCTCTCCAATATCTTCGGTTACAAATTCCCATATGGGTATGTGGAATTTTTTTTTAAAACGCTACCCTACATTTCGAAGTCAGTTTGCTGTTATGTGTCTTTGCATTGCCTTTGTTTCTTCCTTTTGCCGAAATTTTCACTTATTCATTGTCTTTGTGTTTACTCAAACTGCTGCTGTGATTGTTACGGAACACAAAAGTGGAGAACTTCCGACAACAACTTTGTGAAAACAGTTGAAAAATATTAAGCTTTTTAATATCTTTACAGATATTTGCTATGTACGAATGACTGCATAGTCAAAGAATTTCATTGAGATAATAATGACGCTGATGATTAAAATAACGATGTTGTGAATTTGCCTGAAAAATTCTTAGTGAAGTAGCTTTTTTGTCTTTACGTAAATTTTCTCAAACTGGATTCGTTTTGTTCCTTTCAGAATTGGAAAAGTAACATAAATTAGTAACAATTTATTTAATTTGAACTTGAACTTTTAGATATATTTAAAATAACAAAAACAATGGCAGGAGAAAGTACTAAGAAACCTGAACAGAAAGTTGGGAAAATTTTCATTTATATCTTCACTGTAAAGTTTAATTAAAGCATTTTTCCAGGTTTGAGAAGCTCTATGAGAAGGCAGTGCATTGGGCGTTCGCAAAGTACTTACTATAGTTTCTTTCGCCGTGGAATGTTTTCAGCTGCGTGGTATATTAATTCTTCAAGTTCCGCTCGGGTGCCAATAGAAAATCACCACATGAAAAAAATTTTAAACTTAACAAAATAATGAAGTATAAAACTTTTTTTAAGTTTCGTTAGGAATATTTTGCCAAACCTTCCAAATAAAACATTCAGAAATTTTTTCTTAATAGTCTATGAAACTTTTTTTGAAAAGTTTCTAAGCACTTTTGCTAAACATTTCTAAAAAATTTATAAAAAAATCCTGAAAAATATTTATGAATATATTTTAAAAATTAAAGAATAATTTTGCATATATGTAGCAAAGAAAATTCATGTTTACAAAAAAATTGAAATACATAAAAAAACATTAAAATTAATTAAAAAAAATTTAAATTAATACATTTTGTTTAAATTTAAATTTCCATTGAGAGTTCACATATATGTACATATATTAAAAAGAGTCCCAACAAATTTATAAAAAAAAATTTCAATAAACATTTGTTTAAAGATTGATTTTTATTCCTAACAATATTTTCGAAATAAATTTTATTTTCCCTACTAGTCTGTTTTTTAATTTTTTCAAAATTAAAAAAAAACCTTTCGTAGAAGTTTGAGTAGCTATTTTTTTTGAACCAAAACTTTTTCAAAAGATCTTTCATTTTCAAATAAAAAATTTCAAAAATTTTAAAATCTTATAAACAATAAATTGTGCCACAGATTTTAAAAAAAAATATACGTTAATTAGCTAAACTAATTTATTATAAAATTTCAATAAATTTTTTTAAAAATTAAAAAAAGAAAAAAAAAAACAAAAAGACAAATTTTCAAAAAATAAAAATAAGTTATTCCATAGATTTGTGAAAGGAAGAAATATTTCGTCCGGGAGTTTCCGACTTGTTAATTAGTCTGCAGGCTTTTTGTTAAATAACTAACAAAAGCAAAGCAAAAATGTTAAATTTATTTCAAAATAGCTTTGCACAAATTATAAACCATATTCTTAAAAAATTATCATGATAAAAAAAAAGATTTATAAGGATTTCATAAATGTTTAATGAGTTTGATACCTATTTACAATATTTGCTTTAGAAATGTTAGAAATTGGACGACTCGAGTTCGAATCTCCTTCGGGTGGGATGTAATTTGTAATTCAAAATACAAGGATATCTGAGAGGATCTTTGGCAGTGTCGAAAGAGCTATAATATCAGCCAGTATGTTTAATTCCTTTCAGTTTTTCCGTCATAATAAAATTACAATAATTTTATAATAGAAATGATTGTGAATACGTTTCAAACTAATCAAAAATAGGAACGTAATAAATGAAAAGACGATTATATCAACGATTATAAGGATTTCCTTAAATTTTTTCTAAATAAATTTTTAACTAATTTTCAAACAGAGATTTCTGATTTTTTTTGTATTATTTGTATTATATTTTCAAATAAATTCATTTCAGCGTTTATAAAAACAGTAAAGGACAAATAAAAATTAAACAATTTCAAAACTAAAATAAAAATTTTTTAAACTTATATAAGTGTTAACCTATTTTTTTTGTTGAATTTCGCATATGAAAAAGTTATGTTTTTAAAATTGTTTAGAAATATTTGTTATTATTAACAAATAATAAATATATTCAAGTTTTCAAAAGTTTTTCAACTCGCAAGGCAAATATTTTAGAAATAAAATAAGTTACAAAATTATATAAAAAAAAATATTTGTAAAAAAGTAGCTTCTAAAGGGGTTTTGCACTAGGTTTTAAAATTTGTCTTAATGTTTAATTACCTCCTTTATGTAAAACAAATCTATAAATTTTCAAAAATTAAAAATAAATCCTTCAACAGATTTTTTATTTAAATTGTATAAAAAATGGCCCGAAAAATGTTTGCTAATGAAAAAAAGTAAGGACGGGACTGTCTTCGGCTGTGCCGAAAACTTCATACCTTTCATGAATGGGGCTGAACAATAATCTTATCCCGTTCGTAATCTCAAAATAATCGGATGTATAAGATAAGAAATATATAGATGTACATACCTAAACGATTTTTAAGATAAATATAAAATAAAAAATTGCAAAAAACCCCTTATCTGAACGAATGGTTGTATGGGATATATATTATATATAGCTCCGATGGAAATGATTTTTATAGGAAATCTTCTATGATATATTAGAATAAATATCACCAAGTTTAACATTTTTATATTGGAAATTAAGGGAGAAATGGCTAAAAATCTTTCTATCTGAACGGTCGGTTGTATGGGATATATACTATATATAGCTCCGATCAAAGTGATTTTTTCAGAAAATCTTCAATGATATATTAGAATAAATATCACAAACTTTAACGTTTTTATATTGGAAATTAAGGGAGAAATGGCTAAAAATCTTTCTAACTGAACGATCGGTTGTATGGGATATATATTATATATAGCTCCGATCAAAGTGATTTTTTCAGGATATATTCTATGATATATTAGAATATACATCACCGAGTTTCACGTTTATACTTTCTAAATTGCGGCAGGAATGACCAAAATCGTCTTAGCTGAACGATCGGTTGTATGGGAGATATATATTATAGTGGTCCGATCCTACCGGATCCGACAAATTTCTAATATAATACAAAAATACATCCTTGTGCCAAATTTCATTGAGATATCTCAAAATTTGAGGGACTAGTTTGCGTTCAAACAGACAGACGGACGGACAGACGGACATGGCTATATCTACTCAGTTCGTCGCCCTGATCAATTCGGTATACTTAATGGTGAGTCTATCTTCTATATTTCTCAACGTTACAAACATCGGATCAAATTTAATATACCATTTCATGTTCATGAAAGGTATAAAAATCTCAAAAGCAAATGTTAAAAAAAAAAACTATTTCACCTGCAATTAAAAACGGGAGTATTATTAAACATTTTCAAAAATACTCTGAAATATAATTTTTAACCAAATTTACGGAAATATATTTGTAAAAGATTTCAAACGGCTTTAGAATTTATAAAAAAATTAAAAAGTTAGAAATTGTTTAAAAAAAATTCCAAAATTTTGCAATTCTACAAAGAAAGGCTCTAGAAAATTAAACATATGTGTATATATAATAAACCTTCATAAAAAATACTGAAAATAGAAAAAAAATGGCATTTATTCTAAAAACGGTTCAGGAATATACAATTATTTAAAATTAATCTGTCAAGTTTTCAAAAAAAAAAAAAAACAAAATAAACATTTCCAAAACAAGTATAAATTAAGTTGGTTTAAGTTTTCTAAAAATTGTCTATAAAAGATTTTTTTCAACAAAATTTATAAAAAAAACACTCAATGATATTATGCATGAAAAGGATTCTTGCCTGAATTTTTCGAATAACTTCTTAAAAACTCTTACATTCACAAAAAAAAAAAAAAATTTAAAAAGCCAAAAAAAAGTAGAAAACGTGATTCCTAGCATTTAAGCGATTTTAATTTAACAGAGAAGAATATTTATATTTATATTTAGTAACTTTTTGTTTTGAATTCTTGGTACTACGTTTTCATAGCCTCAATACATATAAAAATAAATGCATAAACACCTACTATTAATTAAAAAAATATGCCCATCATATTTTGGTCTTCTCCTTCGTGTGCTCATCATGATTTCCTCCTGCAAATTTATGCTGTGTACTCAGCCATCTAATGGGTTTTTTGAAATAATCAAAAATTGATGACACCAAAATATGCAAATAAAGATTAAAAGCGTCCACAATTATTAATTCTATTTTGGAGACAGAAGATTTGAAGCGGAAGTGCAGATGGCCACAAAAAGGAAGAACAAAGTAATAAAAAGGAAGTTTGAGTTGATTAATGAAAGGATTTTTAGCTGACATGAATTGTCAATCAAACTTTGCTTAACGTTCAGAAAATTAAAAACAAAGTTTGTGTACAAAGTTGAGAACGGAGAAATAACACTAACAATTATAAAGTGTTAGCAAATTACGAGACATAATAAAACGACAGGCGGATATACAATTATAAATTAAAAGCTACATTTAATAATTGTGATTGTTTTGAATTTGATTGCACAAATTTGGCCATTATTTATTATCAATAGAAAATAAATTAATTAAATCAAATTTTAAGGTCACAAAATGTGTTGTGCATAGCTATCATATGATGTACATATTTTTATTAAACGGTTTTATTTAGCTTGACTCCATGTAGCGAGCGTTGTTTACGAATTTTGTAATTGAAATTTAAGTAACTTCCTAATAAGCTATAAGCTTGAAACTTGGAATATAGTTCAGAACCCGATGACAATGCAATAATATGAAGAAAAACTCCGCTACGTAGCGCACGGATCGATATATGTAAACCGTCCTATGAAAAGCTGGCTTATGACTCAAAAAAGAAAGAGCTGTTAAAGATAAACAATGCATTTCTTCAGTTTCTTAGTAGTCTTTCTTTTGCATTATTTTTTAGGAGTCATAAGCCACCTTTTCATAGGCCGGGTCACATATTTCAAGAAATCGTAAATGTGTTCCGATTTGGCTCATACTTATTACATACATGATAAGAAAGCCACGTTTGAAAAAATCGCCACCAGGTGGCGCAAGGATCCAAATCGTTTTAGCTCATTGAACAAATACTACATACAGTCCGGTAGGAGCGACGTCAAAATACTTTGGAGTACATAAGTTCAAATTTTGTAAGCGAAATTTAAGTAAATAAAATAATAAAAAAAAAAATTTGTTTAACGGTTTTATTGAAAACAATATTTACATTAAGTAATAATAATACTAAAAGATAGAAAATAATTACGTAGGTCCTAGGTACTAGTCATCACACTCCTCATTAATCTAGGGCGTTGATAAAATCGTTGGACGCGTCAAATTTCTATTGGTAATCACAGCTTATATCTTTATAAATGATATTTTCATACATGCATAAGAACGACCAACTGAACCTTAATTAGGTTATGGTACGCCTCACGGTTAGAAATTAATAATTGTCAGCACTGACTTTTAGAATACCGCCAGATACATGATACAATTTCTAAATTCTAATACAAGTATTAAGGGATGTAAACAACTTTTTCTTAGCACCAAAAATCCTGCATCACAATTAAGGGATGTAACTACAACCTTGTCAAGACATCTAATTAAAATGTCCGTTCGTTATAGCATCTACTACTACTACAGATACTAATCAAATTTACTCTAGATTCGATGCCAACCATGGGAGTGGGCATAAACCCCACCGATCTCAAGGACAGGATGTGAGACCTGTATACAAGCATCATGCGTTACATCTATCAGGTGACATTTTGGCTAATCCTGCTCCCTTTGGTACAGTTTTTATCGACCATGGTAGGGTCGCGCAAGCGATGTACGTTCCCGCATTGCTCCGTTTCGAGTTATGACATCTCAGGATATGGAAGGGCAAGGCGAAGGAAAAGGAAATCGATAAAAGTATAAGAGAGGAAAACAAATCATCAAGACCGGTGAGTAGCCGATAACAAAGTAACTGCATTTCGATACGAAGTTGAAAACTTTTCGATGTCAATTTGATAATAAATCGTTGAATTTACGATAAAAATCGATACATTTTTGATAACAAATCGATAATTTTTCAATAAAGGATCTGTAACTTAGTGATAAAATACCAAAAACTTTTTGAAAAGGAGTCAGTTAATTTCGGTAATAACTCGATAAAATATCGATAATTTTTTGATATCAAATCGATTGCCCTTCGATAAAAATCCGGTAAAATTTTGATAACAAATCCATAAGTTTTTCATAGCTGCCGATAAAAAATTGGAAAGTTTTCTTTAGTAAATTATTAACTTTTCTATAACAAACCCACAACTCGTCGATAACAAATCGATAACTCATTTGTACATTTTCGATAACATATTTATAATAAACCATAACTATACGATAAGAAATGGAAAAGTGCCGGCATTGCTTAGTTGGTCTCAATTACGTTTTTCTGCGACAGAGAAGACGTCGGCAAGATGGTGCTTTAAAAAAGTAATCCTTATCGAGACGACACTTGTTGGGTGATTTGCAGTCAGAAGGCAATATTAACATATGCTTGATAGTCACAGAAACCCAACTACAGGCTGATTAAAATATCTGGCTCAGCAGGGATATAAAAAAATTATTCCAAGTTCAATTCGAGCTCAAGGCCTATGCCAGTAATTTTTATGATAACTATTGTTTTTTAAAATTTTCTGTAATTGAAAAATAGTTTTCTGATATAGGAATAGAGAAAAAAAAAACTTTTCAGACACCTGCCATAACTGCGCAGATAGATCCATTTCGATGGTATCTAAGCCCTCATCATCAGTACGCTTTAGGCACACTGTGCTTACCATTTAGCTACACAGCGTTGGTTTGTTTGCTAGTAAATCTCTACTTCCATTCCCCTTTACGATCTATATACTACCAGCGTTGCGCAATCTGTTGCAAATCACTGATAATGTTGAATTTTTGTTTTCTGTCAATTATTTTTGAGTAAAGATCTATCTGCGCACCTATGGCAGGTATCTGAAAATATTTCTATCTTCTGTTCCAACATTAAAAATAATTTTTCAATTATAGAAAAAAAAAAAACAATAGTTTTCATGAAATTATTTTCATATCCCTTGAGTCCGATTCAAACGTGGAATACTTCATCAATAGGCCGATAAAACAAAAACAAAGAAATTGATGTTGTCCGGTTAGATGCAAGCGATCTCTTAGCCCTGTGTTTGTGAATGCACCTCTGCGGAAAACGGGGACATATTTCGCTCTGTAAAAATCGTTGACGTACTACTTTGTCAGACAAACACGGCGGTTCAGCTTGATGGTCATTTTATGAAGGATAGATAGGCAAAAGCGCTTAACAGGAGTATTAAAAGGATCCAGCAGGCCTAAGTATGCATTTTTGGCTGGGGGTCGGCGACCACCCTAAGCTATCCCGACCATCTGAGGGAGTTCGGCTGCGAGTTAAGGTTTGATGCACTTAAACTATAGAGCTATTGAAAAACCTTCTTGCTCTCTTGCTATGCTCTATGGATTTGATATCCAGCGAATAAATTGTTAGGCAATTATAGCATACAACTTCTTTTCGCCAAAAAAGTTTGACATCAAAGAGTTATCATCACATATATCCATCATCTGTCACCATCATAAATTCGTCGTCACTTGAGATGAAAATATAAATACGCAATTCTTCGTAGAAAAACTGTTTGCCAGAAATATAAAGAGGAACAAAATAAATTAGCAATTGCAATTACCACTTCAAGTGACGGACAAGCGGAAATAAATGAAATGGTTTGGACAAGATTCGATTATAATCGCATATAGATATATATGGTGTGAGTGTGTGAGGTGTGAGTGTGTGAGGTGTAAGTGTTTGAATTTTAAAAATGTTGTCTGAGTTCCAGAGTGGCCGAATGGCTGATAGATTGACATCCTCAAGTGGTATGCGTGTACATAATTGCACTTGAAAATAAGTGAAGGGTTTCATAAACGAAAAATCTGAGCATATGAGCATTGGAACGCGTAAACTGGAAAGGGAATTTTAAATATTTTCTCATGAAGGGTATTTAAGCTATAGTGACTTATGTGGTAACGATTTTAACTATAAAGAGTCAGACCAAAAGTTTAATTATTTATTTATTCTTATTATTCTATCTACTATCTACAAATTTAACAATTAATCAGAATATATATAGTTACGGATTAGAGATAAATTAGAGGAGCATACAAAGTGAAATTTATATTGAACAAGTAAGGACGGGACTGTCTTCGGCTGTGACGAAGGCTTCATAAGTTTCATGAATGGGGCTCAACAATAATCTTATCCCATTCGTAGTCTCCAAATAATCAGCTGAATAAAATAAGAAATATATAGTGAACAGATGTACATACCTAAACGATTTTTAAGATAAATATAAAATAAAACAAGTGAAGGTGTCTAAGTTCGGGTGTAACCGAATATTATATACTCAGCGTGAGCTTCAATTGTACACTTAATTTCAGATAAATTAGTTTTCTACATAACACGTGGCACCGCCCGTTAAAAAGAAAAATGTCTCCCCACTTCATCTTACAGTAAAACTTAATAAGTTAAATATTATTGATTCAAAACTATTTTTGCTAAGTTATAGCTTATTATTGTAGTCTACGACCCTCCTAAACTTGTTTTATATCTAAGTTGCCGTGGTCTTTAACCGATTCCGTCCATTTTTACTAAACATATTTTCTGCTATAAGGAAAATATGCGTACACAATTTCATTACGATCCGTTAATTTTTCTTCGAGTTATGGCTCCGGAAACATAGAAAATTGCTTAGCCATAAAAAGGGCGGTGCCACACCCATTTTCAAAAATTTTAGTGTTTTCCAATTTAATATTACAAAACAATTTACAAAGTAAAATCCTATTAATACAAGGCTCTTTTTCGCTAAGATATAGCTTATTATTTTGGCGGCCGCCGTGGTGTGATGGTAGCGTGCTTCGCCTACCACACCGTATGCCCTGGGTTCACACTCCGGGCAAAGCAATATCAAAAAAATTTTAGAAATACATTTTTTCAATTAGAAGAAAATTCTTCTAAGCGGGGCCGCCCTTCGGCACTGTTTGGCAAGCGCTCCGAGTGTATTTCTGTCATGAAAAGCTCACAGTGAAAACTCATCTGCCTTGCAGATGCCGTTCGGGGTCGCCATAAACATGTAGGTCCCGTCAATCCAATTTGTAGGGAAAATCAAGAGGAGCACGACGCAAATTGGAAGAGAAGCTCGGCCTTAGATCTCTTCGGAGGTTATCGCGCCTTACATTTATTTTAATTTTATTTATAGCTTTTTATTTTCGTCTACGACCTTTTTAAAAAAATTCTGTATAAAAGTCGGTGTGTTATTTAACCGATCTCGTCCATTTTTGAAAATTTCTAGAAATATTTTCTGTTATAGGGAAAATTTGTGTACCCAATTTTATTACGATCCGTTGATTTTTCTTCGAGTTAGGGCTCCCAAAACATAGAAAATTGCTCAGTCATAAAAGGGGCGGTGCCACGCCCATTTTTTTAGAATTTGAAGTTTTTCCTATTTATTGTTATAAATCCACTCGGGAAATGAAATGCTATTGATATAAGGTTTTTTTTACAAAGATATAGCTTATTTTATTCTTCCACGACCCTTTCAAAAATCTTTTATATAAAAGTAGGCGTGGTCCTTAACCAATTTCGTTAATTTTTCTTCAAAGCATTCCCTATAGTAAAGGCTGCTTCTTTGCCGAATTTTGTTACGATAGGTTTAACCATTTTTGGTTTATGATTAATAATATTTGTAAAATTGATTTTATTACAAGTGGGCGGTGCCGCGCCCATTTAAAAATTTCTTTTTTTCAAATTTCTATCAAGAGTCTCAATATCAGTCCCCCATCAAATTTCAACTTTGTAGGTGTATTATTTACTAAATAATCGGGGTTTTTGTGTTTTCCAAAATGTAATATATATAAAAAGTGGGCGTGGTTATCATCCGGTTTCACTCATTTTCAACACCAATATATTCTGGGTCCAGGTAAGTTCGAGTACCAAATTTGGCGAAGATATCTCAATATTTACTCAAGTTATCGTGTTAAGAGACAGACGGGCAGACGGATATGGTTCGATCAAATTTTTTTTCGATACTGATGGTTTTGATATATATGGAAGTCTATATCTATTTCGACTCCTTTAAACCTGTACAACCAACCGTTATCCAATCAAAGTTAATATACTCTGTTTGCAAAGCACGCTGAGTATAAAAATAGGTAGGTACTTTGTGTGAGGATGCAAAGTTTCAAGTTTTTTTTTGGTCTGCATGTAAAAACTATGACTACGAACACGTATTTCAATAATACATGACGTAAACTTAAGTACTTGATGAAATTTGAAGCTCTCTATGATTTTTTCAGACAACAATATACGCTATATTCGTAAGCCTCGTTGAAATTTGAAGCCTCTAGCTCTTAAAATGGGGCAGTAATTGCGAAAAGTTTCTTATCTGCAAAATCTGTTGTATAGAAGATATATGCTATAGTAGTCCGATCCGGCCGGTTCCGACAAATGTCTAATCGGACAACTAAATACACCCGCTCACCAAATTTTATCAACATATCTCAAAAGTTGAGGCACTAGTTTGCATACAAACAGACGGACATGGCTAAATTAACTCAGATCTGCATCCTAATTATTTCGGTATATTTAATGGTGTGTATCTATTTTCCTTTAAGCACTTAGAATTTCGAGATTCGTGCCAAAGTTAATATACCATTTCATTTTCATGAAAGGTATAAAAATATGTATTATGTTATTAAATCAGTTGTCCGAATGGACGTGATTTCGAGCAGCTGATGTATATTTAGCACACAATGAGAAGGATTGCGGTGGTGGGAGGTTGGAAAGGACGTGATTCCAAGCGACCCGCGCAAAATTACTGGAGTTGGTGATAAGAGTGGGAGGTTGAAAAGGACGTGATTCCAAGCCATCCACTCAAATCATTGCGTATTTGAAGTAGTCAGTAGATATCATTTTATTGAGTGGAGTGAGTCACACGTATTAATGTTTTTGCAGTGCTTATTAAAATCAGTACACAGACAACGAAGAGGTTCGTGCATTTCAAAATTCGACCTGCATGTGCTTTTACTAAGCGGTTGAAAATGTCTAGATATCCTAAATGGAATATTAAATAAAATTTCACCAAGCAGAAATGGGCTATTTACCATCCCTCTACTAACTTTTACTAAAAATAACACACCCAAGATCTCCCTACGACTCGGTAAGGTAGGGAGCTGAATCAGTTTTAAACGACCGGAGTAGGGAGGAAGAATCTTTGAGTCCCACGGAGAGTCCCCTATCGCAAAAATTATGAATTGCTTCTGAACCGACTCTAATTTGTCGCAGTGAGTCTGGTAACGAGGGTTCCAGATTAACGAAGCATATTCCAATATTGGCCTCATCAAAGATATAAAGAGAGTTGTAGTAATATATGGATCTTCGAATTCTTTAGACCATCGTTTGACGGACTTTGGCATTGTATAGTCGAGCATTTTTGCTCAAGGACGTTTTATGGGTTATACATAAGAATAAATTGATCTATAAAAACAGCCGGCGTAGAGCCCTTAAACTCGTGGTGCTCATGGGATCATTGATTCACGCGATAAGCCCTGAGCTTTATTTTTACAGGTGAGATCAATGTATGGCTTCGGCGCCTTTTCTCTAGATTTTGAACCTTAGCTACTTTGGCTCGGGAGTTCTTTTGAATAAAATATTGTTAACGTATTCAATTAGAGCCCTTTCATCCCCTAATCCAACCAAAGTTTTTTCAATAGCCCCTGGTAGAATATTTACTACCGCCATTGCGATGCCACGTAATGTCACATGCAATGGCTTCCCCAATTTCTTACAGTGCAGCTCCCAGATAATGTTTTTAGGTCATCTTAAATTTTTTTCCGAGACGTTCTTCACTGGTGATCAAAGAAGGCGGGCTCATTCAGGAACCCAATATCCGATCTACCGTTTTCCTACTAACCAGCATAAGATGCAAGGCCACCTCCATTACCGCCGTAGCAACAGAAGGACGATTCCCTATATATAGAACTTCTCTTATACAATAAAAACACATCCAGACTGACATTATGTGTTGATAATGAGATCCCAGACATAGTGTGGCCCGCAATTGCATCGGCGCCAACAATCAGAGGACTCGACTACGCTTGCTTTGGTAGTTATTTTGCACAAAGGATCAGGTAGCGACCTCGACAATCGTCGTGGCGCATATTCGCTGAAAGTACTCACATATTACCGTCGCCTCGCTAGCGATTCACTATCACATTATTGTTACAGAAATTGCAGGGAAGAAAAGCTTTAAACGCTCGTTTTCAAGAACCTCATTGTGCACAAAAAGATTGAGAGGAATTCAGAAATACTCCTGTTATTTTTGTACTGCCTTATCTACTGGATAGCAACTTTATGCAGGCGGTTCTATTTAAATAAGATAAACAAATTAGCCGAACCTCATTAGAGAGGCGAAAATTGATAGGATGGATATCCGTCATTATTGCTTTTCTTCAGTATACCGAAATCGCTGATGATTGTTTCCGCTGTCGACCAGACCTAGAAGTGTTCGGATGAAAGGCGCTGGTAACACATATTCATAGTTTCCGAAGCAACGCCTCGATGATCTGCCGTGAAACCGGCATGGTGGGCCCTAGGTAATGGACGCTCGACGCCATAGGTGATAACCCCCTCATAGCAGAATCTGAAACTGCTGACCAATGACTTCGTTTTTGCTTAAGACCGTCCCGTTTTTTGTCTGAAGATCTGTGCTAACTAAATTTTTAGATATATTCCGACAGGTAGCCGCACTCAAGTTATTTATTTTGAAGTGCTAACGGTTTGTTATCGATGATTTATAGGTTTGTTATAGATATGTTAACAACAGTATACATATACATATATGAGTTATCGAGTTGTGATCAAAGTGTTATAAATTTGCTATCAATAACAATGGTTACCAATGAGTGACTGATTTTTTACTGATTTTTTATTATAGCAAAGTTGTCTGTTTACTTTTGAAAATGTATCGATTTTTTGTGGAAAAACAACCGATATGTTAACAAAACTTTGTCGATAAATTGTCAAACGATTATCGACTTGTTAACAAAAAATTATGGAACTGTTACCAATTTCGGCGTGTTATCGATTTGTTAAGGAAAATATGTTGATTTGTTATCAAAAAGTTATCGGTTTTATCGAAAGATAATCGATCATTTATTTGTTACCGGTAAAGTTACCTCTGTTTTGGTTTAGCTTCAACCCCTAGGTGAACTCTAGTTAATTTAATGAAATAACTAAAAAAAAATTTTTAGTTAAACGGTTTTATTGAAAACAATACTTACATTAATACTTACGCGTCCAAACCATTTATTTAATTGTCTGATCAGCATTCTAGGTTGATGAGGAGTGTGATGACTAGTACCTAGGACCTACCTAATTTTTTTCTAGCTCTTAGTATTATTATTGTTTTTAATAAAACCGTTTACCTGACATTTTTTTTAATTATTTTACTTTCAAGTTTTTAGTTTTAATTGCTTGTTATTTCTCATTTTATTTAGTTCATTTAGTGGCTTCTTATTACAGGAACTCTTTCATGAGAATTTGTTACAATCTATGTCCTCAATACATAATACTTCCAAAGACTGTACTCGACTCTGCGCCACGTATTTATGCTTCTCCCTCCTCGAACTCCAAAGTATTGTGTTGCCACTTCTACCGGACTGTATGTTGTTCCAAATGTGAGCCAAATCGGACCATAAATACGATTTTTTGAAATATTTCGATCGATGGTGGCACACCTACCGGAGTTTTTTTTATCTTCTTATTGCACTGCCATCGGGTTCCGAACCATATTACAAGTTTCCCCCCCTGCAGCTTATCGTGAAGTTACATAAATTTCAATTACAAAATTCGTGCCGGACAGCCAGACAAATAAAATAAAACCGTTTAAAAACATGAGTTTTCTAGCTATGCTCCTGTACGTTAGCACATCGAACTTTATATTTACACTTTCCTATTAGCGCACCCATTGAATATATATAAATGAGTCCGGATGGTTAAATGTCTCTCTTTAATTATTCTTCAACACTTTCACATAATTTCCACTACAAGGTAGCCTTCCAGCACAGGTATAAACGCAAGTGCATACATATGCTGGCGATAACAGTTTAGAAAAAAAAGAAAATATTGTAACGATTTTACTGCAATTACCCTTATTTGCAGCCTTCTGCTAACGTTCGAATCACTAAACGGTTGAATAAATAACTCCACTATTCAATAATGCAAAATGGCCTTTATTAAAGTTCTTCACAATAACACTACTATTGCTCGCCAGATAGCGTCTTAAATCAAACTGATTGCCATGCCTCTACTGTTGCTGCCTTTTATGCTCTGTGATTTCTCCTTCGCATACATCTAGGCGCTTCCATTTCTAGAATTTACTAGTTCGTTGTCATCTATAAAATTACTACGTTTATAGCTTCTCATATGCGCGTGTATCTGTAAGAACAATTATAATTGCATACTTTTGGGAGCATCTCAGATAAGATATCTGCATGTGTTTGTGCGTCTCTTCTCCGCTGCTCGTATGGACATATAAAAAAAAAAATAAATAAAAATTGCTAATGTTCGTCACAATATTTTTTGGGTTTTGGGGATTGTTTTGATCGAAAAATTTACCCTTTCGCCATTTTTTCGCAGGCTCGAAAATTATTATTTTTGGGTATGCATAGTGGAATTTTTTTTTGTTCTGAGCCCAAATCCTATCGAAAAATCGATGGCGCGTTATCGGTTAACTTTCGTCCATACAAATCGACCCGGGTCGACCCATACGTGATATTCGCACACAGGCACATAAACACGCATTAACAAATTCATATAAGTAATTCTGAGACTATTAGTTAGGTACATCATGACTAATTTCGAAAATCATATAAACCTAATGGCACTCACTCAGTCACTACCCCCACAAAAGCAAATACGCATAGCTATGCCCACACTACCTACATACATATACATATGTATTTTTACTACTTATGTCTGTTTATTGTAAAGATCTTTTCACACACATTCATATATATTAGTGCACTAGTTAAGTACACGAACATGTAAAAAATTATATACCCACGAGCTCAACAAGAGAAATAAAGAAGCAAACACAACATAAAATCATCAAAAGCAATATGCATAAATGACAGCAACACCCACAACTACACACCCACACCCATGCATACAAAACAAAATTCATTTTAGAGCTAATATATGCATTTTTACATGACTACTTTTAAAGTATATACACATATACATATATTTATGTTGCATTGTGTATGTATGTTTGTAATAAGACATAAATTTGTATGCAAGTGCGCTTAGTGAATAAGTAAAAGTGCGCGCGCCTGCGTGTGTGTTGTATGTTTGTTTTAATGTTTATGTGTTAGTATGTATGTATGTTTGAGCCCATTTTGCACAGCGTTATTCCTTTTACCCGCCATTGATGCGTTTTCCGACTAAATTGCCTTTAAAATGCAAATTACAGCAAAAGTAAAGTAGCACACAAAGAAAGCTAACACAGTTGGTGGTAGCTTTGGAGCTGCAGGGAGAGCGGGCGTGCGGTAAGCAACAGCTTGTAATACAGCTAACACGCATGTTGAAAAGTAAATAAAAGTAGCAAATACACAAACGTGCCTAACTGCATTTGCAACCCTGCCGGTACAAATGCACATTGCAGCTTTAACAAATTCCGAAACTCTTCCCTTCAGTAGTGTTTCGCTCTTTTCTATCGACTGCTGATTGAAATATTAGTTTATGATAGCTGTCATTTTTAAAACTCCCTATAGGTATAAGAAACTTTCTCAAAAATGACTGTTTCATAATGCAGTTACCGAATGCCATACTTCTCAAATTGTTCTAAAACACCCTATTTGATTCAACATATAAAATTGAAACAACACATTTAAGTTGTTTAAATTGTTTTATTTATTTACAAATAGGGTGTTTTAGAACAATTTATAAATAAATAAAACAATTTAAAGGACTAAAAGGTGTTGCTTCAATTCTATATGTTTTATCGTGTAAGTAGTTTAGCACTCTAAAATTAAAATTGTTTAAGTAACCCTATTTGATTATTTATTCAATATATTTTGACCTGAGGACGTTTACTATTATTATTATTATTATTAGGCTTCGATCAGTGCGACCTTTATTTGGATCTATTGTGCTTGAACTTTCAGCCTGTTACTGTATCTGTAGGCTTTTAATGTATTTCAGTACCTCTTCAGGCTTTTTATTCCATATCACGAATGGATTAAGAGTCAGGCCACTTATGTATATATAGGAGAGCCTCTGCATTATCAGAGTGACGTATTCGCAGGTAGTGTGAACAGGCTTGTCATCCTACAACTAAAAAATGTAACAGGTTTAGCTTGCTTAGGTGATATCGTAGATCACAGTGCCCCGTGTAGTGCTCGATGAGAATTCCTAGGTCCTCTCTGCTAAGATGAATGTATTTGATTGATATTCTCGTTGTTCGGAGTATAAATAATTAGGCCAATCTTCGGCACAGGCATTCAATGCAGTCTTGTCTGAATTACTTTGTTTCTAAGTTCGTTATGGTTTCCCTGGTGTATACTTTTCTGAGTTCACAGAAGGGCTCGGGAGCATAGAATGCTGCTATAGCACTCTTTTTGGCTAGATAGTCTGCTTGTCCATTAAATGAATGCTCCTGATTCCTAAGAATCTATCGTGAAACACATTATATTGGCCGCTAGTGCTTTCAGCCACTAGCTTAGAAGTAATTTTGTAAGAATGCAAGACACCTAAGGCAGCCTGGCTCTTTGACAACTCTACCCCAAACATCTATTTTATAGATTTCTGTCTGAAAATTAGTGTAGTATCATCCAATTGGTATCGAGTTCTCGTAGCTCTCTACCTATAAATGACAGCACGTGTTTTTCCGTCTTCAAATTTTAATCTATCTGTGTACCATTCCTCTGATTCAGTGTCTGCGTATGGACTTCCTGTTTCCCAAATAGTTCTGCCCACAATGAACACCTCGAAATTTCCTAAAAGTCTAAGCGTAGGGGAAATTGCATCACGTGATTGCAATGTGGGGTTTCCCATGAATATTATTATTTTTTTTTTCATATGCCCTCTCATGTTTCATGTCTTTAGCTCAGAGATATTTTGAAGTTTTAACTAGTACGGCATGTGTTGCCTCTTTCTTTATTTAGGAGGGGAAGTATTCCCACTAAGCATTAGCAAGAGACGTTCTCATCGCATCTGTTACACCAATAGAAACTTATTTCCGTGGTCTTTGCATAGTTGACAACGATATTAAATGCCCGGTTTTTCCGTTTGGGAAGTAGGCTCCATGTTTTAGAGTTGAGTGTAGGTGAAAAAAGGTGTTGTAGGTTTATTTTAGGTAGCACCTAGATGGGCATTGCTCTTTCCATATGTTAGTAAGAGTATAACGACAGCCGCATGTAGCCACATCACGATTATTTTATACGCGTAGAAAGCTATGTAAATCCCCTTTTCGATCCAACGTACGACACAAAATATTAAGCTAAGCTTGCTGACTATATCGATGCAGACTTAAGAGTATAAGGGCAGTGCCATTTAGAGAGGGCAGACGAAACTATGGAATATATTCTAGGCATCTCGGTAGCGACTTGATTTGATCATACATTCGAACATACTCATGCATTTTTCCTCACTCCTCTGCAACGAAAGTATCATTAATGTACTTAAACTAGCACGACATTTCGGAAAATGACACTGAGGATGGAACAGTACCAAAAACGGCTTGCCTTCAAATCAAATTTTAAAGTCAAGGATTGTCAGAAAAGGTTCACACTTCTCACTCGCATATCTGTAGCTAAATTCACTTCATTTCCCACAGGGTACTTACACCAAGGCAAGTATTAGTAATTCTTTCGAATGTAATCAGCAATGAAGCAACCCCTTGCCCACATGCAAAAGTTGTGGCTACAAAAACGAGGATGTGGAACATTTGACTTTTTAGTAAATCGATAAAATGCAGACAAAGTCATGCAAATCAGCATAGAAATGCAGACTAATATGCGAATGAATTTGTGTGTGTTTAAATATAGGAGCGTGTGTGTGTGTGTATGTAGCATGTGCTGACAATCAAAGGCGTCACAGCTGGTGAGCGGATATTGAGCTGGTGATAAAGGCAGACAACAAAAAGATCTGCACATCTACATATCATACAATTAATTTGTAATTTAAAGTGAAATTTAGTGCAATGTTAATTTAGTGAAGCAAAAGGCTTTCGATATGTGAAATTACGATTGTAAAAGAGCATACGAATACGTGTATGCAGTGATAAGCCAAACGTGATGCTGAACGTAGTGTGATGCATATAGATTTGTATCTATGTATGTATAGGTATATGTATGAGTACGTGTAACTATTGCTTTAGGGTGGTGCCACAAGTCAATGCGCTTAATTAGCAAAATTTTGCCATTGGCCATAATTTGTCAGTTGAAGAATAAACTTCATACACTCAGCTGAGTTCATATGTATAAAAACTAGTGGATATGATTAATGTATGTACGTGATATTAGTTGTTTGTCCATATATGTGTGAGTGCATGTATGGTTTCGTACGTGTTGAAGCGCCTTAGGCTTATTGCCACATTAAAGGCAGAGCAGGTCAAAGGGCTGGAATAAATAATTAAGTGCAAGTGTACTTACAAACACAGCTATTTAGTATTTTTGTATCTGTAGGTGTGTATGGAGATAATCCACCTACAAAAATTTATGTTTTTAAACACAACATTTGTTTACGCAAATGAACGCACATATGTGATGCGAATTTGTTGTTATATGAATTCGTGTTAGAGACATATATACATTTATTAAGGGCACCTGTTTCAATTCGTTGCAAAATTTGTTTTTGAAAAGCTTCAGGCATTCTCTTTGACATACTCGTCCGTACTTTGGAGTGAGGCTTTTGGCTATGCATTCAATTCCACTGAGATTTTCTTTATTGCTTTTGCAGTCGAAATTAAATATTTTAAATTAATACCTTTAGGTAAGAAATATATCAGTCAATTAGTTTAACTGTAGCCTTATTACTTTGACAGACTTTTAAAGACCTAAAGTAAATAAGTTGAGTATGAGGAGGAGTACAGTGGGGTAGGACTACATTGACGGCTATGAATGCGGTATACTTGGGTGCTACTGTTTGTATTTAGATGGTGAAAAAAAGTATGGACGCTCTTATTTCACAACTTAAGCTAATACGTTGTCTTAATTTCCTTATTCCATTCCGCATAAGATGAACTTATATTTGCGCTTTAAATTCTTTGACTAATTTTTTCCTCTATGTGAATATATAGCAGACCCAACAGTCGTTGTCCTGCTTGAACTTTGGCTACAACAGCAAACTGCTTTCAAATAATTACAAAATGCTTCTGTTGCTGAGTCTTGCTTCTTTTTTCTTCTCCCTTTTTCCATTTCCTCTCTCACTACATCAGCCTCCCTCTATTCGCTCCCTTTTGCCTTTCTTCTTCTCTTTTAATTCAACCTCGGAACTCTGCGTATATTCCAATTGTTTTCTCTCGTTTCCTAATTTTTATCGATCACACTTCACCTCCCCGCTACGAGTTGAAAAGTGGCTTAGAATTTACTTGTGGTAAAAAATTGGCATAAATAAATTAAATTTCTGTTCACTGGGCGTGGGGAGTGTTGCGTAAAAAACCCTTTTCAACAAGAAAAAGTTACTATTTTAATATAAGATTTTGTTTTTCTGGTGAAGACCATGGAAAGCGTTTCATAAAATGTGATTTAAGGACAAGCAACTGAAAATGCTAACGATGAGGAAAGACAGAAAGAGGAACAGGGCTTGTGAAGTGTACCACAATAGCACTAAGAAGGGAAACGCATGCCAGATGTGTGGTTTTGCCTTCGCAAGATAATATGATGCGCCGTCCGCAATGAACTTAAGATCATGTTAGGGGACTGGCGGCCACCGTGGTGTGATGGGTAGCGTGCTCCGCCTATCACACCGTATGCCCTGGGTTCAACTCCCGGGCAAAGCAACATCAAAATTTTAGAAATAAGGTTTTTCAATTAGAAGAAAATTTTTCTAAGCGGGGTCGCCCCTCGGCAGTGTTTGGCAAGCACTCCGGGTGTATTTCTGCCATGAAAAGCTCTCAGTGACAACTCATCTGCTTTGCAGATGTCGTTCGGAGTCGGCATAAAACATGTAGGTCCCGTCCGGCCAATTTGTAGGGAAAATCAAGAGGAGCACGACGCAAATTGGAAGAGAAGCTCGGCCTTAGATCTCTTCGGAGGTTATCGCGCCTTACATTTATTTTATTTATAGGGGACTTTATCAAAAGGATGGAAAAATATGGTGTATTTCGGACTAAAGGCGGAAAGTTAAGCCTCCATGATATGATATCTACCAACGGATTTATTGTGTTCGCCGCTGCAAGTTGTATGATCAACTGAAGTTACATGTTTGAGCATAAAAATGATACATAATTTTCAGGAGGACACTCCTAACAACCGACTAATTGCAGTGATAGCACTATTACTCTGGTTATGTCAACTATTGTCTTAAATTACTTGCAGCTTAGAAATAGCGTGTAGCGACGCCAGGAAAGTTTGCGGTCGGATATTCAGCGGCTCTTACATCTGCTTATTGAAAGCAAATTTTCAATCTGACTCTCTCTTTCTACGTACTGTTTCCAGCGAGACCGGAAAATATGTCAAAAAATAATGCTTCCTCTAAGAATACGTTACGGCCGCAGAAAGGCAAAGAGTAAAGGAAGGCGCCATTAAGCAAGATGAAACGTAGTAGGTTTGAAAAGATTCAGCTGCTAATTGATAGGAATATTTCATGATAAGTCTACTATCAAATATGGCAAATGACGGAAAATTTCAGATTTTTACGATATACTCAAGCTTGAAGAAGTCTCGCGAAAAGAGAATCGACAACCATCACCGTGTTGTCGATTTCAAAGCAGCTTTAGATAGCGCAAAAGGAAGCTGCCTAAATGCAGCTATCTACGTCTAAGTTTGACACCTCTGCTTAGCTTTTTACTGCTATGCTGAATGACTTTGAGCAACACCATCAGCTCCGTGAGGATTTTGAAGGAACTAGGTAAACCAAATATGGATTAAGATAAGGCGCTTTCCTATCAAGCAATCTCTTTAACCTGGTGTAAGTAGGAGAAGATACTTCTAGTAGTAGGCCAAAGTATTCGAGACCTACGTCTTCCAGCGATGAAAATGGCAGTGCTGAGTCATCTCTTTTCTGAAGACAACCATGGTTAGAATTTTGTATACCATCCTATTCGATAAATAAATGCCCTCGTCAATAAAACAATTGCCACCATTAACCCTCAAGATATGCAGTACATAGGCCTGGGAATGAAAGTACACGAGCCTAACCTGAATTTGGTTTCCGCGCAAGACTCATACGGCTCTTGTCCAACATTATCTGCTCAGTCGGAATGGGGAAGGACTTCTCCAAGCCATTTGAAACTAAACGAGGTTTCAGACAGGGTGACCCCTATCGTACGATTATTTTAATTTCATGCTGGAAAATTATACTTGTTGCAAAACTTAGCCGCTCTAGAACAATATTCTATAAAATCGTGGAATTACTGGCTTATGCTTTGACATTGATATAATCTGTCTGAATACCTGCAACGTAAGTTCTGCTTCCACCCAACTGGAAAAAGAAGCGAAAAAGATGGGTTCGATGGTGAATGAGGAAAAAACGAAGTACCTGCTGTCATCGAGCAAAAAGTCAGCGCTTATGCGCCTTGGCAACCACGCTACTCTTGGCAGCCGTAATTTCGAATAGTAAAAGTCTTCGATTTTTTGGAAACACAAACAACGACAACAGCTCTAAAGTTCAGCGAAGAATCACCACTGCCAATAAATGCTTTTGGATTAGCAAACGAAAATCACGCTCTACAAGTCACTTATCGTAAAATTCGTGCTATACGGTGGAGAAGCATGGACCATGGTAATATCAGATGGAGCGGGCCTTTAAGTGTTTGAAAAAAAGTTTTTTGAAAGATTGACGGAGCTCTACGCGTAGCTGACGGTGAGTACCGAAGAAGATTTAATGAAGAGCTCTACGTGCTTTACGCAGACAGCAAGATAGTCCAAGGAACTAGAACGCAGTGGCTACACTGGTTAAGGCCCGAACACATAAGAATGACTTATTTCACGATCCCCACAAACATACCATACAAACATATGCAGTCAACTTTTATGTCAACGCAAAGAGGGGCTGTCAGCGCACGACGCTGCAGTTGACTGCATGTGTTTGTATGGGGATCGTCAAATAGGTTATTCTTATGTGTTCGGGCCTTTAGGCCATATGAATGAAAGATGATGCTTCGGCAAGGTGGAAAACGATTTGAAATTTTTATTTGAATTGAAAACAAGATTAATCAAATTTGAAAGAAGTTCCATTTGACTTGAAAACAAAAGTTTAGTTCAATTTAAAAAAGTTTCGTTGAGTTGAAAAAAATTTTAATTTGACTTGAAAAAATTTTGACTTGAATTAAAAAAAGTTTAATTTTATTTGAAAATACTTGACTAGAAAATATTTTCTCATATTCTCAACTGAACTGTTTCGGATTTTTATTGAAAAATTAGGTCAATTAATTTTGCTTAGCTTTTAAACGCAAAAAAATATTTGATACTTTCAACATAAGCATTCTAAATCATACTAAAAAATTTGGCTTGAATTTATTTTCGTTTGAATGAAGTTAATGTCCAAAGTTAACAAATTTTTTTTTGCTACTGATAACCATCTCATGCGAATATCAGAATTCTACTGCAGTATTGTAATCACAGCACGTGGTTCATACGACGTGAGGTAATTTATTAACATAACTGTAAACTTTTTACAGCATTGGAAATTTTTTCCATTGGCTATTGTTACTTACTCTCATTATATAGTTTTGCTTCTCTTCTATTTCCCTTACTTTTGTGCGTAGATGGTGAGTGAGAAATTTGCTCGGAGCGCATTTTGTTGGTGTCTAAGAATTTGGGGATTTTTTTCCTTAGTGTGCCAGTGGAGCTTATATTTCACATCAGTCTTCATTGCCAGTATGTTAAATATATAAACAAAAATTTATTTGAAATCGGTTAGCTTAATTTTTCGGAAGACATACATCCCAATAGCTTTGCAATAATAATCTGGGTTTGAGACTGAAAACTGTTTGGCTTGACTTTTACTTCCCTTAGTTGCTTTTATTTTAAGTTTAGCGATTACACGAGTCCAAATGGCTTTCCACAAAAAGTTAGGCTAGGACTGGTCATACATTTTCCAAGCATGGTAACGGTACTACTTATTATTTTTAATTTAGTAGAAGTTAAATTGGGATACTCGACTGTATTTATTACTTATTTTTTATCATCGTTTGTAAAGCGCCCTCTCCGGAACCCATATATTCGATGAAAAAATCTTCCCAATATGCTATGACTGCATGGTTCATCAGAAAGTTCTTCATAAATTTTCACGCAATGTTCAGCATGCATAGTTGTCGGGCAGATAACGAAATTAGAACTAGCCTTAGTCTTACATATTTGGTTTTTCAAAATATATTACCGTATTTCTGCCGTCGCGCATGCAACCAAGCATTCCAGGACCTTGACGTAGGTTTTTCCTTGCACCAGTATAACCAAAAAATCTTCAACTTGGCTACTTCTTTCAGCACGTTTTTTGCTGAATAATCTTTTATCTCGTTTGGACTGCTGTTCCAACTTTCAACGCGCTAGCAAGATGCACAGGGAGAAGTTTATTGTTTAATACTTAATATTTCTATCGTCCTAAATTTCTCTTTCTCGTCTCTAAATTTCTGCGAGCCTCCAATCTAAAAGTCGGGGCTCTATCTCTTAATTTTTTGACCAACTTTAATATCATAAAGAGCTCATGCAGCTTATGTTTGGGAGATTTTTCCTGCGTCTTGTGCAGGAATCCTACCGCATATTACAGCAGCTAATTCTGACGCTCTTGTTTTGTGTCAGTAAGCCTCTTAAATGTTGCGATGTTTGTCCTTGCTCCATAGTTGCGGGTGTTGGCTGGCTGGGTGTTTTACCCATTTCCGATATCTTTCTGCCGTTCCGGTTCCTTCGTACGAATGGCCCCTATGATCACATTCGAAGGTGTTATTAAAGCCAGTCGTCATCGTCGTAAAATTTTACGATTCTCTATGAACACGCATAGAGAACATGCTTACGTTGGCATAGCTAGAATGCAGCCTTACTCAGCAGCTGTCTAAAGTGGTCGTGCATGATACTTAATGACGACCTGCTTCGGACTTTCTTCCTTGAAGGCAGTTTCGAGAAGATGTCACCTTTGTCAACTAACTTGGCAGGCGATCGTTATCGCCAGCGCACGGCATACTTTGAAAAATCATGTTTTCAACAATAGCCAGCCGGATTTTCTTTGTTTTTATCCTGTGGATTTCTAATGAGTCAATTCAAGTTAAGCCAAAGTTAATGTCAAATAGAATCAAGTCTAATCAATTCAAAACAAGTCAAGTCATTAAATTTAAGTCAAACTCCAAGTAAAGTAAAAGTCAAGAAAAGATGAGTCAAGATCAATTGAAGGTCATAGTCAAGTCAAATCCAGGTCAAAATTAAGTCGAAGTCAAGTTAAAGTCAAGTGAAAATCAAGTCAAAATCAAGTCAAAGCCAAATCAAAATCAAATTCAACTCAAAACAAGTCAATTCTTTTCAAGTAAAGTTTAGTCAATTCAGTCAAAGTCCAAGTCAAGCTAAGTCAAGTCGAATACAAGTCAATGTTAAGCGAAAACCAAATCAAAGTTAAGCAGATTCGATTCAAAATCAATTCTAAGTCAGACCAATGTCAAATCAAAGTCAAATGAAAGACAAATCAATGTCAAGTAAGAGACAAGCCAAACTCAAGTCTAAATCAAGTCGGAGTCAAGTCAAGTCAATTCAGTTCAAGTCACAGTCCAAGTCGAGATAGAGTCAAGCTAAGCCAAAGCGAAATAAAGTCAATGTCAAGCCAAAGTCAAGCAAAGTCGATTTCATAATCAAGTTTAAGTCAAACCAAAGTCAAGCCAAAGTTAAATCAAAGTCAAGCCAAACTCAAGTCAAAGTTAAGTCAGAATCAGCTCGAAGTCAAGTCAGAGTCAAGTCGAATTCAAGTCAGTGTCAAGGCGAAGTCAAATCAGAGTCAAGTCAACTCAAATCCAGTCAAGTTAAAACAAGTCATTTAAAAAAAAAAATTAAAAATCCATTTACCAAATTGTTTACATTGTCTCTAGAAACCTTCCCACTATATATATATGTAAGTATATATATATGTTTCTTTATTTATTTAACTTATTCCACTGATGCTGCAATATTACCTTCAACGCATTTTTCATCACTGTTATACACCCAACAAATATACTCCATTGATTTACGAGTGTGAGATGTGTGCGTTTTATGCGTCTACCAGAAGCTAGTTATTAAAAAAAAAAAACAAAACAGACAAATAACGTTAATATAAACAACAAACACACACAATAAACAACAAATGCCATCACATGTCACTTGCAACTCCAAAGTAAACAAATCATGAATGAGAGCATTTGTGCCTGCAGTGCCAAAATGAAACACGTGGCTTGCGGCTATTTCAAATTACTCAGTAAAGTACTTTCGCTCTTTTACTCTACACAAAGTGCGCTTGCGCCAATAAAGCTTCTATTCTTGTTAGTAGAAAAATGTTAAAATGTCCTTTAAATAGCAGCAACGCCGCGGCACACCTTGCTGCTAACATCACACAGACATAAAACTCTTTCATGCAGCAGCTGGTGAAGGTAAGCGTAGAGGACTGCCTGTAAAGGCTTCGCTAGCTAGCTGCAGCAGCGACGCTGGCATTTAGAGTTATCCTTGAAAATGAAGGAATGCTGCACTGCTGCTGGCTGCTGCTTCATCGTTAGTTTTAGTGCACACGTATTCAGTTCTTAGTGGCGTTACCCAATTTTGTTGTAAGGAAATTTCATATTTTATATTTGGCCTTTGAAAGGGAAATTTATTTGGCAATTTCTTGCACTGCAGAGGGTGCGTTACTAGCGTATGCTGATGCTGTTTTTCAGTATGAAACGGGACACACGCTAAGACGGTAATGATGATGACTATTGCTGGTGATTATTTTATGAATGAACATATAAGACACTCGCATTTGTGTGTGTGTATGTGAGTTAAGGTGTTGTGGAAAACGCGCGATGCGTTTGTTTATATGCTCGTTATGTTCGTCGCTATGTTTGAATATACGGCAGTGCGTACGCGGAAATAAAAAAAAAATACAAAAAAAAGTTGAAAAAAAATATTAAAAATAGTGCATATTTCGCATATACTAACGGCGTGCATGTGTGTGTGCGCGCGAGCTTGTATTTTCTTGTAAGTATGTGCATTTGTGCGCTGCATTGTGTTTTTATGTGTAAAGCTTGGTTTGTATTGTTATTGGTGTTTTGTGAAATTAGAAGCACCACCCGAAAAAAATTTCAGCTGCGCAATGAAGCGTTGCAAGTGCGTTGGATGTTTGTTGTTGTTGTTGTTTTGCAGCAAAACTAAAAAAAAAACTGTGAAAGTGTTTGTGCGCGAAATGAAGTAGAGGAACGAAAAACTAAGAAAAATATTTTTCAGACCCAAACAATTTGTTGGAATAACAGGAAATAAAGCGCAAAACCAAAAATTAACGAAAAACCAAAAAAAAAGCAGAAAATCAACGGATTTCCTAGCACAGCTGTTGTGCGCAACAACAACAATGAAAATTGCTCATATTTCCGCAATGTAACACGCAATTTGTGCTCTGCGAAATAAGTTTTTGAACCTTTTTTGACATTCGCACTTGTTCTACGGACAGTTTTTCATTTATTTTGGTATCAACTCACAGATGTTACGTATACGCCATGGCTGTCGCGAGTTCTTTACAAAGTAGCAGCGCGTTTGGCAGCCGCCAGCAAGTCTGCTTGCAATGCAATCTACGCGTGTTACTTTTCGTGAATGTGTAGAAAGAGAAAACAAAAGTAACAACAAATAAAAAATTTGAATTTTTTTGTGCAAAGTGAAAAAAAAAAATATTTTCAAATATAGCTGAAAAATTTGCACAACCGCAAGCAATGCACACAAACATAAGTATTTCAAAAGCCAACGCACCAACTTATGTAAGACCTGCTTTAGCATCAGTGGCAGCGTGCCGTCAACACTTTTTTTTGGCGCAGCGCAGCTACAAGAACACATTTTCATCATACCAGCATTCTGCCCTTCTACTTTGAGTGGTTGAATCTTTGTTGTTGTAAATGGTGATGAATGGAGTGTGACTGACTACTGACGGTTACTTGGCTAGCTATCTAGCAGCTGCGTCGTCAATTTGCTTTTCGTATGCTGATGTTGTTAAGTAAAGCGTTAGAAAGCATTACAAACACATAAAAGAACGCAAAAACAAAAAAAAAAAAAAAAAATAAAAATAATAATAAAAATGCAAAGAAAAAATTAAAAGCCAAGCGTTAACAGCGTTGCATTACGAAATCATAAGTAAAGAAATGTAGGCGTAAGAAATATGTGGAGGTGACACTCAAGTTAAATTACATATTATTGAGCGTTTGAGTATGACAAAACGTTATAAAAAAGCATGAAAGTGAAGGTCACTTATAACAAAGAATGCAAAAGCGAAAGTGGAGTTAATTAATACAACGTGTATTTATGAGATTGCAAACTAAGAAATTTTTTTATTTTCTATTCGCATGTCAGCTAACATTTGTTATGCGTAAGTGTATGTGTTTTAAACAAAAATGTATGTAAGTTAGCATCAACTTTTTTATTTGGCCCGTATAGTGTCTACCGTAATCGAGATACCCGTTTTGTACAATCGCTTATTTGGTTTGGTGTCATACGTGAACGTAAATATGGTATCGTAATTTGGTATTGTCAGTTCAGTGAACGTACACAACTGACAAATCTCAAAATTAATAAAATTTATTCGACAGCAAAAAAGCTGTCGATTACTCTGCAATGTTTTCTTTTAGTTGTACTTTCGTCTATCGAAAGGCGTCTTTTGTCACAAGTCCAACTAATTGGTGCGCGATGAGTGAACAATCCATTGATTATGAGATGTCTTTTTGGCAAAACTTCGAAATTGAAACCAGTTAGTCACTGCAAATAATCTAGAAAATGAAAACTCAGACATCAAAAATGTTTTCGAAACGTGTCTCACTACTTACATGCGTGGTCTATTTAACGCAGTTTTTGCCTTTCTTATTGAAAAGCATTCAATACATGAGCAACACTGTTAACCTTGTTCACCAAAATGGGTAATTTCTTGACTATCTTTGCGCACTTTTGTTATTTTGTCACTGTGTGCATCATGTTTTAAGTTTCCATATTGCGCTAAAGTCCCTATATATTTGCAAAGCTGAAAGCAATAAAACCACAGTAATAAAACTTTCAGCTAGAGCTCCTATTCAATCATCCGATAGTCAGTGAAGCAATGCGCTAGGCCTTGCTTTCATTTTATCTGCTTGATTGCTTGGTTACCCCACCACATTCAGCTCGACTATTCCGGCAGTATCAGACTTTGTATTTCCAGTCCTGTACTTGACAATTTCCTCCTTGGTATTAAGGATGCTTTTTAAATAATATTATATGAAGAATTGTTTTTGTTTTTATTGGCTTATTGATAAATGATTCAAGGTTAGATTCGAGCTCAAGGCCAAAACAATAATTTTATTCTAATGATAATTATTGTTTTACTTTTCCTGTAAATGAAAAATTGTATTTTGTTTTTGGAATAGTAAGTACAAAATTTTCAGACAACCTGCCATAGCTGCGCAGATAGATCCATTTCGAAGGGTGCTAAGCCTTCGTCATCAGTACGCTTTAGGTATGCTGCGCAAACCATTTAGCTATACAGCGGTGGTTTGTTTGACTGATAAATTGCTATTTCTATTCGGAATGTCAAAGAAAGTAATTGACAATAAACAAATCCAGCATTATCAGTGATTTGCAACAGATTGCGCAACGCTAAATAAATATAGTTGGTAAGAAGGAATAGAAGTAGCAATTTATCAGTCAAACATACCACCGCTGTATAGCTAAATTGCTAGCGCAGCGTGCCTAAAGCATACTGATGATGATGGCTTAGCACCCTTCGAAATGGATATATCTGCGCAGCTATGGCAGGTTGTCTGAAAATTTTCTACTTACTATTCCAAAAACAAAATATATTTTTTTCAATTATAGAAAATTAAAAAATAACAATATTTATCATTAAAAAGAAATTATTGTTCTGGCCTTGAGCTCGGATTTAGCATCAGAAGGCTCTCTCCTTTTGTTATGACAACTCGATGCTAATAAATTAAGGGTCAAACTGTGAGCTTCATTCCCACCACCAGCCATCCAAGGATGGTATTGGCATCAGAAGACTTCTCTTCATCAATAACAAATTTCCCATTTCGTGGATGATTTATTACAAATTTGTGTTCAAGCTTATCTGACAGAGCCCTGACATACTACCACGGCACGTTCCAAGAATAATGCGTAGATTCCCATACTGTTACCGTAATACGATGTGTGTAAACTAATTGCACTGAAACCAATCAGACGAGGCCATTTAATTAACTGATCTCCTAATTCTTGGAAATCCGGTGTTAAATCGTCAATTAATACCATCAGCAGTGCACTACTTTTCCATTTTTCAACAAATATTTTAAAGTTTATTGTCAAATCTATTAATTTCTGCCAAAAATTACGATACGATAATGAACTTAGGTCACAATACCAATATTGCCAGTTATACGATCAGTGACGTAAGCTTTTTCCTTACGACTGCCGGTTAAATCACGGAAGAATCGATTCTGTCCAAAGTCTTCGTAGTCAGTTGAGTCTGTTTAGTTATATACTAGATTGTAACGGTAATGTTGTCATGCTAAATGAATATGTGACACACTACATGACTGCTTATAATTCTAATGAACCCCTCATTACGGATTTCTCTATAGTTTTCCGTCAGTGCTGTTTTCACGGCTCTCCTTATGCTAAGAGTTGATAGTCTGCGTAGAGTCTGTTATATTTTGATGTGGATTCTTACTTGTATTACTTCGCACCAAGCAGGGACTCCATAGTAGAGGATAGGCTTTACAATCGCTGCAAATGCCCAAATAGAGGGAGAGAGGGCGATATATCGCACGTACAACCCAGCAGTCTTTTACATGCATAAGCGCGTTCCTAGATTTCTCCTGCAGAGTCAACCATCCCATCTTAGGCCTGGTCCGATTCGGGACCCTGTACCTCTTAGTAAACAAGACGGTATCCATCTTCTACGCGTTTGCGGTCAACCCGACATTAGATGCCCAGTTATGAATATCACGAAGCGCCCGATCCATCAAGGAGCTAATTGTTGGAAAGCACTTTCCACTCATTACAATGGCTCCGCCATCTAAGTAAGCCGTAAGTTTGACGGGTCCCTCATCAAACCGCCTCAGAAGTTGGTTGATGACCAGCATCCACAGCAGTAGTGACAACATCAGTAAGGACGATTAGAGCTCTATTTATGAAATTTAGAATAGGTGTGTTGTATGAAATAAGAATCTAAAACCTGAATAAACGAAAAAAAACCAGAATAGGTTTTGATTCAAAAGCAATTTAAAAGTCTTGAAAGTGATGCATTTTCTCATTGTTTGGCGTAGCTCAGTCGGTGAGTAATTTAAAGAAAAGAACGAATATTGCACTGCCAAGGTGATGCGAATTAAGAATACAGCGCATAGTGTAAGAAAACAAAAGCAAAAAAAAAAAAAAAAAATTATGACAAAAAAAATAAAATTGAAGAAACCCAAAAGTTCAAACCTAACAAATGCACAAAAAGACGTGTGTGTGAGTGCGCGTGTTCATATAAGGATGTGAATTTCAATGCGTGGGCGCAGCGCTATTAACAGCCAGAAAATATCATTGCATTATTGTCGCGCAATATTGAATGGAATGTAAAAAAGTAAAAAAAGCTAAGCAGTAGTTGCAAAGTAAGAGATGAGAGAGAAGAAGGGTAAAGAAAATACAAATTTTTAAGTGAATATTTTTGTTTCTTATCAAAGCCTAACTTGGAAGTCGGCAGACAGACAAGAGTAGTTCCGGACTCCAACAAGCATATATTTTAGTGTTGTTGTTGTTGTTGATATGCTTGTCGTTCTGTTAGCGCATTTCTGACCTTATGCAAATGACAGTGTGCTTTTTATATTTTTGGTGGAAGTATTGTAGTAAATGTCAGTAGCACAGTAAGTAAAAATAAGAGTTGTGTGGTTGGTATTTAAGATGCACTATTTGAGCAAAAATGAAAATGGTTGCTGTTGCTTTTTGTGTAAGAGCCATTGTAAACTATCAGAAGGCAGCTGCTGAGGCAGAGAGTTAGAAATAAATATGAGTTGTGGAGAGAACTGGATGTTAATTTAAATAAAGACTCGGGATTGTGTGTGAGCGTGAACATGTGCTAGTGAAAGTGAAAGGCTTCAATTTTAAAGTCATAAAAGGTCATAAGTAAATTGAGTAAAAAAAAGTTACTAAAGGAAAACTCAAGTTATTTTGTAAATTTATAAAATTTTCAAACTAAAAAAAAGTGATTTATTTTTATATATTTTTAAAATTTGTTTGCCATTTTTAGTTAAGGAGAATTTACACAAGCTAAAAATTAAAAAATAATTTATTTAAAAAAATTTGGAAAGTCAAATATTTGGGAAATAAAATATTTTAGTTAAAAAAATATATTTTCTTAAATAAATCTATTTATTTTTTTTACTATTTTTAAACAGAATGAAGAGAAGTGAAAATTACGGAAACTTTAGTCAAAAATATCAATAGTTATAAATATAAAATCTTTACGAGAAAGTATAAAGCAAACAAAACTTTTATTAAAATTACAAACAAAAAAAAATGCAATGAAAGATTATTTTTTTTTTCATTTACAACGAAATTAAAAACTGTATAGTTTCTACATGGAGTTTTTGTTTTTTTAAGTGAATGTTTTTAGTTTGTATGCATTTCATTTTAAACATTGAATTACTATTTTTTAATACTTGGCGTTAATTGGGGGTCACAGTAATTCTGACATATAAAATAAGGATTATTAAAATTTTAAATAATAATAAATTATTATTATTTTTTTAAATAATTTTTTAATTATAAAATGGGATTTACAGCAGCTTTTATTTCGAAGATTTAAAAAATTTATTTAAAAATATCTAACTTTTCATTTTCCAATAAAAAAAAGGCAAACAACAAAAGCATTATTAAAAAAAATGTTATATATTAATATATTTTCCTGTTTTGCTTAATTTTTATAAAGAAGCATGCAAACACCAGAATTGTCAAACACAAAAGCTATGAAAAACTGTACAAAATTGTGGAAAAAAAAAGTATACAAAAGATACAAAAATTGCTAAAAAGCAATTAAAAGGAAGAAAAAAAAACCAGAATTTTCATGCTATTAAAAAAAAATACGTAGAACTAAAAAAATTAAAGATAATTTAGTTAAAATTTATAAATACAAAACTCACAAAAAAAAATATCAGGAGGCAATTCTTATTCCGTGGAACGGTGAAATGAAAAAAAAAAAAAAACAAATGTATGGATAATTATTTTCACTTCATGATTTCACAAACCCCCCAATGCAATTAAAAGACAAAGAATTAAGGTAAAAAGTCTGAAGATATCTAGTCAAAGGAAAAATAAACAAAAAAAAAATCTAAATTTGAGTCGATCTTCTTCGGAGTCGGCATAAAACAAGTAGGTTCTGTCAAGCCAATTTGCAGGAAAAAGTAAAGGAGCACGACGCAAATCGGAAGATAAGGTCGGCCCAAATTTTTTCGGCTATCGCGCCTTACATTTATTAATATTTTTAACATTTCTTGTTAAAAAGGAATTAAGTGATAAAGAAATATTAAAAACAGAATTTTTTAAATAAAGGATTTAAATTTTGCTTTATTGTTTTTTTTTTTTTTTTTTTGGTTAAAAATAATATTTTAAAAATCTTTTGTTATAAAGAAAATACAGAAATTGGTAAAAATAAAGTGTAAAAAATGCTGGGATACGAAAGTTAGTGTGGAACTAAAAAATATTTTGATAAAAAAATGTAACGAAATTTGTAAAAAAAAAAAAAACAAAAAAAAAAAAAACAAATAAACATTGAAACCAGAAAAAACAAATTTAAGGTTATATCTTATTAATTGGAATCAAGTTATAAAATAATATTTAAAATAGATTTTTGTCACTAACGGACTCAAAGTTTTGTATTGCTTTATACTTAATACGAATCACAATATACAAAAGTGAGATTTTAAAAATTTATATTAAAAATTTTTTACATACTCATAAGAGAAGATTTAACAGGAAAGTGAAGAAAATCGAAAATATTTATGGAATTAAATTAACTAAGTACCAGAAATATGAATGGGAAATTTGGGGAAAAATTTAATTCTGCAAAAAAATAAAAAAAGCAAAAACCGAATTAATATTTCAAATTAAATTTAACTAAAATGTTACAAAATATTAATATATTTGTTAAAAATTTCTGTTCTTTGTATATTTTAATTTTTAAGATATCGCAGAAATAGTAAACAAGCAAATATAAAAAGGTTATGAACAATTGTGGAAAAAAGGAAAAGTTTAATTTTAATAAAAAAATGTGAGAAAATATAACTTAAAAATACCAAAAACTACAAATATAAAACCTACAAAAAAATATCTATACGTATATAGACAATAAAACTAACGCAAACATTTTAAAAAAATAAGTTAAAATTAAAAACTTAAACAAAACAAGAAATAAAAATAAACATTAAATCAAATTATTAAGATAATTGAAACTAAAACACAAAAGTAATAAGAATTCAACGAAAAATTATAATTTATAGTTCAAACTGAAAAGCGAATGAAAAAAAGAAAATTTAAATAAAACGCTCAAGTAAAAAAATCGTAAAATAACTCTGAATGAAAACAATGAGAATTTAATATCACAACAATAACTTTAAGCTCAGCTATTTACCACAATAAATAACAAAAAAACAACAGCAAAAATAAATTCAATAAAATCTATTCAAAGGTTAACTTTTAAACGCACAAATATTTGGTTGTCATTGGCGAGTGCGCGACACAAACATTTGCATGCCTCACACCTACATAGACACTTACGTTTGTATGTACGTAAATACGCGCGTAAAGCCACTGATGATGCCGTTAAAAAACTTAATTGCTGCATCACTGCAATTCGATATGCAAATTTAACATTTATAGTTTATTAACAATTACCGAGAATAACATACAAACAGTTAAGTGAATAAAATACAAAATTTCCCATAAATAAATTAATTCGAAATTATTCATGATTAAATAAAATTTAAAATGTTTTATGTGAAATTTCCGGCATAGATAATTTGTAAAATATTAAAGCAAATTATGCTAAATATGTACAAATTGCATAAAGATTTTTGGACATAAGCATGGATAATTTACTACATAAAACTTTCATAATAAGGTAAGTGATTTTATATAATTTTTTTTTTTTATAGTACCAATTTAAAATTAGGATTGTTGGTAAATGGATGGCTGCTTTCGATTGTGATGATCGAATATTATATAAGATTACAGTTGCAGTTTATGCGTTTTGCATTAAATTTAGCTTCTATACAAATATTTTACAAGCATACCCGGCAGACGTTTTCCTGCTCTGTACTTGAAAAGTTCTCTTCCTTCCTTATTTCTCTCTGTATCATCGAATAGACAAAAACTTTACTACTTTTTTCTCCTCTTCTCCATCTCATTTCTGTCTTTTCCTTATTGCCTTTACTTTCATTCCCTTCTCATTGTAACTCCACCCCTCACTCCCAGGCACATTCCCCTTCCACCCCCAATCTAATCCCAATCTCATTCCTACTCCCACTCCAATTCCTACTTGCACTCTAACTACCACTCCCCTTCTCATTCCCACTCCTACTTTTATTCCCTCTTATATCTCTCCCATCTAAATTACTTCTGCTATATATTTAGTATCGCAAACCCCTTTCAAAAAATTGCCGAGGCATTGAGAGTAAAATTTATGTTTCTTTCAAACCCTCACTCCAGCCCCCACTTCGACGACCTTTAGCTCTTCCACTAAATTACCCCTATATGGAATCTATATACCAAACATTGGATACCCGCTTCAAATAATTACGGATATAACGTGAATTTACACTTTTGTGCCACTCTCACCTACTACTATTGCCACTTTCTTCGGCCTCTATCTTTCCCACTTAATAATAAGTCCATATATAGAATCTATTTACGGAATATAAATGTATACAGAATACTGCAAACCACCTTGAAATAATTACGGATATATAGCGAATCTAAACTTTTGTTTCACTTCTACTCGGATTTTCATTCTCACTTTAATATCCACCGTCACTCACAATTTCACTTCTTCTACCTCCGTATCTAAATAACCTCATATACGGCAATTGTATACCAAAGCAAATATAGCCTACCTCCACTTTGCTCCTACTTTGAATTTCATTTCCAATTCCTTCTTCTTTCATCACTAAATATGTTTTTAATAATTGAAATTTCTATACCAAAGTACAGTGTCTATACCAATTCAAATAATACGGTATTTTAGCGTGTTTAGATTCTGCTAATTGGGGCTGACACCACTCAATTTTTGAAATTGTGTATGGTAAAAAAAAAAAAAAAACACCGGTTAACCACGTGCAGCTAGTGTGAAATTTTTATCAAGATCGGTTTAGTATTTTGGACGCCTAAAACACACACACATCCATTTTTGCTTATAAGATTTCTTTATTACTTGATTCCTGTTTAAGAACAAATATCAGTTGCTAATTTTTAATTTTTTTTGTTCATTTGTATTTGTATTTCAGATATTTCTGACTTAATTTTTTACTTAAATTTGATTTGAAAAAAAAAAAAAAATTTTTTTTGTTCCGAAATTATTCATGTATTCGATTTTTTTTTTTCTAACAATTTCTGTATTTTCTTTATAACAAAATATAGAAAAAGAATTCTTTAAAGCCAACAATATTTGTAAAAATTTAGTAGCTTTTTTGTATAATTACTTTTTTTGTACTAATTATTATTATTTAAGAATGGCATATTAAAAATTATGCAATTAATTTTTTTTACTATTTGTTATCGTTTCGTTGCGTTCTGTTGTTATACCTTTCATAAACATGAAATGGTATATTAACTTTGGTCCGATGTTTGTAACGTTGAGAAATATAGAAGATAGACTCACCATTAAGTATACCGAATTGATCAGGGCGACGAACTGATTTGATATAGCCATGCCCGTCTGTCCGTCCGTCCGTCCGTCTGTCTGTTTGAACGCAAACTAGTCCCTCAAATTTTGAGTTATCTCAATGAAATTTGGCACAATGATGTATTTTTGTATTATATTAGACATTTGTCGGATCCGGTAGGATCGGACCACTATAACATATATCTCCCATACAACCGATCATTCAGATAAGACGATGTTGGTCATTCCTGCCACAATTTAGAAAGTATAAGCATGAAACTCGTTGATATATATTCTAATATATCATAGAAGATTTCCTGAAAAAATAACTTTGATCGGAGCTATATGTATATAGTATATACCTATCCCATACAACCGATCGTTCAGATAGAATGATTTGTGGCCATTTCTCCCTTAGTTTCCAAAATAAAAACGTGAAACTTGGTTGTTTATATTCCAATACATCATAGAAGATTTCCTGTAAAAATCATTTCGATCGGAGCTATATATAATATATATCCCATATAACCGATCTTTCAGATAAGGTGTTTTTTGCCATTTTTTTTTTATATTTATCTTAAAAATCGTTAAGGTATGTACATCTGTTCACTATATATTTCTCATCTTATACATCCGATTATTTGGAGATTACGAACGGGACAAGATTATTCTTCAGTCCCATTCATGAAAGGTATGAAGTCTTCGGCTGTGCAGTTCCGTCCTTTCTTGCTTAAAGTTGAAAATACAATTTTTGCTATTTATAAATAAATTTTTTTTAAAAGTTCGTAATGATAGCTGTTTTAACTCTAAAATTATTCGTAGCATATCTTTTTTTTTCAATTCCCCAAAAGTTGATATTTTGAATAAAAAAATTGTTAAAACATTCATAATTCCTGTATAAAATCTTGTATTTTAAAAAAATATATATATAAATTTTTTTTACTTGTATATGAGAGTATTGTTGCCTTTTTAACGTACGAAAACATTTTTTACGCAATTTTTAATATTTGATTTATTTAATAGTTTGGGAAAATGGAAATTTACTTGTCAACAACAAGCGTAGCCGTTTTTATGTGCAGGTACCGTTTTCTCTCCTATTTGGAATCCAAATTTATAAATAAAATTTTGTTTGTAAAGATGGGGATTCATGCTATTAGCGAGCTTTGGGCACTATTAGGCGTAGTGCTTTTGTTATGCTATATTTTATTAAAATCATTTGTGAAAAATAAACGATTGGGAGCAAACAAAGAAATCTATTTGTACTATGGCACTATTGAGAATATTTGGTTAGAACTAACACTGCATTACCGGCAGTTGCTAACATTCGCCAGATGGCAGCGCAAGTGCATACACGTTTTGAGTGATAGATGATTGATTGATAGAACAGCTGATTTCTGTTGATATTTGATATGAGACTTTTATATTTGGTGCGAAAGATTGGGATGGGTCCGGCTAGTATACAAAGTTTGTACTGCTCAAAGAATAAATCGTTGCGAAAAAGGGAATTGTGAGAAGTTGCACAACAACAAAGGCGTTGCTTTAGCAGAACTTGTTTAACAAGTGTTCAATTGTCGGAGGAGTGCTTGTTCGCATCTCACTTCCGGGAGAAAAGGCTTTTTATGAGATTTACAAGGTGCAATCCAAACTGCTGTCGCCTTGTACGTCCTGATGTTGTCTTGTTTAAATTTTTTTTGGCAAATTATGTGCTCGTGTAGATTTTATATATTATAATTATAATTAGTGTTTTTTTTTTTAAATTTTCAAATTCTTTTTCTTAATTACTCCATTAATTTTAATTTTCTCACTTGTTATAATTCTCTGTAAATAAAAATTGTAGAAAAAAAAATAATACTGCTTAGTTTGAAATATTTATAAATTAATAATTTTTTTTATTGAATTTATTACTTTGTTGAAACTCAAGCCGTTCACTTTCATTAGCACATGTACGCACTTACACACACTGCCTACTTTTTAGTTATATTCCAGTTAATATTCCTTTTTGAAACTCATTTTCATTTGTCTTAATAGCTACATTCATATGGCTCTTCGACCAAAAGCAGCAACAACAACATCAGTTTATGCTCAGTTTAAATACCAAACCCAGTTGTTACTTTGTGTGCTACCGACATTCATGGCGACCCTTCCAGTAATATCATAAATAATATATTTCGAATCAGCCAAATGTACTCTATGGATTCTTTGAAGCTTCTGCTCCTAACATTTGTTTGTTCCGAGTTGAGAGCCTAACTCGAGTCGTCCGATTTCTAATTCTGAAGGCCTGTTACTACGCTACGTCTTTAGAAGGCTGACAAGACCTCAGTCCAATTGATATGTCTCAATCAACTCAAAGCAGATGTATTTCAGTCCTTCAAATTAATCGCCAAATAGACCATTCTTTGTTAATTTCGAAATAGTGAAGTTATATGTAATTGGCTCACGATGCAGTTAAAAGGAGTTAGTGGAATATTGAGGCTTAAATTTGACCAAATTCAATGGCATCTATGAGTCGTTATTAAACAATGCTCTCATATATCTAGTTATGCACGCCTTTATTTACAAAATATTACTAAAATACAGCCATAAAAATACAAAATTTTAAGTTATCGAAAAAGTAATAAATAACAAGTAAGGAAGGCTAAGTTCGGGTGTAACCGAGCATTACATACTCAGTTGAGAGCTATGGAGACAAAATAAGGAAAATCACCATGTAGGAAAATGAACCTAGGGTAACCCTGGAATGTGGTTGTATGACATGTGTATCAAATGGAAGGTATTAAAGAGTATTTTAAGAGAGAGTACGCCATAGTTCTATTGATGGACGCCATTTAGGGATATCGCCATAAAGGTGGACCAGGGCTGACTCTAGAATTTGTTTGTACGATATGGGTATCAAATGAAAGGTGTTACTGAGCATTTTAAGAGGGAGTAGGCCTTAGGTCTATCGGTGGACGCCTTTTCGAGATATCGACATTAAGGTGGACTAGGGGTGACTCTAGAATATGTTTGTACGATATGGGTATCAAATGAAAGCTGTTAATGAGTATTTTGAAAAGGAGTTATCCTTAGTTCCATAGGTGGACGCCGTTTCGAGATATCGCCATAAAGGTGGACCAGGGGTGTCTCTAGTTGTACGATATGGGAATCAAATGAAAGGTGTTACTGAGCATTTTAAGAGGGAGTGGGCATTAGGTCTATAGGTGGACGCCTTTTCGAAATGTCGCCATTAGGGTGGGCCAGGGGTGACTATAGAATGTGTTTGTATGATATGGATATCAAATGAAAGATGGTAATGAGTATTTTAAAAGGGAGTAATCCTTAGTTCTATAGGTGGACGCCTTTTCGAGATATCGCCATTAGGGTGGGCCAGGGGTGACTCTAGAATGTTTGTACGATATGGGTATCAAACGAAAGGTGTTACTGAGCATTTTAAGAGGGAGTGGGCATTAGGTCTATAGGTGGACGCCTTTTCGAGATATCGCCATTAGGGTGGGCCAGGGGTGACTCTAGAATGTTTGTACGATATGGGTATCAAACGAAAGGTGTTACTGAGCATTTTAAGAGGGAGTGGACATTAGGTATATAGGTGGAAGCCTTTTCGAGATATCGCCATTAGGGAGGGCCAGGGGTGACTGTAGAATGTTTGTACGATATGGGTATCAAACGAAAGGTGTTACTGAGCATTTTAAGAGGGAGTGGGCATTAGGTCTATAGGTGGGCGCCTTTTCGATATATCGCCATTAGGGTGGGCCAGGGTGACTCTAGAATGTGTTTGTACGATATGGATATCAAATTAAAAGTATTAATGAGGGTTTTAAAAGCGAGTGGCCCTTAGATGTATATGTGAAGGCGTTCTCGCGATATCGACCAAAATGTGGACCAGGTGATCCAGAAAATCATCTGTCGGGTACTGCTAATTTATTTATATATGCAATACCACTAACAGTATTCCTGCCAAGATTCCAAGGGCTGTTGATTTCGCCTTGTAGAACTTTTTCATTTTCTTCTACTTAATATGGTAGGTGTCACACCCATTTTACAAAGTTTTTTCCAAAGTTATATTTTGCGTCAATAAACCAATCCAGTTATCATGTTTCATCCCTTTTTTCGTAGTTGGTATAGAATTATGGCATTTTTTTTCATTTTTCGTAATTTTCGATATCGATAAATTGGGCGTGGTTATGGTCGTATTTCGGCCATTTTTTATACCAAGATAAAGTGATTTCAGATAAGTACGTGGGCTAAGTTTAGTAAAGATATATCGGTTTTTGCTCAAGTTATTGTGTTAACGGCCGAGCGGAAGGACAGACGGTGGACTGTGTATAAAAACTGGGCGCGGCTTCCACCGATTTCGCCCATTTTCACAGGGAACAGTCACGGTCACAGAATCTAGGCTCCTACCAAATTTGAGAAGGATTGGTAAATTTTTGTTAGACTTATGGCATTAAAAGTATTCTAGACAAACTAAATGAAAATGGGCGGAGCCATGCCCGTTTTTAAATTTTCTTTTATTATTGTATTTTGCTGCATCATATCATTACTGGAGTTGAATTTTGACTTAATTTACTTATATATAGTAAAGATATTAAATTTTTTGTTAAAATTTGAATTTAAAAAAATTTTTTTTTAAAAAGTGGGCGTGTTCTTCATCCAATTTTGCTAATTTTTATTTAGCGCATATATATTAATAGTAGTAACGTTCCTGCCAAATTTCATCATGATATCTTCAACGACTGCCAAATTACAGCTTGCAAAACTTTTAAATTACCTTCTTGTAAAAGTGGGTGTTGCCACGCCCATTGTCCAAAATCTTACTAGTTTTCTATTCTGCGTCATAACGTCAACCAATCTACCAAGTTTCATCGCTTTAACCGCCTTTGGCAATGAATTATCGCATTTTTTCGGTTTTTCGAAATTTTCGATATCGAAAAAGTGGGCGTGGTTATAGTCCGATATCGTTCATTTTAAATAGCGATCTGAGATGAGTGCTCAGGAACCTACATGCCAAATTTCATCAAGATACCTCAAAATTTACTCAAGTTATCGTGTTAACGGACGGACGGACGGACGGACATGGCTCAATCAAATTTTTTTTCGATCCTGATTATTTTGATATATGGAAGTCTATATCTATCTCGATTCCTTTATATATGTACAACCAACCGTTATCCAATCAAACTTAATATACTCTGTGAGCTCTGCTCAACTGAGTATAAAAAAAGTCCCTTAGGAAAAGTAGGCACGTAAACAATAAAGCTTAACATAAAGAAAAAAGTATAATGCAAAACGCTAACGGCCTAATGATGGTTACGCAATTGAGCAATTAAAATACTCTGACTTTAAAGCGCACTAAAGCAAAGACCAATAATGAATGGCCTGAAGGCTTTCAGCCGACAGAGAATGTAACAGAAATTAAGCAATGTTAAGTAGGCAAGGGTTAAAAGCGGAAAAGGAATTGGCGTGAAAAAGGTCAGCTGTAGTAAGTAGCAACAACAGCAATGGCAGTGACGGCAATATCAAACAAACAATAGCAAGAAGAGGCCAACAAAACAATGCAACCATGCAGAGCAGGGATGGCTAAAATAAACAAAAAGAAGAGGAAAGAAAAGCGCAACAAAATAACAATTGTATAATAATCTCAAAAGTATGAGGGCACAATGAGTAAAGTTATATATATTTAAGTTTAAATACAAAAACAAACAATCTAAGTAAAAATAAAAACAGCCTAGTTATTTGAGACAGACAAAATCAACAAAAAAAAAAAAAAAAAAAAAAAAATTGAAAAAAGGCCAAAGCACAAATAGTCTTTTATTGTTATTTTTATTGCATGCCTTTTGTCTTTATAGTTTTTGTTTCATTTATTACTCTCAAATTCCTCGATTCTCATGCTCATTAACATTACCAGTGTCATCATAAACATCAACCGCTTATCGTCAGCCACAAAAACTAGCGATAGAAACAACAAATGGCACAACAATAAACAATGGTGCACATTTAGCCATTGTCCGACAGTCTAATGTGTGTTTGACTTTACTGATTCTGCAAGTGGGCGGTTGTGGTGGCTGGCACGGATGGGAAGAATACTGTGGGAAAACACAAAACTTTTATTTCCTGTTATAGGGTTCAAGTTCTTTAAAATTTTAACAAAAAAAAAAAAAATATTTGAACAGCAAAAGTTTGCCGGCGATGCAGATTTGTCAGCAACTGTAATAGACGCTCGGCTAGAAAACTTTATCTAGCCCTGCAGCAACGCCTTTCAACGGTCGAACCCTATGAAAATCATCAAGAGAAGAGAGAAGAAGAATTCATAAAAATACGATCTTAGCCGGCTCTTTTAAAGAGCTCTGCAAGGCAAGCTAGGTTGTTTAAAAATGTGAAGTTAAGGTAGCCAAGCTTCTGTGAAATCGTGGAAGGCTGCAGAAAATGCATGACGCTGAGCAAATTTTTATTTAGAAAACATGTGCCTATAGGCTACCTTAGTAATGGAAATGTATGATGGACCATGAGTAGGGGGAATTTCGGAAAATATAGTTCGACATCGAATTTATAAATCCTGGGTTGCGCTGGTGCTTCTACCTGTACCGCCGGATTTTTGGGTTAGCAGAAATACCTGCGATAAAACCAGATTTTGTGAGCAATTAATTTTTTTCGCCTCTACAAGTATCCGTGCCCAGATTGCGTTATTCTTGCGTAGCCTCAAAAACTTTTTGAAAATTTTTTGCCCCTGGATCGTCTTATTATACTCAGTTGAGCAGAGCTCACAGAGTATATTAACTTTGATTGGATAACGGTTGGTTGTACAGGTATAAAGGAATCGATATAGGTATAGACTTCCATATATCAAAATCATCAGTATCGAAAAAAAATTCGATTGAGCCATGTCCGTCCGTCCGTCTGTCCGTTAACACGATAAATTGAGTAAATGTTGAGGTATCTTGATGAAATTAGGTATGTAGGTTCCTGGGAACTCATCTCAGATCGGTATTTAAAATGAACGATATCGGCCAATAAACACGCCCACTTTTTCGATATCGAAAATTTCGAAAAATCGAAAAAGTGCGATAATTCATTACCAAATACGGATTAAGCGATGAAACTTGGTAGATGAGTTGAACTTATGACGCCAAATAGAAAACTAGAAAAATTTTGGACAATGGGCGTGGCACCGCCCACTTTTAAAAGAAGATAATTTAGAAGTTTTGCAAGCTGTAATTTGGCAGTCGTTGAAGATATCATTATGAAATTTGGCAGGAACGTTACTCTGATTACTATATGTCTGCTTAATAAAAATTAGCAAAATCGGAGAACAACCACGCCCACTTTTTAAAAAATTTTTTTTTAAATTCAAATTTTAAAAGAAAAGTCAATATCTTTACAGTATATAAGTAAATTATGTCAACATTCAACTCCAGTAATGATATGGTGCAACAAAATACAAAAATAAAAGAAAATTTCAAAATGGGCGTGGATCCGCCCTTTTTCATTTAATTTGTCTAGGATACTTTTAATGCTATAAGTCGAACAAAAATTTAACAATCCTTTTGAAATTTGGTAGGGGCTTAGATTCCAAGACGATAACTGTTTTCTGTGAAAAAAGGGCGAAATCGGTTGAAGCCACGTTCAGGTTTTATACACAGTCGACCGTCTGTCCTTCCGCTCGGCCGTTAACACAATAACTTGAGCAAAAATCGATATATCTTTACTAAACGCAGTTCACGTACTTATATGAACTCAGTTTGTATTGGTGTAAAAAATGGCCGAAATCCGACCATGACCACGCCCACTTTTTCGATATCGAAAATTACGAAAAATGAAATAATGCCATAATTATATACCAAATAAGAAAAAAGGGATGACGCAAAATATAACTTTAGAAAAAAAACTTGGTAAAATGGGTGTGACACCTACCATATTAAGTAGAAGAAAATGAAAAAGTTTTGCAGGGCGAAATCAAAAGCCCTTGGAATCTTGGAAGGAATACTGTTCGTGGTATTACATATATAAGTAAATTAGCGGTACCCGACAGATGATGTTCTGGATCACCCTGGTCCACATTTTTGTCGATATCTCGAAAACGCATTCACATATACAACTAAGGGCCACTCCCTTTTAAAACCCTCATTAATACCTTTAATTTGATACCCATATCGTACAAACACATTCTAGAGTCACCCCTGGTCCACGTTTATGGTGATATCTCGAAAAGGCGTCCACATATAGAACTAAGGCCCACTCCCTTTTAAAATACTCATTAACACCTTTCATTTGATACCGATATCGTACAAACAAATTCTAGAGTCACCCCTGGTCCACCTTTATGGCGGTATCTCGAAAAGGCGTCCACATATCGAACTAATGCCCACGCCCTCTTAAAATACTCATTAACACCTTTCATTTGATACTCATATCGTACAAACAAATTCTAGAGTCACCCCTGGTCCACCTTTATGGCGATATCTCGAAAAGGCGTCCATCTATAGAACTTAAGCCCACGCCCTTTTAAAATTATCATTAACACATTTCATTTGATACCCATATCGTACAAACGAATTCTAGAGTCAGGCCTGGTCCACCTTTATGGCGATATCCCTAAATGGCGTCCATCTATATAACTATGGCCCACTTCCTCTTAAAATACTCTTTAATACCTTCCATTTGTTACACATGTCATACAAACACATTCCAGGGTTACCCTAGGTTCTTTTTACAACATGGTGATTTTCCCTTACTTTGTCTCCACAGCTCTCAACTGAGTATGTAATGTTCGGTTACACCCGAACTTAGCCTTCCTTACTTGTTTATGTTAGTTTTATCAAACATGGCTCTTGCCAAATTCTCCGAGCTTGGTCAAATGGAATTCAAGGAGTTGACGGCCGCAGTTTAAAGCTTTATTGTTATGCAGCTTTCGCAAACCAACTCTCAACCTCAATCACACGATGAGAATCGTGGTACAAATATAAATGCATCAAAATCCCCAAAACCTTAGGGCAGTGGCTTCATCACTACAACATCAATGACAACAACTTGGTCAAAGTTACATTCATTCCACAGTTAGCGCACACGTATCAACTAAGGACTCAAGACTTCTTTCTTAAAAACATTGGAACTTCTGATTATTCTATACATGCGGTAAGAATTCTCCGAGGTTACTGTCACAATGCAGATTTATTGAAAGGGTAGGTCAAAGGAACAGCTCTTCATTCGATGGTAAGGGAAATAGGGTGCACAAAGAATTTGCCCTGAGTGCTTTATAAGACATCGGGAGGGTGTTTGTATATATTGGAGCAATCGAAGAAGCTCGCATTGGCCGGTGGGAAGCTCTGGTTGAATTGATTAACGAGCTCGTGTGCAAGAGAACTGTAGCTGTGGAGAAGAGATGGGCCACAATCAAGAGATAGGTATCTAGAGGTACGCCACTAAAGTGCATCTTTTTCACTATGGGCTGTCGTACTTAAGTAGTTTCTAGTCATGCTAGAAGCGATTGCTCGCCAAACACAGATAATCTCTTTGTACTGGTCAGGTATTAATTAACCGATACAGTGTGCGAAGTTTTGCTGGGCTATCTTTAAAGTTAAGTTAGTTAAAAGTAATGGCCGCGAACTCTGTCTGTCAAATTCTGCTGCAGATGTACCTGAAGATTATCACCGATTCAGCATTATGGAGTCTTTTTACCATACTTGTGTTTATTCCAGACAAAATAGAACAGTGTGTGCCAATAATAGCCCCCTATGCAAGCCACAGCGGACACTATATCTCAAAAGGTAGCGCAAACCCTTTGGAAGGAAGTGCACTATAGGCAGTCTGTCAAAGTGATTAGGTTTACCAGTTTTACCGAAGCCAAACAAGAATGAAGAGTCTGCAAAAACAAATATTTAATATTATCTATCTCCTCTTAGGTACTCTCCCCACAGCTTCGCGGGTAATTTTTCGTCAATCAATTATCTGAGGAAGGGTAATTAAATAGGTTGGCAACCTAGCCCTGTGCTGGGATCAATGTGGGTTGGAGTGTGATTTTTCGGGTGAAAGGAACGTTAGCAAGCTTACAGAATTGCCCGATATACTGGTTAATTATAACCGTAGTTCCATAGTCGCATTGAAGGACGGACTCTTTTAGTGGATTACCATCATTTGACTTATTGAATTTGTTATTGGCTTAACATCAAATTTCGGAACGGACTGACTGTAGCTGCACGAAGAACGTATTCGTCTTCGTCATCGTAATTGTCTTAATCTTTGTCTTCGTCTCCATCTTTACCTTCATGTTGTTAATGTTGTTGTAGCGATATAGACATTTCCCGAAGGTTTTGGAGATTATTATCGGTGTTGATGCTCCTTGGGCGAATATAGATCTGGTACGTTTCGGCAACAATCACAATTAAGGTATAACCTCGACCAGCTCAGGACTGATTTAATATGACCACATTGAACTTTTTAGGTCATCTCGCCCACCTCTTATTTCCATGAGCAAATTGGTGTCGTCAGAGCCCCGGCTGATTAAGAAACAGTATACGCCACGGGTAGGTGAGGTTGACAGTTGTATTTTAGAAGCTATAATTTCCGCTGGCATCCCCTTGAAAGGGGGTCTTCGTCCTCATATTCGTGTGTGTATTGATATAATTTTTTATCTCCGTCTTCTTCTTCGTATTCTAATTCGAATTGAAATTCTCATTCATATCGGTAGCCTTCCCTACATATTCCACATAAAATTTGTACATACAAACATCGATATACGTATGTGTACCACAAGTCAAAAATGCCTTCAACATGCCTTCAACACAGTCCCAAAAGCGAACTCACTGCCATGGGCGCAAATCTTCGCATACGACAACTTTACTAGATGTTCTGAACTGACATTTTAAATGATTTCCATTTTATCATTGTCTTTGTCATATCCTTCACTGCAACTAAACAGTTATGTACGTGGTTGCTCCTGACGCCACTGGTCATTTGCATTTCGTTTCGTTATGGCTTGGTGGTCGAAACATTGCTTGTTTGTTGTTGTATGTCTTATATGTATGTATATGCTATAGTGATCTCATTTTGTAACTGCCATATTTTCAGTGACAAAAGCACGTTTACGGATGTGCATGTATTGATATGCCGATGCATACTTACAAGCATGCAAATAGTACTTACATGCAGCTAGGGAGCGAGCCGAACCTTCGTATATTACTGCAGTCACTTGTTCTATTTCTTTTTGTAGTGCTTTTGAAAATCCATTTCTTGTCCTCTACTTAGTATTTCCTCTCCATTTCGCTTCACATAGATAGTAATTGCTTGTATTAGAATGCTTAGTACGTGTTGTATGTTTCATGTAATGCTTTTTGGCTTAATTCTATGATTTGTTTTGATTTTGTTGAACTTCTTTGAATTGCATTTTTACAATCTCTCGTCTTGTTTTTAATGTTGCTCATACGCCGTGTACCCACTCACTTACAACATTGTACGGTATGTCCATACATTCTTGTTGCTATAAAAATGAATTCAAATTGAAAACGTTCCAATTACTTTTTAAGTACGTGTCTCGCTGCTACTTTGTGATAAAAATTAATTCTATAGCTTAATTTTATACGAGCTGCTTTGGTGATTTGTGTGTGTTCATTCCGATGTTCATATATTACGCAAACCAAGCGGGAAGGGGTGCCATTTCCCAAATTCTTTCGAGCGCTAAATTTATATGCCAAGCTTTTCTTGAAATCTTATCAACGTGTATACAAATATACATGAATTGTCTTATTTTCTCCAGTATAAAATTAAGGAAATCGCATTTAAGGGGATCATACAGAAAACCCGTTCTCTTTCCAACGGCTCGGAGGGGTTTTTCCAAATTCTGAATGAGGTGATGCTGTTGCTCAACATCATCTTGCACAGCCGTATCTGTTTGTGGGGAAACCAAATTCGGATATGGTGGCATATAGGCAGCTAGCTCGCTTTCATGCTGTTGTTGTTGTTGTAGCGATAAGGATACTCCCCCAAGGCCATGTGGAGTGCTATCGATGTTGATGGTCCTTTGTCGGATACAGATCCTGTCCGTTTCGGTAATATGCGCCATTAAAGGACTAGCCTGACCATCTTAGAAACAATTTGGTATGAGCACATGAGACCTTCTGGGCCATCCTGCCAGTCGCCATAGTCTCGGCTGTTAAAGAAACAGGATACGCCACGTGTAAGTGAGGTTGACAATTGGGTTAGACAAGCTACATATATATTGTGCTGGCAACCCCTTGAATCAGTTTTGTATTTTAGTCGCCTCTTACGACAAACATACCTGCTGCGGGTATATTATAAGCCCCCTAACCCGTTGGGGATCTTTAGCGCTGTCAAAGGCGGCTTTAAAGTCGACGAAGAGGTGATGTATGTATATCCTTTTTCGCTGGCTTTGCTCAATATATGGCACATAGTGAAAATTTGATTGATGCTGGGTTTTCCATGTCTGAAGCCGCACTGATGAGGTCCAATCATTAATTCCATCATCACTGATTTTGAGCTCGAGCTCATCATTTTCCCTGGGCGGTACATCGCTGTTAACATTAAAGAGGGAAGAGAAGTGTTCCCTCCATAATCTAAGTATTTTTTGGACATCGATAATAAGGTCGCCGTTTTCGTTTTACCAGAAGTATGCTCCGAATTGGTTTTAATTCATATACAGGCGTCTCTCTTTCCTTTAAAACTCTTTTTAGCATTCTGCAACTCTCCTTGTTGTATTCACCTTTAACTTAACCCTGTAGGCAGCATTTTTTCTTTTGATTTCATGCGGAATTCTTCTTCATACCGGTTATTTTTTTGTTTCGCGGAGTTACGAATTGCTTGACTGATATACTGCCACTGCTCTCTAATTTCATCGGTTTGACTTGTGCACTCAGGAGCAGTCTGTGGCGATTGCCAATTATAGATCACAATTGTTTGACAAATTTAGCCACACAGAGACGGGGGTGTATTTTTGCTGCGACCAGATAGTGGTCCGAGTCCATATTAGGTCTTCGGATCTAGCGCACATATAAAACATGGAAGGAATGCCATCCGTATATTTTAACGTTGAACCTGATATGATTGCATTTATTTCGATCGAGTGACAGCCCTATAGGTTGATGAATATTTTAATGCTTGTAACTCTTGCTTTCGAGCCCAGGTGGAGTCGATTCAGTAGTCGATGCCTCATAGTGTATACTGAACTTTTCGATCGAGGGGGCGAAAATAACTTCTTCGCTCACTTTGGCGTTTAAGTCGCCAATTCTGACTTTGACTTTAATATCATGGTGGAGGCCACGTTCGTATGTGCATTCTGAGCGTTCATGGAACGTGCCTTTCAGCGCATTGTCCGTCTCATCCCGTGGTGCATGGCCGCAGCGGCGGAACGTTCATCCATATGTGTCAACGAAAGTACGTGGCGACAAAGTCTCTCACACACCACGGGTCCTACACCGAAACTGCGCTTATTTTTATGATCGCTCCAGTAGATGTCACATTTCTTGATATTTTCAGTGCCATTTTTTGTCCCTGGCATTTTTTGGGTGGTGGTTGCGTCAGCTTTTGGCTTTACGAGGACATTAACCAGCAACTTTAGAGCATATCGTAATGCCGTGCCCAACATGAAGCTTAATAATTTATAACTTGTTCAATAAAAAAAACCTAGCAATGTTAGGTTAGGTTGAACTGACCGGTTCGTGAGAACCAAACATTGATAGAACGAGGCCATAATATTACCACATCTTAGTTTAACGACCAAACCTAAAACTCATAAACTAACTCCGTCTTTTTGGAAAATACTACATAGACGCTTTTTTTGGCTTATGCCACTTGCTGCTTCTGGCTCTGATAGCTGTATCACACAAAACGCGCTTGATCATTGCCTCCTTCAACACGCACTTCCTACATCTGCTATCATTGACCAAAACTAATTTTAAAGCACGTGATTCCAGAAGACTCGTCATGAGTTTTCAGTGTGCTCTTTTTAATGATAGGGGAAAGTTTCTTAGTCTTAGGTTTTAAGACATACACACGATCTTCGACACTTTACAGCCCGGGATTGGGTTACGACTTTCCCGCTTGGAACTCTCTTCTTCCCTCAATCTCGCCTAATCTAATAAGGATGTCTTCGGAGCAAGCTTCCCATTTTCCACTTTTATCTATTCCCAAATGCACCGGAACCCAATATGGATGTATGTCTTTCGATTCTCTTCGGGTATTGCTTACCCTCTTAACACACTTTTGGATATTGTCGTATGCGAGACTATTGCCTTTGCTTCTGCTTTGCTGACAATATAATAGTTGAGGCGGCTGCCACTTAAGCTTTTTTATTCCAGTGTTTCTACTGATTTTGTTACGGCTACCATACACCACCCGTTATCTCGAAGCTTGTAGGCCCTTTTTATTTCTCGATCCGCGCAGTATACCACATTAATTTGAAGCCATCGTTGACAACGTGTATCGCCTCGTCCGTCATTTGAGCACATTTGCACCTATAATCCAACTCTGTTGCGGATCTTAGATACCCTTCGAAGCGCAGATCTTTATCAGGTAGTCTGTTCGTCCAGTAATTTATGATGCTATTCTTCAATGTACATATGGTCTGCGCTCAAGCTCTCCCGAGACACTGAGTCACATTGCAGTTGTAAACGCTATGTTCCTTACGACCAGATCTACAGGTTGAATGTGCAGAATGGAATAGAGAGCAGCTAACTGGATGTAAGAATCGTAATGGTTTTCTCATTTGCTATGATTATTGTTTCGGTTGCAGTTATGGCTTTAGAAATAAGACCATAACACCCCTGTTATTCTGTTTTAATTTTATTGTTCTTGTTTACTGTTACATCCTTAGCATTTTGATTTCACCGCTTTTTACTGTCGTCCTTTACTGCGATTGGTAAGCAGGGAGAAAACAAGGTTTAAGTGGAATGGTTATTTTCCCCGCCCCAGATTAATATCATCTACTGGTCGTGGAGAAATCATTACCACTTAACGCACCGCCTCATTTGCATACAAATACAAAACTAAATTAAAGTTCTTGTCTATTGTTTGTTCGTACTAGGTAACCTGATATCTTTGTGGTTGTTTAGTTGGAATTGGATTTTTTTTGTTTGGTATTTGGTTGTATTGTTTTAGTGAATGATATTTTTCGTTACCTTAGCGCTCTTAATCAGGAAGAATCTGGCTGGTCTTACCCTATCAGGAGACGTCGTATAAAGTTCAGTTTATATCGATGTTCCTGTGGTGCTGGACCCGTATGAAGTGTATACGGTTCTGTTGGGTCACTCTTGAAGATACCGGCGATAGTTTAACGTAAGCAAAAATTGAAGGACTCAAAGCCGAGAGATATGATAGCAGGTTGGCTGTCGCTGAACATAAAGATTAAGTTGCGTGTCCCTATCCAAACTGCGGCTTCCATGACGGTTTATACTTCTGCATAGAAGGCATTGCAAGTGCCCGATGCTTTAATTTGTTCTTAGAGTACCTAATTGCTGATCATACCAGATCTGTGGACCTTATCCAGCAAGTTAAGTTAGAAGCGTAACTCAAAGCTGTATAAATCCATCTGCGTATATTGGAGGTGAGTCCACAATATTTGACAATGGCTTTTTATACGCATATGTATAATGCATTGTATACTTTATTTTGGCGCTGAATGAAGTTGTCCTTCCAGTTCAGCCTTTTGTCCAGAACTGTGCCTAGGAATTAAGCCTTATCTGCCTGGTTGAGTTTCAAACAATTTGTTCTGGTAAGTTTAACTTTAGTATTTTGTATTATTTGGACTATAAGGAAACCTCTCGCAGTGCTCCATGTATCAAGTCGCGTAATGTTTGAGGGAAATTTCGTCTGTAAGCAATAGCAAGGTCTTCATTATATGCCATAATCTTCCTGCTCCCCCACCTTGTAGACCGTTCTACAGTGCAAACTCTTAAAGTATGTGAATAAATGCAGCGACTTAAAATTTGTGAAAAGTTTTTGAAATATAAAACTTTAACCAAATTTCTGTTTTAATTTGAATTCCATTTAAGTTCAGTCAACACTAGGCACACTAAGACTTTCAAATATTTCGGAGTTGGAGCCAGGAAACATGATAGGTCATATGAAAGTAATAAGAAAATTTATAGGGAATCCCACATTACAACTCCATTGTGGACAGGACCCACTGGAAAACAGGAAATCCTTATAATGCTCTGACTCAGAGGTCTGGTTTACTGATGACTCGAAATTCGATACCGAAAGAACGGGAGCTGGCATCTATGGGCCGACTTTCATGAAGTCGATACAAATGGGATGCTACGCCACCATATTTCAGGCAGAAATCCATGCAATAGAAGTATGTGGTAGAGAATGTCTGCGGAGAGGCTCAACATTGAAGAGCATTATGTCGGACATCCAGGCGGCCCTGCGTGCCTTGCACAGTTATATCTAACCTGGTGGATGACTGCACTGAAATCCTTAATGATCTGAGAGCCAAAAACAAGGATTTCTTAGGATGTGTTCCGGGACATGAAAGTAATGAACATGCAGATTACATAGCAAAGCAGGGTGGTATAGCAGCATTCTGTGGTCCAGAGCTCATTTGTGGACTTATAAAAGCACACACCAGGGAAACAATAAGTAACTGGGAAACCAAACAATTCAGATGTCACTGAATTGAGTGCCCAGGGTAAAGACAGGCCAAACTGTTTATACTTGCGGCAAAGAAAGCATCAGCCAAACTTACTAATCTAAGCATGGAGGACCTAAGAACTCTCACTAGGAACATACGGGACACTGTGGTAGTAGTGAAAAGCCTGAAAAGGTACTTAGATACATCAAAAGGCTCCAGATAAAAAATTAGGCTAAAGGTCACACGCAATAAATCTGCACCTGCCACCTTCTGCTACCAGGCCTAGTAATAATAATAATAATAAATTCACTCAAAGCGAAAAAGCACTACTTATCGTACTTTTTCTTTTCTGTATTCGTTTACATCGTTAAATATTTAATTTTCAACAACTTTAACGCCTTTCTGCCCACACTTTTTGCCAATTTCCGTCAAATACGTTTATAATATTTGTTCTAACAACTTGAATAACAAAAGCTTTTGCATAAGTAAATAAACCCTCCTCTCTTTTCACTATCAGCATTTTATGTGAAGCTTCACGGTTTTGACAAAAATATTACAATATTCGATAAACATCAATTTGACATTTTCTAATTACTTTTATATAACGGGAATGGTATTTATATCTGCTTTGTTTGCTTTTGCATATCGTTGCCATTGCGGCGAGAGGTACTAGGTAAGGTTGAATGGCAGCCGTCCAGTAAGGAAATAGTTAAATAGGTTGCTTTTGTGTTAGCACATACTCTTGCGGTAAATATGGCTGCGTGACAATGATAAGGAAACGAATCCGCACACATCGATTTAGGAAATTTCATCCCGGGAGTCGTAGACTTCCTCACCGAGATATGGCTGGACAGCTGAGCCTAATGTGACTGATTCAACCCAAAACAGCTAATTCAACCAAATAGCTAAGTTGTTGGTAACACTTCAGTACATTATATAGATAAGCTTTTCTAAACCCTAATAGTTTCGCCGAACATCTGGAGACAACGCGTATTAGAATGGCTTCGACATGTGGCAGGACGTGGTGTTACCCCAGCTGATGCGAGGTACACCGTTCCCGAAACAGGAAGTGGCCAGCGGAGCGCAAGTCCATATTGACATACACTATGGGTTCGCCCATGCCTGCCTGGTTGAATTGAATGCTAACGCAAGTGTAGTGAAGCAATTTAGCAGAGCCCTCTAACACACGGTGGCGAGCTAAGTACTTCGAAAAGCGCCTGACTTTCTGAATAAATGTTAGGTTAGATTGAACTAGCTGGTTAATAAGTCCTCACATAGAGTGAAAATGATCGAAAACCCCCAATGAGGTACATGAACTTATGTATGTTATAAAATAACTTCGTGCAAAAGACACATGCTGGAAAGCTACAAACGTAATGAGTCTTATCCCTTTAGAGAAATGAGCAACATTGCGCGCTTAATGCCGTAGGATTTAGACTTGATTTTAGAAATAGTACAGTTCTCCACTTCTATATACACCTTTCCTGCTTGGCGTATGCAACTGCTGCTGCTTTGATTTCACCCAAGCGGACTGGGACGTCTTCTATCGATAAATTGAGTGTTGCACCCTCCTTTACCAGCTCATGGCCCTTTCGTTACGTTTTTGCCTTTTATGACCGGGATCCCGGTACAGATGCATGGAGCGGCCTAAGCGGTCTGTTCCCTGCATTCCTGGATATTTCTTGATGAAGTTCCTTCTATCGATATATATATATTGACAGAACTGAAGCTTAAACACATTTCTTCTTGAATTTTTATTGCAATTTCCGCCTTAAAGACATTCCAGTGATTTGGCGCCTGTAAAATCTGGTAATTTCTTGATCGACACAACTAATACCAGAGCCGCCCCTTTCGCTAATTTGGAACCATCGGTATATACTGTAACGAATTTATGTGCGCGTGTATATGTGAGTGATACTTCCACAGATGATTGCCTACTTTTGGGAGTATTTCAGATAAGATATATGAATGGGTTTGTGTGTCTCTCTCAGCTGCGTGTACGTACATATGTGTAGACATAATGATTGATTCGTTTATGCAAACACAAGTGACTGCCTGCTTTATTGTTTTTGTGGTTTCATTTACTTAGCATCAGATTAGTGATGTGAGTATCACTTAGTGTCACTAATATTCGTTACAATACGTATATATTTTGCTCTGCAATTTCCCCGCTCTTGCCCAATTTTTTTGAAGTCCATTTTTTTTGCAAATTTGTTCTCCAAGGGATGATGGTGTGTAAGAGTATCAGCTAATATAAAGGAAAGGCAAAATATCGTAGTGCAAAGCGGCCATCGATCCATGCGAAAATTAATGAAGTGTGTAATTGTAGTCAACTCCTTCTTTGGATGTGAATCCGGAATACCACACAGTTATCAGAATCCTGTAATTTTATAACTCGGACTGGTCGATTTTATTTACAAGGTAGAAATTTATGGGTGAGGCTCAACCAGCTGTTGTTGTTGTTTTTGTAGGAATAAGGTCTCCCCGAAAGCTTGGTGGTCCTTTGCCGGATACAGATCCGGTACGCTCCGGTAACACAGCACCATAAAGCTGTTAGACCGACCATCTCGGAAACGATATATATGTCCACATTAAACCTTCAGGCCATCCCTCCCTCCCCACGCGCAAGTTCGATGGGGAGCTTGGGGTCGCCAGAGCCTCGTCTATTAGTGAAACAGGATTCGCCACGGATAGGTGAGGTTGGCAATTTGGTTAGGAGAAGCTATATATTGCGCTGGCAACCTGAAAGGGTTGCGCTACACATCCCCTTGAATCTCGTGTTTTAGTCACCTCTTACGACAGGTAATATACCGCGGGTATATTCTGACCCCCTTACCCCCTAGGTGAGTTCAACCAGCTCATTTCTTCCTGTCGCTTGCGTTCAAATATCCTCTGCGTTGCCACTGTAACTACTGAACATATTTTAGTGGTGAGCTAATTTGAGAAGGCGATAACCTGGCTAAGCCACTCTGACATACACGATTTAAGGGCTAGCTGGGGGATTTTTAACGGCAATGTCTGTTCACCACAAGGTGCGGCTGAAAATGAGCGACTGTTTTGGATAGAGCGCCCAACTATATTAACGTTAAAGCACTAAGTTTATCTCCGCTGAGCGGGTTGTGCGCTGGGTATGAAACCCACCATGTTAAGCCACACTCCAATGCAAAGTAAACTAAGGCCTCGAATAAGAATACAACCCTTAACTGATGACTGTGTCCGCAAACCTTTAAGGGAATATGATTTGAGGGCATGCACCTGGAATGTGCGTTCCCTTAATGGGATTGGTGCAGATGCTTGGCTACTTTTTGTCCTCGCCAAAACAAAATGCGACATCACCACCAACAAAAAAATGTGAAGTGCCAAGCAAGGAAGAAAAAAAGTTAAAAGTTGTGATATTTTCTGCAGTGGCTATGCAGCGTCGGCGTCGAATTCGTGGTGGGAAAGAGATGTTATTGCCAAGTACTAAAGTTGACACCTGTAGACTAAAGTCTCGCCGCTATTCAAATAAAGGCAACATTTTTTAATATATCACTCATCTGCGTCCATACAACATCAGAGGAGAAAGACGATGAGGCAAAATACGCTTTCTCTGAACTTTTAGAATGCACAAACGAGCGCTGCCCACGCGAGGATAGGCAAAGGAGATATTTTTGGTACCACAGTTGGAAACTTCAGTGCCAGTGATCGAAATATAGTCATATGCAGCACGAGGTTCATGCATAAAAATCTACATCAAGCGATATAGCTTTGCCCCGATCGAAATACACGCAATCAGATCGACCACGTTGTGATGGACGGACATGGCATGTCTTCAGTGTTTTAGGCCGCACTATCTGGGGATTTAATATCGAATCGAAACATTTTCTCGTCGCAGTTAAATTACAGACCCGCCTCTGCGCGGTTAAATCAAGGAACAAAAAACACAAGGAAACCGAGACGTCTAAAGGCTGCAGTCGCAACAGAATATCTATGATTTCGCAACTCGACTCTCACACTTCCTCTCTGAAAGCATAACACTTAAACACTTCGTACCGCTGCCGAGTAAAAAATTGGTAACCGGTGACCACGAAGAAATAACTGGTAAGATAAAGAATGCCGCGTTGCAACCGAAAGAACAATAAGAAGAGTGTGTAAACCCTATCGCGAGTTGAAACGGAAGCTAAACTCCTTTTCAGGAAGAAAAAAATTATAGATAGAAAGGCATGAGTACAACGAGCTTGAGCTGCTAGTCACCAGAAATAACATCGTCAAATTTCACCAAAAACTCGGCGACACACGTAAGGTTTTAAGCGCGGAATAAGCTCCTGTAAGAACGAAAACGGCAACCTTGTAACCGATGTCCAGGGAGTAGTTCGACTACTGAGGGAACATTTCTCTGCTCTCCTAAATGGAGACGGCGATGTTCCGCACAGTAATAATGAACCCTATACCGTAATCGATGATGATGAAATTAACCAGCAAAAAAAGAATTGACACACATTACCACTTCATCGGTTTTAAAGCGATCTTTGACTGCACGAAAAGGAGCTGCCTGTATGCCGCTATGACTGAATTTTGTTTTCCCGCAAAACTTATGCGGCTGCGCAAAATGGCGTTGAGCAAAAGCATCAACTCAATTAAAATTAGGGAGGAACTCTCCGAACCGTTCCAAACTTAACGAGGTTTCAGACAGGTTGACCTCCTTACGCGCGATTTATTTTATTTGATGCTGGAGAAAAGTATACTAGCTGCGGAACTTAACCGCTCTAGAACAATGTATATTCTATTCTTAAATAACGCGCAATTACTAGCCTGAAAACATTGATATCATCGGTCTGAACACCTGAGCCGCAAGTTCTGCTCACACCAAACTGGAAAAGGAAGATGTCTTTGATGGTGAATGAGGACAAAACGAACTACTTGCTGTCATCGAGCAAAGAGTCAGCCCATCTGCGGCTCGGCAACCACGCTACTGGCAGCCAGAAATGAAATAGGAGCCAACAATAATACAAAAAACAACAACAACTCTGAAATCTAGCGAAGAATCACTCTTCCAAATAAATGCAACCTTGCAAGGTAGGCAATTGAAAAGTAGAGTCCGCTCTCGGCAAACGAAAATCATTCCCAACAAGACACTTACCCCGTCAGACGACACCCGTCCTGCTATGTGATGCAGAAGCATATACCATTACAATATCAGATCGAGCGGCTGTAGGAGTGTTCGAGAGCAAAGTTTTTCGAAAGAAAGCTTAATGATGCACTCTATGAGCTTTAGTCTGACATCAACATAATTCAGTAAATTACAACGCAGCGGCTACGCTGGCTAGGCCATGTTATGCGAATGAAAGATGCGGCTCCGGCCAAGAAAATACTTTTATTGAAACCCGCATATGGAAGCAGGGAAGAGGGCAGCCGCACACTCCGCTGGAATGACCAGGTGGAAAACGATTTAAATTCGCTTGGTGCGACCAACTGGCGCAAGTTAGGTCAAACGAGAAGCAACCGCTAAACGGTTAAGCGCCAATTAAGGCAGTAAATTAGCTTGAGGAAAAATGTCAAATTTATTATAGTTCATGGCATGATATCGGTGGACTTAACCCAGATTGTATATGCAAACAAAGGGTTCTATAAATTAGATTTATTTTGCCGTGAAGCGTTCATTGTATGTGCGATTAATTTTTATACTAAGCTGAGCATAGCTCACAGAGTATATTAATTTTGTTCACATAACGGTACACCTTAACGGCATAAACTAATCGAGATTTATATAGACTTCTATTTATCAAAATGATTTGGGCGAAAAAAGAAATTTATATAGTCATGTCCGTCTGTCCGTATACACGATAACTTGAGTAAGTTTTGAGGTATCTTAATGAAATTTGGTATGTAAGTTCCTAGGTACTCATCTCAGCTTAATATTAAAAATAACGAAATCGGACTATAACCACGCCCACTTTTTCAATATCGAAAATTTTGAAAAAACGAAAAAGTGCAATACTTCATTACCAAAGACGGGTAAAGCGATGCAACTTGGTAGGTGGGTTGACCTTATGACGCAGAATAGAAAATTTGTAAAATTTTTGACAATGGGTGTGACACCGCTCTCTTTTAAAAGAAGGTAATTTAAAAGTTTTGCAAGCTGTAACTTGGCAGCAGAGTATGTAAGGTTCGGTTACACCTAAGCTTAGCCTTCTTTACTAATTTTATCTTAAAATTCGCCATTCAGAATTAGCGCAAGTTCGTCAGACTTTTTGAATGAAAGTATAATGTAAATACATTCTACTCACCATTAGTTAAGTTTTTCTAAATTTCAGTTTCCAGGAACAGTCTATTGAAGGCTATACCAAAAACGTTCAACTGTTCAGCTTATCCTTAAAAGGCAATTAAATTTTCCACAATATTGCTTTCAAATTAAAATCAAACAAAACATACAGCCTTGTCCTACTCAGTTCAAAAGCCTTGTCAACTAACTTATTGACACTTCTGAAAGAAAAAAAAATTTATAAATAATAAAAGCATATAAAGCATCCAAATATATAAATATGTGTGTAACTTGCCTTTATACACTGAAATAAATGGTGCTAGTAAAATCAAGAAATCGGTTCTGTTGTTCTTGACTTAACGGAGATTCGGTAAAATTGATCGAATTCTGGTTAATTCAGCCGAGTTCTTTGTCAAGAGACCAAATTAGTTTAGTAATTTCAACAGAAGGGAAATTGTTGCTCTTAAGTTAACCAAATTCTGTAAAATTTACAGATTCCTAATCAATCTAACTGATTTTTTTGTTAACACAACTGATCTCACTCGTCATTTCAACGGCGATCAACAGTCAATACATGAGCAAATTTCAAAGAGAATTTTACGCTCTCTACTTTGTACTTATGTATGCTGTGTACTATATGTATGCACATAATTACGTATGTATATGGCGGCCGCCGTGGTGTGATGGTACCGTGCTCCGCCTACTGGGTTCACACCCAGGGCAAAGCAACATACCAATTTTAGAAATAAGGTTTTTCAATTAGAAGAAAATTTTGCTAAGCGGGGTCGCCCCTCGGCACTGTTCGGCAAGCACTCCAAGTGTATTTCTGCCAAGAAAAGATCTCAGTGAAAACTCTTCTGCCATGCAAATGCTGCAACTTACGTACAAAGCTGTCGCAACAACTTTTTTTGTTCATTTGACTACTAAAACGGTCAATTACGAATCAACGATTTGTGCGCAGTTGATCCAACATCTTGTTGCGATGAATAAAAATTGGCAGACATTTCGGTTGAATTGACTCGTATTTCGGTTGATTTTACCAGTATTTTTTTTTCAGTGTATATTTTGTCAGTGTATTGGTGCATTTGAATTGTGAGCTATCGAATTTAATAAAAATGTCAAATGGCTGCCAGTGTCAAGTGTGTCTTTGTTTGTCTATGATTTTAATGAAATATTTCAAATGGCTATCTAGAAATATTTCAAGGACTTTTGTTGACAACCTGCCCCTTCCGCACTTTCACGGCGTCGTAAGCTTTTGTAAAGTTTGTATTAACAATATGAAAATTCGAAAAGGTCAACAATTTTCGAATTTTGTAAATTCAATACATAATGAATCGAGCACTTGTACGTAAATATGTATGTTTGAAAATGTATGTTTGAAAATGTGTACATTTGGGTTTGGGTCTTTTATAAGAGGGATACTAGAATACATGTGAGGTTAGAAAAAGGCGTGAGTATCAAATACAAGTGAGTTTTGAGACGTGCTGAGTCGTCGATAACAAATCGATAACCCGCCGAACAAAACACACTCCGATGATACAAATTTTTGTTAGCAAATCGATACAATTTTTTGATAAATTTCCCATTAAAAGTCGATAACTGAACAATAACAAAAAAAAACGCACTGATAACAATTAACTGACAAGGCACTGTCACATGGGTATCCATGTGATACGCCTCAGTATACTGGAAACTCCATCCCGCTGCAGCTGTATGTAAGACGATGAGGTGGAATCATGAAATCACTTTATGCTTGATTGTGCAGCTTTTGGCAGAACAGAGCGAAAGTGCTTCGGTCGCGACTCACCTGTATCTCCCGAGGATTGCCCAAGGTTGAGATAGGATTCATTAGGAATTTTATCGTTGCTACCAAACGATTATCTAAGTAGTTATATCTACGTCACCGTTATTTTGTTTTATTGTATGTGGTATCACAACGGGCCTTCATGTTGTCCAATTGAGCTTTCCCTATCAGGGTAGCTACTACCAAACCTAACCTTACCTAACCTAACAATTAACTGATAAAAAATCGCCGAAATCGATAGCAAATCGATAAATTTTTGATAGTTATTCCATAAATAATTGGCAATTTTTCTGTGTTTCAAAATTATACCTTGACGAGGATTAACTGATCGGCTGCACAGGTCGTCATTCGGCAGCCCCGGTATTGTAGAATACTGTTATAATTATTTTAACCGCAACATAACCTCTCGAAGGCCTCACCAGAATTACGGATATATAAAGTACTTTTCTTGACTTAAGTCACCTTTAGCAATAGCCATGCCCCATGTGGAAATATGTATTCTAAGCCCCTTCACTGGATTCGGATGTTGGCCTAGTTATTTAGAGCTCTTGGGGTACTTCCTTCACTTTCGCGACTCAGAGAATGTATGAAAATCAACACATTTTTATGTCACTTCACACCCTTCCCTTCTCCCTCAAAATTCTGAGAAATATCCAGCTGGCGCTAAACACAAGGTATCTTTTTCTTTGCAGTCGCCCTCTTACTACTCCTAGCCAGCTGGATCACAAAGGCACGAGTTCCATGCCTATCATTCGAAAGCCTTATGATCTTGGGTGTCGGTGTTGGTGCCATCCACCACTATTGTAGTTTTATTTATTATTATTATTATTATTATTATTTCTAGGTCTGTAACCACTGCGACCTTTGTACAGATCTATTGTGCAAGACCTTTTTGCCCAATTTTGTATCTAGAGGCTTCTAATGTATCTAAGTACCTCTTCAGGCTTTTTACTACATTTCACATAGGGATTGAGAGTTTCACAACCAAGACGGGATAGTCTCTGACTAGGCAGAGCGACGCATTCGCAGATAATGTGAACCGGCGTTTCATCATCCAGCTCACAGAAATGACAAATTAGGGTATCGGGTAGATTTAACTTACTTAGGTGATATCGTAGAAGTATCGCAGTGTCCCGTATAGTACCCAGTATTCTTGGGTTCTCCCTGCTTAGATTAATGAGTTTGGCTGATATTTTCGTTGCCGGAAGTATAAAAAGTTTGGCCTGTCTTTGCCTTGTGCAATCAATCCAGTGACGTTTGAATTGTTTAGTTTCCCAGTTATTTATAGTTTTCCTGGTGTGTGCTTTTGTAAGTCCACAAAAGGGCTCTGGCCCGTAGAATGCTGCTGTAGCATCTTGCTTTTCTAGGTAATTTGCATGTTCATTACCTTCGTGTCTCTGATGTCCGGGAACCCATCCTAACCAAACCTTGTTTTTGGCTTCCAGGGCATTAAGGGTTTCAGTGCATTCATCCACTAACCTAGATGTAACTGTGTAGGATTGCAAGGCAGACAGGGTCCTTATTTTCCTTTCTTTTCCTTTCCTTTCCTGTCCTTATTTTCCTTTCTTTTCCTTTCCTTTCCTTTCCTTTCTTTTCTTTTCCTTTCTTTTCCTTTCGTTTCCTTTCCTTTTCTTTCCTTCCCTTTCTTCTCCTTTCCTTTCCTTTCCTTTCTTTTCTTTTCTTTTCTTTTCTTTTCATTTCTTTTCTTTTTTTCCTTTTCTTTTCTTTTCTTTTCTTTTCCTTTCCTTTCCTTTCTTTTCCTTTCGTTTCCTTTCCTTTCCATTCCTTTCCTTTCCTTTCCTGTCCTGTCCTTTCTTCCCTTTCTTTCCTTTCCTCTCCTTTCCTCTCCTTTCCTTTACTTTCTTTTCCTTTAATTTCCTTTCCTTTCCTTTACTTTCCTTTCCTTTCCTTTCCTCTCCTTTCCTTTCCTTTCCATTCCTTTCCTTTCCTTTCCTTTTTTTACTTTCTCCACGATCTGTCCACTCCAGTCACTTCTTGAGGGAATATCTACCTTTTTTTCTTCTAAATATTCAGCAAAGCTAGGAATATTCTCGTATCGAAAGAATACTGGAAATTTTGATGATTGTACACCTTTAATTACAATGTCTCTAACTTCATCAGTGAGACTAACGTTGTAATATTAAAGAACAAGTTGCAGTCTCAAGTGTATGAGAGCCCAGAGTTAGTCGATGTGATAAGAGATATTCAAGCATTTTTTAATCTTCCCTTAAATTAACTACCATTACATTTGGAGTGAATTGAATACTGGCTCACCTCGAAGATCCAGTAATGTTAGTAGTTGTGCCCAAACGAAATGACATTTTTAAGTAACTTTATTTTAAAGACTTCGTTTTTTTTTCTCATATTGTACTTGTCGTTTTCAATACACTGCAGGGTTGCGAATCCTCACACTATCCATTACGTATTTTCTACCAATAAGCCACTCAGTTAACAATCGTAAAAGAAGCGTTTGCCCAAAACCAAAAGTTCTGTACAACAATAAAGAGCACTGCATAAAACCGCATAAAATAAGCTTTGCAAGGCATCAAATAATACAAATGCACCTAAAAACACACATGTAGGCACTCCACTTTGTGCCTTTCTCCCTATTGAGTACTTTACTCAGTAACGCCAGATGCTATATGCACCATTTCTCTATTACCCACTTTACGGCGCGGTGGGTACGACTTGGCGTATACGTGCTTTGTACCGGCACCACAAAATTATTGCCTTCATTTAGCTGCGGTGTTCACATTGTAATTGTTATTTCGGTTATGTTGCGCTTGTTGTTATTGTTTTTTGTTAAATTTTATTATATAGCCCTGTAGGCAGCATGAATATTAAAAAGCGCATGCAGCGAACTAAAAAAATTTTTTGGGGAATGTAGGAAACAAAAAGTTTGAATTATTAAGCGCACACATTGAGCGGCACAACCGTAGAACGAGTTGTAATTACAATTATTTTAATTATTTCGCAAGTAGCTAAAACGCAGGCAAACAATATATATATTTTTGTGCATATGTGGGTTTGTTTTTTTTTTTTTTTTGTTGAAAATTAATATTTGTATTGCTTTTTTTTTGAAAAAGCAGAGGTGGTCGCCGTGGTGGAATGGTAGCGTGATGCGCGTACAACACCAAAGGTCTTGAATTCAAGTCTCGGGAAAAGCATCATACAAAATTTTGAAAAAAGTTTATTCAATTAGCCGGCGCTCTCCTCGGCAGTAAATTGGCAAGCACTCGGGGTGTATTTCTGCTATGGAAATCTTCTCAGTGAAAATTCAACTACCTTGCAGCTGCCTTTCGGAGCCAAAATAAAACATATATGTAGGTTCGATCTGGCCAAGTTGTAGGAGGATGAAATTTGAAGGAAAAGCTCGACCTTAATCTATTTGGAGGTAAATTATGACAAGGTTTTATTTGTTTTTTGTCGAAGAAGAAAAGGCAACGCCAATACCTGCTAAAAAGGAAACTTCGCCAGATAGCCATCTGCTCTCCATGGTACCAACTTTGAAATCTTTAGTCAGACTTTCGTAGGCGAAGCAACCATCGGTTGACTATCGATGAACTCCCGACCGGAGGTCTAGAGAAATGAAGATAAAAATGAAAATAAAAGGAAAAATTAAAACAGAAGTGACTGTGTGAAAGGGAGCGGCTGTTACGAAGTCACACTCTGGCCGTATTACGTTTACAATTATACGGATTTCCGCCATACGCTATTACGCTTATAAGTTTCTACGCTATGCTAGCTATGATATTTATGCTTTTTTGGCTACAAGATATTGAGAATTTACATAAATACAACAAAACGCGTTTATGCTTACACACTTTCACGCTTATGCGTGTAGGAGATGAGGTGGAAATGTGAGCATAAATGTTTCTGCGTCACTATCATACGTTTATGACTAACCAACGATTGTCGTACTACTGTTGAGGAAAAAAGTATGATTGCCTACGCTTTTACGGTAGCAAAATATTACGCATTTACGTCAACGCCACAAAAAGCTTTTACGATTAGTTGCTTCAATCTTTCTACCAGCAGTGCGAGGAGAGTGATAGAATTAGCGGGTGTAACAGTACGCTTATACGCTTGTACCCTTACGTGTCATGATTACGCTTGCATTTTTCTACGTTTCCACTCCTTTAAGCTGCAACATTGAGTACGCGTTTATTACTTTTGATTTTGCGTTTATGCTACCTACGCTATCCGCTATCACTCCGCTACTAGATTGACTTTTACGATCGACAAACCGCTCTTACGTTGATTCAGTTTAACAGCTACGCTTTTATACTTAAACGGTTATTCTTTAAAAAGCTAAGACACTTTTACGCTAATACGCATACAGCTTGATTAATATGGAGCTAAGTGCCACTATTGTCCATGCGTTACAGATTGACGGACTTCGATTAAGTTTTGATGGGAACGGAATAGTATCGTAAATTTTTGGACCATTTGACACTACTTCGAGACTGTTTTGTGAATATATCGGGATGGCGAGAGAACTTTCGGGTGAACGGCGTTTGAACGATCTTTGAGATTGGGCGATTTTACAAAAATTGTATCGATTATTTTTGCCCGAACGCGGTGGTGGTCGGCAAGCGCAACTGGGCTGCATTTGCGCTTGGTGGGTAGTGACAGACGGAAGATAGACAAAGTCTGAGAACTAGATTATGTCTTCAACAAACACTTCGGTATAATTTCAAGGAAAGTTACGAAATTTTTCGGTACAGTGTTTGGTCAAATTCAGGATTTTTATTATTTTCGAATTAATTTTGGGACTCTTTTGGCATTAATTTGAAATAATTTCAAGATTTCTTCGGGATAATTTTGGAATATTTTGAAACTCATTTTAGGATTGTTATAGATTCACTTCGAAAAAAAATTTGGAATCATTTGGAGATTATATCGGGACAAATTTGCAATATTTTCAGGATCATTTCAGGATTATTTTAGGTATAATTCCGGGAAAATTTTTGGATCATTATAAACTCATTTCGAGACAGTGATATTTTACAATCTCTTCGTGAAAAAAAAAAATTATTTCGGGACTATTTGGCAGATGGCTTTAAAGATCTTCATGGTCACTTCGAGACTGTTTCGGACTCATCTCGGGCAGTTACAGGATCATTTCGGAATCATTTCATAAATCCATTCCAGACAAAATCTAATTGATTTTGGTATTATTTCTAAGCCATTTTATAACTACTACAAGATTACTTTAGGATTTGGATAAAGTTCCTGCTCATTTCGAGACTATTGATATTTCGGAAACAATTTGGAACAATCATACCTCGCAATTATTTTGGATGTCATCTTTGTTGTCCCGAACTTCGTCGTTATTTTTAAAACTATTATAAGCTGTTATGGGATCATTTCGAGGTTATTTTTTGAAAATATTTATTTTTTCGAAAAATAAAAAAATATTAAATAAAAAATTAAAAAATATTTGAAGTTTTTCGATAAAAATTTGTTTTTTTAAAGCATCGAGTTGGAGTAAGTCATCAATTGTCTTGCTCTAAATTTTTTGTTCTATCATACTATCATTCAGATATCTGATAATTTTTCAACAATGTTGTCCACGAAAAAGTATTGTTTTTTGCATTTTTTCTGGAGTAAGTTATGCGGCGGCCACTGTGGTGTGATGGTAGCGTGCTCCGGCTATCACACCGTATGCCCTGGGTTCAACTCCCGGGCAAAGCAACATCAAAATTTTAGAAATAAGATTTTTCAATTAGAAGAAAATTTTTCTAAGCGGGGTCGCCCCTCGGCAGTGTCTGGCAAGCGCTCCGATTGTATTTCTGCCATGAAAAGCACTCAGTGAAAACTCATCTGCCTTGCAGATGCCGTTCGGAGTCGGCATAAAACATGTAGGTCCCGTCCGGCCAATTTGTAGGGAAAAATCAAGAGGAGCACGACGCAAATTGGAAGAGAAGCTCGGCCTTAGATCTCTTCGGAGGTTATCGCGCCTTACATTTTGTTTTTTAAATTATGCGCTTTTTGGTACTTTTTCACATTAACGCAGTAGCTGAATGTTGATGGATCCTTCCTGTATTTAGTCACAAAGATCTTTCATTTGGGTATTTTCAGTTTTGGCTTTCATAATTTACGATCTTATTGTTGACTTCCCCATCAAACAAAAAAAAAAAATGTAAACAAATCTTCGTAAAAAAAAACTGCCATATCAAAGGCAAGTATTATAACTATTTATGTAACAATAAAGTAATGTTATTCTTAATTTGATAAACATTGTTAGTGTTGTTTCTTTTGCTGTTTTTAATTAAAAATTAGCCCCTAAAAATTTAGGGTAATTTTATGATATTTTTTTAATTGGAATACGTGAATCCGGCTTCCTTCAGTGGTAGCATCTTCCGGTATAAGCCCGATTGTCGCGGCGGCCGTCCATCCCCTCATATATCTTGGTAAATACTAATTAGAAAAATTGGTAAATATACCATAAATTCAATTGTCAAGCGTTATTGGTGGATCTTCTGATAAAGTTTGTATTACTTATATCAAAATCTGATAAACACCATATCTCGCTTTTTCTTTCCCTAGAATTCCTTGATTTTATTTCTGGTGCAAGTGATAGCTCCAGTGTGAGTTTTAATTTTCGCGAAGCTGACTTTGACTCCCTAAACTCGCAATTTTCCAACTTGGATTGGGAGTCATTTTTTAGCTCAAAAAGTGTTGGTGGTTGCTATGATGCCTTTCTGCCATAGCACGCATGACATATTTTCTCATACATTTCTTTACTGCCAGCGCGTATACATAAACTCCCATGGTATACAAACAATTTAAAAAGGCTAAAAAATCTTAGGAATAAACATTTTAAATTGTATAAGGCGTCCAAAGATAGCTTTCATTAAGATAAATATACTTATTATATGACAAATTTCAATACGCTAGATAAATTTTTGTATAAGCAGTATATTACTCGATATGAAGATGAGTTGGAAGTAAACCCAAAAGCTTTTTGGACTTATATACGCTCCAACAAAGGTTGCTCAAATATCCCTACTTGTATGTCGTTTCTTGATAAAGCCTCGGATTGCTTATTGGATTCTCCAAACCTTTTCGCTGATTACTTCAAATCAAATTTTTTAACTGACACTAACCCCACGTGTAGCTATAATTACGCTGATATTGCCCAAACGGTCGACTTTGGATTTTTGTTCATTACTGAATTAGATGTTAGTAAAGGCATCACCGCTCTACAATCTTCTTTAAAAAGTGAATTGCAGTTCGTCTCTCTGTATTCCATTAAACTATATTTTCAATCTGTCCCTATCAAGTGGTGAGTTTATTGACAAATGGAAAATAGCCTCGATTTCCCCAATATTTAAGTCAGGCAATAAAAATGATGTGACAAGTTATAGACACATCTCTCAACTGTCTTCTTGCTCGAAACTCTTTGAGAAAGTTATTAAAGAAAAACTTGCCTTTGCAATAAAGGGCATCATTGATGAATACCAACATGGTTTTCTCAGTGGGCGCTCCACTTTTACGAACCTTGCCTCATTCTCCCCATTTTGCGTCAGTGCATTTAAGATTGGTAATCAAATAGACGTTGTTTACACCGATTTCGCAAAGGCGTTTGCCACTGTTTCTCATAACATATTATTGCGTAAGCTATAATTGATATGTTTCCATTATAAATTTTTGTGCTGGATTAGATCGTATCTCTCTAATAGAATTCCTTTTGTTGAAATAGAGAATGTCAAGTCTTATTCCTTTGAAGCCACTCTTCTGGCGTTCCACAAGGAAGTATTATTGGACCGATCCTCTTTCTTCTTTTTATTAATGATATAGGTACCTGTTTCAAGAACTCACAGTATCTGCTATACGCAGATGATTTGAAAATTTTCAAAACCATTGCGGGTGTGTCTGATGTAATTCTTTTACAAAATGATCTTAATTATCTAACGAGTTGGAGCATTAAAAACAATATATGACTGAATATAAAGAAGTGCTTTCATATGACACTTTCGAAAGAACTTTATACAATTGCGCCCACGTACACCCTTTTTGGTGATAGCCATTCTACCGTAAGCGAATTTGTTGATCTTCGTGTAATTCTTGATTCGGGCTTTACTTTTGCTTACCACATCAGCTACATCTTGCCCACGGCCTTTGCGAATCTGGCCTTCATACGGCACTAAAGGCAAAGATTTTACAGATCCATACACAAGAAAAACATTCTATAATTCATTGGTGCGTTCAAAACTGGACTATGCCGATATTATTTGGAATCCAATTTATTCTGTTTATTCACTAAAACTGGAAAGAGTACAGAAGAGATTCGTTCGATTTGCTCTTCAACCCCTTCATTTTTCTGATCCTATACCTTCGTATAGTGCTCGATGCACCCTCATAAGCATGAAGTCACTTGTGTTTAGATGATCTAGCCAATCCCTCATATTTATTTATGATTTAGTTTGTGATTTGAATGACTGCCCGGAACTTCTGGGGAATTTTACCTTCAATGTTCCACGCAGAACGCTTCGTATGCAATATCCATTTCCCGTCAAAATAATCAGTGCTAACTATATTAATTATGACCCTATTTCAAGGGCTCTCGCGGAGTTTAACAATATTTTCTCTACTCTTGATCTATACTTGGCACTACCGAGATCATGTTTTGGTACTAAAGTTGAATCATATTATTCTTAATCCTCATATATTGGAATATATTCCTTTGTAAACAATAATATAGAATTGCTAGTCTGTAAGATTTATGTAATCATAAACTTAATAAAGTGAATTGAATTATATATTTTTAGGGATGAACACATTTGAGAGTATTACATTCAATTCCATGTGAGTCTATTAAACTTTTCATCATAACGTCATCCGAAGTCGCACCCAAATCCATTTTGTACCGCGAAAGGCAGCAAAGTTCCACTTCATAACTGACCTACATACATTATATACCTATATATGGATAACAACTCCCTATTATAACCGGTTTTTGAGTGTAAGCTTGAACTGCAGTTGAAGTTGCGCTCAGTTAACAAGAGGATTGAAATTTTTTTTTAAACTTAGCAGTAATTTAAACTCGTACTGGTCCTAAGTATCCCTTTTGCACTGGTGTTACGTGAAAATTCTAAGCAGCAAAATTCAGTTTTTTTTAAAGGCGGGTAAAAATTGATTTGCCTCTACATTTTCTGTATTTTGCTATTTACTTCACTTGGCGATTCAACCCTGAGCAAGGCTTTTGAAAGCTTTGGGAAACATTTTACGGAAAGCTCTTGACATATGTGTTATATTTGTAGATATGATTTAATATAATAAAAAAATCGATCGATGTGTAGGTATGAGATAAATATCAATTTTAAAGTCCCTGTAACCCGTTCCTAATAAATATTAATTTTTGGTGCTGCTGTTATGTTGCTATGCAAAACACAAAAAATTTGCTGAAATATTTGGCATATAAGCTGAGGTCCAATAATACAAATCATCTAATAGCTACAGTTCTTGGTCACCAAACCCATCGCCCTTATAATAGGCAGAACGGTGTAAAGCTCTCAGACACATAGTCGGCCGCTATTGAGTCCGGCTAAGCCATCCAAACATCGACAAGGTGCCTAACGTAGTGAATGCCTGGAGTAAGCTTGTAGTAACAACAGATGAAAAATCATATTTAGATAAGTTAATGTCAACAATATGGTGAACTTTTCCATACATTTTATATAGTGTCTACAAATGTAGACTACCAGCTGCGAGATGATGGATTTTTCAGGTAGGGCCTAGGGGTCAGAAACGTAACAGTTCGAATGATTGCATGCACTTAATCGACTAAGAATAGATAATTAGAAACTACTGAAAACTTTGGGCCCTGGTTTTCGTACTTTTGCTTTTATCTTACTTTTTTCCACATTTGGCACAAATGTAAACTACCGGGCACATAAAGGTTAAGTATTAAATTATATTTTATTTTGAAATAATATTTGGTATATAAAAAGTGGGAGTGGTTACATAAATTTTATGCCAATTTTTAGCAGGAGTCTTATTCGCGGTCAGAAGAAATATTCATTGTTATTAATCGCAAACATTTCTTTGAGGGAACTTTATAGCAAACAAACATGTGAAGGTGACTCCTCGGACGGATAGGCTGACGGTAGGTGATGAAGGGTTAAGCAATGCCAATATTCCAACATTCGGTTGATTTAACTCTACACAGTTGCAGTGAAACTGCAGATATGAGAAATTTTGGTTGGTACACTTGAGATAATTTTCATTTTATATATCTCTAACGTTTACATGCTACGCCTTTTGTTTGATATTAATATTTTGTGAATAACATATCGTTAGCTTAATGCGAAAATGTGCTAATTCACTTTTTTTGAAGAATTGTATTTTAATGCAGTTTTAAAACTGAATTCAAAATACATCGATCACAAGAAAATAATATTTAAATTTTTAATTTTTACGTGCTGTTTGCAATGATGTGTAAATGTCAAATGTTCAAAAAAAAAAATGTGCTGAGTCCACCAGTCAATAAAATCAATCTGAATTACTAGTCATTTCTTTGTGCGCGCATTTTATTTACTTATTTAATTCATTAAGTCTAAAAGTACTGGCTTTGTTGTTGTTGTTGTATTAACGATAAAGACACTCCCCGAAGGCTTTGGGCTTATGTTGGTGGTCCTTTTCCGCATATAGATCCGGTACGTTCCGGTAACAAAGCACTATTAAGTTACTAGCCCGCCCATCTCGGGAACGATTTATATGACCACATTAAACCTTCTAGGCCATCACGTCCTCCCCACCCCCTAGTTTCATGAGGAACTTGGGGTCGCCAGAGCTTGGGTTGTCAATGAAACAGAATTCGCCACGGGTAGTTGAAGTTGGCAATTGGGTTGGATAATCTATATATTGCGCTGGGAACACCTTGTAATTGGATTCACCCAATTGAGACATACCATACATACCCAAAATTAAGAATAATCGATTTGCTAGATGTATAGTCCTATTTATAGGTTCATTCATAGCATAATTCGTTTTATTAGTTATTTAGATAAATAATCTATTATGTCGAAAATCACACATTGCAATATATGGTATGCTCAAATTAGATAAATCAGAGCAATTCGTGCTAAAGTTTATTACATTATAGGCAAGCATGAGTGAGATTCAAGTTGTTCTGTCATGCAAAGCCTGAAGACCAAGCAATTTGCACCTGCTGGTATGTGATGGGAGGCCGTCTGGCCAGTGAAGCATACGTAAATCAATTTTTGTAAACAAATTTTGAACTCTCTCAATTTTACAGGAGTTACATTCATAGAAAGGATTCCATATTATTGACAAATATTCAAGACGACTTCTGACCAAGGATATATGAAGTGCCTTCAACGTCATAGCGTCCTTAAGGTCAGTGATTTTACGTCTACTGAACCCAACCATTGCAACAAATTATGAAACAACGAAGTCAATGTGACTAGAAAAAGAGAGTTTGGAGTCAAAGAATATACCCAAGTTTTTACTCTCTTGACAACGATTAAGAGATTTAGTATTTAGTTTGTAGATAAAGAATGTGGCAGTTGCCTTTTTGGAATACAACACAGCATTTGTTTCAATTTAAATATAAATTATTGTCTGCACACCATCCGGCAAATGAGTTCAAATCAGAACCGTTAGAAATAGTTTAAAAAATAAATAGTGTTTTTTGCGAAATATATAGTTTTAGTGTTATATTTCAATAATTAAAGGTGAGGAGTGATGGGGAAACATATTGAATAAAAAACCTAAGTCATGAGAAAAACATTTTTATGAGTGCGGAAATTACGCTAAGTCATAAAATAGCTGCTGGGTTAGCATACATGATTTTTATTTATCTTTTTAAAAGCTTCTGCACTCAAAATCATTGCAATTAAGTTATCCTCATTCACAGTTTTGAAAAAGAAGGTTATTTCAGACGTTATTAATTTTTTTTCGTCTCCTGTAAAATTCGTAAAAGTTGATTTAACACATTTTCAAACTAAGCTAACGATATTAAAATTTGATACGCAAATTATTCTGTAAACCATTTTCCGATCAAATGCTGTTTCTTATTTAATTAACTGATCTCTGAGGCCGCAGTTCTTAACACAATTTACTTATTTCAATAACTTGAATGCTGCGAAATTTGCATGTAAATAACTGTAGCGTCTGTCATAGAAATTGTGAAATTCTCATTGCTGTAAGTATAACAAGTTGAATGACAACGAAAGGCATAGATAATAAATATATTCAAAAATGCAAAGAAAAGCACATATTTACATAATTTGATATCTACTTTTATGCAAATGATAAAACACGTTTACAGGTAATACGCTGCGTATGAGTGATGTATGTATGTACGAGTATATGGTAAAATGCGTACATTAGATAGTATTAAATGATTTTGTTAGAATATATGTATTCTCTATGCCGTGTCAAAATATTTTAAACATTCTTCTCTAGCTGTCGCGATGCGCTGTCTGAGAAGAAAATATATAATTTTTTCCACCGTATCCAAGTTGGCATCTTCTTTTAACACCGGTATAAAAATGAATTGCGGTGTTTTCCCTCTTGCCTACATGTGTTTTACATAAGGATATGGGCTTTATACGATACTTCTTTCTGGCTGAACGTGCTAGTCCTATCGGAATGGCTTGCCTGAGAAACGGAATATATACTATTTAAGTCAGATAATCATCCTCTGTTCGGGGAAGGACATTTTTTCATGACTTTATCCATCTTTGTATAAAGAATATCGAACCAATACCTCGCAGAAAATTTTATGGCGATGTTGTATGTTCTTGGCTTTCTTACCGTACCTAGATCTGAGAAGTGTAAGAGTTGCTGATCTTCGTCGTCTGTAACATGTTTTGCTAAGTTTAGTTCAGGAGTCGAATATCCGAAACCAAATTAACTTATATTAAAGCGCCAGTAAATTTTTTTTCTATTAATGTAGAAATTGAACATTATTCTTGTTTTAAATAATCTATTCGACAATGTTTATATTTCCTGTAATGATTACAACTTATACAAAACCATAGTACATGCCAATATGTAGCTTAGTTTCAGTAATAACAACAATAGCGATTTACATCTGCACATATAATTCATTCCACTAACACAATATCAGCTACAATGCATCCTAGCCATATGGACTGAGAATTGTGCTAAAATTCTTTTGTCTTAAGTTTAACTGCATACATATACATTAGAGTGGTACATTCATATTTGGGACAAACAATTTATATAGAAATTATAAACATATATCAATTTTGTCAGGGGTTCAAAATAGATATCTACCTCAATTGAGAATGCCTCAAACGTAAGTATTTGATGAAATTTGCAGCTTCTTGCTAATAAAATGTGGCACAAATTACGAAAAGTCTCTTATCTTAACAATTGGTTGTATGGGATATGTGCTATATATACGACCGATCTCAACAATTTTTGCATACAAAAATATGAAAGAATTTGGTCAAACTTGATGCTTCTATTTCAAAAATTTAAGATAAGGTAAAAACTTCTTTTCAAAAAAATTGGTTGTTTGTCAGGTATATGCTATAGTTATCCGTTCCAGTCGGTTCAAACAAATGTCTAATCGGCCACAAAATTATACCCGCTGATCAAATTTCATCGAGATATCTCAAAACTTGAAGCATTCGTTTGTGTTCAAACACACAGACGGACATGGCTTAATGAACTCAGATCCTCATCATGATAAATTCGGTATACTTGTGGGTGCTATCACCTCTTACACTTGAAGCACTTACAAGTTTGAGATTCTTACCAAAGTCAGTATAGTTTAAAAATATATTTGATACCAATTCAATTAACTGATAATATCTATTCTGGGAAGACTGTAGAAACTCAAATCAGAATTATGCCAAAACTTAAAAAATAGGCTTCAATTGAGCATTCTCATCCGCTAAAATTTCATCACAGAAACTTAATTGTGGTTGTTTTTATTGCAACTATATTTCCCGAAAGTTAAAGGGAGTGCTGTGCTTTTTGATGAACTTATAAAGTGTTATATTTCTTTAGAGTCAATTTATTGTTTACTTTTTAGTTAATTTTATTAACCAAAATAATAAAAGCTTATTTTTAAAAAAGTTTTTTTTTCTTTAATTTTATTTCATATTTGGTAGAGAATTATGGGATTTTTTTAACTTTTCGTAATTTTCGATATCGAAAAAGTGGGCGTAGTCATGGTTGGATTTCGGCCATTTTTTACACCAAGCAAAGTGGCTTCAGATAAGTACGTGAACTGAGTTTAGTAAAGATATATCGATTTTTGTTCAAGTTATCGTGTTAACGGCCGAGCGGAAGGACATGCGGACGACTGTGTATAAAAACTGGGCGTGCCTTCAACCGATTTCGCTCATTTTCACAGAAAACAGTTATCGTCATAGAATCTATGCCCCTACCAAATTTCATTCTAGATGAATTAAATGAAAAAGGGCGGAGCCCCGCCCATTTTGAAATTTTATTTTAGTTTTGTATTTTCTTGTACCATATCATTACTGGAGTTGAATGTTGACATAATTTACTTATATACTGTAAAGGTATCCAATTTTTTGTAAAAATTTGACTTTAAAAAATTTTTTTTTTTAAAGTGGGCGTGTTCGTAATCCGATTTTGCAAATTTTTCCTTAGCACACATGTAGTAATAGGAGTAACGTTCCCGCCAAACTTCATCATGATATCTTCAACGACTGCCAAATTACAGCTTGCAAAACTTTGAAATTACCTTCTTTTAAAAGTGGGCGGTGCCACGCATATTGTCCAAAATTTTACTAATTTTCTATTCTGCGTCATAACGCCAACCCACCTACTAAGTTTCACCGCTTTATCCGTCTTTGGTAATGAACTATCGCCCTTTTTCGGTTTTAAGAAATTTTCGATATCGAAAAAGTGGGCGTGGTAATGGTCCGATTTCGTTCATTTTAAATAACGCTCTGAGATGTGTGCTCTGGAACCTACGTACCAAATTTTATCAAGATATCTCAAAATTTACTCAAGTTATCGTGTTTACGGACGGACGGACGGACGTGGCTAAATGACTTCCTTTTTTCGCCCAAATCATCTTGATATATAGAATTCTATATCTATCTCGATTAGTTTATGCCGTTACGGATTACCGTTATGCGAACAAAGTAAATATACTCTGTGAGCTCTGCTCAGTTGAGTATAATAATTATACACAGCTGTACTTATACACAGGGTATTATATCTTTGATTGGATAACGGTTGGTTGTACAGGTATAAAGGAATCGAGATAGATATAGACTTCCACATATAAAAATCATCAGTATCGAAACAAATTTGAATGAGCCATGTCCGTCCGCCCGTCTCTCCGTTAACACGATAACTTGAGTAAATATTGAGATATCTTCACCAAATTTGGTACACGAGCTTATCTGGAGACAGAATAGATTGGAATTGAAAATGAGCGAAATCGGATGATAACCAGGCCCACTTTTTGTATATATAACATTTTGGAAAACACAAAAAACCTGATAATTTAGTAAATAATACACATCGAATGTTGAAATTTGACGCGTGGACTGATGTTGAGACTATTGATAAACATTTGAAAACATTTTTTAGAATGGGCATGGTACCGCTCACTTGGGATAAAATCAATTTTACTAATATTATTAATCATAAATCATATAGCGTTAAACCTATCGTAACAAAATTCGGCAGAAAGGTAGCCTTTACCAAGAGGTATGTTTTTGGGAAAAATTAACAAAATTGGTTAAGGGCCACGCCTACTTTTATACAAAAGATTTTTAAAAGGGACGTGAACGAATAAAATAAGATATATCTTTGCAAAAAAGAGCTTTATATCAATGATATTTCATTTCCCAAGTTGATTTATAACAACAAAGAAGGAAAGCTTCAAATTTAAAATAATGGGCGTGGCACCGCCCCTTTTATAACTGAGAAATTTTCCATGTTTCGGGAGCCATAACTCGAAGAAAAATTACTTCAGGATAGAACCATATGTATATGTATTACTGCGCAGACTTGTAACACTATTAAGGGCAGAAAACAAACAACAACAGCATTTCAAGTGTACAGCTGGGTATGTAATATTCGGTTTTACCCGAACTTAAAATTCCTTACTTGTTTTACAATCCAAAATTCAAGGCCAATTCGTGCTTTAGCAAAAAAAAAAAAACATACCCACCCTTTTATTATCTTCTCAGTTGCAAATAAGCATGATAGAGAAATTCAGCCTAAGTGAGGCCTTTATTAAACCGTCAGCTCTTCTGGGTTTAAAAATATCACTTTTTATTTTTTTCTCCATGTAAATTAAAAATCATAATTACGCAGAAATAAAACGTTTTTATTTAAACAAAAAAAAAAAAAATCATACCCGCACACACATACATAGAAACCAAAAAAGGGCGTCAAGAACAAAACAAGCATCGATACCAAACTTCACAAAAATGCTAAACACTCACTAAGCGAAATTTGCTCAAACATTAATTGCACTTTTTCCTCAGTACAATGCAATTCATCTTTTTGCTCTCTCTCTCTCACTTACGCCTCCTAAATGTTTGCACTTGTATGCTGCCATTGCACTAATTGCCAAAGTTTTCTAATATTTTTTTCCGCATCTGTAAATGTAACGCGTTAATATTTGTGTGTAAGTGTGTAAATGTGCTTTGGGAATGTTTTCATATGCGCAGAAAACCAAAAACATCAAACTTGAATACATAATTTGTTGTTACTCATACGTCCCACCCCACTTGCGTAACCAAGCTTGTGCTTGTGAGCTTGTGTGTGTGCGCGCATAACAAATATCTCCAGAATATAAAGAAAATGCATAACACTGAAAAGCGAAAATTTAATAAAATTTAACACAAACAAAGGCATTTAACAATGCCAAATCGTACATAATCACAGTGGAGATAAGATTTCTGCTTTTGCTTACCTCTCCCCACCTCATAATCGACAGTCCTTTCGTCTTAGTATTTGCTTTCTGCTTCTTTCATTCCTGCTTCCATCGCGTTGCTGCATTTGGAGTATTTGACGCGTTTTCTCAATTTCATTAGTTTTGTTGATTTTCATGCATTTCGAGTATTTTCTTTGTGCAGCGATTATTTGTTGTTGATGATTTTCCGTTTGCTGAAGCCAGCTAACGAGTGCATTGAGTGGAAGGGGTGGTGCGTGGTGGGGTGATTTGCGGTGAAGTGCTTCAGTTTGGATACTCGCTTAACTTTTGAGAAAAATAAATAGTGCAGAGGAATAAAAGCTAAAATTTTATATTTTAACTTTTATTTATGTTTTTAACACTTGTTTAACAATTTTGAAGACTGCAAACCAAATACGGTAAGAAGAAGGGGTAAGCGCGTTATTTTTTCATGTTTAACGAATTAAAAAAATAAATTAAAAAAATTAATGCAAAGAGTACCTGGAGTTCTGCATAATCACAAGGGGCTCTCTTCAGCTTTTAGCCCTTCAAACCAAATGTAATCCAAGCTTGTAAGAAACATGGACTTACGTGGAGTGAGGACTAGGAGCTGAAGTTACTGGCGGATGAGAATGGTAGATAAGAAGCTTTACAAAATTTCTATAGGAATGAAAGTGGCAGCCTAATAACCGATATACAGGGCCAAAGTGCCTTAGGTTCTGGAGAGAGCACTTATCCTCTTACTGGACGGCAAGGCAAATGAAGAAGACAAAGCAATATCTGCAAAAGTGAAGTGAGTGTGGTAATATTTCGGCTAAATAAATCCATGGCCCAAGGAAGTTACACACTTCAAACGGCACTGTTCAAAAAACAAGGCGAAGCATACCAGAACTTGCAAAGGCAGGGACACTGCTGGGAGTAGCATTTTCCAATTAAATCAATCAAAAGAAACATACATACATAGCAGATTCAATGAGTTAGAGATCTCCAACTTAAAATCCTCGGACACCTGCAATTTAACCAAGCAAACCTGACCGAACTACGACAGTAAGATAACAGGGGACCTATTAAATAGGACAAGGAAAGAAATCTCTATGACCACTGCCACGGTCAAGAACCACTGGCCGCTTGGCTTGCATGCTGAAAGAATGGGAATCCCTTTTAAATGCATTTGCAGGGGCTGCGGCGAGGAGAGTAGTGGTCCAATAGCCGCAGGTTCATCCCACTTTTCATCACATAAATTCATCGCATTTTATTTATCGTATTGTAGTTGATTGAACCTTATTTTCGTGGCTTCAGACCTTGTTAATCTAGAGAATCAATGCGCATCATTTTTTCCGACTTTTAAACCACCTCCTGATAGCGTGTAAAGTAATTGCCTGTATGGATGGTTCGATCGTTATGTTCTCAGTCCTGAGATGAGGAAACTCAACAAAATGCCCCGTCTTCCTATTTTGTGTAGCAAGCGCCAAATACGAATAAGCTCAGCCCAAAAAATGTTCTCTCAAATGTTATCTAAGGCTCTTGGAGAAGCACCACTCTATACGATCAATCCCAAGATAGAGGAGATGGAGTTCGACATTGGGTCACTGTGTTGAACAAAGAACTATTTCGCCACGTCTGTCCTCCATCCGATAACAGCCAGTGTTACACTTTTACCTCAACCTCGCCGGAGGAGGTTCGAGAGGTAAGACCGACACCCACAGATTGGAACCTCGCCAAAGAACTCTTCAGCGACAGCACAGTTAAGTGGGCAGTAAGGTCTTTCCAGAGCTACAAATCTCCGGGAGTGGATGGCATATATCCAGCCTTTCTGCAGCAGGGAGAGGAATTGATCCCACACCTGGCCAGGATTATGAGGGATAGCCTCGCACTGGCATACATCCCAACAGTGTGGAGAAGAGCAAAAGTGGTCTTTATACCTAAAGTGGCAAAAAAGGACTACTCTAGCCCAAAGTCCTTTAGGCCTATAAGCCTGACATCCTTTGCTCTGAAAGCAATGGAGAAAATTGTAGACCACGAGATCAGATCAAAGATTCTCGATAGAATGCCACTACATCGAGATCAGCGTGCATATAGGACAGGCAGGTCGACAGAAACTGCATTGTATCAACTGTCCACAGAAATCCAAAGTGCGTTCGAGTGCGGGGAGATAACGCTGTGCGCATTTTTGGACATAGAGGGGGCTTTCGACAACACGACACACGAAAGTGTGAATCGGGCACTCGAGAGAAGAGAGATACAACGTCCAATCCGTATGTGGATAAACGCCTTATTGCGTACGAGGACTGCCGAAACCTCAAGTGGGGACGGTACAGTAGAGATCAAAACAACGAAAGGATGTCCGCAAGGGGGCGTCCTGTCACCCCTGCTGTGGAGCCTGGTAGTAGATGAACTTCTACAGAGGCTCTCAGAAAACGGAATCCGATGTCAGGGGTACGCGGATGATATTGTTATCATCGTAAGGGGCAAATTTGAGAGCACCCTTTGCGACATAATGCAAAGGGCATTGAGGCTAACGAAAGAATGGTGTAATGAAATAGGGCTAAGTATCAACCCTAACAAGACATCCATTGTGCCCTTTACCAGGAAAAGAAAACTGGAAGGGATTAGGCAAATCACAATGGATGGAGTACAGATGGAGTACACGACTGAGGTGAAATACTTGGGAGTCACGTTTGACTCTAAGCTCTTATGGAGGAAACACGTCGACAATACCATATTAAAGGCTACAAGAGCAATAATGGTGTGCAGGCGTATTGCAGGAAGATCCTGGGGATGCAGCCCAAAGATCCTAAGATGGATGTACACTATGATAGTGAGACCTATCATAGTGTACGGAGCAGTTGCGTGGGCATCAAGGACAACCATGGTGACCGTACAAAAATCACTCACGAAGCTTCAACGCTTAGCGTGTGTCTGCATTACGGGAGCTATGCGAACATGCCCGACGGCAGCAATAGAGGTGCTGATTGAGTTAACGCCTCTACATATAATAATTGAGCAGGCAGCCAGGGGAACTTTAGTAAACATAGCTAAAGAGGGATATGGAAGAGGCAAAGTGATACAGTCACGGAGCATGGCGAAGCTGCAGGAGCAGATTCCACTTATCCAACTTCCCAGAGATGATACGAGGAAGATAATTAAGTTTGAGAAGCGCTTCAAAATAGAGCTGGGGAACAAATGTACGTGGGACACTTCCAGGATTGAAGCGCTTCACCAGGAACACACCATAATATGGTACACCGATGGCTCGAAGACACCGGAGGGCATAGGAGCGGGGATCGTCGGCCCCCGAACCAAAATATCCCTACCACTCGGAAAATATCCGAGCATCTTCCAAGCCGAAGTTGTTGCCATAAGCCGGTGTGCAGAGATAAACTTACAGCGGGGATATACCAACGAGAAAATCGCTATACTCAGCGACAGTCAAGCTGCACTCAAGGCATTATCATCAGTTGAGATTAAATCATCAACAGTCCTTGAGTGCGTAGAGAGGTTAAACAGTCTAGGAGTTAATAACACCATCCGTCTAGCATGGGTACCTGGACACAGGGGAGTGGATGGTAACGAGCGAGCGGACGAGCTTGCCAGGTTGGCAGCGGCCGGAAAGCCGATAGGTCCCGAGCCTATGGTCCCAATAGGGTCACATACAATAAGGGAGGAATTTAGACAAAAGGAGGCGTGCCTCAGAGAACAACACTGGCGTGAAAGTCCAGGACTTCGGCAGGCAAAGGCACTAATAGGAGGGTACAATTCAAAGCGATATAAGGCTATGATTAATCTCCCAAAAATTAGCCTTGGGATTTTAACAGGTATACTCACAGGTCACTGTAGGCTAAAGAGCCATATGCATAAATTGGGTATATCGGCTAGTAGCCTCTGTCGATTCTGTGATGCCGAAGATGAGTCTGCAGAGCACATCCTGAAGGAATGTGATGCAGTCGCGAGACGAAGGCTTAGGATCCTAGGATCATCCAAATTAGAAAATAGTCACATACATTCTCTGAAGCCAAGAACCATTCTGGATTTTATCAGAGAACTCGGCTTGGATGAAGTGTTGTAAAGAGAATGAGGGCACAATAGACCAATAGGTCGCAGTGCTTAACCTCACAACATCTATCTATCTATCTATCTACACTTTTACCTCCCTTTCCTACATGTAGCGATAAGAAGACTACTCGAAGGTTTTGGGTACTTTTAGTCATATTGATGATCCTTTGCCAGATATTTATCCGGCGTACTCCAGAAAGCACTTTCAAGGTATAATGCCAAGAACTATCTTGTAAAGACATTTATTTGATCACGCTGGACTTTCGAGAAGATGAATAAAAGATCTACCAATTGCGCTTCTGATACACAGCTGCTTCAAACTCTCCCTTTTGGCTCCTCTGAGAAATCCCTTTCCCCATTTTTGATTTGCATGTTTTGAGGCAGCTGATTCCTCACTGCTATGTCCTTCAACTAGTTTTTCGATGCGGCAAGCCTGCCTCACAGACCTGGGCCTGGGTCCTTTCATAAAATACTATCACGCTTATCATCTTCCGCTGATTACTGCCTCATAACTCAGCTCAAAATATCTTCTAATTCCAGTTGCAGTGTATTGCGTTTCTTTGTGCAATGTTCCTGTCAAAGTACAATCTTTGAACTATTTCTACTGCCCAGCAATTGCTACCGCTCGGTTGTGTCGACCACGGAAATTTGGCGCTGAAAAATTACCGAACGCTGAACCCTATCTACTTCGAATTATTTTCCACCTTTAATATCTCTCCGTAGTCGCGTTTTCAGCTCTTTGACTTCACGCTACTTGCGCTTCCCCTGTCTGGTTCATGACTATACTAATCTTATTCTGTCTCTTTTGATGGCATCATTAGAAACTTTAGATTGATCCATCCTGCTCGCACGACCAAGTTTATGAAAAGACGGGACAGCTGCCTTTTATGAAATATAGTGAAAAAGCGCCGTGATGAAATCAAAATCATGCTCTAATACATCGTCCTGCTATATCACGCAGAAGCACAGACGCTGCTAACATCAGTTGAGATGGTTTTGGAAGTGTTTGAGAGAACAGTTGTTCGAAGGATTTTCGGAGAGGATTATATGATGAGCCTGTAGAAGCTATACGCAAATATCAACAAAGTCCAGTTAATTACAACACAGCGGCTACGCTAGCTAGGCTATGTTATGCGAATGAAAAATGATGCTGGGATTCTTAACGGAAACCGCCCGTAGAACAGAGGAAGAGGGGAGCCTCAAGCTGCTGGAAGAAGCAGACGTAAATGATTAAACCTGTATTTGTATTACCAATTCCAAGGAAGTAAGTAAAAGAGCCCACCACCACACTAGCACCCCCTTTAACGTCAAGACCATTGTTGCCTCCCGAGATGGCTTGGTGTTGGTAGGAATCTGTTCAAATACAACCAGGTAATTGAACGCAATGGAATTTGGCAAAACTTGTGCTCCTATTGAGAGCTGGTCTCTTCTAGAGTTCCCAATTGGCGTCGGTGAGCGCAAAGAATGAAGGACTGGCATAAAGTGCTGGACAACAGTCGCTGTCGAAGTTGTAAGATCTGCTTATTACCGGCTAAGCTCATACCCAACCACTTTTTTATATGTACATATTTGAAACCATCGGTGTACACGTGTAAATTTTCATCCACAATTTCCGCGTCCTTACTCCAATCATATAGGGTTTTAGCTTTGAGACCCCTATCGAAGCTCAAACGCGGCATTATTTCCTAAATTTTTATATGGTATTGTGCCTTTATGGCCTTAAAACCTGCATTCAAGCCGACCCGGTGCATTACTTCTCGTAGTATAAAGCTGAAGCGAAAAAATTAAGGCATGCATACTCTTTGAATGGCCAACGCTGATCTAAACAAACTTTTTCTTCTCCCCTCACAGCCTGACAACAACCTCTCGTTAAACTACTGCAACCTTACTAACTGGCGTGTGTATGTGTAATCCTGCGTGAATTTTAATTTGCTGAACTTTTTCTATTTCAAAAAAATAATAAGATTTTTTATTGGCTTTATTTATTTTAATTTTTCACCGTAAATTTTTTTTCATAAATTGCTTTCACAGTTTTTTATCTTTCTCTTCCTTAGAAACGCCTTCGAGGTAAATTGATTTTTTTTATTTACTTTTTTTTCTTTTTTTATCATCGCCATTTCAATTTGTTTTCATGGTTGTTTCGAATTTTTTCGGTAGCAAATTTTACTTGCAACCGCGACGATGCAATGCTCAAATTAACAAAGCAATAAGACAAAAACAGCAACAAATACTACTGCATTGCTAAAATGTGATCCCATGATTGTCGAAAAGATTATAAAGAATAAAGATGGCGAGTTGTATGGAAAAATTAAACATGTACTTTGTGGTTTTAAACGAAAACGGCTGTCGAAGGAGGAAGTCAGGCATTCTTGGATTCATTGTGACGTCACATGCTTAGCGTATTTTAGGATATTATCACATTTATCAAGCAAATTTTTGGAGCACATAACTTCTCCAATTTTTCTGAAATATGAACCAATCCGTGGGAAATCCATCAATTCCTGTTTTTGTTGTTCTTGTCGTTGTAGTAGCGGAAAAGATATGTTTCGAAGATTTTAGGGAGTGTTGTCGTTATGGATTCTCCTTTTGTTCTTAGAGTGCGCTTTCGGTATAAAGGGTTGTAGTCACTAATAATTTACCATAATAATGATATCTTCTTTGCAGCAGTTGCAGAAAGAGAAAAAACGGAGGAGATGGAAAATGGATTGCGGCACGTCCCAGACAAATTTTGATTTCCATATCGCATATCTAGTAGATATTATATACTAACCTGCTTAAGTCAGTCCTACGAGCAAATTGACTGGTACGTGCTGAATCATATAACAATCACAAATCAAAGATCCAATCCTAGTTTCAATACTTTGATTTGAACTGTTCGTTTATAAAGACTCTGCTGGAAAAACTGTGATAGGTCACAGTTTGGGCAAAACTAGATTTTCAATATGAACTTTCCGAGCTCGAGATAATTTCGCAATGTTTTCTTAATTCCAAGGCTATTTCGAGATATTCTGGAAGCATTTAGAGACAATTTTCTGAGACTGTTTCGAAATAGTTTCGGAATTTTTTTGTAGTTATTCATGGACCATTACAGAATCATTTACGGATTGTTTTTGCAGTCTTTGTCGTGTCGTTTTGGGATTATTCCAAGAGTCTCTATTGCATTGAATTCGGAAATTTTCAAGTATAAATTCAGAATAAACTTCGCAATTGTTTCAGAAACACTTCAAACCGAAGAGGGAACCAAAACAGCGTTTTGCAATTTGTTATCAAAGTGTTTACGGTTTTTTATCAATAAGTGATAGGTTTGTTATAGATGCGGTATAGACGAGTTGTCGACATTTTGCCGAAATGCTATGAGTTTTCTATCGACAAGAAAGATTATCAATTAAATTTTGTCGACAAGCTGTCGGTTGATTAAAGAAAAGTTTTAATTTTACTACCGAACACTTATCTATTATTCATAGGAAAGTTATCGATATGTTATCAAAAAGTTATCGATTTATTATTAAAAAGTTATCGATATATCATCGATTATTTAGCGCAATGTTATGGATTGGTTATCAAAATTTTATCGACAATTTTCGCTTTTTATCGAAATGTTAGCAATTTCTGATCGACATCTTATCAATTTGTTATCGAAAAGTTATAGATTTGTTATCGAAAAGTTATCGCTTTTTTATCGCTGCATTATCAGCTTTATATTGGCATATTATCGATGGCTCATCGGTTTATTGTGACAGAAATACGATAAAATTTCACTACTTCACATATGTATCTGTATCTAAAGCCGATAACAAACTGATAGGCGGACGGTAATACGTGAGAATGGAAATATGGCGTCGCGAAAATAATAAATGTATGGACAGCTACAGAACCCTTGTAGTACTGCTAGAGTTGGAGGCCAAGAGTTGGTAAGCCGCACAAATCAAGTTTTCTAGAAATTATGGTCGCAAAATCTAGATCAATGTAGACAAATATTTAACTGCAGGAGAGTGGGAGCCAGTGGAAATAGCATAGAATAATACATGTTTAAAAGTAAAGTAATCCTTCTACAGACAAAGACCACGCCATCTAGTCTCTCATCATATTAGTGCTGATGTAAGGCTCAGCGCCATAAACGGTGTCTAGGGAAGTTGGAGTGGCCATGAAATATTCGCGTGTCAGCGGCGCTATTATTAGATATTAAAGACCAGGAGCCTGTATTTTGTAGACGAGTTAGCAGAAAATCTGAGCATAGTTTTTAAAAACTGCTAGCAGAATTGATGTTGTTGTTGTTGTCGCATCAATAAAAATACTCTCCGAAGGTTTTAGGGAGTGTTATCGATGTTGATGGTTCTTTTGCCGGATATAGATCAGGTAAGTTCTGGTAAGAAGCAGCATTAAGGTATAAGCCAGACCATCTCGAGAAAGATTTCGTAGAACTACATTCAACCTTCTAGGCCAATTCGTCCCTTATTTTCGTGAAGAACTTGGGGCGCCAAAGCATCGGCTGCTAATCAGAACTCTTCGCGGTTAGGTGAGGTTGACTATTGGGCTGGAGAAGCTAGAAACACCTTTCTGGGGATTTTAGTCGCCTTTTACGACAGGCGTATCTGCTGGAGGTATATTTTAGCCCCTTAATCCCCTGGGGGACAGAAGACTTTATCGTCCTTGGTGCTTCCAATAGCCGGAATTCAAAGCCAAGCTGGGGTATCTGCGGGTTAAGCTCCAGTTAAAAATGATGATTCCGAAGATTCACTTTGAAAAATCATTAAAAGTGAGGTAATGTGAACGGCACTTAAATTACTTTCCTTCACACGTCATTGGTCAGGAGAAATTTTTTACACAAAATTCGGATTATTCAATTTTAATGCAACGCTCACTTAAATTACAATTACAAGAAAGTGTGAATTTATATATGCACACAGATCTATACAGAAAATTTTATTTGGCATGCAAATCACATTCAAATCTTTCGAGCCAGTGAAATTTGTAATGATGAAGCTTACAATTCCCACAATTGAATTCGAACAATTTAAATGGACTTTTCATTCATTTAATTTTACATTCATTCATATTTTCCTTCAGCCATTTCAACAATTCTTGCCACTTTAATGCAGAGGCTGCTGCGGAGAACCAAGTTCTAAAAAAAAAGGAGGAGAGAATAGTATTGACAAGGCCTTCAACAAAATAAAACTAGAATAAGTTCACTCATAGTAGACACAAATATAAGAAAAAAACAAAAATGTATGCATTCTACCTCGTCGCCCCAAAGCCAGGAAGCAAGAAATTACACCACAATGAATTAAGAAATATTTCTTTTTTACTAGCAAGTACCCCAAGCTATAAAAAAATATAGGCCTTTTTCAGGCTAGGTCAGTTAGCGCTCAATAAAAAAGATATAAAAAAATTCCTACAAAAAGAAAAACAAATTGTTGCAGTTGACGTTGTCTCTAGTTTATAAGAATGTGGCTGAAAATCCCGCACACAATTTAGATAGCAAAAAGTCAAAAGATGAGTCCTTTTAGGCTTAAAGTCCAAAATCAAACAAACAAAAAAAGTTTGTTAAAAGTTAGTGTGCAATGATTGAAGGAAGCTGCAGATTAAAGAGGACAGCAAAAGTGCTTTGTGGCATGCCAAATCGCAGCTATTTTTACCTGAACATAAACGGCACACAATTGGTGCGCATAAACGAGCTAAACACACACCGGCTGCCATCACAGTCGTTAACGGTATATTTTTTTGTCACAACAACATTGCACCGTTAGCTGAAAATGCACAAAGGGCATTGTTGCTTTGGTTTTGACACTTTAAAGTATGTCGTTTAACGGTGTTGTAAGCTTTACGTATTAACACTGGTCATAAAGTGATGAAATGTGTGATTGTGAAAATGTTCATAGTTTTATATTTTTTCGAATGCCTGTATGCAAGTATGTGTTTCTAAGTTAGGGTGGCCCTTACGATGTAGCGTATGACAAAAAGTAGGTCTTTAAAAAATTCCAAGAAATTAAATCTTAAAAATTGGTGACATAAAAATTAGTTCAGATCAAGATCGCTTAACTTAATTAAATAGGAAAATAAATGCAGATTAAATTTGTATCAGTAGTTTCCTATATAAGCGACCACCAGCAGTAGCATAGTTTCACAATTTGGTTTATTTCATCATAGTGTATCTGCAACTAACTAAAATTACGCTTATCTCCAAGCGTTGATCCTTCGCCGCTTATATAGCCTGACAGAGTTTCCTCACCTCTTTGCTCCTGTGAGCGTCTGGATTATACCAATTATCAAACGCTCGTTTGATGAATGAGCGTGTTCACCTTACTATGTATTCATTTACACTCACTATTCTTGTAGCTTTCGTTATCTTGAGATAACTTTGTATTTGTTTTTGTAGGATTGTTTGTAGTTTTTGAATTCAATGGTGATGTGTAATATTAAAAAATATTCCTTACAATAACATTTAAAAGCTAATGGTTTGCTCATGTAAAATTTTTTACTTAATCAAATCATATGATAAAAAATCGTATCACTTCATTTTCAGATCATATTTGATCTTAATATGACGTGTTTGCTAATTTCCCATATTATACGCTATCATTTTCTTTGATATCATATCTTACTTTATTATATCATATAATTTTTTAACTTATCACAATATATCATACGATGGAGTATTTTATCATATCATATGATATTAAATGTTATCACTTCGCAATTAAATTTGGAGTTGCATTGCGATGTGCGATGCAAAAAAATATTGACCTCAAAAACATTTTACAGCTTTATATTTGATGATGCTAAAATACCTTATTTAATATTATTATAGGATGTTAAATGTTATCACTTTAGAAAAAGTTCATATTTCATCTCGAAATTCCGGATTTACCTACTTATGCCCATATCATATGACATCATATGTTATCAGTTTCTATCATATCATCGTACTTTGTAAAATCATATTATATTTTAACTTATCATTAGAGCTTACGATTTCTTCCAGAACACAAGCGAGATTTTCGAGACTCGAGAAATTGAGAACTTGACTTCGCGCGTGATTCTCGTGTCTCGAAGTACTCGTAAATCACGCGAACTTCTCGACATAAACTTAATCGCTATATGGACAGTGTTTATACACTTGTTTATTTTTTTTTTTTCTTGTAACTTTTTTGTTGATTATGTTGCTTTCGAATGACACTTCATGAAGTGATGCCATATTTATACATATAGTTTTGTTAACAATCATTTTTTTTTTTTTAACGAGACATTGAGAACACGGCTTCTTGAAATTCTCGAATCTCGAAATACTCGAGAGCTTCTCGACTTTGAATTCAGTGGCTGCATTGGCAGTATTCTATACTTTTCGGTGTTTTTTATTTTATTTTTATTTTTTTTGTTATATATCCAGAAGGAATCTTAAGCTCTATATAAAACAGCCAATGAATCAATTAAATTTAATGACGAGAAGCTCGCACGCCTTACGAGTAATTCGAGATTCTTGAATCTCGCAAAAAGGCGAGACTCGAGGTAAATCTCTCGTAATCGTAAGCTCTACTTATTATAGTATATCATATCATGAGATATTTTTGGATATCATATGATATTAAATGATATCATACTTAAAATTGGAGTTGCATTGTGAGGTGCTATGCAAAACAATATTTACCTCAAAAACATTTCACAGATCATGCTAAAGTAAAGTAAATTTTTTAATCATATCATATGATGTAAAATGTTAGCAATTTATATAAAGTTCATATATGATCCCAACATTCGCTACTTTTGTATCAGTATCAGTATCATATGACATCACATGTCATTATCTATTATATATGATATGATATTATTAAACCATATCATATTTTAAATCATAATATATCACGCCGTGAAATATTTTGGCATATTATATGATATTAAGTGTTATAACTTTATACTTAAATTTGAAATTGCATTGTAATGTGCGCCACGAAACAATATTTGCCCCAATAACATTTCACAGCTTTATATTTGACATAAAATGTTGTCAATACATATTCTATAATTCTTTATTTGTTCCTTCATAATATCTTATGACATTATATGCTATAAATTATCATGTAACTATATCACATTCTATATTGTATATATTATCATATCATACCATGTAATATCACAGGATATTTCATTATATTAAATATAAAATGTTTTCATTTCATATTTGATCATATCACTTGAATAATGTCACGTCAAATTGCTATACTAAGTATTTAATCTAATCGTTCCATATATGACCATTTATCATATCATATGACATCACACCATGTACCATATTTTAAAATATACTATGCCCTATCACATAATATTTTACATATCATCTGATATTCATTGTTAACACTTCATATATGATCATATCTTATTATTTATGTCACCTTAAATTCTCTCAGTTTATATTTGATCTCATCATTATATACTTGCGTATTCCCCTTATCATATTATTTCATTTGCAATCGTTTCTTATTACATCACATAATACTATTCTCCATCGTCTCATAGCAAATCTTATCACTCCATATCATATCATATTATCACATCATATATTTTAACACACCATATCATATGACAACTTTTAAAATCTCATCACGCTATATTATATCACAACTTATTTTAACATATCATATGTTTTTTCATTAAAAAAAACCAAAGAAAATATTTTTCATCGATTGACAACTATACTGAAATAAAACAACAACAACAAATTGCATACGTAGAGAGGTAAAAACAAAGCAATCAACTTGTAAATGGACAATTTTCCACGATATATGCGATGCGAAATCCAATACGCAACTTCAAATGGCAAGCATACTATAACACAGTAAACAAAGTAACAAATAAAAATAGAATAAAACAGCTTCAAGTTAAATGCAAAAACTTGTGATCGTACAGTCCCATTCAATAACCACCCGCTATGTAGCATTGAGTGAAATGATACATTTTCGCATGACTCGCAAAGCTAAATCATTTGATGATAACACAGGAAATAAACGAAATGAACTTTAAAGCCAAGTTGAAAGTTTGAAGAAATCTTTGGTATTTGAAAAAGTACAAAATGTGCCAATTTTATCAAGCAAGCGCACGTACACATATGTATGTCGATATAAAACTAGCCAAATCGTCACAATGAGTAATGCCATTTTGTGGTTTAAGCAAAGAATCTTTCTTTGTGTGGTATGCGAAATGTGATGCTTGATGTGAGCAAGCGAGTATGCTGCTTTATTGCAAATTCCCAGCAGGATGTACTTTAAAGGATATTGGCATTTCTCATATGTTTACAACTGCAAAGCTAAATGTGAAATATTGAATTTTTCTTTTCTTAAACTCACGCTAAATTGTCTGGGAATTTAAAGAGTTTCCAAACCAATTTGAATGATCAAGGGTTATTTCAGAGTTACTTCCATAAATAAATCAAATAAAAATAAAAATGTGCACACATTTTATAAAAAAAAAACACCTTTTCGAAAAAAAAATGCGAATTTTAAAGGACCTCTAGTTTATACTTTGTTTGACTAGTTTGATTCATTTACAAAACTACAAACTCAACGAATTTCTGAAAATTCTAAGTAAAAGTTTCCTGAATTTTCAATTTGTTCGAAATGTTTTCAAAATTAGTAAACATAGTTATAAGAACGTAAACAACTTACTGAATTGGGAAAATTTTTATTTGGAAATTTATCGATTTTTTGGATATTGCAAATAGTTGTCGAATTTTTCATTGATACAAATTAAATTTTTTTGAAGAATTCTTAAAGGTTTTTGAGATTGTTTGTTCTTCCGATAATTATTAAAAGGTATGAATTCACTTCTTTTGTATGTCGATACTTATTGATTTTCTGGCGATTATTTTTAGATATTTTTTAGATAAATTTCGAATTTCTAATTGTGTAGATGTTTTTGCCAATTGTTATCGATTTTATTTTCAGAATACTATTCATATCGATTATTTTATAAAGTTTTCTAAACCTGGTGTACTTTGTCGACTTATCGATACATTTAAGTTTTTTAATGGATTGTTTCTTCCACACTTTTTTACATATATGAATGAGCTTCTATTGTGAATGGTTTTATGGACACCTCACATTTCTTATCCCATTTTTATCTATTATAATCGACATCAAGTTCAGAAAACTCTCATTGCGATAATTTTTTATTTGAGTTCCTGTTTTTTTTCAATTTTCCAATTTGTTTAAATTCTTTTACCCGATTATTCTTCCCTACTAACTTTTGTAGAAATATGAATTGATTTCTATCGCGAAAAGTTTTATCTCCACTTTTGTTGATTTTCATCAATTTTTTTTGTTTAAATATTGCAAAAAATTATCGATTTTTTTCATCAGTAAGACTTATTTGTTATATATGAACTGTTTTTTTTTTATTTTGCAGATATTTTTAGACAAATTCAAGTTTAGTTTTTTTTTGAAAAATTGTATGTAAATTTTTAACGAATATTGAAATAGGTTTAGATAGTCATCGTCGTAAATTTGCGATTCGTAATACATACTGCACTGATTTTTTATTTGATCAAACTACAACATGACATATCACTTTAATAGTAAAAATTAACTTTAGATAGCTCCTGTCAATTTACTGACTTCCTTCGAACTATCGATTTTTCGATGTCCTTAACTCGTTTAAATTGAATAATGTCTTAATATGCGTTTAATTATTAACTTGTTGGCAATCGATGTTTATTTGGTAATTACGAAATTATCTTATCAAATTTGAGAAAGATATCGTTTGGATAAATGTTACTGTGTATATCAATATTAATCGCTTTATTCTATTTGTTGCAGATTGTTACTAATTTTTTAAATTGTCTGTTGATCTTATAAACTTTGCTTGTTTTTTATTATTATTATCGAATTTTATCGATACGTTTTTATGGACATTATTTGATTTCTACTATTTACTATCGACTATTAATATTTAAAAAAAGATTTGTTTATCGATTTATTTTTTTTTATTTTTTATCGATATATTTTGAACTATTTACTATCGATAAATACTATTCCTTAAAAATTTGTGTTGACCTTAAGAGTTTGAATAGATTTATACTACTTACTATCGATAGTAACTATTTTTAGATCTTGTACATTTGTCTTGTTTCTTTTTTATCGAGTTTTTTCGATTAAGTAAATTTGTACACTTAGATTATGTTAGGTTAGATTGAAACGGCCGGCCCGTGAAGACCTCACATAGACCGAGTGTGTCCACAGAGTCACCAGAAATTTGTTTGACGAACAAAATGAAAACCCCTATCAAAAATAATAGAAGCTTTCTAGGATCTATGCCACTTGCTTCTTCTAGATCTCATAGCTGTATCACTCCTAATAGCTGGAGTCTTCTCACGAAAGCGCAGGACATAAGCATAAGATGGGTTCGATCATTTTCTCCTCCACCCGCATGTCCTATATATGCTATCACTGAGCAGGCCTTATTTAAATGCATGTGGCGTCGAAAGACAGTGCCCCGTCATGAGTATACAGACTTCTCTTCTTTATTCTAAGCTTGTAAGGCCTGCACATAGTCTTCGACATTTAACAGCACCGACTTGGGTCCACGCCTTTCCCGCTTGGTCTATCAAGTGCAAATCTCGCATTCTCTTGATCTCGCTCAATCTAATTGTGACATTTACGGAGCAAGCTTCGAGCGATGCGGCCGTTTTAGCTATCGAATCCGCTTTTTCATTCCCATCCTTTTCCATATGCCTTGGGACCTATATAGATGAATGCTTTTCCCTGTGCCGATTCTTTCCAGGGTTTGGTTACACTTTAACACACTCTCAGATGTTGTGTTACGCGATATTATTGCCTTAACTGCTGCTTGGCTCTCAATATAAAAAACTGACATATCTGCAGTTTAAGCTTTTTTCTTCGAGTGTTTCTACTGCTTTGTTTACGTCTGCTAGTTCCGCCTGTTTTGTGATGTTAAAAACATCACGATTCGATGCTCATAAATTTTCTCACCTCTCTTAGCTGTTTTTTGCTCATTTCATTCATTCCTGAATTTGATATGACTAAGACAGCTAGCTCATGGGTTTTCGCAACTAACATTTTATTGAAATTTTAGATCCTTATCGATATATATCGATTCATACTTTTCTTTGTCGTTAATCATAACCTTTTATAAGTGTTCGCTTGTTTGATTAATTTTTGAAGATTCCTTATTATTATCGAGTTTTATGGATTAGTACACAGTTGTATCGATTCTTTCCAATTGATTTTGAAGTTATATTGATCATCTTCCATAATAAACTTTTTCTATAGCTCAAATATCTATACACAATATCTCCTTCTGGGTTGTTAGAAGAATGCACTCATATAAACCAACGTCGTTATTAAAAAAACAACAACATACAAATAGTTCTTTCTTTGTTAAACCCACAACACAGCATTTTGCTACAAAACTTTGAAAAAGTATTATCCAGCCAAAACTAAGTTTTTCTAAAGAATCCTAAATCAAAACTTTATAAATAAAAATATTTTCAATGTGGTAATGCATTTGAACATGAATCACAATAAAGTTTGATTTTAACTTGAGGGTGTTTTACAAAATTCTACATTGATGTGTGAAAGATAAAAGTTGAAGCAAAGGCGATTTTGATGTATGTAGTGGTGTGTCACAAGTTGCAGTAATATTTCTTTCTGATGTGCTGTCGCATTGTATTACGATGCGCAATTTGAAGTGTTTCGAAAGAGTTTTAAAACATCTGAGGAATGTATTGAAGCTAATGTTGCTGCAAAATGTTTAAGAGTGGCGGCTGGTCATGCAGTTAACTTGAGAGTGTATTATATATTAATGCATATGTACCAAGTAAGGAAATCTAAGATCGGGCCAAACTGAGCATTACATATAACCAGCTGTATGCGCTCGCATGTATACTAAGTAAATTATGTAAAGAGGAATGTCCTGAGCATTAAATAAAATGAAAGCCAAAATATGCCATCGTTTAAAAAAATGATTGCTTAAGAACTCTCTATAAGTTTTTAGTAATGACATTTGCATTAATAATCTCTGAACTGGTGTTTCCTACCAATTTTAAAAATATATTATCTTCGGAAGTCAAGCCTTCAACAATAAGAAAAATGAGGAAGAATGAAGAGCTGCGTAAAAAATGTGTGTCCATTTGGACGAATAATCCCAATTTTAGTTAAAAAAAAAGTTGACAAAACCCCAAGTTGCCCCAAGTATAGATTTGCGCTTCACGGAAGGCTAAGTGAAGGACAGGCCAGGAAGTGGATGGATCAGCACAAGTCCGGTTGGAGAGTGATTAGGAAAAACCGACCAATGTCAACAAGAGATGTTGCCAAAACCACACTTGTGCAAGTTACAAGAACAAGCAACGCAGTGTATTAAAACCTACAAAAAAGGGTCCAAAACCTAGTGAAAAGCAGACGTCAAGAAACATTTCCCTTGCACGTAAGCTTTATGAAACCAAATTGGGAAACAAAACTTTTGTGTTATTATGGATGACGAAACCTAAGTGGGGCTGAGAACGTTGTCAGGAACCCTGTTCAACTGCTTGCAGTCTGGAGAGGACATTCCGGATTATGAAAGAACCATCCAAATAGAAAAGTTTGCCAGAAAGATTTTGATTTGGCAAATTATTTCTGAATGTGGGCATAAATCTACGCCTTTCTCTACGATGGGAACCATTTAGACAGAAATTTCCGTGGAGAGTGTCTTCAAAAACGTCTTTGCCATTCCTACCGCGACATAATGATTAACAACAACAGCGTTTCAAGTGCATAGCTGAGTATGTTATGTTCGGTTTCACCCGAACTTAGACCTTATTACTAGTTTTTGTAAAAAGTGAGCGTCATCGTTAACGAATTTTCCCCAAATATATATATATATATATAATACCAAGGACCACAAATCTTGCAAAGTTATTTTATTTTCTTTTACTAAACGTGGGCGGCGCCACACCCATTTTTATAAATTTTACTAAATTTCTATTTTGCATTATAAAGTTCGTCTGCTTGCAATGTTTATATTACTTTATCAGTATTTGTTAATGCGTTGTCAAATTTTTTCCATTTTTCAAATTCTTTGTTATCTCATTTAAAATTTATTTAAAACAAATATATTTTGAGTATTGATAAGCTTATTCCTGAATTTATGAAGATATTTCAATTTGTCCTCATCATGTTAACGGACGAACTAAGGGACGTTTGTCTGGATTTAAAAAGAGTCCGTGGCTTCCAACTGATTACGCCCATTTTTACACCAAATATATATATTTTTTTCAAACAAATAATCCCTATGACAAATTTCGTTGAGATTGTTCAAATTGTGGTATTAGAAGTATTACAGAGAAATTACTTATAAAAGGGGCGGGCCACGCCAAAATTTCGTAATGAATCATCGTATGATTTCCATTTCTCAACTTATCAAATTCAATTTGTTTTAATCTTCATATAATCGTGATATAATACTTATGTAAGTTGCAGAAAGTTTATGTTGTTGTAGGCGAGCTTATACTACACCTAAAGGTAAGCGGAATCTTACGATTTTACCGGGACTTAAACAGTTGAAATGCGCTTTTCACAGCTTCCGCGACCTAGTTCTGAACCGTACCAACGCGAGCCGAATCCTGTCACAAATATCAAATATCGATGTAACATACACATAATTATTTGCGAAAGCGTGATGGCCTGGAGGGTAGAGCCGTGTGAAGTCCACGAAAGTGGGGAAAGCTTCTGAACGCCATTCATCTGGGAATGACCAGAGCGATTCTTTTGCATGCGGTTCAAGCAGCCCAGTACTGCCGGTCGTTTGCGGTCAAGTATCCTCTGGGATAATGTGAGAAGGCGACAACCTGGCTCTTGTTCTAGCCGGGAGATCTCATCGGCAGCGTCTGTACACCTCTAGGTGCGGCCGCAAGCGGGCGCCTGTCTTGGAGCAAACGGCTCGCTATATAACCGAGCGGGTTGTACGCTGAGCTTGGGATCCGCCACGTAAAACCTTACTCCAATGAAATATACCAACAAGCCTCGGATAAATACACTCTCTATTGATGACGACCATCGCAAACATTTGAAGGACAATGAATTGAGGGCATGCACCTGAATGGGATTGGTGCAGATGCCCGGCTGGTTGATGTACTCGTCACAGCAAAATCTGACATCACCGCCATCCAAGAAATGCGTTGGACGAAGCAAGGATGAAAGAAGATCAAAAATTGTGACATCTATTGGAGTGGCCATACGAATAAGCGCAGTTTTGGCGTCGGATTCGTGGTGGGAGAGAGACTTTGTCGCCAAGTTCTGGCGTTCACGCCTGTGGACGAGCGTCTCGCCGCTATCCAAATAAAAGCAATTTTTTTAATATATCATTCATCTGCGCCCATGCGCCGACAGAGGAAAAAGACGATGAGGTGAAAGACGCTTTTAGAACGCACATACGAGCGCTGCCCCCGCCATGATATAAAAGTCGTGCTTGATGACTTTAACGCCAGGGTGGGCAAAGAAGGTGGTTTTTGGCCCTGCAGTCGGAAAGTTCAGCCAACACAATGAAACTTCTCCTAATGGACTGAGGCTGATTGACTATGCCGGTGCTCGAACATGGTCATAACCAGCACGAGGTTCATGCATAAAAGATACATCAGGCTACATGGCTGTCTCCTGATCGAAGTACTCGCAATCAGATCGATCACGTTGTGATAGACGGACGATATGCCCTAACATCGACTCGCACCTTTATCTCGTTGCAGCCAACATACCCACTCCAAAAATTTTTGAATATAAAGATGTTGCATGCGCGAACTTCGATGGAAAGCAGCGGAGCGTAACAAAATTCTAGTAGGTCACTTTCACCACACCAAAAACTTTAACATAATTTTTAACATAATTTAAGACAGAAATACACTGATTGGAGTTTTAGAGAGTAAAAATGTGAATTCTGAACACATTAGATGAATAAAAAGTGTACAAATAATTGTTAAATAACAAATACAGACAGTGGTAGTTTAACAAATTCTGCTGTGGTAAGTGGTGAATGTGACCTACTAGAATTTTGTGAAGCTTGTCTCTATATTATACCGTTTCTGCCCACTCGCCTCAGCGCGGCTAAAACCAAGGACCAAAAAACAAAAGGAAAGCTAGACGTCGGAAAGCAACACACTACCAATGATTGCGCAACTTGACTCTCACACCTGCTCTCTGAGAGCACAACTCAGCCTGAAGGAATACAGGAGCAGTGCGAGCATATCTCCAAAGCACTTCGTACTGCCGCCGAGGAAAAAATTGGTTACCGGCGGCCACAAAAAAAATAAGTGGTACGATGAAGAATGCACCGTTGCAACCGAAAGAAAAGACGCTGCCTACAGGGCTACGTCAAAAGCGAGCGCGACAAGAGGAGTGTGTGAACGCTATCGTGAGTTGAAAAGGAAGCGCGACGCCTTTTCAGGAAGAAAAAATCAGAAGCAGAAAAGCGTGAGTACGAGGAGCTTGAGCTGCTAGCCACCAGGAATAACGCCCGAAAATTTTACCAAAAATACGGCGCCAGACGGAAGGTTTTAAGACCGGGGCAAACTCCTGTAACAACGAAAATGGAGACCTTAAAACTGATGTCCAGAGAGTGCTTAGATTATGGAGGGAACACTTCTCTGCTTTCCTAAATGGAGTCAGCGATTCCCGCGCAGAGATGAAACCCCGATCCCGCAATCGATGATGATGGCGAAGTTAGAATAGCAATAACCAGATTGAAAAACAACAAGGCCGTGGGCGCTGATGGATTGCCTGCGGGGCAATTCAAGTACGGCGGCGAGGAGTTGGCAAGGCGCATGCAGAAGCCTCTTCGCAAAATATAGGCGGACGGGTGCATGCCCGACGATTGGTATCTAAGTATTCTTTGCCCAGTCCACAAGAAGGGGGATACTGCAAAATGCACCAGCCATCGTGGAATCAGCCTTCTTATTATCGCATATAAGGTTCTTTCAAGTGTATTGTGCGAAAGATTGAAGCCCATCGTGAACCGGCTGATTGGACCTTAACAGTGCGGCTTCATCGACCATATTTTCACAATGCGCCAAATCTTGGAGAAAACCCGTGAAAAGAGAATCGACACACATCGCCTCTTCGTCAATTTTAAAGCCGCCTTCGACAGCATGAAGAGGAGCTGCCTATATCCCGCTATGTCTGAATTTGGTTTCCCAGCAAAACTTATACGGCTGTGCAAAATGACATTGAGCAACACCATCAGCGCAGTCAGAATTGGGAAGGACCTCACCGTGCCGTTCGAAACTAAACGAGGTTTCAAACAGGGTGACCCCCTATCGTGCAATTTCTTTAATTTGATGCTGGAGAAAATTATACTAGCTGCAGAACTTAACCGCAGCCGAACAATATTCTATAAAAGCATGCAATTACTGGCATATGCTGATGACATTGATATCATCGGCCTAAACACCCGCGCTGTTGGTTATGCTTACTCCAAACTGGAAAAAGAAGAGGTAAAGATGGGTTTGATGGTGAATGAGGACAAAACGAAGTACCTGCTGTCATCGAGCGAAGAGACAGCGCATATGCGCCTTGGCAGCCACGCTAATGTTGGCAGCCATAATTTCGAAATTGTAAAAGACTTCATTTATTTGAGAACCAGCATTAACACTAGCAACAACATCAGTACTGAAATCCAGCGAATAATCAATCTTGCCAATAAATGCTATTTTGGACTAGGGAAGCAATAGAAAGATAACACCCTCTCTCGGCGCACGAAAATCATAATCTACAAGTCACTTAATGTACCCGTCCTGCTATATGGGGCAGAAGCATGGACCATGACAACAGCAGATGAAGCTGCTTTGGGAGTGTTCGAGAGAAAAGTTTTTCGAAAGATTTATGGACCTCTACGCGTTGGTGTTGTCGAGTACCGAAGAAGATTTAATGATGAGCTGTACGAGCTATACGCAGACATCCACATAGTCCAGCGAATTAAAACACATCGGCTGCGCTCTCTAGGCCATGTTATGCAAATGAAAGATGATACTGCGGCCAAGAAAGTGTTTCTATCGGAACCCGCCTATGGAAGCAGAGGTGTGACCAATTGGCGCCGGTTGGTAGAGCGACTGGCGCGCCTTGTTAGACGGCCATAACCGTTTAGAGGGTTAAGCGCCAATTTAGTAAGTTCAATGTGGTCATATAAATTCGTTCACGACATGGTCGGGTCAGTACCTTAATGATGCCTATTAACGGAGCGTATCAGATCTACATATATCCTGCAAAGGACATCAAAGAAGATAAGTATGTTGAAATCATAAATATTCTTAGCTGACATACGGAGCACATGGTATGGGTTGATGACTCCTTCTTACGCGTAGTAAACGCCAAATTCGCTACGCTGTGCCTATAAACCATTTCTCCGGGGTCAGCGCCACGTCAAACGATCCCTTCTCAAAGCCAAGGAGAAGTTCGCTTGGAGCCACTTTACTGTTTGTAAAAGTAGACAAGAAAAGTTGCTTTGTTTTGCATCTAATTGTAAACTCAACTGACAAATAAAACTGCAAAGATGCCAACATTCCTTGCATGTCAGCAGAGAACTGCAATAAGAGTCAAACAAAACAAACAAGGAAAACAGAGAAATGAATAAATGTTGCTAAGCAAATAATTCCGCTTACCATAATTAGGTTTAATTTTTTTTTTGCTCTTACAGCTCCTACTCATTCGTTTTAGCTAAATTAACTCTACGCTTTATGCAAATATTTGCAAACTTTAATGAGAGAAAAGTTCATTTGACATATACAATTTTGTATTTATGAAGCACATACATGAATGTGTGTGCGTTTGTACTTACATATGGATGTATGTATGTGTGTAAAATTGCACTATTTAACTACAACTCATATGCGAGTGCGAATGTGTGAAGAATGGTTAATTAAAATTAGTGATTATTATGAAATATGCGAAGTGTAATAAGAATAAAGCATACATATGAACATACATACATGCGGATGTTTGTATGTTTCTAAAAATTAGTAAATTGCATTGCGCTTTTATAACTAAACTTTAAATACAAATTGCTTATAAGGCGTTTAAGTTTAGTTGCTGAGTATTATAGGGTTGACACACGGCAGCATTTAATCCCGATTAGGTTAAGTGAGGTTGAAATGCCTGCCCGACACACTTAGGCCAGTGATATTTATTGCTATCAACTTTATTACTGCTGATCGATGCATTCTGCTGAATATTGCCGGGATGTACTGGGTTCAGGTTCTGATGAATGTCTAGCACTATGTACTAGTCGAACATCAGTCAATAGGTTGGGATAAATCCATTTAGAATGATTTCTGTGGTTTATTCCTGTTATGTTTACCACATAAAAGCTACAGTCGCTGTTATAATAGGAGGTTTCACGCCGTATCACAGGAATTTGGTACTTGGAATGTGGTCTTTTTTTATTTGCCCATAAGCATTATGACTCAACACAACTTTCATATACAAAGCGTTTTTATTAATTTCATATGGGGAACCGAAAAATTTATATTAGCTCATTTTACTAGGTCTGACGGGTTTAAATGTAATTCCTTGAGCTTAAACGTGCCACAAATAAAACCATGTATTTATTTAGAGACATGATCATATTACTTTATATAATTGTTATATTGTTATTGATATTAGAGAAAAATTACAAAGTTTACAAACGGCAATGGTTACTAGGACATGTATCTGCATTTTACTTCTTCATCAGCTAGGTGCTCGGGAGCTGAGTATTGAAGTCGAAATCTCAAACACTCATACTATATTCCAAATGTAAAAACCTTTATCTACTCAGACATATGCATGCTCTGCTGTCCGCTTTGCGATTGGTCTCTAAGTATTGCCTTTTTTTTTTGGTATTCCTGTATACACCATTGGGTATATACTAATTACATTTTTTTTAATCCTAATTGTGTGGAATACTAATGGGCGCTCTCTCCAGAACTTAGTAGTATAAGATTTTTATATAGTGCTTTATATAGTGGTTTTATAAGCAATACATTCTCTGTTGACCATTCTATTCACTATTTTTGAATTATTTACACATATTCTTCTTGATGAACTCATAATAAATAAAATAATTAAAAAAAATATTTAAGTTAAACCGTTTTATTGAAAACAATATTTGGATTAAGTAATAATAATACTTAAAGCTAGAAAATAATTAGGTAGGTCCTAGTCATCACACTCCTCATCAATCTAGGGCGTTGATGATACAATTAAATAACAGCATTGGGCGCGTGAAATTATCCCTCCTCGAACTTCAAAGTATTTTGATGTCGCTTCTATCGGACTGTATGTAATATTTTTTTCTAAATATGAGCCAAATCCGACCACAAATACGAGTAGTTTTAATATCTTGATCCTCGCCGCACCTAGCGGGTTTTTTTTTTTCATGAAGCGATTTCCATTCCTGTATGTACTGCTTGTTGCAAATATAAGCCAAATTGAGCCCAAATACGATTTTTTGACTATCTCGATCCTTGCGGCACCTACCGGAGTTTTTTTTACCTTATTATTGCATTGTCATCGGGTTTTGAACTATATTCCAAGTTTCAAGCTTGTAGCTTATCGGGAAGTTACTTAAATTTTAATTACAAAATTATAGCAGTTACTACACCTACTCTGGTTATGTCAATAGAGCAGTGTTTTTTTGTATGATACCCGTAATTCAAAAACTCAAGCAGCTAGAAGGAATTTGTGGCCATATTTGGAATTAGCGACCCCAAATTATTGAGAAACAAAAGAAAAACCCTATGTAACGGACAACTAATGCTATTTTCGCTACCATTGTTATTAATAATTAAGAAGAAAAAAACAATATTTCACACCAAAAATAAGGTCAACATATAACCTTTTTTTCTGTTATTTTATGTGCTCGCCTCCTCCTCTTAATACAATTTAAAATTGTAATTATAAAGCGCGGCACCATGCACTTTCACGTACGTCACACTGCATTGTCATACATTTTTACACTTCAGAGCTGCTGGGAAATTTTCAGTGTGTAAAATGGGTGTAACCCACGTTAAGATATAAAACTTATCAAGCAAACCCCAACGGAAGCGGATGTATCAACTTGACAGCTGCACTGGGTTCGCACTGCGTTTGCTTGACCCACTGACTTAAGTCGGAAGGCGTTGATGAGTTTTGTTGGTTGCATCTATATATTTGTATTCTTAATTTTTTTTTGTTTTCTTTTTTAATATATGTTTGCACTACACTCTACAGCAGCGTAAGTAATAAAATAAAAAAAAATAAAATTTTCAGCCATATTTTACTTAAGCTTGTCTCCATTCTATTAAAATAAAATTGGATCTCAACTATGCTCATGCAATTAAGAATAATGAATTTGTCCTTTGCCGGCAGACTTTCAAGTACAAAAATGGCTAATCGCAGCTGTCCTAGCTAAGTCTGAGATGAAGCTCTTTATGATATTACATTGTTTTGTTTTTTTTTTCTAAACAATGCTGAAAAGCAAACTGCAGAAATATTGTCGTTACTCACAAACCAGTTCACTGTTATTCGTGCAATTTTAGCTGCTCAGCTCCTGAGCGTTGCCGATTTTCATTATAAACATAAATATTTAATTACGGTGATTCCTATTCTATTACTTTTGCATTATCTTGCGAATTGCTAAGTTTTTTTTTTTTTAATTTTTATTTTGTTTTAGATTTACCAACACCCTGTTATTGGCTCCTGCTCTCTCTGTAAATATAATAATTAAGTTTCTTATCTGTGTGCTGTATATGTGTGTGTGTTTGTGTATTCGTATTCGTGCAAGTAATGAGATCTGACCTGCCACTTGGATGATTCACAATTACCGCAACTGTCAGTTAAGTACACTGAAGTTTTGCAGCTGCCGTTTTCACTTGTACAATTCCGTAATTTTTATGGAATGTACCAATGATTTGTCGTATAATTAAAAAAACTCTATCGTGTTTAAAATAGTTTGCCATGTTATCGAAATATTGATCAAGAATGTGGAAGGTTCCATTTGTATTTTTTTAAGTTGTTACAATGTTTCATAAAATCCAATTATCAATACCCTATTCGAAGGCGAATCTCTCCACGCTATTACTACTAAGTTAAAATAAGGAATTTCTTTCAATTATGTAACGCCAGTCATCTTCTGGACCTAGGGGAAGCGTTTAAAAATGTTTACCGCAAGCCAAAATCAGCAATTGACTCTCAAGTTAAAAGTGAATCAGCCACTTGTGGAATTCGTGAAGAAATTTGTTCTGGGAGAGTCCCCTTTAACATGGCACACGCGTATGGGGGAACCCCACACGGATTTTTGTTACTCCTTTTACTGTGGAATATACCCATTAACAAAATTTCTAAAGAAACTGGAAAGGACTAGTTACAGAGTCACAGCATACATCGGTGGCAAGCTTAAACTCAAAAAAACTTGTTTTTCCAAAATGCGATAGATTTATCGCCAAAGAAATTTTTTCTCAAAACATTGAAAGATTTCTTAAAGAAAACACCCTTTCTTATACACATACATGGAAATTTCTTCATTATTAAAAAATTCATAAGCTAAAAAATTCATAGGCGGAAAATAAATTTGAGTTTCCATGCTCTGAGGAAACTTTTTTTGTCTGTAACCTCTTTCTTCACTAAGGCTCACCTATCAATAGTCATTGGGGTTTTGACAGGGCACTGTCCCATGGGTATCCATGCGGTACGTCTCAATATACTGGAAACTCCATCCTGCTGCAGCTGTATGGAGGATTATGAGGTGGAATCGCCAAATCACTTTATGCTTGATTGTCCAGCTTTTGCCAGAACTAGGCGAAAGTACTTCGGTCGCGACTCACTTGGATCTCCCGAGGATATATATCTAAAGTTGAGACCGGTATCATTTGGAGCTTTATCGTTGCTACCCAACGCTTCTCTAATTGGCTAGATCTAAGTCACCGTTAGTTTTGGTGTATGTGGTATCACAACGGACCTTCGTGTTGTCCAAGTGAGCTATCCTTATCAGGGCAGCTACCACCTAACCTATCCTATCCTTGTGCATATTCTTAATCGCATTCACAAAATTAACTGTGATTTTCTGCACTCTCAGCTCAATGCTTGATGCGACTTGACAGTTGACTGCTGAACTTTGAATTGCTGAATTTTAAGCAATTAATTTTAATCGCTGCCATAGAAAGTTTTACAAGTTCTCATTGAGACTCACAACTATGTAAATGAAGACAAAAAATTTATATGTAAGATATTCCACTTATCCATAATGGAGAAATTAGTTATAAGGGAATTTTGTTCAGGGTAATTTAAGATTTTTGGATAAAAGAAAAGCGAAATTAAAGCAAGTGATACCTTCAGTAGCTAAAACTTGTATATCATCGCTTTCATCCACGCATCACTTTCAGCAATTCGATACCCACGCTCTCCATTTTATTTTTATATTTTGTAAGTTTTCGCTTTATTCAATTGCAGTCGCCACTGAGGTCCGCCATCAAGCTCATATTTTAAGCCGTCAAGTCGCTATAAATTACTAGGCACTCACTTATTTATAACGAGATTATGTTGATGAAGAACTGCCCTTTTTTGTGACTTACCTATATTTCATAGTCGCCCAACGTTTTAACTTTAAAGCTGCGGGCATTTCTATGCTAAGCTAGCGTACATCATCTTCTCCACCTATTTGATTTTAAGTTGCTTTCCACTTTGTTTTACCATTTTTTCAATTTTTATACTCAGCTGAGCAGAGCTCACAGAGTATATTAACTTTGTTCGCATAACGGTAATCCGTAACGACATAAACTAATTGAGATAGATATAGACATCTATATATCAAAATGATCTGGGCGAAAAAGAAATTTATTTAGCCATGTCCGTCCGCCCGTCCGTCCGTAAACACAATAACTTGAGACAATTTTGAGGTATCTTGATGAAATTTGGTATGTAGGATCCTGGGCACTCATCTCAGATCGCTATTTAAAATAAACAAAATCGGACAATAACCACGCCCACTTTTTCGATATCGAACATTTTGAAAAACCGAAAAAGTGCGATAATTCATTACCAAAGACGGATAAAGCGATGAAACTCGGTAGGTGGGTTGACCTTATGACGTTGAATAGAAAGTTAGTAAAATTTTGGACAATGGGCTTGGCACCGCCCACTTTTGAAAGAAGGTAATTTGAAAGTTTTGCAAGCTCAAATTTGGCAATCGTTGAAGATATCATGACGAAATTTGGCAAGAGCGTTAAAGCTATTCCTATATGTGAGCTAAATAAAAATTAACAAGATCGAATGAAGAACACGCCCTCTTTAAAAAAAAATTTTTTAAAAGTAAAATTTTAACAAAAAATTTAATATCTTTACAATATATAAGTAAATTATGTCAACATTCAACTCCAGTAATAATATGGTGCAAAAAACTACAAAAATAAAAGAAAATTTCACAAGGGGCGTGGCTCCACCCTTTTCAATTTAATTTGTCTAGAATACTTTTAATGGCATAAGTCGACCAAAGCTTACCAATCCTTGTGAAATTTGGTAGGGGCTTAGATTAAAGGACGATAACTGTTTTCTGTGAAAAAGTGCGTAATTGGTTTGAAGCCACGCCCAGTTTTTATACACAGTCGGCCATCTGTTCTTCCGATCGGCCCTTAACATGATAACTTGAGCAGAAATCGATATATCTTTGCTAAACTTAGTTCACGTACTTATCTGAACTCACTTTATCATGGTATAAAAAATGGCCGAAATCCGACTATGATCACACCCACTTTTTCGATATAGAAAATTAATAAAAACGAAAAAAATGCCATAATTCTATACCAAATATGAAAAAAGGGATTAAACATGGTAATTGGATTGGTTTATTGACGCAAAATATAACTTTAGAAAAAAACTTTGCAAAATGGGTGTGCCATGAAAAATGAAAAAGTTGTGCAGGGCGAAATCAAAAGCCCTTGGAATCTTGGCAGGAATACTGTTCGTGGTATTACATATATAAATAAATTAGCGGTACTCGACAGATGATGTTCTGGGTCACCCTGATCCACATTTTGGTTGATATCTCGAAGACGTCTTCACATGTACAACTAAGGGTCACCCCTTTTAAAACCCTCATTAATTCCTTTCATTTGATACCCATATCGCACAAACGCATTCTAGAGTCACCCCAGGACCACCTTTATGGCGATATCCCGAAATGACGTCCACCTATAGAACTATGGCCCACTCCCTTTTAAAATACTCTTTAATACCTTCCATTTGAAACCCATGTCATACAAACACATTCCAGGGTTTCCCTAGGTTCATTTTCCTACATAGTGATTTTCCCTTATTTTGTCCCCAAAGCTCTCAGCTGAGTATGTAATGTTCGGTTACACCCGAACTTAGCCTTCTTTACTTGTTTTGTTTGTTTTTCGTTGCTTGCTTTGTCGTGTTACTTCCTTCCGCATTCCACTTATACAAGCATGCATTTAAACTGAGGTACCTGCGAGCATATGAGTACATATTTAGTATTATATCTCCAATGATTTCATTTGCAATCTTTTTGCTCACTTGCTTGCGGCTATTAATTTGCACTTCTACTACTTATATAGATATATATCACCGAATTCCTTTCACTTTTGATTTCCGCACACTTTTTCCTGTTCCTTTTCTGTTAAAATTTTTCTGTAACATGAAACACCTGAGGGATAAGATAATTTCCAAAAATGTTATAGTAAAGAAAAAACAACAAAAACCAACATGAAAAGAGATTAAGAAGAGTAAAGAAAGTATTGAAGGAGACATAGCGCTTGTGTTTAAGTGATTATTCCTATTTGTGTTACTTGGCCAATAGCACGCAGGTTTAACTGTCTGGTTTACATTCATTCGATAATTTAAGGACACTTTAGGTAGCTTCTTCTGCTTTAGATGTGCCAAAAATTTATATAACTAAATCTTTGAAAAAGTTTTATTTAAATACACAATTTTTAATTGTTTTGGAAGAGGGATTAGGCACCTTTGACAGTGAGGTATCAATGGTTACTTAAGGGCGACGCTTATTGCAATTCTTCTGTTAAACTTTGATATATCACGCTTAGAGCTCAATATAATATCGAGCCTCTATTACGTCCACCGCTTTCAGTTTGGTACGCATCCGCATCTATGCGTTTGGGTCACCTCCCTTTGCTATCTTCTACTTCCGCACGCAACTTGATCAGTCTTTGTGGTGGTTTGAATTACGACATGTCTACCAGGACGTCAGAAGGAGTGACTGCTCAATCTTTCACTCGATTGCTGAAAATATTAAGTCCTCAGCTTTCGTCTAGATGATACCCATGGATTACAGATTATTACCACATCGAATGAGTTATTGCAATTGGTAAGGAAAAGCTCGCTCGAAGCCACTTTACTGCTTCGATTGTTTGTCCATTAACTTTTCCTTATATGATTCTCCAACCTTGTTAGTCTCAGGGTTTCGAAGTATCTTTCTGTCTACCCTGTTTTTAGCGCGTTACGATTTCCTTACTTGGGCTTATCTTCCAAAGGCGCTGGTATTGCATATCCTCCATCTCCTTCACGCACGAAAAGGACCCTCCAGTTTCATGTCGATTTATGTAAGTACTCCGTTCTGCTACAGAAAAAAGTACGACGTATCCTCTCCCTTTACCACGCACAGGGTCGGTACCCTGGACTCTTCTCTTCGCAGGGTAAGCATCTTATGCCCTTTGCTGATAAGCTTTCTGTGGTAGAAATACATTAGGGCGGGTCGATTTAAAAATCGCTCATTGCTCTGTGAAATTCGTATTCTAGGGATCAAAATAAGAAACTTTGCCGAAGGAACCATACCTCTAAAACGAATTCTGATGTCCCCTCTTTGGGTCGAACTTTTGTGTAGGGGCAATTTCAATTCTACCTGCTGTGTCTTGTCGTGGCTTAAAAAAACAACACAAGCAATTTTACGATCTGCAATTGTGTCACAGTCATACCTTCATTTTTTAAAACGGTTGAATAAAACACCCACACAACTATGTTTACGCCATGTAAATGCATCACAGTCATGTCTTGGTTTTAAAAGAAGGTTGAAAAACGCTAATTTCTAATATTTTTTTTTGTAATTTTTTTTTTCTAATACTAAGTTAATTTCATTTTTTCATTCACATATGTTCTGACTAAATAAATTTCTAAAGAGAAAAATAAACTCAAAAAAGAAAAAAAACATAGGCCCCTACGACCCAAAGGGGGGGACATCAGAATTCGTTTTAGAGGTATGGTTCCTTCGGCAAAGTTTCTTATTTTGATCCCTAGAATATGATTTTCACAGAGCAATGCGCGATTTTTTTGCCTCCCCACAAATCGACCCGGCCTGAAATACATACATCTTTATATTGGGTTTGGCTTTGAAGCTATATTTCTAGAGAATGTTTAGTATGTTTGCTTTTGCAGAGGACGTGACCGCTGTAATACCAGCACCAAGATGCGAGCTGGCACAGCTAAAATTAAACCAGGTCATGCGTAATGTTAATAGGTGGATGGATAAGCACGATCTTCAGCTAGCAACAGCAAAAACGGAGATCGTCATCATTACAAAGAGACAGATACTCACTATCAGGAATATAACGTCTGGGGACCGGCCAATTGAAACACTCACTTCAACGAAATATCTGAGAGTGAGGTTAGATAGCAAACTCAACTTCTTGGATCACATATGAAGAACCTGGAAAGAATTGCATGCACAAGAGCGAAATTGAGTAGATTAATGGCAAACACAGGTGGTACAAAGCCATGCACAAGGAAGCTGCTTTCATCAGCCTCAGATTCTATGCACTTATAAGGTGCAGAAATCTGAGCGAACGCAATGAAATAACGGAAGAACAGAGCCGTCCCTACCTCGGTCCAACGCAGAGGGGGGCTGCGAATAGCTTCGGCTTACCGCACGGTCTCGGCTGAAGCTGTCCTGGTCGTTGCAGGAATCATACCGACATATCTTCTCGCTGATGAATGAAAAGCAATATACGACAACGGATCGCAAGCGAGTAGAGCTGCTGTTGCCATTTAGGCGCGAGAAAAATCGATTCGACGCTGGCAAGAACAGCGGAGCAGCAGAATCGTAGGAAACGGGACTAGGGGACTAATCCCTGAACTGGATCCATGGTGGAAGCGACCACACGGAGAGGTAGAATTTTGCCTCACCCAGTCGGTCGGTCATGGTTACTCCCGCAAATAACTGCACAAAATGAGCAAGATTGATAACCCGATCTGCCTGTAGTGTGCGAAAATAGGCGATGTATCCAACACTTTCTTCGAATGCGAGCACTCCTCCATTCAACGAAGAAGGGTAGAAAGGGTACTTGGCGACCTATCCCCGGACAGTGGCATCAATAACATAACCTGCCGAAGAGGCAGATGGGATAAGGTCAGCACATATGTGAGACTTATCAGTAAACGAGAAGACGGATGCCTAGCCAATTAGCGTGAGAGTAGCCATAGAGCTGACGTAGCGCACACCTTTAAACGAAGTAACGCTAAATGCGGTCCCAGGTACGGGGATTTACGCGGGACGTGGGCGTTGAGTTTTAGAGGGTAGCTCTTCATGGAAGAAGGGAGTCCTGCACTCGAAAAGTCTCGCAGTTAGGCTTAAATATCCGAATCCGTGCATAAGGCCTTTCCTCCTTCCACGAAACACAAAAAAAGTATGGAATACAACTGTACCAATCTCCACGCTAAGCCTTCGCACTTACCTTGTGTGGCAATCATGAGGAGTTATTAATAGCATATACATAATTAGATATATTTCAAAATTCTAAGAAACCAGCTCGCATTCCTATAATCGTATTATTTAAAAACTGCTCTAAAGTTCACGTATGCCAAATATCATGTTGCTACGACCAACTTTCTGTTAATTAAAATTGAAAGCCATATTAAATTTTCATTCGACGAAAGATACCTCAAAGACATTACCAAGGGTAGGGATATTGGACAGGTAATTATTATCGTACGTTTCTGCAAACTCTCAATTGCTAACAGAATTACTTAAATATATAAGTTTCGATGTATGTATGCATGTACTTATGTATAAATAACCCCAGCCATAGTAAAGTAGCAAAATCAGCTATCACAGATTTTTGTGTAAACTCAGCAGTTCAATGCAATATTCAGGTCACTCATACGCCACGTACACCGTACAATCAGCCACTCTTCGGTGTCGCCGCCTAGTGGCCTTGAATGGTTCTAATACAACATTGTACATATATTCATATAGGAATGTCCACAGCTACAACATATTATTTAGTGAAAAGCTATGTAACTTTTATTTCAACATACATACACACTTGTAGGCAGTACCATATGTATGTATTTGTGTTTGCGCTTGAGTGCTTATGTTTATTTGGAAAAGCTTTAAATTGCTGCACACATAAACACAAACGAAATCAATCGACAACCGCTACTAACTATTTAGACTTGAGTGCTTGTGATTACTGTAACTGCTTGTACATTTGTTAGCAGGTGGCTGTAAGTGTATTGCATCATGAATGCAAGACAGAAGTGCAAAATGGCAAAAGGTTTTAAGTGTACAGCCGTGGCTTGAAGAGGGTGTTGAGCAATCGCGGCAACTGACGATATGAGAATGAGGATGAGGTTGAAAATGAGGAAGGGATAAGGCTGAGGATGAGAATGAAAGAGGGCAGATGTAGACGATGGGACAGTTGGGTAGTGAAAGAGAGAAGTAAGAAGAAGAGAGATGTATGAGGGGAAGGTGTAGAGCAGAGAGATTGTGAGGGAAATGGGAAAGGTAGTAAAAGAAAACGAGGCAGTGGTCTTGTGGGTGGCACTTAACACGATATGCTATATAAATATAAGTGTTAGTATATTGAATGGTATCAGCGGCGCTCTTAGAGTAACATCCATCCTGAAACCAAATTTGGTTAGGTTAAAATGGCCACCGGTGGGAGCACCAGTGCACTTAGGACCAAAAAGGTCCCATTGTAATACCACGTGGATCTCTCCCCTACTCAAACCAACAAGTCGATTCAGCAAATGTCTGGAATTTCTTAGGTTCCAACTTAGCCATATCACAAAGATGGTCAAACAAGGGATATCCCGGAGATTTCTTCCTCTTTCGCCAGAGCGCAGGCAATCGCGCAGAAAATGCTTGATTGTTTCTATCTCCTCTTCGTCTTTGCAGCTCCTACAGTAATCGTACCCGGTATATCCCTGTGTCCAATAGTCAGACGAAGGCGGATCCAGATTCTTAAGAATGGCTGCGTGGCCAACCACATTGTCTCTCCAGCCGTATAACTCTCGCAGCTATAGAGCAGAAAAGGCCGCACATTGCTTGGTCATTAAATCTATTGGCAATACATTGAAAAGAGTATCCAGCGCCTCCGCAGGAGTGGTGTGCAGAGCACACCCCACGCAGAGCACACCCCACGCAGACTAGAGCACTTCTTTGTACGTTCTGGAGTTACATCCGGTGGATATTGCGGGCAAGGTGGCTGCAGCCTAGTCTGTGATCAGACTCTGGTGACATGGGTTGTTGGCTTTCACATTTAAAGCAATCCAGCATTATTGCAATCCTTGAACTCATGCCATACAATTCAGGATATTGTGTGTCAATAATTGCCTCAAAAGAGGAGTGGTGAAAGGAATTAATATGGGCAGTGGATTGGTTAACTGGTTCATAGCTGGCTCGTAGTTGGAGCAAGTAGTGGAGTAGCAGGTTCAAGTTGCCTTTTCACTGCAGCGCCTTCACGCCGCAAGTTGCCGAAACTACGGAAGCTGTGGATGGGATGCTGTTCAGTGCTTCTATCGTTAGAAGATTCAACACCCAAGTACTCAGAAAGCCAAGTGAATATTAAAGCCCTAAGCTCAACTATGGTATGATCGAAGCTAGTTTGGAGTGCCATTAGTATTTATATCATCTGGGTTCCGAAATGCAGAAATATACCATAAACTTATCAAGCGGACCTCCTAGCGCACGTGGGTAAAGCTCAGCCAATGCAGATGGCTGTACGGAATACAGAATACTAGACGAAAGTATTTCATTCCCGGACCTCACTAGGTCCTTCGGAGGACTTATCCAGTTAATAAGCTATCGTTATCTTATGTCGTATCAAAACCACCTTTATGTTGGCCAAGTAAACTTCCTCTTTCCGGTTGGCGACTTCTCAACTTAACCTTACCTAAGAGATTGTTGTCGAAATCATTACAAATTTTCGAAGCAATGCATTATCATTAATCTGAAACAAAAAAAAAAAAAACTTTTTAAATATAATAAAGGGCTCAGTAGAAGCTACAACAACCAACCAAGATATTTGGTTGTATTTGCATAGCCGGGATCACTCGCTAAGTGGACTAGCCTAATGTATAACTTATCCATCTAATCAACCCATACTACTTGTTTCGATCTTTCTTACCATAAAATAACTCACCTCACCCCGCACGCACGTCTGCATACTCTCACATACACTCACACTTGTCACATGGCCTCCAACGGCTTTTGCATCCTTATAAGCACAATCTTCCTATGGCTGTTGTCCGTAAACGCCTTCAACCATTCGCCTATTCATTAATTTCTCTGTGTTAAGGCCAATGTACCAACGAATCAGCCAATCTGATATAAGTCTCCATTGATTTTATTAATCTGAATATCTTCTTTCTTTAAAGGTGTCGAGCTTGGAGGTAAAAGACTTAGTGGCGTTGTTGTATATGCAACCGCAGCAAAAACTGTGTTTTTGTTTTTTGTGTGCGAGATAAAGTTTTACATTTAGAAAAAAATCATAATAAATGTATATAATGTTGAATAGATTGACCTATCACCTCAAGTCTGGTAGGAACACATTCTATATACATATACTGTCGGGACGAAGGTTTCAATAATCATACTAAATGTGATTGTAAAGCTTTCTGCGAGTGTTGCATTGGAAGTTGAATGTGAAAACTTTGAAATGCTTAGAATATTCGGAACACGTTTGCCTGATATTACCTCCCGAGGTCCGAACATTCCAAATAAGTATGCATGCACATAATATTTCAAATATAAAACGATTCCACAAATTCTTAAATGGAGACGTAGGCTACGAACATACGGAGTGAGGAAGTTAACGTACTCAATGAATACATGTCGTTATGGCATCTCCATTGTTTTTTAATAACATTTTTACGCAAATCGCTTTGTTGGTCCAGTTGATGTGGAGCGATGAATTTTAAATTAGGTTTCGGATGTGTATAGGTGTCCGTACTTTTCATACAATTACATGGCCATGGCATAGTTAGTAAATTCATCATAAAATTAAGGAATGTTCGAAGCAATTATGCTGTTCAGTACTTGTCAGCTATTCGTAAATTTAATGCTTTGTATACAAAATTCTGTTGGCCTCGTGCCTTTGGCCGAGGGCGTATAGGTTCTGTGGCAGATAGTGGATCTTCTGTAAGGTTCTGTTGGCCTCGTTCGGGGTGAACCAGAGCTGGGTTAAGCGGGTTGTTGGCCTCGTTCGGGGTGAACGAGAGCGGGGTTAATCGGCTTGTTATAACGAGTGGGAGTTACAAGTCTCCCTCACCCTCACTTGAGGATCGTAGGATGACGAATTTCGTAATTGGTCTGGTAGTTTGTCCCTTTGCCGTATCCAGTTCGACGACTCGAACTCGGTTATCGGGGCCATAGTGGAGGTTGGCTATCCGACCTAATCTCCATTCGTTGGGAGGCAGATTGTCCTCCTTAATGACGACTAAGTCGCCCTGTTTGAGATTCGATTGTGGATGCTTCCACTTAAAGCGTCTCTGCAACTCGGTGAGATACTCAGTTATCCACCGTTTGCAGAAGGTTTGATGCAGCGCCTTAAGTTTTCCCATCGGTTGACGAATGATGCGCGGTTCTCGCTCACGTCAATCTCGGGTGGCGCTAGTAGATGGCCCCCGACTAGGAAGTGTCCGGGGGTAAGTGGCTCCAGGTTGGACGGGTCATTTGAAGATGGGCTTAGGGGTCGGGAGTTGAGACAGGATTCAATCCTACACAGGAGGGTGCTAAACTCCTCGAGAGTAAATTTATGATCCGATGCGATCTTTTTGAAATGAGCTTTGAAACTTTTGACTCCCGCTTCCCACAGCCCTCCCATATGAGGAGCAGCTGCTGGTATGAAATGCTATGTCAGGGTTTGGTGGGCATATTGAGAGAAGGTTTGATCGCGCGCATCGACGAGGAATGCCTTGAACCCTCGTCGCACCAGCTAAGTTCGTCCCGTTGTCGGAATAGACGTCTTTCGGGCATCCTCGTCTGGCGAGAAAACGACTAAACGCTGCTAGAAATGCGGCGGTGCTGAGGTCGCTAGTCGCCTCTAAGTGGATCGCCTTAGTCGCAAAGCAGACGAATAGGCATAAGTAACCCTTAGACATGCGGCAGCCTCGTCCGCTGTAAGACTTGATGTCAAACGGTCCGACAAATAATAGGGAGGAAGATATCTTTCATTGTGTTTAAATTGTTGGTGAAGTGCCACAGTTTCGCTTCATTTCATCGCAGTATTCATGTACTCATCTCAATATTTACTTAAGCCTTTTGCTCAGTAGTCGCTGCATTAATCCCCACTGTAGCTGTGGTTTCATTTACAATTTTCAATGATCGAATGTATTGTGGTTGTTGTGAGTGTCACGAAGCAGAGAGTTAGAAAAATGTATGCACTTCCACATGTGTAATGTACATGTGTAATGTGCGTATGTATGTTTGTGCAATCGCAAATTAGGTGCAGCGAAATGAACATTTCTAAACTTAAATATGTTTCATTGTTAATCTCTTATACATACAAGTTGTGTAAAGGGACAAGTTTTAGGGTTGTAAGCTCTAATATTTCGTTCCTTCCTTGTGAGTGTACTTTTCGTGTTGAATATTAAGGGCATCTGTTGAGATTATGTCAGTCAAACGCAATGCATTGAATAAAAGAAAGTCCTCTAACTAAAATCTGTGAAAAAATTAAACAAAAACTTAAACAAATTAGTGAAATTATTTGGTTTGGTTAAGTTCTGAATGTTTTTTTAACTCCCACAATATACAGTCAATTCGTCAATTCAGTTCTTCTTCTTTACTTTCGATATTTAATGAAAAATGTCTAAAAAACTGTAACTTAAACTATGACAACTATTCTATGAACATGTTCGAGTGCGTTTGTCAACAAACCGATCATCGCAATAGTGCGGGTTGAAATTTCAAAGCCGACAAAAGGGGCTTTGAAGATGTTTGCGCTTGTCAAGGCAGCCAGTTCTATGTAATGGAGCGACTCGGATTTTTTCTCGAACAAAGGCTTTAACTTCAGTGTAACCTTATTTAATTTGTTTCGTACTTCCCAAAATTGGTCATCCTTCCAGCAAATCCTTGTAGCGGAACTGCTCCATATTCTCCTGCTCCGGGAAAGTATTGAATATAATCCGGGCCCAGAACCTGATTCCGGACCAAAGAACGGTCAAAAAAGTTTTCCACAAAATTCGAAACATCAAGAAAATCAAAAATTTGTTCCCTGAACCGTTTCGAGTATCCGGTTTTGTAGCCCAACCAATTCTACACCTTGTCCAGTTTAACTTCAGAAATTTACAACTCAAGTTCGAAAAATCGCAATTCAAGTTCAGAATTTCCAACTCACGTTCAGAAAATTACAACTAAAATTCAGAAAATTAAAATTCCTGATCGAAGTTCAGAAAATTTTAATTCAAGTTCAGAAATTCCAATTTATATTCAGAAAATTACAATTGAAGCTCAGAATTTTCATTTCAACTTGAGAAAATTATAAGTAGGATGTTATATTTCGAAAGTTATTCCAATTCATGCTACGTATTGTAATACTTATATGTTATTTGCGGAAGTGTTGATGCTTCGTTGGCAATGGAGGATTGGATATAGAATACCCCATGTTTTCTTCAAGGCGTGCACATCCCGAGCTAAGAAATCAAACGGAAGATAACTCTGTGCAACAAGTGCAAGAGGACGCTCCGGAAATGAAAGTACTTCAATCGACACCGCAGTTTGGAAGCAGTGGAAGGGGGGACCTCCACAGAGTTGCGAGAGGCAGGTGGAGGAAGACATGATCTGTGCCTGCAGTACCTTCGTTTCTTGCGGGATTGTGGACGCTACGTTGATTTCGTCATCACTGCTGTCATACTCAATGCAGATGAATGCTATTTGGCCTTTAGGATATAGGTGGATGTCCTTTTAACAGACCCCTTACGAGAGGCGGAGAGAGAAAAGAGGAAACGGTTTTTTCACTGTAAGAATTCCAATGCTTCAGTAACATACGGTAGGCCTTCATATCCTTGTATAAAATAATTATCGCTAACATTTAACATCTTATACACTTTTATTTCCATAGCATGAAAGAAAAATTTCGGAATTTAAATCGGAAATTCTGAACTTGAATTATTTGGAAACCAGCTCCAACACAAACAACAACATAAGCTCTGAAATCCAGCGAAGAGTCACTCATGCCAATTAATGCTACTTTGGATTGGGTAGGCAATACACAAGACGTCCTGAGACATCTACTAAGCCTAAAAATCCCAGCGGACTTGATGAAATTACATCTCTTGTGCTAAAACCGCGCTGAATTTCTGTATAAACCCCTTACATGTTTTTTTTAACACATCCCTCAACCAAGGGATATTTCCCAGAAAATGGAAAAGGTCTTTTATAATACCACTTTGCAAAAATGGGAACAGATGTGTTTCAAATTACCGAGGAATAACAAAGCTTAGTGCTATTGGCAAACTATTTGAATCGATCGTCACAAAGCAACAGGGTATAGTGAAATAACTCCCTAATGAAATAACTCCCAAGAAATAACTCCCAATGAAATAAGTCCCAAGAAAAATGAAATAACTCCCAACTTTAATAAATAAAATAATTCCCAATGAAGGAAATGAAATAACTCCCAATATTTGCCAGTTATTTCATAATGAAACCAAAAGTCCCAAAAAAAAAAAAATGAAATAACTCCCAAATGAAATAAGTCCCGAAAAAATGAAATAAATCCCAAATCAAAATTTGAAATGGTATCTTTATACTATATAATCAGTTACAATGAGATTTGAAAAATACAGCAAACTATTATGTACATATGTAAAAGTTACAATTACAAGAAAACTTGAATAGTGTCGTCGAACTAAACGTAATTTATTTAAAACGCGCACTTTTTTTTATGAAATTAACATAATTTATTAAAAGTAAAAAATAAAAGGAATAAGTCTGCGTAGAACACCTTTCTGCATAGGCGGCCTTCGGCCGCGCTTATAAAAAATTACCCTAGACTACGCCATGCCAAATCCGGGCGTGTGGTATAACAGTGACTACCGCCACGGTGATGTCCTTCTACGCAGAAGGGTGTACTACGCAGGATTACTGTGTATCGCGCGATTTTTTATTCCAAATTTTCTATTTTTTTGCAAAATAAACAAGTAGAGTTGAATGAAAAAGGTCCATTTTCCTCGTTGGTACTATTTAAAAATTTTTCATTCGTTGGAACAATTTAAAGCATCTGGTACCACCAAGCAAGCAGTGAATTAGATAAAATGGCTGTATGCTTGTGTTCGCGGAAAGTAAACAAATAAATCATAAAATTTTACAATAATACGCAAATTTAAACAAATGAAAATAGTTGATTGTGGTTTTGTAAACATTATAAAGTGTACTTATGTATAAAATTCTTGTGAAAGTGTTCGTATGTAGATAAAAAGTGATAGTTATACCATGGTTAATTTAACTACTAATTACTAGTAAATTGTTGATAACAATTAAAAATTAATTACTGACTCTCGTTGACGAACTCCCTGAGAACCTACGTGCAAAATTTCAAGTTCAAACCCCTTTGGTTTACGAATAAAACCAATTGGTCCCTTAATGTGACCCATAGAAACTGTTAGAAGAACGTTAAAGTTTGATAAAATTGTATTTTTAAGAAAATGAAATAACTCCCAACAAAAATGAAATAACTCCCAATGACTGAATTACAAACAATGAAGTAAGTCCCATGAAATAACTCCCAATCTCAAAAAATTATGAAATAACTCCCAAAGAAATTTTATTGGGGATTATCTCATTTGGGAGTTATTTAATTATGAAATAATTACTAGCAAAAATTATGAAATAAGGCCCAATTTGTATGGAAAATATTTGGGAGTTATTTCATTTTTTTGTTGGGAGTTATTGCATTTGGGAGTTATTTTACTGCACCAGCAACTAGCTCATAGGGTATTCTCAACCATCCACATGGTTTTTGCATGAGTAAATCTACCGAGCTGAACGGGTTTAAGGTTAACAGCGAAATTTATGTAATTTATAATTATTTTAGCAAAGGTTTCTATAAAGTTTCCCATTCACTTCTTCTGTTCAAACTCGACTGATTTGGCTTCTCGCCTTTGTTTCATATTTGATGGATAGAAACGGACAGTTGTTTGTAACTGTAGATCATAATATGTCGATGTTACATTTGGTGTTACTCAAGGTAGCCACCTTGGTCTAGAGCTGTTTCTGCTGTTCATTAACAACCTTCCAAAAGGTTTGAAGTACTGAAAGCCGCTAAGGTACGCTGATGATATCGAACTTGTTATGCCTATCTGCTCACCAGTCGTTAGATCAAATTTACAATCGGATCTGAAAGCCTAGTTGAATGGTGTAGTGTAAATATAATGTCACTTACTTACTTAATTGGCGCTTAACCGTTTAAACGGTTATGGCCGTCCAACAAGGCACGCCAGTCGCTCCTTCTCTCTGCCTACCGGCGCCAATTGGTCACACCAAGGGAGTTTAAATCGTTTTCCACCTGGTCCTCCCAACGGAGTGCAGGCCGCCCTCTACCTCCGCTTCCATAGGCGGGTTCCGATAGAAACACTTTCTTGGCCGGAGCGTTATCTTTCATTCGCATAACATGGCCTAGCCAGCACAGCCGCTGCGTTTTAATTCGCTGCACTATGTTGATGTCTGCGTATAGCTCGTACAGCTCACCGTTAAATCTTCTTCGGTACACGCCATAGCTATCGCGTAGAGGTCCATAAATATTTCGAACAACTTTTCTCTCTAAAACTCCCAGGGCCGCTTCATCTTCTGATGTCATGGTCCAAGCTTCTGCACCATATAGCAGGACGGGTACGATAAGTGACTTGTAGAGTTACCTACCTAGTCCCAAGTAGCATTTATGGGCAAGAGTGATTCTTCGCTGTATTTCAGAGTTGATGTTGTGGCTTCTGTAGATGTTGGCTCCCAAATAAACGAAGTCTTTTACTATTTCAAAATTATGGATGCCAACAGAAGCGCTGTTGGAAAGGCGCATATGCGCTCACTCTTTGCTCGATGACAGCAGGTGGTGTCACTAAACCTACCGAAATGCAAGTTCATGTGCTTCACAAGAAAATTGTACCATTCCCACGAGTATACGATTGATGATTATACAATTAACCAAGTCATTAGCTACGTAGACCTTGGGGTTACAGTGGACCGAAAAATTGACTTTAAATTGCACATAGAAAGTTGCGTGAATAGAGCCAAAAGAACTTTGACTTTCGCCAACCATGGTCTAAAAAGAATTCGATGATCCATATATTACTAAAACTCTCTTTATATATTTGGCGAGGCCAATGCTGGAATACGCTTCGATAATCTGGAACCCTTGCTACCAGACCCACTGCAACAAATTAGAGTCGTTTCAGAAGCAATTCCTGAATTTTTCGCTAAATGACTTAGTGTGGGAGCATCAAGGATTCTTCCTCCCTCCTCCGGCCGTTTAAAACTGATTCAGCTCCCTACGTTACGGAGTCGTAGGGAGATGTTAGGTGTGTTATTTTTAGTAAAACTTAATGGAGGGATGGTAAATATCCCATTTCTGCTTGGTGAAATTTTATTTAATATTCTCCTTAGACCATCTAGACATTTTCAGCCACTTCATATAAGCACATGCAGGTCGAATTTTGAAATGCACGAACCTCTTCGTTATCTGTGTACTGATTTCAATAAGCACTGCAAAAACATTGATACGTGTGACTCACTCCACGCAATAAAAATATCTACTGACTACCTTAAATACGCAATGATTTGGGTCGGTGGCTTGGAATCACGTCCTTTCCATCCTCCCACACACCGCAGTCCTATTTGTAGTGTGTTAGATATACGCCAGCTACTAGAAATCACGTCCATTACAGCATTCTCGTTACTCAGCATCGAAGTCCATCCCGACCACTGATTTAATAATATAATACATATTTTATAATATAAATTTCACTTTGTATGCTCCTGCAATTTATCTGTAATCCTTAACTATATTTAGTCTGATTAATTGATAAATTTGTAGACTGATAAACAAATTAATTTATATATAAATACAAACTAAGTACTCAAAAATACAAAGAGAAAATTATACAAAAAAGTTCGATGTTCCCGTAAAATTTTATTGAGTTTTCGAAATTATTCGAGAATTGTTTCTTTAGTTTGCATGGTTTTAGTTTTAACATTTATTATTTCTTTTTTTTAATATAGAAAAAAAAAAAAATATTTCATGGATATAATTTGATAAAGTACTTACTTCATCACTTTTTCGGAGTCTCCACAAAAATTAATTTTTCTCAACAGTTGGGCTGTCTAAATCTTTTGGAGGGACTCACTAAGTAACAATGTGAGGCATTAGAGAAAAATTTGTTTGAGGGTTGGATGCTTATGCAATATATGGTCGAAAATTCGAAATTTGGCTGCTTGCAAAGTCACCATATGAGACTATGCTATTAGTTGTGTTGTTGTTGTTGAAATTGTTGCAGCTGCAAAAATAATCCGCAAAAGAAATGTTGCAGATTTTAGCAGTCCTTGTAGGGATATGAGTCTGGTGCGCTCCGGTACTACCAATTTATGGTACTCTTCCGACTGAAATATTCTCATACATTTGTACGTATTGTGTGAACGCTCGGAAAACTCGGAAACAGGTGACTTGGTTGTTATTAATGATGGAGGTTTTGATGCCAGCGATGTTTCACTTACTAGTCGAAGTGTAGTTGCTTCGTATTTTTTGTGTGACTGAGATACCTGATTACCAGTGGTCTATGATGTGTGAATTTATGTGCGTAGGGTGTTCTTCGACCCAGCACATCCTAAGCCACTATATAGGAATGATTGTGTACTCAACTTTAAGTTTATGCGCAGCTTGATTCAACCTGCTCATTGGGATAGCCCTTCGTGAGGGATGTGATTGATATCCAAATGCGCAAAAGCTTTAAATGTGAATTTGGAGTTGCATTGCAACCGAGTGCTGTAGACCATGAAATGGAAGAGGTTTCCGTTAAAAGTGCAATCTGTCGAGTTGAAGGTTTATTAGCGGCTTGTTATAGGCAAGTCAGAGGCTTCTTACGGGCTTCATAATTACTTGGTATAGTCCGATTACAGATGTGTAATCGATGTTATACCGACCTCGGTATCTGTTTCATAACAAAACGATGAGCCGGTCATAGCAAATCAGTAACACGCCAATAAAAAATTGTTAGCACGACGATAAAAAATCAACAGCTTCTGGATAACACATCGATAATCTCTCATAACACGTCGATTATATTTGGATTTGACGTCAATAACAAAGAAGTGACACTCCGATAACAGATGTATAACTTTTTGATTGAAAATCTATACATTTTTTGTAGCTTGATAACTTTTCGATAAATATTTGATAAGTGTTCCTTAACAAATCGATAACTTTTCGACATCAAATCGATAATTTATTGAAGGCAACTCGATAGCTTTTCAATTAATAGATCAATAACTTGTCTTTAACGTTTTGATAACCTACCGTTAAGTTATCGTTAAACAATCGATAACTTTTTGAAAGTATATCGTTAACTTTTCGGTTGCTTTATGTAAATCAATTTATAACCCCCGAATAACCTTTTGACAATATACTGATAACTTTTCGATAGCAAATCGAAAACTTTTCGATATCAATTCGATAACTTTTTTATAGCAAACCAACAACCCGTCCATAATAAATCAGAACCTCACTGATAATCTTTGTTATTGATAGCAAGTTTATGACACTTCGATAACATGTGGATAACTCGAGTATGCCTCGTCGATGACACACCTATGAAGAACCGATAACTTGTCGATAAGAAACAATTAACGCTTCGGAAACAAATTGATAACACACCGTCCAGTTTCAGTTCCGGCTTCGGTCTTGTCTGACGGCGTGACGGAAAAATATTTCAGAATATGTCAAGGATAAAAATGTTTAGCAGAGCCTAACTACTTTCTTAAATTTCATCACGTATTTATATGCAAAGTAGAGCTCTTCGCAGCCATTTCGTCATGCTTCGCATAACATTAAGATATCTCTATATTGTTGACCCAAAATGCATTCGTCGTACATAAATTTCACTTTAGTGACATTGACACTTTTGAGAAATTTTGCAAGATAAATATTTTTTTTCTACATTTATTTTGAGGAATACTAAAAAAAAGCTCTACTGAATTTCATATTTGTTGAAAAATTATTTTTTATTCATAGCTATCTTCATTTCCACTCATCTACATACGCACAAGGATACCCATTGATTTAATAAAAAAAAAGGTTTTCACTACAAACCAATAAAAAATTCAAACGAACCAGAAATTCAATTCAATGAAATGTACCGCAAATGTACCATAGCAATAAAAATGAAAAAAAAAAAAAAACAAAAACATAAGAGAACGAATGAATCTAATGTATTTTAACAAGAATTTTAAGTGAAAGCCCGAAGGCAATTGCAACAACAACAGTAACAAATTAGGTGGTTTCACTTCACTGACACCACACGAATTCATGCTACATGCATTTTATGCCCTACACAGACCATTTCCTGCTGCCACTGAACTGTGCTACTGGCATTGATGACGATTGACATGCCAATGATGTACGGTCAGTACGAATATAGAATCTGCCACTTGGGCCGATAGTTAGTCACACAGACGGTCATAGACATTCAAGTAGCTACATTTATGTTTGTGTGATGTGAGGAGCATTTGAATATTGCAATTTTTAAGTGTTTAAGCAGAAGCGACATCGTTTTGCTTACTCAATATTTTCTCTCTTTGTATGTATGCCAGGGCTTTTATCTGTGTATGTAATACGTGTACATGTAACAGAGCACTTAGTTATTTTTATATATGTACGTCTGGTTGCATATTAAGAAACATTTTACTATTAAAGCAATAAGTAGAGCACAATCTAATGCATACGAAAATTTTGTAGGTAACCTAGTCTGTGAAGAACTGGGACAACTATATGAAATGCGTGAGTTCTTAGCTCAGCCACAGGCACACAAAAAGCATATCGAAAAAATTTAAGAAAATATCTTAAATGACAATCAATATGTATGCAGCAATTATTTCGTTAATTACTTGCTGCCTCGTTGACAATTTCAAGCCGAAAAAGTTTTTCGTATGTCTTTTTATACTCAGCGTGCTTTGCACACAGTGTATATTAACTTTGATTGGATAACATTTGGTTGTACAGGTATAAAGGAATCGAGATAAATATAGACTTCCATATATCAAAATCATCAGTATCGAAAAAAAAATTTGATTGAGCCATGTCCGTCCATCCGTCCGTCCGTCTGTCCGTTTACACGATAACTTGAGTAACTTTTGAGATATCTTTACCAAATTTGGTATACGAGCTTATCTGGACCCAGAAGAGATTGGTATTGAAAATGAGCCCAATTGGATGATAACCACGCCCACTTTTTATATATATAACATTTTGGTAAACACGAAAAACCTGCTTATTTAGCAATTAATACACCTAGAATGTTGAAATTTGATGTGTGGACTCATATTGAGACTCTTGATAAAAATTTGAAAAAAATTTTTATAATGGGCGTGGCACCGCCCACTTGTGATAGAATCAATTTTACAAATATTATTAATCATAAATCTAAAATCGTTAAACATATCGTAACAAAATTCGGCAGAGAGGTTACCTTTATTATAAGAAAAATTAACGAAATCGGTTAAGGACCCCGCCGCCTTTTATATAAAAGATTTTTAAAAGGGTCGTGGACCAATAAAATAAATTATATCTTTGCAAAGAAGATCTTTTAATCAATGGCATTTCATTTCCCAAGTGGATTTATAACAGCAAATAGGAAAACTTCAAATTTTAAAAAATGGGCGTGGCACCGCCCCTTTTATGACTAAGCAATTTTCTATGTTTCGAGAGCCATAACTCGAAGAAAAATTTACATATCGTAATGAAATTGAGTACACATATTTTCCTTATAGCAAAAAATATTTCTTGAAAAAATGGACTGGATCGGTTAAAGACCACGGCCACTTAGATATAAAACAAGTTTAAGAGGGTCGCAGACTAGAATAATAAGCTACAACTCAGCAAAAAATAGTTTTGGATCAATGATATTTCACTTATCAAGTTTTTTATTGTAAGAGGAAATGTGGAGACATTTTTCTTTTAAACGGGCGGTCCCACGTGTTATGTAGAAAAGTAATTTATCTGAAATGAAATGTACAATTGAAGTTTATATTATATATTTATAATATTCGATTATACCCGAACTTAGACACCTTTACTTGTTTCTTTTGTTTTCAGTTGCGTTTGCCTTTTTTTTATAAAGTGTAAGTGATTTCGAAAGCCTCAAAGCCAATTTGGTACTTTAACCGCACTAAAGCTCCTACAATATAAAAACCTTTCCCGCCTGTAATACCATCAAATATTCCACCGGGAGGTGAGCTGGGTACTAGGCTCTATGCCTGTTTGGGTCACGTTTCCACTATTCAAAATTCGCATTGCAATCGATAAGCTAGACTGAAACTCACATATGTATGTGTATGCCAGTTTATTCCAAGTCTAGTAACATGTGGTGCTGCCACATACAATATATATAAAAGTGTGTATGTTTGTATGTATTTATCTACGGCGTAAACCGTTCTCTTTTATATTTTTATACTCAGCTGAGCAGAGCTCACAGAGTATATTAACTTTGTTCGCATAACGGTAATCCGTAACGGCATAAACTACTCGAGATATATATTTCTATATATCAAAATGATCTGGGCGAAAAAAGAAATTAATTTAGCCATGTCCGTCCGTCCGTCCGCCCGTAAACACGATAACTTGAGTAAATTTTGAGGTATCTTGATGAAATTTGGCATGTAGGTTCCTGGGTACTCATCTCAGATCGCTGTTTACAATGAACGAAATCGGACCATAACCACGCCCACTTTTTCGATATCGAAAATTTCGAAAAACAGAAAAAGTGCGATAATTCAATACCAAAGACGCCTAAAGTGATTAAACTAGGTAGGTGGGTTGAACTTCTGAAGCAGAATAGAAAATTAGTAAAATTTTGGACAATGGGAGTGGCACCGCCCACTTTTAAAAGAAGGTAATTTCAAAGTTTTGCAAGCTGTAATTTGACAGTCGTTGAGGATATCATGATGAAATTTGGCAGGAACGTTACTCCTATTACTGTATGTGTGCTAAGTAAAAATTTGCAAAATCGGATTACGAACACGCCCACTTAAAAAAAAAATTTTTAAAGTCAAATTTTAACAATAAATTTAATATCTGTACAGTATATAAGTAAATTATGTCAACATTCAACTCCAGTAATGATATGGTGTAACAGAATACAAAAATAAAATAAAATTTCAAAATGGGTGTGGCTACGCCCTTTTTCATTTAATTCATCTAGAATACTTTTAATGCTATAAGTCGAACAAAAATTTAACAATCCTTTCGAAATTTGGTAGGGACATATATTCTATGACGGTAATTGTTTTCTGTGAAAACGGGCGAAATCGGTTGAAGTCACGCGCAGTTTTTATACACAGTCTTCCATCTGTCTTTCCACTCGGCCGTTAACACGGAAACTTGAGCAAAAATCGATATATCTTTGCTAAACTTAGTTCACGTACTTATCTGAACTCACTTTATATCACTATGGTATATAAAATGGCCGAAATCCGACTGTGACCACTCCTACTTTTTCGATATCGAAAATTACGAAAAATGAAAAAAAATGATATAATTCTATACCAAAAATGAAAAAAGAGATGAAAAAATGTAATTGGGTTGGCTTATTTACGCAACATATAACTTTAGAAAAGACTTTGTAAAATGGGTGGGTATTAAGTAGAAGAAAATGAAAAAGTTCTGCGGGGCGAAATCAAACGGCCTTGGAATCTTGGCAGGAATACTGTTCGTGGTATTATATATATAAATAAATTAGCGGTGCCCGACAAATGGTGTTCTGGGTCACCCTGGTCCACATTTTGGTCGATATCTCGCAAACACCTTCACATATACAACTAAGGGCCACTTCCTTTTAAAACCCTCATTAATACCTTTAATTTGATACCCATATCGTACAAACAAATTCTAGAGTCACCCCTGGTCCACCTTTATGGCGATATCATGAAATGGCGTCCACCTATAAAACTATGACCCACTCCCTTTTAAAATACTCTTTAATATCTTTCACTTGAAACCCATGTCATATAAACACATTCCAGGGTTACCCTAGGTTAATTTTGCTAAATGGTTATTTTCCCTTATTTTGTCTCCAAATATCTCAGTTGAGTATGTAATATTCGGTTACACCCGAACTTAGCCTGCGTTACTTGTTTATTTTTGTTTTCCCCAGTCCTTTTTGAAGCTTAGCATTACTAAGTTTATAAGGTTCAAGAGATTTGGTCATCAATCCGTGTGTAAGTAGAGGTAATAGTCCATGCCAAGGCTGAACGGTAAGAGAGACGTGGTTCCCAATCCATTCCTCAGTATGGATTATCTATGTAAGTAGTAAAACCCATGTAGTCTTGCAGGTCTGCCACGAGAATTCTCACACCCGTTTTAGCGGCGGCAAGCCTCATCTATACACATAACATAATACTGTTACACTCCTGCCCTTACAGCAAGAGTACATTTTTTTCTCAAAATTACATACACTACAGACTGTGTGGTAACATTTTTCTCCACACCTCCCACAATGTATACTTAATCTCTTGAGAAATTTTCAATGAAAATACTTTATAATGGGCATGGTAATTGCATTAGGAGAATGTGCTTGTTCAAAAGCGTATCACCAGAAAATAGGGACGTTATATCGAATTCTGTTATTCCGTTAATTGGAGAATTTTTGTCCCCAATACGTTGCTTTGATTTAAATTTTTTTTTATTTAGTTACTTCTTTAGTAAGAGAAAGGCTCGGTTTTCATTCCGTTCTAGTTTTGGGTCTGGCTCTGTTACCTAGTCGCAACCTCTGCGGTGCTGCTTTCCAGGCTGTTATAATCACTATATATAACTGTGACGACATCACACTTTTCATTTCTATGAAGCATCGGATGTACTAAGATCGCAGGAGTTCAGAATTTCCAAAATATGCTATGAAGTCAGCATCTAAAGCTAATGGACCTTAGGCACTCAATCATAACTCTTAATTAGGAAACTTAAAACTGCTTATATGTGGCGACTTTGCTTACCGAAATGCATAATAAAAGAGGAAGCAACAAAAAAAAGTGAAATGGTGAGTTTTTCGTAATAAAAGCAATATATACTTCTGTTCTCACAAGGCGCCCGAACAAGAACATCAAAATATTAGGTTTTATAAAGGAAATAAAATGACCAAGTTGTCAGCATGAACCGTAAAGAGAAAATATTATTACTAGCTGTTAAATAGTTATATTGCTAATTCTACTTTCGATTTATGTAATAAAGTTTATAACAATTAAGTCCTTCATCTATGAACGAAGTGGTCCATGTATACTCTTATTTTGTGTTTAAAGTCCCAAAGAGGCGCCTGAGCAGGAACTAAGAGCAGCTTTCAGTAGCTTTTCCATCATGTAGAGTAAAGATGAAGGTGAAGTGCTCAAGGAGTGAGGATATCAATTTATACAGAAGGAAGTAAAGTGCCTTAGAAATCAGTCATGTACCGTCCAGGCGCAGGTAGGCAAAAAAAGGGAGTTTGAGAGCAATAAGGTGGCTTTATGATTACTTATCTAGCAGGCTTCCAGTTGAAGTACAAAATGACAAGGAAATAGAAGTGCCAAATGAATTATTTTATTATGAAAAACGAAAATTAAAAATATAGTGTGTTTTAATTTTTTATTCAAGAAGAAATGCGCGAACCGCGCGAATTTGAGGCAGTTACTACTGGAAAGATTTTGAGTTTCTGCTAAAAAAGATCACTTAGTAAAGTTAGCAAAATTTTAAATGAGTATTTGTTTCGAGAGCAATTTGCCCCTTCAAAGTTTATTTAAAAATTTCAAGTCTTTAAGTGTCGCCCGAGCAGATATCCAGGGAATCGACCAGTAGCTATGAAATTGACGTGACGAAAAAGTGGAATGATTAAAGAATACAATTATTGGCTTACACAAATTGAAGTAAACTACCCAAGAGAGTGAAGTCAAGTATCTAAGGGATCAGAATATACTATCAAGAAATAAATGGGCGATTGACGAGTGGGCCGATTTGGTATCTTCTGGGTAGATATATAGCTAGTGCTTAGCGAGAGGACTTAGTTAAGTTTGTAAATTATAAATTAAGTGTTTCTTTTCTGAGCGGTTTACAGTTCTCTCCTTGTTCCCGTTGCAAATATTGGACGGGCGCCCGAGAAGGCGCCCATATTAGAGTAATGTCAAATAATAATGAAACAATAGCCAAAGGGATCAGAATATAATATCAAGAAATAATTCTGTTTCATAGCTATAGAGCCTAGATTTGTAAAGTTCAAATTACCGAAGTTGGTAAGGTATAAATTGAGTGCTTTTATTGTGAGCAGTACATCTACTATTTTTTTGAATGCAAGTCCTTTTATGGCACTCAACAAGTAACGTAGAGTGGTGCTAAGTAGAAAGTTAAGTACCTATGGGATTACAATTTTCTGCTAAGTAAGAAATGGTCAAATAACAAGTATTTTAGAGTAGCTCATGTTTCTTACGTACGAAAAAGAGACTTTAATTGGAATATTTATTTATAACCAAAATTTTTAATTGGCGCCTGAGCAGGCCACACAGAAATCAGATAAAGTTTACAAAGAGTGGCGAAAAAGTGAACTGCTCAAATAATCAAAATATCAACTAGATTTGTTGATAGAAAAATTGTAAAATGGTATCTTGAGTTCACAAATGACCTTACCGTCAAGTCTCCTGCAAAATGAGCCAAACTTAAGGACAATGGCGCATCAATATTCCATGAGCATTACTAATTTGTTGAACGAAATACCTGAACGAGTACCAAAAAAAAAAAAAAAATCATGCGATATATAGCTTACGCATTAGTTGAGTGGTCAAAATCCTACTCAGCTTATTTGTACTTGATTAGTTTAAAAAATATTTTTTAGTCTTATAAGCTTTTTGCATACAAAGCTAAGATAAGAAATATTCTCAGTCTCTGGTTGTTGCACATAGTTGCATATATAGACCCAGTAATAGCTTGGCTGTCATCATAGCAAACAAAAATCTTCACCTCTTCCTCACTCACTTCCCTCCAATTTACTTGCCAAAACCGTTTAGCTCTAAATACTGATTTGATATGCCAAATAACGCAGTATGTGGTACGAATATTTCAGAAACATTTTAGTCATTAAGTTGGATTGTGTAGCTATTTTCACTCTTTCCACATACGCGCGAGAAATAAGCGGTAGGCCACTTTGAACGCAAAAACAATGTTTTTATTTTATGGATTTTGCCAGCAGGCTGTAATATAAATGTAAAGGAGGAAGCAAAATACAAATTTTGTAAGCAAAGAGCATGCTACATGGCGTATGAGTGTCAAATTCCAATTTTTATACATTTTTGCACAGCAACTTGTTTGCATATCTTTTCATATACAATCATATGAGCATTTAAAAAAATTGTTGTTGGCATGAAATACTGCCAACTAATTGTTCTAATTTCCGGTTATAAATAAATTGAATGAGTGAACCTAAAATGTTTAGGAGTTTTCAAACGCTGTTTGATTGTGTGACAACCTAATTTTTAAAATAAAACATTTTTATGTATTACATAGATTGTAATCGGTATTTACCATATTTATGGGTAATACCTATATGACACTACTTTATTATCGTGTACTTTTTCTTGTATTTTATCTACAATTTTTTGTCGCACTCCCTCCTAATACGGCTTCAGTACTGGTGTAAGTGTGTAAACTATATTTCAAAAAAACTAACGAAATACAAGGAAAATAAAATCTAGTTCATTAAAAACAAACGAGCCACTTTGTATTTCGATAGGTTTTTTTGACATTCGGCCGTTTTTTCTTTATTTTTTTCTGACAAATGAAAATCTGTTTTTAGTTTGAAAATTTGGTGCATAAAATAGAATTAAAATCAACTTTCTTGTGGAAAAAGTGAACCATTTGAGACCGAAATAATTTTCTCATGTTATTTGCGTTGTTTTTATTGTTAAAAATGTTAGTGTCAAAATAAAATGTAAAACATAAACAAAAACATGCCAAACTCACAAATTTTGGGGGAATAATCGTCTCGCTTTTTCATGATAGAAATTGTTTTTGTGTTTTGAAGTTCCGATAAAGTTTCGTCAGTTTTTTTAGCTTGGAATCCAAGCAAAAATAAAGTAGTTTTATATATGCTTAAATACCAGAAAAACCCGGAATGTTTTTTGTATATTTTTTTTTGTTGATATTTTAAAATAATTTGAACTGAGGCTTCTTGGAATTACAATTCAGCAATTTAATAAATAGGTCATTGAAATTGAAAAAAGAGGTCAAAAATTAGTCTGAAGTTTGTCTAAATTTTGGGTCATTTGCGCTCTTAACACTTCTGTTACTTTAAGAAAATCTTACACACGTATTGTTAAGGTCAGGAAATTACCAGCCCTATATTCAAGAGATATCATAAAACAAAGCAAAAAAGGTCACCATATGACCTTAACGTAACAGAAGGGTTATTGAGCTCATTCAGGAGTCTGATATGAATATATTTACTTTTTTTCGATAGTTGTAAGATATAAGCCTTCACATGAGCATAAATATGAGTCAAATATGACTCCTGGCAGGCTCATATACAGCTCACATTTTTCCCCTTATTGACTCTTTCACGTGATTCTGTCATTATATTAATAAAATTAAAAAATTGTAGCATTGCCTTAACTGTGATTACTATATTTTTATTTTATAATTTTAGTACAAATTTAAGCTAAGGAAGTGGCTTAGCTCAGCGTAAACTTGCCACGTTGAATCTCTACGAAAAATGTCCTTTTAGTTAAAGGGGCCCAAACTAACAGGATTAATATTAAGTTAACTTAAAAAATAATTAAATAAGTGTAAGGCGCGATAACCTCCGCGGAGATTTTAGACCGCGCTTCTCTTCCAATTTGCGTCGGCCCACTTTTTTTATTTTTCCTACAAATTGGCGGGGCGGGACCTGCTTAAACTCGCACTAAAAATGGTGCCCACGCATCCTAAAAATAGATTTAATATATTTTTAACATTTTTCAATATCTTCTAACTTTTTTTTTTCTTTTTTTAAGGTTTGTACAATTGTTTGACCGAATTTATACGGTAAGGTATTTCTATACATTCAACAGCATTTTTATTACGAAAATAAATATTTTATTAACCCTTCCATAAATCTTAATTTCATGTAGCTTCTCAGGTGTCTCCAGATATCTTGCCTTGGTATCCGCAATTTTCCAGTACCTTCTTAATCTCGGGACGTAAAGTCAGCCAGATAAAGTTGTATTCCAAAAAACTAAGAACGTCCTGAATGTCAAATGTTGTTTCTTTTCATTTATCTACCAGCCTTTTTAAATAAGCTGACAGGGACTTGAGCTGTCACATATGACCAAAAAAGGAGGAACGCGATAAATTCAATGGCGTGACACTGAAATGACAGCCCGGGTCTCTTCAGTTTCTTCGCCTCGTGTATTCTGATATTGACAATGATCAAATCATCAGCGGCCTTATTTACGACATGGAAATGGCAAATTTAGATCATATTGGACATACACGCCGATAGCGTTACGTTAATCAATTTCTTGTACCCAAAAGAGCAGGGTATGACGTTCAATGAGGATCTGCCTTTTGCCGAGCATGCATCCGTAATTGTACGTAAAATCCAGAGCCTTTATAAAATCCTAAAATCACATGCCGGCAGCGCTTGGGGTAAAGATAAGGATACACTCATTAGCACATGTAAAGCAATTGGTCGGCCGCTTGTATGCTACCGATATAGTCGCCAAACCTATAGGTTACTCACTGGAAGGAATACTCTCTCAGAATCGCTGCAGGCTGTTTTCTTATGTCCCCAGAACATCACCTACACAGGGAGGCGAGAGTACTCCCCGTTAGTGAATACTCAGAAACCGGGACATCCCAACATACATCTTATTGAAGAGCTCAGTGGCTTAAGAGGTCATCTCCGCAAGCACTATGAGGTAATACGATACTGCTCTTGAGAACACAGTCGTATGTAGAAGTAAAAGGCAAATAGGTCCCCAGTAATATCCACAAACAGGCGTCGGATCTCTATGCCATGAATTTTCCGGCAAACTACGTTCTTAAAGATAAATACACTGAACTCGCGGTAGAGAAAAGCAATATCCCCAGGGAGACGCAGGTCACTCTAGTTCAACTTCGATGTGAATACTGTAACAGATTAAACTCCTACCTATCCAGAACCAACACCGACATACATAGGGTATCTCCTGCTTGCAACGTGTCCCCACATGACGCCAAAAATCTCTTTAATTGCAATGTGGAACCAACGCCTCTAACACCTCTCCCACTCTGGTTTATCACTGATGAAACTGCAAGTTTCCTTAGACTCCCGTTGGAGAATATTGGGTATAAGTTGTGTGTGGTCACACTTACACTTGAGAGCGAATCACTGTTAGCACATGAAAAAACAAGATGATTCCAAAGATTGGAATCCAAGAATGGTTTGGGACTATTACGTTGTGATTTCGGGATGATTTTAGGGTCTGTCGGGATCATTTGGGGGCTGTTTCGCGGTTATTTCGGGGTCAATTCTAGGTCATTTTGTGGTCTTTTTCAAATGATATTGGGGACTATTCGTAAAAATTGTAGTAGATCTGCTGAGTACTGATAGCCACCATTTCAAATATTTCCCTAATTCGATTAACCATTTCAGAGCTATTGCGAAAAATCTGTGCTTGATTTCATGTCAGCTGATTGTAGCTCATCATACTCTCGAGCATACTTTTCAGGTACGACTCGTCAGAAACGTAGCAACGTCTCCTTTTTTTCTGAATATTAATATAGTTGCAGATGCCGTTCGGAGTCGGCATAAAACAGTGTAGGTCCCGTCCGGCCAATTTGTAGGGAAAATTAAGAGGATCACGACGCAAATTGGAAGAGAACCTCGGCCTTAGATCTCTTCGGAGATTATCGCGCCTTAAATTTATTATTTTTTTATTTATAATATAGATGAAGATATTTGCGATGATCATAAACAGGCTCCCTTAAATTGTGAGCAATTTCGATTTTTGGCCAATTTTTTTACTTTCTCACCAAAATATTGATTTTTCCCGAAATTTTTCTGTGCTTACTTATGTTTTTCTTACCGGAATCGGAAAGCTCAGAAAATTTTATTTGGTGACACCATGTTTGAGACATACCATTCCAAGATTTTAACAAAGAATAAATAATTAGTACATACATGGCGTATACGTAACTTTTTTGTATGAACACTTCATACAAAATCGAATAATAGTTTAGTTGCATTCATGTAAAAAATTTGTTATTTTTAAAATTAATTCAATGAAAACAAAACAAAATTTGAGATTTCTTGCGTTCTTTGTGACAGGCAACTTTCCATCTGCCGTTATTTCAAAGTGACACCTGCGTCAAAATGAAGCAAAATTCGAATGTGTTCAGGTCTTAACAAAAACGTTCGAAACACCAAACATAAACGACTAGATTTTTACCATCATTACTCATTTAATAAAGTAATAATGTAATAATAAAAAAATTTTACATACGTATTTTGCAAAGAAGATTGATTTCAATAAGGACTTTAATGTAGTGTACTGTGACTTATTATTTTATTGACCCTCGGTACGAAATTGATTTTATTTTTCAATAATCTACATAAGTGGTTAGCATAAGAAACTTCACAACAAAGAGGAAAACGGTAAGAGGTGTCTCTAATCTACATAAGAGCAATAGGCTAGCACTGTTTATATGTAAGTCCCCTTTTCCTTTTGTTTGCAGCTTGACCACCTTGGTTGGTCAGTAGTGAAGAACTCAGTCTCAGCTCACCGAATACTCCCAATTTTTGTACATATCTTCATCAAAACAGTGATGAGCGGGGCAATGTAATACTTTTTTCTTTTAAAAAGCTCTTTCTTCCTGATAAGTGGTCGTAATATTCAACCGAGTGTACAGCTATTAAGGTATAGGATTGGGTTGGCTTGTGGAAATTATAATTTTAAAAATTCAAATTTTTGCGTTAGTTCGCTTTTGATCTATGCGCGTTTCGTGCAGGCTCCTTAAACATTCTCGAAGTGCTCATAATTTAGGAATCCAATATGATTTCGAATTATGTGAAACATTTTAGCCTTAGAAATATGATGATATAGGGGTCTTTCCTGACTACGAAATAATGAAAATTATGAGCTTTGTACCAAGAGTTGTCCAGCAAACAAAGCATCTTGGGGACAAATATGCATATTTTATTTTCAAAAAAATTTCCTTCATATTTCTTATAATGTGTCTTGCCATTTCCGTTTTAAATTGGCACGGACGCTTCTATCTAATCATTTCCTCCGAAATTTCTGTTCACCAACCCATATAGAAGATATGCTTCCCCGTTTTTAATATATTGTTCAAGCTGTTGCTGTTGTTGTTGTAGCGATAAGGTTGCTTCCCGAAGGCTTTGGGGAGTGTTATCGATATGATGGTCCTTTGCCGGATACAGATCCGGTACGTTCCATGAGGAGCTTGGGGTCGCCAGAGCCTCGTCTGTTAGTGAAACAGGATTCGCCGCGGATAGGTGAGGTTGAAAATTGGGTTTGGAGAAGCTATATATTGCGCTGGCAACCTGAAGGGTTGCGCTACACACCCCTTGAATCTGGTAGTTTAGTCGCCTCTTACGACAGGCACACCTACCGCGGGTATATTCTACCCCCTTACCCGCTGGGTAAGCTCGTAAATGACTCTGAAAAAAGACATATAAGAAGCTAATTATGAACTATTTATGAGCCTTTTCTCGGTCAGCTATCGAAAGAAGAGAAATATATTCATTCCAGACCCATAAATCAGCTCATATTAAGCGTAAACCACCCTCTTTTATGACTCTCTTTTGACTCCGAATGTTTGTTGAAGATGGTTACCGTAGATCAACCGAAATATATTGGTATCGGAAAAAACAACTTTTTCGTTTTATTGTTGTTTTCACAACTGACTTCGAGGCAGCATAACAACATAAAGTCATTTAAATTTTTCTCTATTCCCCTTCTAACTCCCGTTCTATCTCTCTTTCTTCTGCTCCCTTTCTACTTCATGTCCGTTATATATTCTTTTAATTTTGTAAATTAATGAATTAACTAATTTATTTAATGAATATCTTTCCCTTATGCACCTTCACATTTCGCTCCGCGCTAACCCTCTCCTTCTTATTCTCTCCTTCCCTCACTGTATCCCCTTATTTTTATTTCTCTATCTCCCTATCTTACTTCCTATCTTTCTTCCTCTTTTGCTCCCTCCTTCTACCATCCTCACTATCCATGTCCCTCCCACTCTCTCTCTCCCTCAATATATTTCCCTTTCTCTACCCTTTCTATAGCCCCCTCACTCCTGCTCCCGCTTTTTGTCTCCCTGCTGATCATCTAAGATGAATAGGGGTTTTAACTGCACTAAATGTAGAAGGAAATCTAATCAGAAAATGTTCACTACAAGGGTGTTTTTAAAATAAGTACTTTCATTCATATTTTTGTATTACACGCACTTGAATTTATTACGCTTTTGCAAAAAAAAAAAAAAGTTGCATAAAAAACGAATATATTTATGTAACAGTCTCAACGAAATTAAATGAGAGGGTGAAATTTTAATTTTAGAAACTAGTGAAAGATCAAGGTGGAAGCAGCAACAATATAAAGGTGGCAAAGCACACTTTAAACACACACATAAAAACAAACACATTCCATTTCAAAGTAGACATGAGTGAACATTAAGTATGTGTGTGTGAGTGTGCGCATCGACAGAGCTGCAAATATGTTCAGCAAAATTTACATAATTTTATACAAACACATAGAAATGCAATCGAAAATTTATTGCTATACGGCTGTCATTCAACGCTGCTGCTTCGCTGCTTATACGCACACATACACACGTACACACACTTTATACATATTCAAATTACGAGTAGCTGAGAAGGCCATAACCTCGATTATTTATTATGAGCATCCTTTGTGTAGTGTTAGTATAAAAATCTCTGCGCCGCATTCGCATGTGTATATGTATGTGTAAACGTATGTTTGTATGTATGGATGAATGTTTATATTCCATATACTATTTTAGCATTTGAGGATGTGTGAAATTGTTATGAATGAAAAAAAAGCAACCAGATTGGTGAGAATGGTTTTAAAAAATTGTTTCATACTAAAAATAGAAATTGACTCAGCTGAGACAGTAAACAAATACGATGAAAATGCTAACGCAGCAATTTAAAGCAGCAGCGCAGCAGCAGCACACATAGGGGAGGAGCAGACAAATATAAAAAGAGAAAATAAAATGTGGATTTTCTTTTTCTATGTCAGTACAGCAGTACTTAGCCACTATAAATAAGCATACACTTGGCTTACATAGCTTTGCATGAATTTATAAAACTTTGTGGGGGCAATCAAATGCATGTCACTATATTTCAGGCGTTAAAGTTGAGCACTGTTATTTTGTGTGGACTTTAAGAACAGATGAACGGATTTTCAATTCTAAGCTTCCGGAAATCTTTCTTAAGTAACTTTCCCCAGAGCTTAAAGCAAGGACTTACGATATAATGGGCTATCATATTACCTCTGTACTACGCCAGACGATGATATGTACTACAAAATAAGATCTCTTCCTAATACCTAAACACATCAATTAAAAAAGTCCATAACCACAGCCATATTTATGGTATATTGAAGCTTTAAGCACCCAGACCCGATCCCTCTGACCAAAATGGAGATTTCTCCTCACCAAGTCCTCCAGTCACTCCCTCCAGTCCTCCAGTCTTGCCCAACCTATTAGCGAAAAAAATAATGGTAGTTCAGAATTTTCTATTGAACTTCAGAAAATAACTATTGAAGTTCAGAAGATTTTAATTAAAATTCAGAATTTCTATTTTTATTTCAAACAATTGCAATTAAAATTCAGAAATTGCTTCACTTGAAATTTTCATAACTTCAGTTGAAAATTCTTAATTTAAGTTGGAATTTTTTTGGAAATCAGTTGTAATTTTCTGAACCTAATTCTATAATCCGGACATGCCAAAAAAGCCTATTTCGGGCCCTGAAACGAAGTTGGCTTTGGGCATTTGGCCACTTAGCGGACTTTAGATCAGTTTAGAACTTTAACCGCTCTAAGATCCACTGCTGCAAATTCGATTTTCCTTGGCATTTACTTTGAGCAATACCGTCAATTTTCTTTATGTAGCGTTTCAATTCGATTATTAATTAGGTCTTGACACAACAGTTCTATTATCATTCCTAGTCGCGGCGGATCAGCAGGCATCCAGACCCGATCCCTCGGACTAAAACGGAGATTTCTCCTCATCAAGTCCTCCAGTCAGACCTTGCCCCACCTATTAGCGAAAAATACAATGAAAGTTTAGAATTTTCAATTGAAGTTCAGAAAATTTTAATTAAAGTTCAGAATTTCTATTTTTATTTCAAAAAATTGCAATTGAAATTCAGAAATAGCTTCACTTGTAATTTTCTAAACTTCAAATGAAAATTCTGAGCTTCAGTTTTAATTTCCTGAACTTCAGTTTTAATTTTCTGAACTTCAGTTGAAAATTCTGAACTTCGGTTTTAGTTTTCTAGATTTTAGTTGCAATTTCTGATCTACAATTGCAATTTTCTGAACTACAAATAGAAATTCTGAACTTAAATTCTAATTTTCTGAATTAAACATTAAAAAGTTGTTAATGTTGATATAATTTTATTTCTTGTAAGTGAAATGAGAGAAAAGCAGCAAAGAAAAATTAAAATTAAAATAAAGAAAAAAATTTCAAAAATTTTTAGTACCGAATTTACCGAAGGAAATGGTAAAACTTGTATCCTCTTAATTTCCCTTATCTACTTTAGGAATTGTATAACTATCGAGAAGCTACTTATAGCAGTTTTATTTTTAATTTTTTTACATTTGGAATAATATGTATATTTTTTCTGGATTTGCACATACACCAACTTCATAACAGTCTTTTTCAACCTTTTTATTTCATATAGTAATCGAGTTAGTCTTAAAAACCAACATTTTTTAGTATGCAAACAAATATACAAAATTATAAATAGCTGGAATGAACGAATATATGGGCGTGAAAACATCAAACGTCAATGAATAAAAGCAGTCTCGCCGCAGATACACCTGTCAATGCATTTTGAAATGCATTCAGCCGTACGAAATTACAATTTCAGACTCCAAAGTAAAAAAAGGTTTTTTTTTTTTTCAAATGAGTTTCAATAAAACTTCAAGTAAAAACCAGCAACAATAAAGGACCATATCAAAACGATATGATGGTGAAATAGCATGTGTATTTGAGGTATATGAATGCACAGTACAAATATCGCTGCAAAAAAGTTGCTTTCTTCGCATTGTTTGTTTACTCTAAAATGTTTGTTCCAAATAACTAAAAGAATACAAATATGGCAGATGAGTAGTTGCAAACATTCGACAACGTCTGTTGATAAATAAATGTTCAGCAAATAGCCAGCATCACGCCATTACAAACGCGTGCATTGGAGACAAAATTCTGACATTTCGAAATGCATTGATTTCGCTGCATTGCATTGCAGCCGGTGCTAACGACATTCACATGATGCAGTGAATTTAATTTATATTCTATTTTCTTTTTGACCAGAATGCATCGCACACACCATTGCACTTTCGCTGTGCTTTCAATGAACGAACTGTCTACGACGTCGTGTGGTTGTAAAGTCCAATTTTGACGGTAGTTTTTTTTTTGTCTGTTTTGACTTGTCGCGTCGCTGGTATAAATGCGCCATCTGTCATATGAAAGCAGTATAAGTTTTATTCAAAAGTTTTAAATTCATTTAGTTTAAGGTATTTTTAGGTAACTCAAAAAAAAAAAAAAAAAACAATTCAAGAACCACGACAGTTTTGTGTTTCGGAAGTCAATTTCTTTATTGACTTGGACTTTGACTCGGCATCTGGATTTGGCCCCGGACTTGGACTTGCACTTGGACTTGAAATTGGAATTAGACTTGGACTTGGACTTGTACTTGTACTTGAACTTGGACTTAGACGTGGACTTGGACTTGGACTTGAACTTAGACCTAGAGTTGGACTTGGACTTGGACTTGGGCTTAGACTTGGACTTGGACTTGGACTTTCACTTTTATTTTAATTTTCAAAACTATTTTGAATTAATTTCATTTATTCTTCCGTTTTCACTATCATTTTCAGTATAATTGTCAATAATTCTTCCACTTGCATTTTTCTTTCAAAATCATATAAGGGTTATTTCCATTTTCTTTTTCTGTTTCATTTTCATTTCCATTTGCACTTTCACTTTTATTTTCAAAATATTTTTCAGCTTACTTCCGTTCTTCTCTATTTCCAATTTTAGTTAAATTTTCACTGCTATTTCCAAAATCATTGCCATTTTCTCATCCATCTCGAAAATCATTTTCCACGTTCATTTTCAATATGATTTTTGATTTATTTTCCATTTTAAATTTAACTTTCGACGTCATTTTAATTTCAATTTTCACTTTCACTTTCAATTTATTCAAAATTATTTTAAATTTTCTTTCATTTTCTCTTCCATTTTAATTTTTACTTTTAGTTTGGTTTTTATTTTTATTTTCATTTTGATCTTGATTTTAATTGTAATTTAAATTTAATTAAATTTTTATTTTTATTTTGAGTTTTATTTTAAATTCATGATTTTAACTTCGATTTAGATTTGATTATGATTTACGTTTCTCTTTCGATTTCGATTTCTACATCGAAAATATACTTAAGGATTTAACAGGATTGCGAAGCACAACCCCTCATTTTGAATTTTATTTTACTTTCTCTCTCAATTCCAGTTTCATTTTATTTTTATTTCCATTTTAGGTATGATTTTGATTTTAATTTAATTTTAAAAGTTAAATGTAATTGCAATTTCGATTTTGACTTCAATTTCAGATTCGAGCTTGATTTTTAAATAAAATTTTTTTTTCATTTCGAATTTTTTTAAATTTATCTTATTTCGATTTTGATTTTGACTTAGATTTTGATTGTGATATCGATTTCAATTCAAAATTTTTATTTTAACTTAGATTTCAGAATAGATTTCGGTTTTGATTTTGGTATTGCTTTTAATTTTGTTATTGATTTTGATTTTAATTTTGATTTTAACTTCGATTTTGAGTTAATTTTCAGATTCGATTGCTTTTTCGATTTTTGATTTCATATAGTCTTAAATTTAATTTTAATATATTCGTTTTATCATTAATTTACTTTTTGATTTAATCTTAAATTTTAATTTAAGTTTCTTTCTTTAGTTTAGTGTTTGAAGTTTTATTTTAAATTGAATATAGATTTTTATTTGATTTTAAATTTGATTTTTATTTTATTTTAGCTTTGGTTTCAATTCTAACTTTGATTTTAATTTTAACTTTGATATTAATTTTATTTGTAATTTTCATTTTTATCTTTACTTAGATTTTAATTTTAAACGTCGATTTCGATTTTCATATCGATGCAGATTTCGACTTTAATTTTTATTTATTCTTTAGAAAATTCCATATAAAAGTAAATCTATGAGCATTTTATGCTAAAAAATTTTCAACTTTCTTTGAAAAACATTTTTGAAAAATAAATGTAAATTCTGAGAAACTAACAACTTCGGCTCTGTTATAATAAAATTTATTGGTCTACGAAGCACAAATCAGAAAACCCTTTTCTAATTTTCGATTTTTCAAAAACATTTTTTAAAATTATTTAAATAGTTGCAGTTAAAAAATTTGTAAAAGTTTCTGCCATGGCTCAGTTATATGGTTGGCTCATCTCATCAGCTGATTTTATTTATTTCATTGCATGGTCGATGTCAAAAGGAGATGGCAAACTCAAACTGAAACTAACATATTGGCAGCATTTTCTTACACATACAAAAACTGCTAAGTTTTATGTTTCCATTCCATACCATTCGCACCAACACCAATACACAGATTTTGACAATTTGAACAGACATGTTTTGTTATTGTACAGATGAGCCAACCATATAGTTGAACCATGGTTTCTGCCAAAATCATGGAAACTAAAAAAAAGAAGAATTTTTTTGACTTATTTTGATAAAAATTGCTACTGATATTTTCGTCTCGCTGCTGTACATGCCAGCTTATAAAATTCTATAACACAAAGTTCAAAATTCTTTGCACAAATAAGTTAACTTAACGGTTTTGTGTAATCTCGAAAAGCTTTATAACAGAACTTATTTGTTTTAAATACTTTCTCCATACATTTGTAATTTGAAAAACTTAAATGAAAAGTTTACAAGAAAATTGCTATTGTAAGTAAAACTCAGTAAATTAAGATAAAATGTTTAATAACATGAAATACATCTACATACGCACTTGAACGTTGCTTTTATAAAAATGTAAATAAATATAAGCGAAGTGGAAAATGGTCGAGAGAAACAATCAGAGAATTTACATACCAACATCATGTGTTATATGCGCATAAATTCAAGTGGCTTGACCGAGTAAGACACACACACACACAGAGAAACAAATGAATTTTAACAAGCGAGGGAATGAAATTACAACCATTGAGAATAAGTGTGCGCACACAAATAAATATCTAACATATGCATGTTTGCATGTATTTGCATGTGCAAAGAACCTTTTGCTATTCATGTGTGTGTGTGTGTGCGGGCACGTTTGCTTGTATTACTTACACATTGCTAACTTTATAAAGTTTTTGCAAAATATGTCAAAGTATTTTACAACTAAGGTGAAATCCCCAGCAACAGAAACTACAACAACATAGAGTGCAATTAGAGTTTTGTATTATTTTCGTCAAAGCTTTGGTAGATTGGGAATTTCTTTCGAATATTTTCAAGAAAATATACAGCAAAGCAAGGAAGCCAGGCAGTAAAAAATTTAGTAATAACACTTACAATTATTGTAGATGCATACATACATACATTGCATATGTATAATAACAACAATAAAGTATTGCAAAAAAATTCAACCTTCTTCTAAACCTTCCTCGCATATTTTTTCTTTATGCATTTATGTTGAATGTTAGATAATTTTTTTTTTATAAATTTTTTACCGTGTATAAAAAGGCAAAAGCATAAGAAAAAATAAATAGATAAGTAGTTGTTGAAAGTTTTGCATTACGTGTCAACTGCAGCATGCAACATTGCATTTCTGTGTACAACAAGAAATTCAAATCTTGAGTAAGGGAAAAATATAAATAAAAAAAGATTCACATGCGATTTAAAGAAGCTTAAGAATTTCAACTACAAATTCATTTAAAGGAAATTATTACGACGTTTTGAAGCATAATATGTTAATATTACGAAAAAAAAACAAGCAAGGACGGGACTGTCTTCGGCTGTGCCGAAGACTTCATACCTTTCATGAATGGGGCTGAACAATAATCTTATCCCGTTCGTAATATCCAAATCCGATCGGTTGTATGAGATATATATTATATATAGCTCCGATTGAAATGATTTTTTCATGAAATCTTCTATGATATATTAGAATAAATATCACCAAGTTTAACGTTTATACTTTCAAATTAAGGGAGAAATGGCCAAAAATCTTTCTGTCTGAACGATCGGTTGTATGGGATATAACCATATATAGCTCGGATCAAAGTGATTTTTTCAGGATATCTTCTATGATATATTGGAATAAATATCACCGAGTTTCACGTTTATACTTTCTAAATTTCATCAGGATTGACCAAAATCGTCTTATCTGAACGATCGTTTGTATGGGAGATATATGTTCCCGACAAATGTCTAATATAATACAAAAATACATCCTTGTGCCAAATTTCATTGAGATATCTCAAAATTGGAGGGACTAGTTCGCGTTCAAGCAGACAGACGGACGGACGGACAGACGGACATGGCTATATCAACTCAAATCGTCGCCCTGATCAATTCGGTATACTTAATGGTGAGTCTATCTTCTATATTTCTCAACGTTACAAACATCGGACCAAAGTTAATATACCATTTCATGTTCATGAAAGGTATAGTAAGGGAGATGTAATCGAAGGAAGGTAGAGAGTTTGCGACGTGTAAATTTCTTTAAAAAAATCAGATCATAAAAAGATGAATGAGTGAGATGAGTAAAAAAGTTGGGAAAAGATTTTCTAACTCATTTATCTATTTGTTTAGTGAATGTTTAAGGGAAGTGTAGGGGAAGGTTAAAGGGATGTATAAAAGTAGCTAAAAAGGAAGGCAAGAAGAGTATGAAAACAAAGATGGAAGTAAGAGGAAAACGAAAAATATATTGATCATGAGTGTGAATATGATATTGAAACAGAGAGAACAAAGACAGAACAAAGTTGTAGACACCAGCGATGACGACGGTAAGGTATGCCTGTCGTAAGAGGCGACTAAAATACCAGATTCAAGGGGATGTGTAGCGCAACCTTTCAGGTTGCCAGCGCAATATATAGCTTCTCCAACCCAATTTTCAACCTCACCTATCCGCGGTGAATCCTGTTTCACTAACAGACGAGGCTCTGGCGACCCCAAGCTCATGGAACTTGTGGGTAGGGAGGGAGGGAATGGCCTGAAGGTTTAATGTGGCCACATAAATCGTTCCCGAGATGGTCGGGCTAGCACCTTAATGGTGCTATGGTAACGGAGCGTACCGGATTTGTATCCGGCAAAGGACCATCACACCGATAACACTCCCCAAAGCCTTCGGGGAGCAACCTTATCGCTACAACAACAACAACAACAACAACGATAAAAGTCGTAAATAGATACCACGTACTCGTGAAATGCGATGCGTATACCTAAAGGTATACGTAAGAAAAACCAATGTTTTTGAACGAAATAAGGACAAGATGAAGTTTGGCAGCAACGTCTCCTTTAACGGGTATAAATTCGAGACTGTGAAGCCCTTCGTCCATCCGTGAACGAGTATCTGGGAACGCTACTTCAAAGATTATATCAGCTTGGAAATCGGGTGAAGAATTATTGTTGCCAACTGGTGCTACTTTGGACTGGGGGAGTGAATTGAAAAACAAAACCGCTGTCGATGAACAAAAATTAGGTTGTATGTATGACTCGGAATCTTGGACGGTGTCGACAGAAGGTGTGATAGCTCTTGGGATAAGCGAGAGAAAAGTTCTCTTAATGATGTAAAATCATGTTCGTTACGACGCCAGACGTGTGTATAGAAGGAGGTACACTGATCAGCTTAAAATAAATTTGAAGATAGATCAGCGAGTAAATACCTAAAGGATTCATTGGCTGAGTAATGCTTAGATAATATTTCAACCGGCACCACCGTTTGGTGGCGGAGAAAAGCGAGGCCTCCCCTGAGTTGGGAGAGGTAGGTAACAAATTGATAACGCACGTATAACACGTGAACAACAAATCGATACCCCTCCGATCAATAACTATTTGGTAAAAATTCCATACTTTTTCCACAACAAAAAACCGATCACTATTTGATAAAATAATTATAACACGTGCAGAACAATACAGGCAAGTTATAGGAAATACTTCTTATCGAAAACAAATGTATAAGACTTCCAAAGCAAATTGATATCTGGTATATACTTCGTCGATAAAACGCCGATAACAAACCGATAAAAAGTGGGTTAGTAACCGATAGCTAGTCGATATGAAGATAGCAATAGCAATACGATAATTCATCAATAGCCATTTGTTATCGATAGCAAACAGTTAACACTTCAATAAAATATCTGTAACACGTTTGCCCGGTCTCGGTTTCGGTTTCTTATGTCTCCTTTCCTCTTTCCCCTTGCCTGTTTTTTCTGTATTTCTGTGCTTTCATACCACCACTCAAACTATGCCTACACTTAGATTCTATATTTTTCCCTACAGCACACCACTTCCAAACATTACGCTTCCTTTTACACCTTGCATTCTGGTTTCCCTAAACCGTTGCGAAAGTGTTTAAATATTGATATTTCTATTTGCAATTACAGTTACAGTTGTGTTTACGAATACATTTGCGGTTTCTGGGTTAAGTTTAATGATATATTTATGATACGACCGGCCAATGAGAGGGTTGCGGATATAGTTGTGTTAACGTTTATGGTTCTTACGATAACGGCTACGATAAAGGTAAGAGCGGGTTTGTTTGGTTACGGTTGAATTACTTGTACTCGTTATGGTTGCGGTTGCGGTAGCTATGGCGGTAATGTTTACGGTTACTGTAACAATCAAGGTTACAGTAATGGCTACGGGGACGATTACAGTTACGATTATGGTTCTGGTTTTTAATAAAATTACGTTCTGGATTAGCCATTGGTGGACCTCTAAGGCGCATTCATAAAAATATTGGGCAATTCCAAGGGAATGTACATATATGTATGTATACAGCAATAAACATGTGTGGCATTGTTAGGTTAGGTTAGAGTAGTTGCCTCCGCTGTCCGAGCAGAGACTAACGTAGGCCGTTGTGGCCCGTTGTGCTACCACGCGGGGGGCCCCTATTTCCTGTTACCCTACTTTCGAAGAAGAAGAAAGTTTAGACCCCAGTGAGGCTAAACCAGCGCGTTTGCCTAATGAAACGCAAGATGTCGTTTGTGTTTATAGATTCAAGCTCCGCTAGGCACCCAAAAGAGTGTCTGTGGAGGCATTGGTACCTGGTTTTTGACAGTGCGGGACAGTGGCACAGATAGTGCTCAACGCTTTCTATCTCCTCCTCGTCCCTACAGCTGCGGCAGAATTCATTTGTCTTAAGACCCATATAGGCACCGTGAGTGCCCATGAGACAGTGACCTGTAAGAAGGCCCACTAGCGGGCTTATAGAGATACGGTTTAACAATATCACCGATCGCGATCTCTTTTCATCCAGCTTAGGCCAGATTTGCTTCGATATACTACATGTAGTTTCCCTCGCCCATCTGGCGTTTGCCTGATCCGTGAAAAGAGATGGCAGGTGGTATTTGCAAGTGTTTAGAGGAGGGCTGGCCCAACCAGCGGAGGTTGTTGTTTGCAAGTTGGTACCTTCCCTAGCTAGCTCATCCACAGCGCAGTTTCCTGAGATGTCACAGTGGCCAGGAACCCTAATTATGCTTAGGTTGCAATTTTCAGCTAGTTTGTTGAGGGTTTCTCTGCATTTCAATGCCACTAGTGATGAGGTGTTACTGCATTGCATGGATTTTATGGCAGCTTGGCTGTCAGAGAAAACTGAAATAGAATTGGTTACCTGCAGGTTAGCAAGATAGCGGGCTGCTTCCCAGATAGCTATGAGTTCAGCCTGAAAACCACTGCAGTGATCAGGTAGGCGAAAGCTCTCGCTTAGATTGAGCTTCTCCGAAAATATTCCGCTGCCGACTCTGTTGTTTAGTTTAGAGCCATCTGTAAAAACGGAGATTTCGTGTGATCCCGGCTCCACGCCGTTTGCCCACTCGTTCCTATCTGGGATTCTTGTGGAAAATTTGTTGTCCCAGCAGGTGGGCGATGTTGTATGGTCCAATTTCAAGAAGGTTTCGGGGACTTGCTTCAGGATCCGGGTGTGACAAAACCTGCAATCCCTCCATGGTTCGATAGCGTTAAGCCTCGCCGCGTTGCAGGAGGCACAGTATCTACCATATAGATCAGTTGGGAGAAGGAATAATATGGTTTCAAGAGCTTTGGTGGGAGTGGAGGGAAGGGCACCGCTGGTGAGCATTGCCGCCATCCTCTGCACTCTCGTTACTTTACTCTTGTTAGATTCGATATCGAGTGCCATCCACCATACGGTGACGGCGTAGAAAAGTATGGGCCTCACCACTGCCGTATAGATCCAATGGACTATGCGTGGCTGGAGACCCCACCTTTTTCCGATTGCCGACTTACAAGCGTAGAGAGCCATTGTGGCTTTCCTGGATCGTTCCTCCACATTTTGCTTCCAGTCAAGCTTCCTGTCTAGAATAACTCCGATATATTTAACCTCGGTAGAGAGTTTGATTTCCTTCCCGTTTAGGGACGGGAGGGTAAATTCCGGTATACTGCGTTTGCGGGTAAAAAGCACCATCTCAGTTTTTTCACTGCTGATGCTGAGTCCGCATTCCATAGACCAAGTGTTTGTTAAATTAAGAGCATTTTGCAAGATTTCGCCAAGCACCGGAAGGTGTTTGCCGGTAACTGTCAATGCTATGTCGTCGGCATATGCAAAGACTTGGCATTCGGTGGGCTGTAGTATAGATAACAGAGCGTTCACCGTCAGGTTCCATAGTAGAGGAGAAGTGGCATTGTTAAACGCCAACACAAAAACAACAATAAAAAAATAAAAAAAATCTTGTTTCTCACATGAATTGAAAAACTTAATATTGCACACAATTTGCTAATTGACTACAAAATATATTTTTAACTACACAATGCTACACTCACACAAACTCACAAAATTACATGCCTTAGTTTGCATGTTGTCCCTCTTAGCTTCCTGGTTGCAAATGCTGCTGCAACTGCGGTGATTATTTCGCATGCCTCGTGATCTTAAAATGCTTCAACAGCTCATACAGGGTAACAAACTTGCACTGAGCTCAACGACCATTGCGACAAATGCGCCACAACGGCAAATATGCGGTAAAACTTTTGTGCGCCTCATTTGAAATTATTTAAAATTTAAATGTTTTTTATTTAAAATTTTTTGCTCTGGGATAACAGTTTTTTTAAAGAACATCCCTACAGTTATTGAACTTTTTTTTCCAACTGGCGACTCCCAAGGCGATAAAAAAAAGTTTAATACAGCCTACTTTCTGTTTCTTGCACTGTGGTGTATTTTGATAAATATTGGTTAAAAATATAATATTTTGGGTAATATAGACCAACGGTAATTGTTTTATATATATATGGAGGTCTAGGAACTTTGGGTAAAAAAGAGCAGTACCACGCGCCACCCACTGAGACAACGTCAGGTTTTATTTTGAGTTCAGATCATGTAGTCTTGGAATAAAGTAGGACTATTTTCGCCACCTTCATGTGATCATTTTGATACTCTTCATGATTACCAGCAATTTGATTTTAAATCATTTCGTTATCGTCTTGACACTAGGGATAATTTTGTCGTTGTTTTCGGGATCGATCCCGAACTATATTCGAAACAACTCGTGATTTCTTTCGGAATAGTTGTTAGTCGTTAATAGTCGTGAAATTATTTGCGAGAACAATTTAGGACTGTTTCAGTATCATATCGGAAATATTTCTGAATGATTTGGGGCTTGATTTTGTTATGCTTTCCATACTATTTCTGAATTCATTTCGACCAATGGTAATTGTTTATGTGGAATATATAGAAGGAGGTCTAGACAATTCTGGAAAAAATTGCTGTATCAACCGCCTACCATTGAAGCCTCGTCAGGTTTTACATAAGGTCCAGGTAGTGTAGCTTTGAGATCATCCAGGGATTATATCATCAAACTTTTTGGAATGAACTGGCGATTGTTTCGTGATCATTACTAAACCCATTTGACATAACTTCGGATTCATTTCGGTATATTTCGGAAATAGTTTTGGGAATCAATTCGGGAGTATATAGGAATAAATTCCTCATTTATTTCGATATAATTTTTAGTATAAATTTTGGAATATTTTAGGCTTAAATTTGTTATAATTTCGGGACAATTTGGATCATTTCTTAGTCATCTTTGACATGTTTTAACTATCTTTTTCGATTGGGATCGTTCCGCATTGTTTTAGGGTTATATTCGAAAGTATGTGAAGTACTGTTTTTTAAATCATTCGGTGTTTTTTCGAGTTTGTATTTGGTATAATTTTAGCCTATTTCGGGATTAAAAACAAAATTAATAAATGTAAAGCGCGAAAACCACCGAATAGATTTTAGGTCGGGCTCCTCTTCCAATTTGCGTCGTACTCCTTTCTTAATTTTTCCTACACATTGGCGGGACGAGACCTACTTATTTTTTTTCGACTCCGTACGGCCTTTGCAAGCCAAAGGAGTTTTCACTGAGAGCTTTCCAGAACTACACTCGAAGCGCTTGCCAAACACTGGCCAGGGGCAACCCCGCTTAGAAAAACTTTCTTCTAATTGTAAAAAACGTGTATCTGAAATGTTTATTTTGCCTTGTCCGTGGCGTGAACCTGTAATCTTAATTGTAGTAGGCAGATCATGCTACCATCACACCACGGCTGCCGCCGGGATTAAAAAAAAATAAATGTAAGGCGCGATAACCTCCGAAGAGATCTAAGGCCGAGCTTCTCTTCCAATTTGCGTCGTGCTCCTCTTGATTTTCCCTACAAATTGGCCGGACGGGACCTATATGTTTTATGCCGACTCCGAACGGCATCTGCAAAGCAGATGAGTTTTCACTGAGAGCTTTTCATGGCAGAAATACACCCGGAGTGCTTGCCAAACACTTCCGAGGGGCGACACCGCTTAGAAAAATTTCTTCTAATTGAAAAATCTTATTTCTAAAATTTTGATGTTGCTTTGCCCGGGAGTTGAACCCAGGGCATACGGTGTGATAGGCGGAGCACGCTATCCATCACACCACGGTGGCCGCCGGGATTATTTTGGAATAATTTGGGAGCCCTTTCAGGATTAGTTTTGCGATCAATTGGGATCATTTTGGAATAGCGTCACTTACCATGTACAGACAATTTTTTAATTTTTCTTGAATACAAATAACAAAAATAAAAGCTGTGATATGTAATACGAGCCTGTTTTCGATGTCAATAAATAAATATTTTAGAATGATTTCGGTATAATATCGGAATCAATTCAGTAACTGTCCGAGACTTAATCGGTATATCATGTGGGTAATCATGTAGACAATGTTTGAGTATCATTTTGTAATCAAATATATACGATTTGAAGATCATTTATGGACGGTTTTCTAACAAATTTGAGATTGTTTCGGGATCATAAGAGAACAAGACTCAAATAAATTCAGCGCTACATTGGCATCATTTGGGAACATTCGAACGATATTTTCCTATATTTTTTCCGATCAAAAAACATTTTTTAAATTTACTTTTTATTCAGCGAAATTTAACGTACTAATTTAATTAACTTTATTACACAGTAATGCTACATATACAAAAATAGAAGCAACAATTTTACATTTACTACGTCATAAATAATTCTTTTACCTCAATTAAATTATTTGCCACTGCTTTTGCATGCCTATTTTATATGTTACCTTTGCCTCTTCCCCTATCATTAAATGAAATGGAAAATTTTTATGGTCAACATAGTTTTATTTTTAGCATGCAGATCTCAATTAGTTTTTAAAAGAAATATAAAAAGATTATATTTATGCTTATGTGAAGGAGACTACATAGCTAGAAAGGTATGTAATTTCTGAAGATAAATATTTAAACTAACAACCATAGTCGCAAATAAATATGTATATATGTATGCGTGGTGTTCAAGCCAGGGCCACACGCAGTTATGACATTTATACTAAAAACCTACATAGTACGGAGATGGCATCACAGAGAAAAACTGCCAATAAGTCAATTTATGTACCAATTGGTACTAGAAATATATTTTGATAATTTTCAAAAAATTATTAGAATACTCTTTGAAGAATATGCGGAAGCAAGAAAACGCCTAGGAGGGAAATCTAAACATAGCCTTATAAATACCGGTCGTAAAGTTTCAACTCAGCATTTTAATGATAGAAATGCATTGACTATTTTTCAAACAGATATTATTAATCCACTTCTCGAAACCGGTGACTTTTTCGGACAGACCGGCTTTTTTGAATCGGTTATTTTTTGTGGAGTAGGTTCTTTTTTGGAACCCCTCAGTTTTTGATGCTATCTCCTTTTTTGTAACTGGTTAATGTTTTGCAACTGATTACTTTTGCAACTGTTTTCTATTTTGGAATCTGCTACTTTCATGCAGCACTTTTTGGAACCTTTTCGTTTTTGAAACTGCTTGCTCTTTGCAACCGTCGACTTCTTCTTAAGCGGTTATCATTTATTGGAACTTTTTAAACCGGTTTCTTTTTAAACCGGTTTCTTTTTTAGAACTGGTACCTTTATCGAAGTCGGTTACTTTTTAAAACGGTTACTTTTTTGAAACCGCTTACTTCTTTTTTAAAACTGGTATGTTTTTTGAAATCGGTTACTTTTTTGAAATCGGTAACTTTTCTGAAAACGGTAACTTTTTTGAAAACGGACCACTTTTTTAAAATCGGTTACTTTTTTGAAATCGGTTACTTTATTGAAACAGCTCAATCCTTTTAAACCGGTTTCTTTTTTAAAACTGGTATCTTTTTTGAAATCGGTTACTTTTTTGAAATCGGTTACTTTTTAGAAATCTGTTACTTTTTGGAAATCGGTTACTTTTTTGAAATCGGTATCTTTTTTGAAATCGGTAACTTTTTTGAAATCAGTTACTTCTTTGAAAACGGTTACTTTTTTGAAATCGGTTACTTTTTTGCAATCGGTTACTATTTTGAAATCGGTAACTTTTTGAAATCGCTAACTTTTTTGAAAAAGGTTACTTTTTTGAAATCAATTACTTTTTTAAAATCTGGTTACGGATCGGTTGGTTTGTTACTTTTTTTTGGAAATCGGTTACTTTTTTGAAATCGGTATCTTTTTTGAAATCGGTAACTTTTTTGAAATCAGTTACTTCTTTGAAAACGGTTACTTTTTTGAAATCGGTTACTTTTTTGCAATCGGTTACTATTTTGAAATCGGTTACTTTTTGAAATCGGTTACTTTTTGAAATCGGTTGCTTTTTTGAAATCGGTTAATTTTTTCAAATCAGTTACTTTTTTAAAATCTGGTTACGGATCGGTTGGTTTGTTAAAATCAATTACTGTTTTGAAACCGCTTGCTCCTTTGAAATCGATTTTTTTAAGATCGGTTGGTTTGTTAAATCAATTACTGTTTTGAAACCGCTTACTCACTTAAAACCGTTTCTTTTTTAGAAACGGCTAGCTTGTCGAAACCGTTTCTCTTTTGGAATCGGTTACTTATTTGGAAGAAGTCGATTTTTTGGAAATGGTTAATTTTTTGAAATTCGTTACCTTTTTGAACCGGTTACTCTATATTCAAACCGGTTACTTTTATGAAACCAATTACTCTTTTCGCATCGGTTACTTTTTTAGAACCAGTTAGTATTTTGAAACTGGTATACTCTTTTGGAATCGGTTACTTATTTGGAACCGGTTGACTTTTTGGAAGCGGTTAACTTTTTGAAATCGGTTACTTTTTTTAGGACCGGTTACTCTTTTGGAACCGGTTACATTTTTAAGACCGGTTACTTTTTTAAAACCTGTTACTCTTTTGGAACCGGCTACTTTTTGGAATGAAATTTCATAAGTGAAGCCAAAGCAGATTGGTATTAAAGACCGGCGTAATTAGACAATAACCGCTCACATTGTGTCGATATCAAAAGTTTCGTAGAATGTAAAAATTCATAAAGTTCATAAGCTCTTAAAGATCTTATTTTGGAAAATTGAAGAGGGGTTTTTCTAATTGTTATAAATAGACCAAGTAAAAACATGTAAAACCGGTTGATGAGCTCGGCCACTTTTAAAGTTATCTTAACAAAAATTTTTAGAAAAGGAGTTTGTGTATTTGATGTTGGACACGTTGCTTTGGCAAACGTGATCGTGGACAACTTTTTCACTTTAAAATTTTCTTTGCACACTTTGTTTTGTATGGACAGTTGTTGATATGCTATTCAATATCAAAAATATAAACAACGTTTCTTGTTGTTGCGCATTTGCGATGACGTAGCAGACACAAAGCCATATATTTTGTTGGTGTATTGCAAAAATTTGCATTAGAAGTTTACAATGTAATGATGTCAGACCATTTGCACAAAATTCTGAACTCCGTTAATGTCGTTACAGCTTGTAACATTAAGTGGTTCAATATATGTGACCCGGTCTATGAAAAGGTGGCTTATGACTAAAAAAAACAGCTGTTGACAGCTGTTTCTCGTAATTTATTTTTTGAGTCATAAGCCACCTTTTTATATACCGGGTTACATATATTAATAAGAATATGACGGTTTCAGCGATAGCGCCGCCATCCCGCACCCAATGAGAGTATTCACAGTGGATGAAATGTTTCTGTACTGAAGTGTGGCAAATCCTCACGCAGCTTAACGTTGCTTACCCACAGGATTTTAAATTAATTTCTAAATTGGCTTTGTAGCGACAAAAATATGAAGTTCAAATATGGCGAAGACACATACAAAATACTCAAACTATACTGCAAACAAAAACAAAAACCATCCAAACTAAAAGCACAACTAAATTGTTTGTTAGGATATAGAAGATATGACCTTATACCGAACCATCTGTCTGACACAGTGAAAAATATCACTATAAATACAAGGTCTCAAAGAGTAAAACAACAAATAGAAACAACAAAGTGCAACTTCATGAGAAAAGTACTTAACATAGAAATAACACAAACAAATATAGAAATCAAATCAACAAAATATAATCTAAACCGCTATGAGAGGAATCTACGAAATTATATAAACGAATTCGATTTTAGCTCGTTCATATCCCATCAAAATATCGCCAGTAAAAAACTGCGATAAAAAGAGAGACAGTTCAAACGTCAAAACTAGAGAGACTTAAAGGCCAACAACTACAATAGTTGGGTATACATACAAATGACGATTGGTTTATAAATAAAACGAATATACAATTTCCAAAAGAAGTAAAATGGTTACTCTCTCTAGGGAGAAAATTCGCGTTACCCACAACAACAAATAACCTTAAACCTATTAAAATAATTGCAGAACTAGAACAAGTAATTCAAGAGACCGCGGGAGAGACCTATAAAAAAGAAGTAGCAAGAAACAAATTGAACAATAGAATCTTAGAATTCAAACGAAGCTTCAGAAGCAACAACACTCAGAGGTTTATATTGGAAGTATTAAACAAAACAAAAATCATACTAAATAAGCACAAAGAAGACATATTTGTTACAAATTCGGATAAGACGAACAAAACGGTGGTTTTCTACAAAGCAGACTACAAAAGGAAAATGAACGATCTACTGGGAGACAAAAATACATACAAAGTACTAAGAAACGACTCAACAAACACGCTCCAGAAGAAACACAACCAACTGATAAATGAGTTACACAGACGCAAAATAATAAGCACTACACAAAAATTTAAAATGAACAGTAGCACCGCCACAGCACCCCGCCTGTACGGCTTACCGAAAATCCATAAGCCAGACCTACCTTTAAGACCAATAGCATCATCATTCAACGTATCATGCTATAATCTATCCAAATTTATAGTAAATGCCTTAAACGACTTAAGTTCAGAAAAGTACAATATAAAAAACTCGTACGATCTAAAAGATAGGCTCAATAATATAAATATAAATGATGATGAAATACTAGTTTCATTTGACGTTATCTCGTTATTCACAAATATATCGACATACCTAGATACAAAAATAATAATGAACAAATTTGGTTCAATACAAGAAAAACTTAATATTTCGCGGAACACATTTCATAAGATCTTAGATTTTTGTTTAAAAGAAAATCATTATTTCACGTATGAGAGAAAAATATTTACACAAACATACGGTATGCCAATGGGAAACCCCTTTTCGTCAACAATCGCAGACATTGTCATGGACGATTTTCTAGAATATACAACGTTAGTGCTGAAAAATGTACACTATATAGACATCAAATTTATTGTGAAATATGTAGATGACATGTTCGCAATCGTACGACGAACAGATGTTGATATCATTCTTAAAACACTAAACGAATATTACAATAAATTAAAATTCACGGTAGAAAAGGAAGAAAACCTTAGCATCCCTTTCCTGGATGTAAAAGTACACAGGGAGGCCAACAAAATAATTCTAAACTGGTACTCCAAACCAATCTCATCGGGTCGTATAATTAATTTTCTATCTGCTCACCCCCTTAAGTACAAATAAATACCGCGAGAAATTTAGTACAAATGATACTCACCATTACCATAGTACAGGGTTGTTAATTTTATACAAAAAATTTTTCTGTTTCTTTGCATAAATAAAAAAGATAAACCACAGAAGAAGCTAAGAATCGTTAGGGAAACGTCGGGCATTAAGTGAAAAGTTTTCAAAAATCTGGTTTTTTAATTTCACTACATGGATCCATAATAGCCTACATACAAAAAAGTCCTCTAAGCGATAAAAATATTGTTTGGTTGAAAGCCACAAAATGTTAATAGACGTTTTTATTTATATGTGAAACAAGTTTCTATCTTTTTGTTCGTACAAAAGCAAATGCAACTGTGTTGAATTTTACATAAAAAGCCGCACATAAGTTAAATACCCCCATCATTCCCCATGCTAAGCATCAACTGTCGGTTGCGATTGATGATATTTTAATTGATTTTAAAACGCTTTCACAACCTGTCGATGTGGGCGCCCACAAATGAGGCACAATTTTAAATTGAATATTGAAAAAAATTCACTAAAATAAAACTCATATTAGTATGCGTGGTTGACTATATTTCTTTATTCGTATGCAGGTATTATTAAGCGACTTCCATATCAAATCAAATGAGAGATAAATAATCTGTGTTGCGTGTACGACTAGGGAGTTATTAAGTCAAGCGAAACGTCAAGGTCGTTGCCTAATGGATTGATATGACACGGTGTTATTAAAACTAAAGGTAACTTATATTTGCGGAAATAATTGATTTCTTATTTTGAAACCGCAACACTAGCAGTAAAACACTTTTTTAGTGTTGCTTTTCTGAAACCGGTTACTATTGTCGAATCGGTTACTATTTTTCAACGGAATACTATTGTGTTTTGTTTTCAATCAGTAACTTTTTGAAACTGCTTATTTTTTGAACCGCTTGCTTATTTGACCCGGTCCCGTTTTTGTACAGGCTACTTATTTAGAAGCGGTTACATATTTCAAACCGGTTGCGTTTTTGAGCCGGCTACTTTTTTAGAAACGAGTTACGTTTTTGAACCGGTAACTTATTTAGAACCGGTTGCGTTTTTGTACCGGCTACATAGTTGGAACCGGTTACTTTTCGTTACTATTGTGCAACGGAATACTGTTAGATTTTTTTTTCAACCAGGAATTTTTTTTGGAACCGGTTATTTTTTTGAAACGGTTGCTTATTTGAAGCGGTTGCGTTTTTGAACAGGCCACTTTTTTAGAACCGGTCAATTATTTAGAACCGGTTACAAATTTCAAACCGGTTGCGTTTTTGACCTCGCTACTTTTTGAGAAGCGGGTTACATTTATGCCCCGCTTTTTTAGAAACGGCGCTTGTTTGTACCGGCTTCTTATTTGCAACCGGCTCCTTTTTCAAGCTGGTGATTTATTTACAACTGGTCACTTTATTGGAACGGATTGAATTGATCAAAAGCTTCGCCTCTTGGAAACCGGTTCCTTATATTAATCGGTTAGTCTTTAGAACAAGTCGTCTTTTGACTCCTTGTTTTTGAACCGGATATTTATTTGGAACCGGTAACATTTTTGAAGCGCGTACTTTTTTGAACCGGGTACTTATTTAGAAACCGGCACTCATATAGAACCGGATACATTTCAAGGACCGGCTATTTTTTTGATCCGGTTACTTATTTAGAACCCGTTACTTATTTGGACTCGGCTACTTTTTTGAATCGGTTACTTATTTGAAAGCGATAAGTTTTTTAGACCTGGTTACTTGATCGAAAAATTCGCCTCTTTGAATCCGGTTCCTTTTTAAGACCCGATTACTTGATCGAAAACTTCGCCTCTTAGAAACCGGATACTTTTTTATACCTGGTTGAATTGTAAGCATGGGTAAGAAAATTTAATATGGCCATATTAATCGTTTCCGAGATGGTCAGGATAGTATCTTACGGTCCTTTGTTACCGGAACGCACCGGATCTGTATCCGGCAAAGGAACATTAACATCGATAACACTCCCCAAAGCCGCCGGAGAGTATCTTTATCGTTAATACAATTACAACAACATGCGACTGTGGCTACAGTTTCAATAAGAAATCTAAAATGAACAGACAATATCTGCACATTGGAATAAATTTCACAAAACGATTTTATATGTTTGACATAAAGTCTCAATTTGCATTGCAATTAAAAAAAGATTATTTTCCAAATTGCTGCTGAGAAAACTCACAAGAAAACAGATTGCTCAGCAAATGAAGTGATAAAACGAATAACTTAGCTTTGACATGTAAAGCTAAATAACATTTCCCCAGCGTGTTAAAATGCGAGAGTGCTCTTTTGTTGAGTATTAATTTCCATACAAATGCTGTATTTCAAAAATGAATAACAACTAGAAATCGATACGACAAGTTTGTTAGTGCAATAGTTGAGTTGTGTGAAAGCAATTCGATAGATTAGACAAGCTATTCTTGCACATTTGTGTATAAATTTTTGTACCGGAAAGAGCTGCAAAAGCTTTGACTTTGAAAGTTTACTCGAAGAGATGCTTAAGCGAATGAATAGAGATACTTATTTTTGGGCCTGGCATATACAAGACTTTTTACTACTTTTTACTGTCTTTAAAAGCATTATGAGGTTTATTTTTTTTGTTATTTGAAAGAGTTCGTAATGGGAACCCAGAATATAAGCGTAAATGTAAGCGAAGGCGTAGTCTTTGAAAGTGGTGGGAAAAACCAGAATGTAAGCGTAAGTGATATTTCTACACTGTAGAATTATGTAGGACGAATGTACGTGACAGAGTTTATATGAGCAGAATAATAGAGCAAGGAAACGTAGCGAATGAAAGAATAGAAGTCGAAACCGAAGTCAACGTTGATGCCAGAATCGAAACCGGATTGAACGTTATCGAAGTTGATTGGGCGTATTATCCGTTAACAAAAGTTACCAATGGATTACCGATATTTGGGCGAGTTATCGGTTTGTTAAGAAGAAGTTATCGATAATTTATCGGCATATTATTTAAAAGATAAAATTTTTTATCCACAATTCATCGATTTGTTTTAAAAAAAGTATCGATTTTTTTATCAAAAATAAACGATCTGTTACCAACAGTTGACAATATGTTACAGAAAAGTTGTAAATTTATTATCGTTTTTATCGTCGAGATGGTCGATTTATTATCAAAAACTCATCGATATGTTATCAACAGTTAAAAATCTGTTATCGAAAATTTTTCAATTTATTATGGTATAAAAAAGTTAGCGATAAGTTTATTATCGAGTAGGTATTGTAGCCAAAAAGTAATGATTTAGTACTGAAAGTTATCGCTTTGTTATCAAAAAGTGTTCGATTTATCACCAAATATTCATAGATATGTTATTAAAAGTTATCAATTAAGTATTATGTACCAAAAAACAATCGATTTTTTACAAAAAAATTATCGATATGTTATCGAAGATTTATGAATTTACTATCGAAAAGGTATCGATTATCAACCAAAAATTTTGCGACTTGTTATCAAAAAGTTATCTGTTATTTATCAAAAATTTTTCATATTTTCATAAAAAATTGATTTACTATCAAAAATGTTTAGATATATCAAGCTATCAATTTATTATCGACAAAGCTATCGACTATTTATCAAAAACGCATGGATAAATTTCCAAAACGTTATCGATATATTATAGAAAAGTTATAAACTTTTTATCGATAACATCGATTATTTTCTGTCAATTCATCGTCATGCTAAAACTGTCGATTTTCTATCGAATTAGTAAACAATAATTTATTGATTTGTCCTCAAAAATTTATCGATTTTATATCTAAATGTTATCGATTTTATATCGAAAAGCTTTTGAAACAGATACCAACAAATCTTCAATTTAAACCTATGACTCATCGGTAAGCCCTGGAAATTGAGTCGAAAAAACCAATAAAAATGAGATAACTACAAGATAGTTCTTTGCTAACAATAATAAGTCGATAGTAAAGCAACTACTTGATGAAATAAATAAAAAATAAATGTAAGGCGCGATATCCTTCGAAGAGATTTTAGGCCGAGCTTTTCTTCCTATATGCGTCGTGCTCCTTTTTAATTTTTCCTACAAATATCCGGGACGGAACCTACTTGTTTAAGCCGACTTCGGACGGCATCTGCAAGGCAGATGAGTTTTCACTGAGAGCTTTTCATTTTTTTTTATTTATTTATTTATTTGTTTTGGTTTATGGTTCTATGACCATAGCGCCAGGTACAAAACCAAAATTGTCTTTCTACATTGTCGTTTCATTTCACATGTTCATCCGTTATTCACAATAGCTCTATTATTCACAGTAGCTCAGTTATTCAATAATACTTAAATTCCGCTATTTCTCAGAATGTAAACTTTTTTGGTTTTTAAATGGCACCACACCAGGCAAAAAATCAATAGCAATTTGGTTTTTAAATGGCACCACGCCAGACACAAATTAAGCAATATGTATTTCAAAACTATTTGTCACACTGATTCCTATTAGGAAATTAGACAAATTTTCTTTTCTGGTAGGCGGAGCACGCTACCATCACACCGCGGTGGTTGTTACGATTAGACGTCCTCGGAGCTTTTCTCAAAAAGCCCAAACAAATCTTTTGCTGATAAAGTAACCTCTACTATATAAAGTAACCTGTACTATATATATGATATTTAAACAACCCATGAAAACACTTAAACACTTGAGCTTAGCACTTCTAGCTTTATTTTGGACCGACAAATCGGTAAGACTTACGCTTTAATGGAAAATCATATGAGCTAAATGAGTTTGCCATCATTACTGCTGCAACCTGTCAAACAGTCAATGTTTCAACTTACTTTCATATTGATTGACCATCAAATGGTCGAGCCATCAGTACTTTGTTATCTACCAAACAACAGCGTCACCACAACATTAGCGGACGAAATCAAAGCAATCAACCAGATGACCATTAACAAGAATGCTTTCAAGGAATACTATGAAGTATGGAGTAAAAAAATATATGTGCTCAACAGGAAAAACTCGTTAGTCGTTTTGTGTAAGCAAATTGCTATTTTCTTGTCATTAATTTTTTGCTGCTTAATTTCTAAACGCCTCTCGTCTTCACCACAAAGTCAAATATAATTTTATTTACTATTACTCTAACTACTTCTATGTAATGACTTAATGAGGTATTGTCAACAAGCGATTTCCCTCAAGTTCAGCATATTTGGTGTAACAATTTGCAAAAGGAATAAAAACAAAATAAAACACACTGGAGAGTGAGCGAAATGTGTAAATATCTGTTGCTACCACTTTCTCTTTTTTCGAGTACTCTGTGTTAATGAAGTGCTTGGGCAGTGGCAATCTAATCATCTTTTTTCATCATCATAGCAGCTAAACGCTATTATCATTAGTGTTAACATTGTGAAAGAATATGTAGATACGTGTTATGCTCTGCTGCCTTCAAAAGCGATATTATTATTAAGTCGCAATTTTTTTTTTCTATTCTTTTTTCATTACTATTTTTCCTCTTTTAGTCAATGCAAGTTTCCATCTGGCAGTAAAGTGTCCCTGAGTGCAAAAACACAAAACCTGCAAATGTTGACTGTAGTGTAATATAGTACAGCTGCTGTGTACAATGTGTAAGCACATTGTAATTAATTATAAGAAGAAATAACTAGAAGCAGCATGAAATATTTATCTGTCGCATTAAGTCCACCAAAACCCTCAACGAAACAAAGTCACGCTGAGCGCTAAAGTTGTGGCGCGCACGTCGATTGAGGAGCCACACAGACAGAGGTGGAAATGTCTGTTGCAAGATTTAAAAATGGCTCTGAAGAAAAAATGTCCATCTGCTTGAACAAGCAGATGCTAATTTGTTTTGAGTGATGAGCAAACTAAAAAAAAGTCGCCGGTATCACTTCGTTTTAATGAGTAAATATAATAATTAAAACCAAATTTTTAATAACTATCTTATTTAGCTGGCTCGAGGTCTGTGTTGTAAAACAAAACACCGTTGTTGATTTTTTCTTTTTTTCTCAACCAATATATTTCGACTGCTCTGCGGCAATCGTCATCAGGGTTACAAAACTAATAAAAACAAAAATAATAATAAATAAACAATTAACAATTAACAAATTATCACAAAAATTTATCATTTTACATCTGCATATACGTTTCTTAACACGTCTGCCCTGTGTGACGTGTAGTATGGTACTGTCTTCCTCTAAGCAAGTGTTTGTATATATGCGCGGAATTGTCCACGTCGCTCTTAAAGTTGAGTCGTATGTTAGTCGGTACGTTGATAATGTGTAACATTTCAAGAATGAATCATTTACTGTAGTGTTGTTCCTGTTGCAGTATTTAGGTCTCGTCAAAGTTAGGTATGTGCCCACTAGCTGCACGGTGTGCCATGACTGCTGTTTTCTGGTTATTTTGTTGATGGCATTGTTTTAGATCAACAACGGTGTTTTATTTTACAACACAGACTTCGAGCCAGCTAAATAAGATAGTTATTTGAAGAACAAGGTCGCCAAAAAATACAAAAAATTTTTAAGTTAAACGGTTTTATTGAAAACAATACTTGCATGAAGTAATAATAATATTAAAAGCTAGAAAATATCATCACACTCCTCATCAATTTAGCGCGTTGATAAGACGAATAAATAAAAGCGTTGTGCGCGTGAAATTTCTAAAAATTTGAGGATTTGCATAACCTGACTAAGGTTCAGCTGGTCTTACTTATGGCTATCAATAAAAAATTTTCGCGTCCAACACTTTTATTTAAGCATTTGATCAACGCCCCAAATTGATAAGGAGTGTGATGACTAGTACCTAGGACTTACCTAATTATTTTCTAGCTTTTAGTATTATTATTACTTAATGTAAATATTGTTCTCAATAAAACCGTTTAACTTAAAATTTTTTGTTTTTAATTTTTTTATTTTCAAGTTTTTAGTCTTTATTTAATTGCTTATTATTTCTCATGCTATTTAGTTCATTTATTGACTCATTATTACAAGGACTCTTTCCTGACAATTTGCTACAATCTAAGTCCTTAATACATAATCCTTCCAAAGACATGGCTCGACTCTGCGCCACGTATGCTTGTCCCTCCTCGAACTCCAAAATATTTTAATGTCACTTCTACCGGAATGTATGTAATATTTGTGCCGAGTATGAACCAAATCGGACCACATATACGATTTCTGAAATATTGCGATCCATGCGCCACCTATCGGAATTTTTTTCTTACTATTGCATTGTCATCGGGTTCTGAACTATATTCCAAGTTTCAAGCTTGTAGCTTATCGGGAAGTTACTTAAATTTCAATTACAAAATTCGTGCCGGCCAGCCAGCCTGTCAAATCAAGCTAAATAAAGCCGCTTAAAAACTAGAAAATGGGGCGGATTTATACATATGGCGTTTTCTTTTCTGAAAAAAATATAACCCTGTTCATTCTTCTCTGCTTTCTCATAAGTTTGCGTGTGGCAAATGAGGCACTGGGTCTCGTTGCAGCTATTAACGCTATGTTCTTTGCTGGGTTGGTGTCGAAATTCTGTATGTACAAAATTCTAAAAACAAAATTCTGCATTTTAAAATTCTGTTTTTTAAAATTCTGCTTTCAAAATTCTGTATTACGAAATTCTGTATTACAAAATTCTGTGTTAAAATATAATGTTAACAATGTTAAAGAGGTCATGTAATTATTTTGAAAAAGTGCGCCATGCACAGTAATTCTGCGTATAACACCTTTTTGCATAGGCGGCCTTCGGCCACGCTTATAAATAATAACCCTGGGCTACGCCATGCCAAGTCCGGGTGTGTGGTATAACCGTGGCTACCGCCACAGTGATGTCCTTCTGCGTAGTAGACCCTTCTGCGTAGGCGGCCTTCGGCCGCACTTAAAAAAAAATATTCCTTAGCCGATCCAGCACCGGCTACGCCATGCCATGATTCCGGAATTTTGACTTCCAGAATTAAATATGCAGAATTTTGAAAAAGCAGAACTTTAGAAAGCAGACTTTTTTTGCAATTTACAGAATTTTGTCACCCAGAATTTTGTAATACAGAATAGTGACACGCTCCCTTCTTTGCTACCAGGTCTCGATTTAACTAAGTGTAATATATATGTTTTGACTTATGGCACAAGGGCAATAAGTCTTGGAGAGAAATTCTTTAAAAGATTTGTGCTGCTGTGATGTTTAAGGTGAGTTACGAAAGAAGTTTAATCACGTAGTGCAACAACAAAAAGCCCAAAGCCTTACTGGATTGATCGTAGAATTCATAACAAAACCCAAAGTATAATATCAGAGAAAGTGGTAGATCTCCAACAATGAAGATATCTTTCCTAACTTAAGTAATGATCGATATTGTAACGAATTTAGGGAAATTCGGCTTATTTGAAAACTGCTACTAACGTTCGAATCGCTAAACTGTTGAATAAATAACTCCAATATTCAATAATGCAAAGTGGTCTTTATTAGACTACTTTGAAAGTGCTTCACAACCACACTTATGTATACTTCACACCCAATAGCGTGCTTAAATGAAAACTGAATACTCAGCTTGCGCTGCTTTTATACTCTCCGTTGTTTCACTCACATACCTCTACCAAAGTCTACACGTTTCACCTTCTAGAACTGCTGTATCTCTCATTTGGTAATTGAGCTACATATATGCGTGTGTATGTGTGAGTACAACTTTGGCTGATGACTACATCTGTGTGTGAGTTATCTCTTCGTTGCCTGTTGTATATGTGTGCAAATGTTGATTGATGTGTTCATGTATATACGAGTGGCTGCTTCATGTTTTTTTTTTGTTGTTGCATGATTATTTATTAAGTATCAGCTTAGTGATGCTAATATTCGTCACAATATGTTTTATTCAAAGTGTAACTCTTTCATTGAGTATTCCATAACTCCAAGCAAATCATAACCTGGTTGTAACACAAAACTAATCTTTACGCTCAATAAGTTCATCGTCCAATTAAGTAACTCATTTACCTGTCAGGTAAAATCATTAAGCGAACAGACACAACAATAGGCATAAACAAAGTTGTGAAATTTTCTAAATTTATTGAAATATTTACTCACGTGAGCGAGGCTTATTTAACGCTTCATCATCCTGCACAGAAGCAAAAGCATTCAAAGTTGATTTAGCAACTCAATTTAGTTGTCATCATTTTAAAACCCACAAAATATTTTTACACAAACATTCCTTAGCGGAAATTTACAACGTCCATAAATGCCATCACAAAGATATATTTAATGGCATAACATAAATTTTTACCCATTTTGGTGTCAGTTATTGGCATTGCTTAAACGCGCTGCTGCTATTAATTGAAAATTATGAAAAATGAAAGCGAAAAGATTTTTGCTTAAATGTGTGAAACAATTATTTTTTAATCAAGCTTCTGTTTAACACATAGACACATAGAAATAGTATTATGTATGTATGTAGTAGTGTTGTTGTTATGAGTACAACAAATTTTAATTGTGTGTTATATGGTCTGATGTAGAAACGATTTTAGTTGATTGCCACGTAAACAAAGCTCAACTAATGCCATGTAAAACGATATTGGAAAAATTGATGGTCACTCTCATAGAAAAAACGTGTGAATAATTGGAGCAGCTGATTGAGCAAAAAGTCACGTCAGAGCGTAAAAATTGGATTGAAATAGTTTTGTGGTGTGATCGGCTATGAATATTCAGAAAACCTGCAACAATAAAATGACTAAACATAATAGGAGCAAATTTTTTTTCCTGACACCAAAAACATACGCAAAAAAAATAACAACGAAAATTTACAGCAGCGAACAGAAAAAAGTAAGACTTTTGATCAATTTGTAACAAACTATGCAAACCATTCTTAAAAACGTCTTCGAAAAAATTCGAGAATATTTTACGAAAACTTTTTACTTAAAGTTCTCTGACTTTGACCAAATATCTGGGAATCACAAACAATTTTAAACTCAACTACAAAGCGCACATTGGATTGCATCGCTTTCCCCAACTGCAAGATGATGTTCGATGCTGAGATATCAAGCCAAATATGGTGTTATGGCTGAGTGAGGCAGTGTTACGTACTGGTCGTATGGTGAGAACGTCTCAGCAAGATCTACAAACTCACAGTCCTACAGAAAGTTTAGCGCACTGCATACTTTGGTGTCACCGGATCCCTCCGCACCTACGCTTGCGACTCTAGACCCCATTTTAAACCTTCCTCCTATAGACATGCACATATTATGTACGTCGGCACAAATCCCCCAGAGACAGGGAATCTGAGAGCTGGAGGCATACTCAGAAAGCGCAAAACAGTATCATTAATTTAACTATACCATGAACTCCTAATTCCAAATTTGATTATTATCTCCACACACTAATATCGGATAGCCAGGCGGCCCTGCGTGTCTTGCAATCCTACACAGTTACATCTAAGTTAGTGGATGACTGCATTGAAATCCGTAATAATCTGGGAGCCAAAAACAAGGTTTTGTTAAGATGGGTTCCCAGATATCGAGACATGAGGGTAATGAACGTGCAGATTATTTAGCAAAGCAGGGTGCTACATTAGCATTCTATACCCTCCAAAGCCCTTTTGTGGACTCACAAAAGTACACACCAGGGAAACCATAAGAAACTGAGAAACAAAACAATTCAGACGTCACTGGATTGACTGTCGAGGGCAAAGACAGGTCAAACTGTTTTTACTTCCGGCAACGAAAGTATCAGCCAAACTCACTGATCTAAGCAGAGAGGACCTAGGAACTCCCACTGGGTACTATACGGGACACTGTGGTCTACGATATCACTTAGGTTAGTTAAATTTATCCGATACTCAAATTTGTAGTTTCTTTGAGCGGTAGGATGAAACGCTGGTTCACATTCTCGGCTAATACGTGGCAAGGCAAGGACTCTCCCATCTAGGGGATGTGACTCTTAGTCCCTATGTGATATGGAGTAAAAAGCCTGAAGAGGTGCTTAGATACATTAAAAGCCTCCACATACAAAATTAGGGTGAAAGGTCATACACAATAGATCTACACAAAGGTTGCAGTGCTTCCAGGCCTAATAATAATATTAATAATAATCCCCTCAAAGTACAGTTTGAGGGCGGTGTTAACACTATCATTGCTAGTGGGAATAATTCCGGCCTGAAAATCACTCGAGGTCCGAAACATAACTTGCAAAGTATTTATCTTTTCTGACAGCCAAACAGCAGTAAGGGCGCCTGCTCCACCATGCGCTAGCATAAAGCTAGTAGAGTCATACAAGCAACTTATTGCGGCGTTAACCATCACTCTTGAAACATACATTATATCGGTTCCGGGAATCAAAGTAAATGAGATGGCTGATAAACTGGAACTTGAAACTTAGCTGAAGGAGGCGAGGAAATAACCAGCGTCGAAAAGAGGACAAGAGTCTAATGATAGATCTAGGGCCGACACGACACCCATTAACCTCTAACGCTATGCTCTGGTATTTGCGCTTTAGAAAGATGAATATCCTGGATATGACCTGCATATCTGAATAGATTATCGGAAATAGGGAAGTCGAGCCGGTTCTAATACATATTGAACGTAGCACTTAGTAGCTAAAATCAGGCATGTGGCATCAAGGCATTAGCTACTTGGGCGATCTGGGACGCAGCCAGTAAACCTATTTACCTCTCTGACTTTATTTGAGCATGCAGTTTTTTAGCCCAATCAATTCTAGTGTAACAAAAAACAAGTTATAGGTCTATAAAATTCGTTTTGATTTTTCACAATTTTTTTAATGAAGGGTGTTTGAGATTTTATTCCAAATATAAAAAAATTTTAACACTTTGTATGGAGGAAAATCTGAAATATACTTCGTCAAAAAACTCTTCAAAAATCGATGTAAATTTGAACAGACATATACCTTGTTCTTTAGTAGACTAAAATTGATTGGTCTACAAAATTGCATACTCAGAAAAGTTAATAGAATTGCAAATAAAAATATCAAACATCGCATACTACTTTTCGGAAATTCAAAATCTTTTCTTCAAATATCTAAAAAAAAAATAAAACTAAATTAAACAAGTAAGGAAGGCTAAGTTCGGGTGTAACCGAACATTGCATACTCAGTTGAGAGCTATGGAGACAAAATAAGGGAAAATCACCATGCAGGAAAATTAACCTAGTGTAACCCTGGAATGTAGTTGTATGACATGTGTATCAAATGGAAGGTATTAAAGAGTATTTTAAGAGAGGGTAGGCCATAGTTCTATGGATGGACGCCATTTAGGGATATCGCCATAAAAGTGGACCAGGGCTGACTCCAGAATATGTTTGCACGATATGGGTATCAAATGAAAGGTGTTACTGAGCATTTTAAGAGGGAGTGGGACTTAGGTCTATAGGTGGACGCCCTTTCGAGATATCGCCATTAAGGTGAGCCAGAGGTGACTCTAAATGTGCTTGTACGATATCGGTATCAAATGAAAGGTGTTAATGAGTATTTTAAAAGGGAATGGGCCTTAGTTCTATAGGTGAACGCCTTTTCGAGATATCGCCATAGTGGTGGAACAGGGGTGACTCTAGAATGTTTTTGTAGGGATATGGGCATCAAATGAAAGGTGTTAATGAGGGTTTTAAAAGCGAGTGGCCCTTAGTTGTATATGTGAAGGCGTTTTCGCGATATCGAACAAAATGTGTACCAGCGTGATCCAGAAAATCATCTGTCGGGTACTGCTAATTTTCTTATATATGCAATACCACGAACAGTATTCCTGCCAAGATTCCAAGGTCTATTGATTTCACCCTGCAGAACTTTTTCCTTTTCTTCTACTTAATATGGTAGGTGTCACACCCATTTTACAAAGTTTTTTCTAAAGTTATATTTTGCTTCAATAAACCAACCAAATTACCATGTTTCATCCCTTATTTTGTATTTGGTATAGAATTATGGCATTTTTTTTCATTTTTCGTAACTTTCGATATCGAAAAAGTGGGCGTTGTTATATTCGGATTTCGGCCATTTTTTATACCAAGATAAAGTGAGTTCAGATAAGTACGTGGACGAAGTTTAGTAAAGATATATCGATTTTTGCTCAAGTTATCATGTTAACGGCCCAGCGGAAGGACAAGCGGTGGACTGTGTATAAAAACTGGGCGTGGCTTCAACCGATTTCGTCCATTTTCGCAGAAAACAGTTACCGTCATAGAATCAATGCCCCTACCAAATTTCAGAAGGATTGGTAAATTTTTGTTCGACTTATGGCATTAAAAGTATTCTAGACAAACTAAATGAAAATGGGCGGAGCCACGCCCATTTTGAAATTTTCTTTTATTTTTGTATTTTGTTGCACCATATCTTTACTGGAATTGAATGTTGACATAATTTACTTATATACAGAAATAATATTCAATTTTTTGTTAAAATTTTACTTTTAAAAAAATTTTTTGTAAAAGTGGGCGTGTTCTTCATCCGATTTTGCTAATTTTTATTCAGCACATATATAGTAATAGTGGTAACGTTCCTGCCAAATTTCATCATGATGTCTTCAACAACTACCAAATTACAGCTTCCAAAACTTTTAAATTACCTTCTTTTAAAAGAGGGCGGCGCCACGCCCATTGTCCAAAATCTTACCAATTTTCTATTCTGCGTCATAAGATCAACCCACCTACCAAGTTTCATCGCTTTATCCGTCTTTGGCAATGAATTATCGCATTTTTTCGGTTTTTCGAAATTTACGATATCGAAAAAGTGGGCGTGGTTATAGTCCGATATCGTTCATTTTAAACAGCGTCCTGAGATCAGTGCCCAGGAACCTACGTACCAAATTTCATCAAGATAACTCAAAATTTCCTCAAGTTATCGTGTTAACGGACAGACGGACGAACGGACGGACGGACATGGCTCAATCAAATTTTTTTTCGATACTGATGATTTTGATATATGGAAGTCTATATCTATCTGGATTCATTTATACCTGTACAACCAACCGTTATCCAATCAAAGTTAATATACTCTGTGAGCTCTGTTCAACTGAGTATAAAAAAAACTGTCCCTGCAACTTTTTTGTTCGCAGCTGTAGTTTCTTAAAATAACAACAATAAAAAGTTATTTTGCAATTTTTGAACAAATCTGGTTAAAGAAACTGAATGTTACCCTGTTTGAGCGCTAAGCCGTTTTTGTTTACTGCATGACTAACTCATAGTTAATAGACTCGTCTGTTTTTGAGCGCACCACACGGCGTATGAGTAACTTTTTGGTTAATTTATTTTCCGAATGAAACAATAAAGCATTTACATATGTATGTACTCAAGCTAAAAGCTTTGAATATTTATCCAATTCAATGACTTTATTAAATAACCTGCTATGTGTATACATCATCATTTCGTCGCTGCGCTCACAAAAACAGTTATCTTTGTCAGTAACTGTTCAGGAGACCAAAAAAACTTCTTTCTGGTGTCCATTTGCAAAATTTTGCAAATGTCGTATTTTTGAACTATTTTATGTAAAGTATGTTATTGATGTGTGAAGGAAAAAATCATGTTTTTTAACTCATAACAACGTTATAAATATTTGCGCCGTTGTAAAGCACATAGCAGCTTTCAAACATGATTGAAATTTGCTTTTGACGGTAGGTAAATGAATGAAATTTGTGCCGTATTTCCTCATAATGCTTACGGAGATGACCCCTTAAGCCCCTGGGAGGTGTAGCTTCATCAATCAGATGTCAGCCCAGGTTTCTGGGTATTCAACAGAAACTCTTTGTTTAGCATTTCATTTCTCTCCCTAATGGGGTGTGCTATCGTCTAATTGTGTACGTGGTGTTCTGGGGACATAAGAAGACAGCCCGTAGCAGTTCTGAGGGCAGTGTTTTGGCAGGCCTGTATTTTCTTCAGGTAAGTAACCTTTAGGCTTGGCGACCATATCGGGGACGCGTAGCATGCAATCGGCCGGCAATTGCTTTGTAAGTAGTAATGAGCGTTTATTTGTTTTTACCCCAAGTTCTGTGGGTAAGAGATTTGAGGATTTTATTATGGCTATGGATTTTCGGAATCAAATATAATATATTGCGCTGAGTGATGGGTGATTAACACGAGATCGCCTATATTTCCGCTCTAGCATTCTTTTCTGTGGACGTTATGTCCAGAGCAGGTCTGCAGAGCAGATCTTGCTGTGTGTTTGGTCTCTTGGATCGCTGGAATGCGGATGTTATGCCGCTTCATGAAATCAACTATCTCCGTGATATTCCCAGTCAACCCATTATAGTTTAACTACAGAATTCTGTGTTGTTGTGGCTTGTTGAGCAGCGGGGTAGCTAGAAGGTAGTTGGGGCACTAAGGCGCAGACTACGGGACGCCCTTGATCGTAAACAGCAAGGGGCCACAAAATATTTATAAAAGTTACCGTGACTTCGGGTTTTGGGGTCTATCCCAGAACATCCTGTCCGATGCAACCATCCCTTCACGTGACCCACTGACAAGAGTGTGACCGTCCTAAAAAGGTTATTTTCCGGCAAACTCAGCAAAACCATTTATCTGGACCGGGGTCAGGTACAGTTCGAAGATTGGGATCGATACCCTTCCGTAGCAGGAGAATATGGTGCAGAGCCGCTGCAAGGAGCTGCTGGGAGGATAACAATTTGTGGGAGGGACGCAACAAATTAAATAGGGTTACACTGAAATAACAGCCCTTGGTCGGGAAAAATGCCGAGTCACTCCGGTACATGAAACCGGCTGCTTTGGGAAGCAAGATGGTTTGTAATTGTTTTTACATTGAAATCAAAGCAATTTCGCCGGCGATTAAAAAAAAATTATAAGCAAGTAAGTACATAACCGTTTTTCAGAGTACTTCTAGGACTGTGTGCACATAGCTGTTTTCGGCCACTTCTAAACCAAAAGAGATATAAGAAAACGGCATATGCAGAAATGTGGGCTCTACATACTGATAATGAAATATTCAATAAAAAAATTTTGACAAAAACACATAATTGTTTTCGTTAGCGCAGCGACGATTTGTTAAATGAGGCTCAACTGCATCGTCGATTTTGGCCTTTGTGTGGTAAATTTACGAAAGTCATTCGTATTTTGCGGCATTCGAAGTCTTTAAGGAGCGCCAATCTGTTTTTCCCAAACCTCTCCGAAACTCCCCCTTTCTGTGTTACTAATACTAGCCTTCACGTCGTCATTCCATTGTTGAGCTTTCTACGAGCATGTTTCCTCTCTTCTCCCAGGCCGTCCAAAGTAGTACTTGTTGGCATGAGTTATTTTCTCTTTGATTTCGCGGTTGACATTATTTTGGTTCTTTATTCTGGTAACAAAGTAGAGGAGAATGGGATACTTTCAGTGAATTCAAATTGAAACAAATTAGCAAACTGGCAGCGTTGCGTTGTCAAAAGCTGCTACAAAGCCGACAATAATGTCGATTTTCTTAACACGGAAGTTTCCGAGGCTGGTCTGCAGAACACTGGCATGTGCAAATCTGCTCTCATTCTAACGCCCGGCTGAGTTTAATTTAACTACATTACAACTAGCGGTTTACGATACAGGTCTATCAGGAAGGCTTATAACTTCCATCGCCTTTGCGACTATTGAGGTAACTGCCCCTGATATAAGCATTACGGCTGACAGCTGCATTGCGACAATCCTACAGCCTATGAATAGGCTTCTTCTTACAACAGCCGGCCACCAAAAATAGATGGGTCTGAAGATCGCTGCGAAACGCCAGCTCGGTTTACTCTGTCAACTATGTTTGGCTTAAAATCCCACATTTTACCAACTGATGCCTTATACCTGGAATCTGTTAAATTTGTTGTTTAAGATACCGCTGAGACAGCGAACTAGCCGTATAAATCTATTTCAGCTTCCACAAGATTAACGTGGATACCATTTTACTTGACCCGCCTCCCACGGGTCTCACTTCAGCAGGTCGCCATAGGGTTTGAAGGAACTCAACCAGTGCTTTCAATAGTAATATAATAACACACCTTCATGACTGTGGTACCTCTGCACGCTTATGTGTGATTGAGCAGTCTTACAAGTTTGTTTGGGTAGTCATTCTCATTAGAATTTATTACATGTGTTCGAAGGGGCTGATAGACGTTGTCAAATACTCGCCTTATGTATAAAAGGGCGGCCTGTAAAAACTTGTTGAAGGCAGTTTATTTTTCTGACTTTGATTTGTATTTGCATGGCACTGTGAAGTTAATTGATTGTGAATGTACAATTTCGGGCGTATGCTGAAAATATTGATATAATTGACCTTACCAAACGGGATGTGAATTCTGGCTTCTCGAGATAAGATAAAGATATGAAAAAATTAGCCATACCTTAAAAGAGGGAAAGACATGGTAGGTCATATTATTAATAAAAACAAAACGCTCCGGTCCAAGAAAGCATTTCAAGGGGGAAGGGCTGAACCTTTTATGTCTTCGAGTAATGCATAATGGTTGAGTGTCGAGAGCTTTTGAAAAGTCAAGTGCCACCAGTACGTCCTATGGTGGAGTTTTGGGCTTTTTTGTCCATAATTTACCTGGGTATTAATAAATTAATTTACCTGGGTACGTATTTTACGGGAGCCATGCTGATGGCTGGCATTATATCTACCCTTATTAATTGAAGTATGTATTGCCAATTGTAGAAAGACAGCGTTCGCCCATTTCACCGACTACGACAGACAAGACTCTAGTCACTGAACTATTCAAAAACTTACTAGTTTGAATAATCCCAGAAAATCTTAGTCAATGAATATTTGCTGACTACTGTGCTTTTGCCTGTAGAGCCGCTTTAAATTTTCAAATTTAAGTTAAAAAGTTTTCTACCAGTTCATAATATTTTTATTACAAAACTTTTAAAGCAAAGAAGCCGAATTACTAACGTTTGCTTACCTACATTTTCTTCTCTATTCTATTCATATCAAAACACATCAACTTATTAAATTCAATTGAACTAAAGCAAACTTTTCATAAAAATATTTAAGCGATATACTTGCTAGTAAAAAAATTTTCAAATATTTCTATTAACACAGATTACTTTTTATTAACTAAACAAATAACCGGAAACACAGACAGAAAAACGTGTACCATAAATAACTTAAATTAAAAAATAACCGTTTGAAATATTTATATCAAATCTGATAAAGAGAAACACTAAATTATAATATATGTATATTAAGGTGGTCTCTATAAATTAAATTTTGTTTTTTTTTCTAGTCACATCTCTTAAACCTTACTCTAAATAACTACAGATAAGTTTTGGCCACAATTTCGTTTCGCGTAAGTATCTAAGATAACACTTCTCTATGGAGACTCAATAACTTTTGTTTTGTAATGCCCAAACTCGGTAGTGCTACACCTGCTGACACTTCTTTTAAATTTTACTCGCGATTGAAAATGGTTCACGAATGTTAAGCAGTGGTAAAACTCAAAAAAATCTTTATAGGGAAATCTGAATTCAGTCTCTTTAACCGTTTGTAATCGAGACCAAAGTTATGTGTCATATACAAGATAAAGATTTTACCGTATGAAGAAATAAGGTTGGAAAAATAAATTTATTTGACTTCTAAGGACTACTTTAACATAAATACATACATGTATTTAATAACGAGCTATAAATTATAAAAAATACCAATAATGCAGTTAGCGCATATAAAACCTTTGACACTATTATGGGAGTAAATGAAGAGCACTGTCAAATTTATCGAAACGTAAAACAAAAGTTGTTTTTTAAGCAACGTTGCTGGTGCATTTAAAAACGAGTTTTTGAAAGCTTAGAATTTAGACTATAAAAATGGGGAAAAAGTATGATAAATATATTTGCGAATAATATATTTATGATTTAATTATTTAAGCCCAATCTTTTCATCATCACAAATATGTATTTACAAATTTCAATTAAATACAAACAAGTAAGGAAAGTCAAGTTAGGGTATAACCGAACATTATATACTCAGCTGAGAGCTTTGGAGACAAAATAAGGGAAAACCACCATGTAGGAAAATGAACCTAGGGTAACCCTGCAATGTGTTTGTATGACATGTGTATCAAATGGAAGGTATTAAAGAGTATTTTAAAAGGGAGTGGGCCATAGTTCTATAGGTGGACGCCATTGCGGGATATCGCCATAAAGGTGAACCAGGGGTGACTCTAGAATGTGTTTGTACGTTATGGGTATCAAATTAAAGGTACTAATTAGGGTTTTAATTGTATTTGTGAAGGTGTTTCGAGATATAGACCAAAATGTGAACCACGGTGACCCACAACATAATCTGTCGGGTACCGCTAATTTATTTTTCTAAAGTATATATTTTGCGTCAATAAACCAATCCAATTACCATGTATCATCCTTTCTTCGTATTTGGTATAGAATTATGTAATTTTTTTTTTCATTTTTCGAAATTTTCGATATCCAGAAAGTGGGCGTGGTCATAGTCGGGTTACGCCCATTTTATATACCAAGATAAAGTGAGTTGACATAAGTACGTGAACTAAGTTTAGTAAAGATATATCGATTTTTGCTCAAGGTATCGTGTTAACGGCCGAAGGACAGACGGTGTCTGTGTATAAAACCTGGGCGTGGCTTCAACCGATTTCGCCCATTTTCACAGAAAACAGTTACCGTCATAGAATCTATGCCCCTACCAAATTTCACAAGGATTGATAAATTTTTGTTCGACTTATGGCATTAAAAGTATTCTAGAACAAATTTAATGAAAAAGGGCAGAGCCACGCCCATTTCGAAATGTTCTTTTATTTTTGTATTTGGTTGCACCATATCATTACTTGAGTTGAATGATGACATAATTTTCTTATATGTGACCCGGTAGCTAATGACTCAAAAAAAAAAAAAAAATAGCACAAACGTCCTGAAGAAAATCATTTTTTATCATTAACATCTGTTTCTCGCAATTTGGTTTTTGAGCCATAGGCCACCTTTTCATAGACCGGGTCACATATACTCTGAAGTATTCAATTTTTTGTTAAAATTTTACTTTAAAAATTTTTTTTTGCTTAGTCTTCATCCGATTCTGCTAATTTTTACTTAGCACATATACCGAAGTAGTGGTAACGTTCCTGCCAAAATTTCATCATTATACCTTCAAAGACTACCAAATTACAGCTTGCAAAACTTTTAAATTACCTTCTTTTAAAAGTGGGAGGTGCCAGGCTCAATGTCCAAAATTTTACTTATTTACTAGTCTGCGTCATAAGGTCAACCCACCCACCAAGTTTCATCGCTTTATCCGTCTTTGGTAATGAATTATCGCACTTTTTCTGTTCTTTGAAATTTTCGATATCGAAAAAGTGGGCGTGGTTATAGTCCGATATCGTTCATTTTAAACCGCGATCTGAGATGAGTGGCCAAGAACCTACATACCCAACTTCATCAACATACCTCAAAATTTACTCAAGTTATCGTGTTAATGGGCAGACGGACGGACTGACGGACATGGCCCAATCAAATATTGTTTCGATACTAATAATTTTGATATATGGAAGTCTATATCTATCTCGATTCATTTATACCTGTACAACCAACCGTTATCCAATCAAAGTTAATATACTCTGTGTGCAAAAGGTATCATAACGACATATATGTAATACATACTCATATATTGCTAATAGAAAATGCTCGCAATGTGTTTTGAATTCGAAATCAAAACAGGATAGCCTATAAAATTTTTGTGATTTTAGCAGCAAAATGTTGACAAGACAAAATTTAAAGTTAGGTATATTCGATTATTGAATACAAATACAAAAACGTTTTAATAGCAATATATCGACACTCTGATGTTTGCGAATGTACCTAGCCTGTTGTAGCAATATAGGAGTACTACATATATGCATAACGAAATAGTTTTCAAATTTTTAATATCTAGCTGGGTGTTTAATAAATCATTACTTAGATAAATGTGATAACTCGAGCCATCCTCTGCCCGCAGTACCGAAAATTTTATTTTTGTATTTGGGGTGAGGTGAAGTGGAACTGGCTGATCAGTAAGGACCCCACATAAACTGAATGAGTCTACGGTGTTGTCAGAATTTGTTTGACGATCAAACGGAAAACCGCCAACTAGATGCCAGGGCTTATATTATAAAATTACACCGTGATCTTGCTAAATAACAAAAGTTTTCTAAGAGCTAGGCTAACTGCTGCATCGATCACTGGCAACTCCACCGCCTCTGGTAGCTGAACCTTGACCTCACGAGCGCAGCACACGAAAACAGAATGTGGTTGAAAGTCTTCTCCTCCTCTAATTGGATTTTCCAATGTCTGCTTTCACTGGCGAGGCCTAATTGAAAATCATCTAACGTCAGAAACAGTATCCAGTTAGAATATGTAACGCCAGCCTTTTACCACACGGGCATAAACGAGAGGCAACAGGTGTACATGGTAAACGCAGCAGTATTGTTGCAGGTGGCAGAAACAAAAGGCGCTAGCAGCACGACGTTTGCAGCAGCCACAGTGTTGCAGAAGGCTTAGCAACATTATGGAAAATCCAAGTATGATTTACATCTAAAGGCTAGTTAGTGTGAGTGTGTGGGTGTACGTGTGAATATGGGAAATCCGATAGGTATTTTGTATATGTGCTTGTTAAAATTTTCCGTTTTTTACTTAAGGTTCTATGCCCCAGCAGTAGGTATAAAAGGGAGTAAGACAAAGTGAGGCGAAGTGTAGTGACACCAAAATACAGTGGTACAAAGAAAAAAAATTTTAAAGTGAAAGTTAAGTACGCGTATAAATTCACGTTAAAATTTCGGGCGTAAAACAAGTAAACGAGAAGCGCTAAAATTACCCATAGCAGCCCCAGGAGCGTGAGGGGAAACCTCCCCAGGTATTGTCACGGCTATAGGCCCGATCTAAAGTTCACATCCCATCCATGAGGAAGGAAGGGCCATCAAATCGCACAACGCCAAACAACAACAACTGAACGACGCACTGGCATGTACCGCACGCGCCCACTGTCACCTCGCACAACACACAAAATAAAAAAAAAAGAAAACACCAAGACAAAACCGTAGAGCAAATACCCCATAGGAGGCACAACTTTTTTAAGTCGGTGACGGCAACAATTACAACAACACTCATTTCGCCAGACACGCAGCAGGAAGCGGAAATTTTGAACTAGAAGCACCAACCCCGGGAGGCGGTCCAGTATAAAATTCACCGAAGGAAGCGGTTTATCTCATAAGTTTTTATTTTATATTTGTATATAATATTTTAAAGCTGTAAAGAAGGTTAATTGTATACGTACGAAGATAGAGGTTTTGGAAAGGTATAGGTAGCTGAGGGAGAAGGGGTGAAGAAAGGCACCTAGGCTTTAGTTTTCTTGTAATTCATTTTTTTTGTTTTTGTTTTTTTTTTTTTAATATTGAAATTTTTCTTTCGATTTCGTTTTTCGATTTTTTTGTTGCGGACATATAGGTAAAAGGTGCGATGTAAATCCTTTTGAAGTGATTTTCACTTTGATTTTGGCTTTTTTTGGCACTCGCTGGAGTTAATTACTTCACGTCACCAGCTATTCCGTAAGATTTTTTTTTTTGCGTCTTTCTTTTTTTTATTTTTCGCTATTTTTGGTGTTTACCCCTATTTTGTTGTGGGGTTTCCTTTGCCTTTGCTACTAGCCCATATACACATTATTTTAATTGCAATTTTTTTTTTTTTTGTGCTTTTTTTTGCCAAAATCACATATTTTAGGTTTAACTATTTTTCGACATATTTTTAGGGATCTTAGCCTTTATAATTGCTAGGGCATAATTCAACCCCTGTTTAGAAAAGAAAAACCAGAAACACCAAAAAAAAAAAAAACTACACCAGAAACATATATTTGCTTACCAAACAAGAAATACCTTTGGAGCTTCCGATTTCGCGGCCCAAAGCCGCACATTAGAGATATACCCGTGTTTGGCCGCCTCTATCTTTTTTTAATTTTTTGGCAGTTTTTTATTAAACTTTTTTTTATTCCGATTTTTTCGAAGACGACACGTTACTGCTATGTACATATAGTTGCGACCACATGGTGTCAAGTCTCACAAGCTAATACCCCAAAGTTAATGATAGGTGATAGAGCGTAGTGATCACGCTGCCTTTATGGATGTATGTATGTATATTAGCATATGTGTTTTGAGTTACTTTTTTTCAGCAACAGGTACTCAAGAGCGACGGTACCTGAGCGACGGAGTGACCAGGTGAGTGCAAATACAAAACATAAAAACATATATGCGCTTATGTATGCACATAGATTAAGCTCCTAATTCTACGAATTTTGAATGATTAGCAGCGAGAGCAAGAAAATAGATGTATATGCATTCATGGTAGCTGAGAAAAAGAAAATATTATACAAACATACATAAACATAAGCTCACCAGAAAAGCGATCTCGTTGAGCGTATTTCCCTTTCTTCTTATACCTTTTATTTCTTTCTCAAAACAAGTTTTTTTATTCTTTTCTCTTTCCGCAATTTCATATGAATTTTGTGGTAGGTCAGTAATCCTCCACATATAAAAGTTTTCAATTTTGCGTTAGCGTTAAGCTAAGAAAGATAGTATCTTTTAGATTCGTTAGGTTTGCTTGTGCAAACGAAAACATTAAGATGGGGTATACGAAGACTAGGTGCAAGAATCCATACCTTAAGACACATTTTAGTGTTAACATTTTTTTTGTTGGGTTTTTAAAACACATTATAAATTGAATTTGCCTTCAAGACTTGTAATTTAGTAGACCAGGAGAAACACAGTTAGATTGGATTATTATAGTTTAATCTTTTGCTGAGTTCGAGTTCTGGGATTTTTTTCATTAAATTCCTATTTGTGAATATCTATCCTGGAGCTTTAATCATAGAGATTGGATTACTTAGACTAGAACATACCTAGGTTTAAGAGAATTGTTTGTAAATAAACACCTAAAGAATGTGTCCTTGAACTACGTGATCTTCATTGAAATGCAGGGTTGAGGTTAAAATAATTTTGGTGTGTGGTTTGCCTTAGGGCGCGCTACGGTAGGTGAAGGATAATACGGGAGAGAAATGGCTGAGTGACATATAAAGACTGAGACGGACGTCAGTTTCGGGGACGCTGTAAGGAAAGAGGAGTCAGCACAGCGCCCAAGGTTCAGCGCAAGCTGCGCTGAAGAGGGTGCGAAACTCCACCTGACAGGACAGGCCTTCAACCTTCTTCTCCTCCTACTTTCCTCAGGATTCTCCTATTTATTTCTTTTCAGTTAGGCATATTTTATTTTAATTTTGTAAAGGTAACTACGGGTAAGGCGGGTGTGAAAAACTCACCCCATTCGCCGAGCTAGCAGGGGCTTGCAACCATGCCGCATGCCACCTCCGCCTTACCACCAAAAGCCAGTTACGTTACAAATACCCATTATGAGCCTACATTCCCCTCTTTTCATTGATGATAGTAACTTTGCTAGTGTAAGGTTGTAAGACCTGCATAAGAACTTTACACTTTGCAGCTCCGGGTTTGATTCCATGCCTTTCTTTCTTGGATAGTCATATGCAGCTCTCACCTTCCTTTAATTTCGCGCAAACTGATTAGAATGTCTAGGGTTTAAGCTGCGAGTGATGCGCCCTTTTTGCTAGCTCATCCACTTTTTTATTCCCATCTTCTTCCATATGTGCAGAAATACAATCTAGATGTATGCTTCTTCCTTTGCCGATTCTTAGCAGGGATTTCTTACACCCTTAAACAATTTTAGATGTTGTGCTATGAGAAATTATAGCCTTAGTTGCTGATGGGATGTCAATATAAAAACTAACGCTGGTGCAGTTTAAGCTATTTTTTTGTAGTATTTGTACTGATTTAGTCACAGCTACTGCTTTCGCCTGAAAATCAAAGTGATCAAGAAGCATGTAGGCTTTCTTTACTTCGGGGTTTGCCTAGTATACCATTCCTATTATTCCTTTCATTAGTTTGGAACCACTGGTATATACGTGGATTGCCTGGTATGCCGTATGAGTGCCCTTGCGCAAACCTTCCACCTCAATTTCGGCTCTAAGAGAACTATCAAAGTGCATGCAGGGAACTGGAAGCAGTTCGTTCAACAAGTATGTGTGGTACTTGGTCTTAACTCGATGAGGTCTCATCTTTTTTAATGCAGTTGTTACAAATTATTTTCCTACGAGGTAAATAACGAACATGACTTCTAAGCACTTATATCAAATTTGGAAATTTACAATCCTTCTACTTGACTAGTGTTCCTTCATCTTGCCTCGTTATTAAAAAAAATCGGCAGCCACCTTTGCAATCAGGGGAAGAGTGCGGCGCCCACTCCGCTGAAGGGACCAGGTTGAAAACGATTTTAAATTTTTTTTTTCCTAAAGGGATCTTTTTTCGTTTGAAGCAGTTTAAATTCAAAGCTTTATGTATATTTTTTTAAATTCCGCAAACCGGCGTCTTCTACCAATCGGAAAGACATTGGTTGAAGTATCTCTATCTGGCCAAGTACTTTAAAATAGTGTTCCTCTTATGCTTGTATGGTTTATATGAAGAACGTCATTCCAATAAAAGGTGAGAAAGTGATTTTGAGGCTGAAGTTTGAAACTGTGAAGATTGTTTAGTAAAGCAAAATTAAGAAAGAATCCACATCGAGTAATGCCATCACTAAAGCACCTTAGCTTTTGACTTAAATTCGCGTCACTGCCAATGACTATTGAAAGCTTACGCTGGATTTCATAATCCAAGGCATTTTAAATCCGACTAGAGAGTAATCCTTCATGCATTCATTTACGTTAAGAATAACTCCGGCTTTGAAGATAGTCACTGTGTTCTGCTTCACATGGACAAACGTTTTTCTTTTATAAAAAGCTCCCAGATATATATGGGTTTGACTATGCAGCTGATTTCCATGAGGAACTTGGAACTAACCCCTTGAAAGGGTTACGCTACGCAACCTCTTGAAACAGTTTGGTATTGTGGTCGCATCTTACGAGAGGCATATCTGCCCTGGATACATTCTAAACCTCCTAACCCGCTGAGGATTCTGCAAGAGTATATATGATGCCAGGAAAAGTGCAGAAAGCTGGCATCGTAAAAGCGTAAAAGCCGCCAGGTGTAGTTATAAGGAATCATTTAACCACTTTAAGGAGTCCAGTGCTTGTTGGATAAGCTGAGGCTGACCTTTTCACCTTTTGAAAAGACGCGGTTCCTGCGGACGTTGAATCAGACCAGATAAATGTCCTGAAATATTTCATGAGTGAAAAGTGATTGGAGACTGACGAATTTGGGTTAGTTTTTAGTAAAAAATTTTTATTGTCTGTGGAAAAAATGACAGATAATTGCATCATAGTTGCCACCGAGGGTGATGACAAGCCGGGTTTTACAACCTACACTAAGATTGGTGAACACACTGCCTATAAATCAAGTCGGATGCCATTATTATTAATATAGCGTAAATATCACTGAAAAGTTTTAGCCGTCAACAACTTTTGCTTAGAAAAAAACTACGCTTAAAAAAACTTTTCAAAGTTTTCCACTTAATCTGCTTATTTCTTGTGCATTTTCTTCGGTTTCGTGTCGCTTCTAAGAATTTCATACTTTCTAAATATGCGACTAAAATTTATATATGTATGTATTACGTAATATACACTATTCGTTTTAATTTTTGTAGCTACAGAGCTTACCGTGGAGCTTATCGCCTTAAGCTACACGAATCGCAGCAGCAGCACTCATTCATCTTCATCACCCACCAACCACCAACCATCGACCGCGAGTTGAGGAAGGCAATCTTAGCTGCTTCAATAAACGCAAATTTGCTGTCGAATGTAAGAAAGTTGAACGCCTTCCTTAGCACTTAAACTTATTAGGTTAACACATATTTATTTTGCATGAGTTGTGTTAGTATAAAAATACACACATACATATGCAAATCGATATTTTTCACGGCATACCATATTTTCGAAACACGTTATACTAACTAATAGGGACATTTTGAAATGTTACAACTTAATTCCATTAGATATTAAAAAAAAAATTATGTAAGCATGAAGTGATTTGTTTGTGTGAAAATCGCTTATCGAAAGGCAAGATTGTGTACTCATACACAAACATACACACTCATTTACACTGCCCTTGTCAATCACTTCCCAGCAGTTTTTGAGGTAAGGTGTTATAAATTTAGGTAAAATTTCAGCATTAAAAATGCCCTGAAATTCAGTAAGAAATGAATGACCTGAAAAATGGATTGAATAGGAAGGCAGTATTTCAGGTATACAGAAATTTCAGCTGAACACGCAGTAAAACATTCAGGACTGTTGAATTTTAATAAAAATTTTAGCTGGCAGCTCTGTAATTAGTTGTTTCTGGAAGTTATTTGTTGAAGCGTCACTTTTTGTAGGTCGGAGTGAAAGTGTAAATAAAATAAAATATTTAATAAAAAAATAATCTGAAGTGTTTAATAATACAGTGAAATTACTAAACTGAACAAAATCTGTGAAATGAGTGGTTTAAGCAAACGAAATTTGAGGCGATTGTCCGCAAAAGCTAAAAATAAATTAATTTGTCACTTGTTTGGAAAGTAATAATTTTCTTAAAAATATATATTTCTTTTCAGACTTAACAAATACGGTCATTAATCAAAATGTAAAAATTTTAACAGCCTTAGAAAAGGTTTGCGAAAATATCCAAAGTCCCAAAGCTAATTTTCCAGTTTCAAGTCTCTTGGAAATTGAAGAACTTGAAAATAAAGTGAAAACGGATTTTGAAAGATATGTAAGGTGGCAAAAATTTAATTAAAAATCCTTATTTTAATAATATAATTTTTTTCTATTTAAAGGTCATAATTTTTAGATCTATACTCATGCCGGATGGCATTCATAAGTATTTGCATAGGATACTTTCGGAAGAATTGTGTTTCGAAATGAATTTCTCTGGGCGGTCGAGCAAAAAGGGCCTGCGAGACTTTGTCAACCTTAACAGAGCTTTGTACGGTGAATATCAAGGATTTTTTTTTACTAGCATACCCAGCTGATGATGTTTTCTCTCCTCCTGTTCCACTTTCACTCCCTCTACCATCCCAGCCCAACTCCCCCTCCATCTTTATACTCATATGTTTTGCCAATAATTTTGCAAACAGTAACGTGTTCTGTTGTTAGTCAGGTTTCTAAATAATTTGTATTTTAAAATTTTCAGAATCCATACAAAGAGACGGTTATTCAATGTCCGATTATACAAGAGATGTGCGCAGCGCCTTCCAGAAAATTAAGAACAAGAAATACAAAGCGGTATCATTGCAAAAGAAATATAAATAAGGCAATATATGTATTTATGCACATAAAATTGTGTACCTGAAATTAAAAAAAAATATCGAAGAAATGTCAATTGACTGAATTTTTTTTACATACATATGTACACGGAATACGTATTTTTAGTTTTTTTATTTTTACAAATGAATATTTTAAGTTTATTTTATGTCAAATAAATATTACCTCTATTTGATAAAATAATTGCGTTTAAAATATTTTTTCCTATTGATATTCTTACTGAATTGTAACGATATTATTCTTGCGGATACTTCCACTTCCTGTTCATTCGCTTTTTCTTGTGGATACTTTAACTTCCGATGGGATAGTTTTTTCATGTGGAAGTTCTCATTGCATGTTCAATACTTTTTTCACTATAGAAACGTTCACTTCTTAATCATCAGATTTCAGATAGTTCTTTTTCGCGGCCACCCCTGTGTTAAAGCGAATGAGAATATTCAGGTTTTGTAACTACATCTCTGCTGATGTTTTTGTACGAATTATATAGTATTTTCATGCTGAACAATACTGCTGGGTTATTATACACTTATAATACATACATACATACACGTCTATAATAGCGGCAAAACTTGTATTAGCACACCATGGCGTATACGTAACATTTCATATAAATTGCGCGCTGAGAAGAACCAAAAAGTACTAAGCGTTATCGTGACTTCCGTTTACATAAATTTACATATATATAAGCAAGTACGTATGTTTGTGCATCTATACATACTTACACAATGCTAAGTGCTTTTTGTTCTGCTTTTTTCTTGTTCTTCATTATTAACGCTAAAAGCTTTACAAACAGTCGGCTTTGCTTGAATAGCGTTATTGCTACACACACAGCGCTGGCGGAATGTCATTGTATTAAGTTTTGCTGCATTGCACTCAATTGTGTGAAGTTCAGTTGAATTCCACTTGAGTGTTTGATTTAGCCCGAGAGCAATTGACACTTTCTTGTTTGACGCTTTGCATTTTTTCCATTTTAACTATACTCGTGTCCTTTTTCTCATATTTTGCAATTTAAATTCTATAAATAACCGATTGAGTCAATTAGCTAAGTGTAAGCCGGATTTAAAACTGCCAACAATGGTGAAGTGGATGATGAGAAATTTAGCAATAAAGTGAAAATGTTATTCCTCTCACGATTTCTTGTTATTGGAAGATAAAATTTCCACACCAGGAGCATATATATTAGCTGAAGCGTAACCTCTTGGGCGATCTTTCCACCACCAATTTCTGCTGAAAAACATATGTGTGTCGATAGCAACAGTTCTGTGGGTCGCTGCATTGAACGGGACTCTACTTGAGCTCAATAAAAATGGAGTGGAGGTAGTCACATATGCAGACGGCGTTGTAATAGCTTTATCAGGTTCATTCCCATCCGCTTTGAGTTAAATACTGGAACGTGCGCGTCGAATGCTTTACGTCTCGATAGCCAAAAACGGCCTAAGCGTAAGCTCTAGTAAAGTGAGGCTGATGCTGTTTACAAAAAAGAATAAAACACCACAGTTTCGACAGCCTGCTCCAAATGGTACAGCCCTTACACTGTCTTCGACAGTCAAATATCTGGGTGTGGATACAGAGAGCAAGCGAATATAAGGCCGAAAAGGCTTAAATAGTCTTCTCGTGCAAAATAACTTCACAATAGTAACACTCCAACTTGTGCGGCAGTAAAACTTCGTGATTCTCACTGTTGGAAATCGGGGAAGTGTGGTGTCCTCAGAAGGCTTCCTATGTGGCTGTGTTATCAGACTATCACACGCCTTCACTAAGTTTTTACAGGTGGCATAAAGTTAAGCCTCTCAAGAGGAAACAAATGAGGATGGTGTGCGAAGGAAGAACTCAATTTCACTCTACACCGATGGGTGCAAAATAGACTGCTATCATCCAAGCGTTATTTCTGGATATATAGAAGGCGCTAAGCTTAGCTTATGGTGTTTTATTCCCCCATCACTTCTGTGTACACAAATGGTTCCAAAGTAGTGGAAGGAGTAGGGTCTGCGGTATACTGTGCTGATCCGAAAACAAACAGATCCTACAGGCTGCCGGATTACTGTAGAGTTTTCCAAGAGGAAATAGTAGCCGTAAATAAAGCTGTAGAGACCTTGGATGAAAAGGAGTCCAAGCTGCAATCGTGTTAACTTTTATATTGACAGTCAAGCAGCAATTAAGGTAATAATCTCGCATAGCACAGCATCTAAATGCGCGTTAGAGTGTAAACAGTCCCTGAAGAGAATCGGGGTAAGGAGAAGCATACATCTATATTGGGTCCCAGGGCATATGGGAATAGATGGGAATGAAAACGCGGATGAACTAGCTCAAAAGGGCGCATCCCTTGAAGCTTCCTCCGCAGACGTCCCAATTAGAGTGGGCGAAATTAAGCGAAGGCGAGAGGTGCACATGATCGACCAAGCAGGAAAGGTGTGGGTTCAAGCGTGGGGCTGTAAAGTGTCGAAAATTATGTGCAGGTTTTACAAACATCAGACTATCAAAATTGCTTCTATCATTAAAAAGAGAGGACTGTAGACTCATGACGGGTATTCTGACTGTACACTGCCTTCTGGCATTACATGCCTTTAAATTAGGCTTGGTCAGTGATAGCAGATGTGGGAAGTGCGGGCTGGAGGAGGAAACGATCGAGGACGTGCTGTACTCTTGCCCTGCGCTTGCCAGGCTAAGACTCCAGTTATTAGGAGTGATACAGCTGTCAGATCTAGAAGCAGCAAGTGGCTTAAATCTTAGGAAGCTTCTAGTATTTGCCAAGAGGACGGAGTTATTTTATAACATAGGTCCTGGGGTTTTCAGTTTGGTCGTTAAAACAAAATTCTGGTAACACTACGGACTTATTCAGTCTATGTGAGGTTTTCATGGACTGGCCAGTTCAACCTAGCTTAACCCCCATCACTTCGTCCAAGGCCTTTAGCAGCTGCAAGGGGTCGCTTCAAGCCGCAACTAAATTCGAAAAAATATCTCTTATATGTGTAAATGTTCAAAAAAATAATAAAGGGCAGTGAGAATGCAGAAGGGTTATCGTTGGATGCTGCAACTTCGTCATCTATTAAAAGAAATATAAATAGCCGATTCAAGGAGTAAGCGGTCTTCAGCTGGTGCTCTTCGCCTACCTGCAAGATAACCAAGCAAACTTGAATTACGATATTAGGAGATCAGGCGACCTACTTAGCATGTCAAAGACAATCACGGCACACTAGCCACTTAGCATGCATGCTAAGAGAATCCCTTTTGACGGCAGGAGTTGCGACGAGAAAGGCCATGCTATGCAAAAGGTATCAGCAGGTTCGTTGTCCGAAGCATATGGTTTGAACGAAGCACCGTCTAGCCATACTTAAACAGCGGGAAATGGCTCCTTGTGATCGGGCCTTTAGTATGCGGACAGCACACGAACCAGAACCAAGTTTTCGGCTCGATCTCGTTTATACGCTCACACGAAATTACCTAACTAGGAAATATTTCACAAAATGCCGCCTGCATAAATTATTGCCTGAGTTTTATGGTTCAAAAGAAACTTACTATAAGGTATAAACTTGAATTTTCTTTTATCAAAAATAATTCTTAAGCCCTGATTTTTTTATTTTCATAACTCTTAATTTCGAATTGAATTTTTTTGTTCAGAAACTAAATGCTGGATATTGACTTTGGTTTTGCATACAAAAATTTAAAAAATTTAGATTGATTTTATATCAATTTTTACGATATTCAATACGGCAGCTCAAAATAAATAAATTAAGATAGTCTAGTTCTTAGTGGCCTTTGCGTTCACATTTTCGTGCATTTACTTTGAAATTTCTGATTTGTCGCCGTGCCTATAGATCGCTCACGATAGGCCTATGAGGGATTTGGGCGACTCTCGGCTAGAAAATTTGGTGGTTTTGACTTCAGCTTGCACTCGTTAAATGTATATTCACAGGCATTTTTGTCGTGTCTTCTACTTTTAACATTCTGGATAGATATCTATTGAGGTACCAGTTTACACGTAGATTATGGGAAATGAATTAGTTATGAAAAATTCAGAATTCAAAGTTTTTCATTTGCATTTTTGTTTCCACTTGGCGCGGGTATGCGTTGCACACGTGCACGTGATTGGCAATTTCTTCTTAGCTCCGACAATTACACTGCATGTTTTTAATGCTCTTCAATTTATGCATTTTATTGCGTCTTTACTTTATTTTGAGAATACAATTATTTTTCCGTTTTCACGCATTATTGCCAACCTCTTACACGTTCATAAATCGTTCGTTTTTAAGTAAACAAATGTGTGTGTATGTATGTATGTAGTACTTGTGTGCGTTTGTTCTTAGCACATTCATAATTTATAACCACATACGCAGTGAAAGCCCCCATTTATCTAGAAGTTTTTAACACTGGATTACCGAATTCCATTTTCGACACCCTCATCCTGCGCTGCAGCTCATTTACTTATGTTATGTAAACGCCCAGTGCTCCTGTTTATGTACTTGTTTGAATGTATGCACATACTCTTTAAATCGTACGTATACGCGTATGTATTAGTGTGTGTCTTTAATTTAATATTTTTGTGTTTCTTGCCCCCCTTAATGCAGTGTTGAACATTTTTGTTTTCATAATTCAAATTATGTCTACTTATCATCACTACACAAGCGCATTTTTTGTTTGCTGAGTTTAATCACTCTTACAATTTTCTACTTCAATACTCGTACATACACATATACTTGCAAAAAGGGAGTTTTCTCCGCTCCCCCTACATTAACAATAAGCTTTGCGCTACTATGCATGCTTCTACATTATATATGCTCTTACTTTTTTTAAAGTATGTTGTGGGTTTCTGCTGTTAAGTGGCAAAAAACAGTTACAATTTGGGCAAAAATGTTTGTGGCAAATATTAAATATGAATATTAGTCAGCATCTACTACAAACAAGAAGAACATTTTCTTTTTAACAATTAGACTGCCCAGAATATACAAAGAGATTTATATGTTCCGTGAAAACTAAAAAAAATGTTTTCTCTACCCTCTACTCTACACATATTATCATCGAAAAGCATTTCATCATACGTTTCAATGGACCCTCAAAGTTACAGTATCCATAAGCATAACCATAACAGTTAGCTTAACCAATTCCATAATGGTAACTATAACCATAATCATGACCAAAACCAAAAACATACACATAATTACATTCATAACCATAACAATAACCATAATCAGAACAATAACCATAATCAGAAGCAAAAGCATAGCCAAAACCATAACCAAAATCATATCCAAAACCACAATCATAACCATAACCATAACCATAACCTTAACCATAATCTTACCATTACCATAATCTTACCCTTACCATAAACATAACCGTGACCATATCCATAACCATAACTATAATCATAAACATGATCTTAATAATAACCGTAACCTTAACCGTAGCAAAACCATAACCGTAACCATAATCAACCCTAACCATAATCTTAAGAATAACAAAAACTATAACTGTAACCATAAAAAAACTATAACCATAGCATTAACCATAACCATGGCCATAGCAATAACCGCATCCATAACCATAACCGTAGTTGCAACCATAATACTAACCATTTCCATGAACATAACCGTAACCATAACCATAACCATAACCATAATCATAAACATAATCATAGCATTTAACATAACCATAGGCCCAACCATAAACTGGACCATAACAATAATTATAAATATACCCATACACATAACTATAACCATAGCAATAACCATAACCCCAAACCTCACCATAACCGTAGACATAACCTTAACCATAACTCTACCCATAACTATGATCATAACCATTAACACAACTATAACCACCAACCTAGCCATAACCAAAACTTTACCTATTACAGTAACCAAACCATAACCTATACCATAACTGTACCAATAACCGCAACTATAGCTGAACCCAAAACGGCAACGGAAGCCGTAGTTATAAAAGTAAGCGTATTACTTGACATGAGCATAGAATGGGGTATTTTTCTATTTCAAGTAGTTTTCAAAATTTTTTAAATGCCTTTTGTTAGCCTTTCGTAATTTATTTAGGTCCAAAAATTATCGTTAAAAAAAAAAAAAAAAATTATCGTTAAGTCTTCATAATTTTCATATACGAAAATAGTAAGTAAATCTTGCCCTTAAGTGTTTAAAAACTTTGAATTCTTTACTATTACTTTTTGTGTCTTAAAATATCGCCTTTAGTTTTTCTTGGTCAAATGCCTATTAAGTCTTATTCATTTCTTTCCATGTTTTACAATAACTGTTAGGTATTGACTTAATTTGTTGTCTTTGTGTTGAGTCCACAAAATTAGTTTATTTCCGATTTTGACCAGGGTGAGTGCTCCCAGCTGATGCTGGATTGCGGCACAATCATCCAATCAGTTTCCTTCCTAATGATCCTCAACGAATTATTTGCTTTCTGTGATGAACTTAAGTAGGAGTGAAAGATCCACCTTCGCTACCTTTATCAGACCATACGCCCAGAAATCAATGTAGTCTTGTTTTCAGTTCTGGGCATTGGCAGAAAAGTGATGAAAACCTCTCCAAAGGAAGCTAGTTGGTATGTGCTACCGTCAGAGCATTGGTGCAACAGCGTAATAACTTCTGATGAAACCCGAAAGTACTACCACTGCAGATTGGTTAGGCTTGAAAAGGAGCTAGTTCCTTTCCTATTCAAACATATCCTTAAGGTCCTTGAGACCTCACAGTCAACCTGGTTGATCTGCAGTAAGCCTGATGCCCAAATTTCTGTCCGCCTCGTTAATGTTCGTTTCGGAGCATTTCCACGCCATCTCGTCTGCAAATTCTTTCTCTTTAATAGCACTGTGCCCAGCGACCAAAGCAACGGGAGACATTGAGATGCCTTACCGACGCACGTCAGTTTCTTTTGGCTGGCAGCGTGGCTGTTGACAGTAATCGTTACATTGATGTGTGGGACTATACTATCCTGGCTGTTCTCTCCATGGCATAGACTCCCGCCTGGAAAACACTGTATAGGCCCGTTTTCCATTTTCGAGACGTCGATGTAGATTTTAATTCCTTTGCCTCTGTGTAGGTCTTCCTGCCGTTCTTATTCTAAAGAATATCTTGTGTTTTGCACTTGAAAGTCAGAAACCGACATGCCCCTAGTCATATCGTCTAATACATAATATACATGTTGGACTTACTTTGTCGTAGACCCTCTTTCGTGGCCAATCACGGCACGAACACTGCTTAATATAGACTTTTTTATACTTCCAACAAATAACCTTAAAGCTTGTCCTTTTTCTTTTTTCGCAAATAACTGTTGAATAAAAACTTATATTTTTAAACGAAAAATAACCGTTCCAACTTGACATTTATTTTTAAAAGTAAAAATAGCTGCTATGTTTTCATATTATGTTCTAATCGGTCTACCATGCTTGCTACAAAACGGAGTATTTTTTTTTAAATATTTTTTTTTTGCCTCGCGGTTGCTTGGGTTGTCGTTGCCCAATGCCGACTGCCGAATTGCTGTTGAGTAGCCACTGCTAATTTTCAAAACCACAAACTAATTTGCGCTTTTAACAAAATATTTAGCTATGCTTTTTGCTTAAGTTTTTTTATTATTAATTTGTGTTTACTATGTAAGGGTGTGTAATATGTAAGGGTGTAAGTATGTGCATCTGTATGGGTATGAGGCTTTTGTGACCATGAATATTTCAGAAAATGCTTGTAGAATTATATTTGCCTTTTTGCTTCTGTTCAGGATTACGCATAAGCCATGTACTCGCGTAAGCATGCAAGTATCCGCAAGTATGTGAAAATGCACTAATTACGTTGTATTTGGTTACCCTTCAGGGTTGAGCGCTAAGCTTTGAAATATTGCCTGCATGAGAGTGTTGAAATGTGAAAAGTCAAAATTTAGTTTTAGTGGGGGAATATGAAAATTAAAAAGGAGAATTATTGTGAGATTATATAATGTTTCCTATTGCGCCCACAGAAAACAAGTAAACAGAATCAGTACCTTCGATGGTTTTTATTGCTTCATTGCTTTCCGACTTTATTTCTCAATTCGGCCTGTTGTTGTTGTTATTGTTGTAGCAATAAGGTCTCTCCCCGAAGGTTTTTATGGTCCTTTGTCATATGCAGATCCAGAACGTTTCGGTAACAACCACCATTAAGGTACTAGCCCGACCATATCGAGAACGAGATGAAACCTTCTAGGCCATACCGACCTTCCACCCACCACATCCATGAGGAACTTTTGACCGCCAGAGCCTCGGCTGTTAAAGAAACAGGATTTGTCACGGGTAGTTGAGGTTGAAAATTGGGTTGGAGGAGCTATAAATAGCGCTGGCAACCCCTCGAATCAATTTGGGATTTTAGTCGCCTCTTACGATGGGCATAGCTGCCGCGGGTATATTCTATGCCTCCTAACCCGCTGGGGGCTCGGCTCTGCTCGGCCTCTCCTCTGTTTGGTGAATACCTTTATATGCGTACCATAAATATAATATATGTATGTAAATCTTACTTTTGTAACACAGGTTAATTTTTTGGAAATGTTAGCATTCCGGATAGACATCTATAAGATAGCTGTATTAAGGCTGTGCTCTTAACATAGTAAGAAATCTGAAGACTAGTGAACGAACAGTTCTGAATGTATTCATCCGAAATCCCACAATTAAAATTATAATGACGTACACCCACGCAAATTTCAGATTAACTTATCCCATAAGAGTACTCAAAGTAGACATTTTTTTAATCATGAACCATTGGGATAACAGTAGGTAAGCGCATTTGAGTAACTTAAATTCAGGGATTGTAGTGTTATAACTTAAGAATAAAAGTTAAAATTTAACAGCTATTCTTTTACTTTTATTATACAAGTTGATATACCATTTTTTCATTATATATTTGTTCATGCTTTTGAATAGCCTTGGGACTGCTTTCGGGGTCGATCCGACACTATTGCAGAACCTTTTCGGGGCAGTATTAATAACCAGTCCCAAAATGGTCCTGAAATAGCCCAAAGTTGATCCATCGAAAATCTCAAAACGGTCCTGAAGTTATCCCGAAACAAACCCCAAGTAATTCCGCAATAAATCGAAAATTGCCCTTACGTGGTATGGAAAACTTTCCGGATTTATTCTGCAATCATCACGGAATTATTCCGAAACTAAAGCCAAAATTATCCCCAGACAGTACCGGAATGATCTGGAAATAGCTTTGAAACCCACTTCAAAAAGATCGCGAAATAAAAACTATTTTGTTAGCGATTGGAAAACAGTTGTGGCATGATCCAAAGTCCCGAAAACAGTCACGAAATGGTTCTGGAATGACCACGAAATAGTACCGGAAAGTGTTCCCAAAATATTTCCGAAAATTCTGTAAAACAGTCACGAATAGATTCTGAAATAGCTCTTAAAGGATCTCGAAATGAGCGTGAACTGATCCAAGGTAGTCCCGATATGACAATTACATGATATTGAAATAGTATTACATCGATCAGAAAACAGATCCAACATGTAAGCTGAGAGCTTTGGATACAAAATAAGGCAAAATCGCCATATAGGAAAATAAACCTATGGTAACCCTGGAATGTGTTTGTATGGGTATCAAATGGAAGGTATTAAAGAGTATTTTAAAAGGGAATGGGCCCTAGTTCTATAGGTGGACGCCTTTTCGAGATATCGCCATAAAGGTGGACCAGGGGTGACTCTATAATGTGTTTGTACCATATGGGTATCAAATTAAAGATATTAATGAAGGTTTTGAAAGGGAGTGGCCCTTAGTTGTATATGTGAAGGCGTCAATAAACCAATCCAATCATTATGTTTCATCCCTTTTTTCGTATTTGGTATAGAATTATGGCTTTTTTTCATTTTTCGAAATTTTCGATATCGAAAAAGTGGGTGTGGTCATAGTCGGATTTCACCCATTTTTAACACCAAAATAAAGTGAGTTCAGATCAGTACGCGAACTAAATTTAGTAGAGATATATCGATTTTTGTTATCGTGTTATCGGCCCAGCGAAAGGTCATTTTCACAGAAAGCTGTTACCGTCATAGAAGCTTTGTCCTTCCCAAATTCATAAGGATTGGTAAATTTTTGTTCGATTCTAGACAAATTAAATGAAAAATGGCGTAGCCACGCCCATTTTGAAAATCTCTTTTATTTTTGTATTTTATTGCACCATATCATTACTGGAGTTGAATGTTGACATAATTTACTTATATACTGTAAAGATATTGAATTTTTTCTTAAAATTTGACTTAAAAAAAATTTTTTTTTAAGTGGGTTTGTTCTTCTTCCGATTTTGCTAATTTTTATTAAGCACACATATAGTAAAAGGAGTAATGTTCCTGCCAAATTTCATCATGATATCTCCAGCGACTGCCAAATTACAGCTTGCGAAATTTTGAAATTACCTTCTTTTGAAAGAGGGCGGTACCACGCCCATTGTCCAAAATTTTACTAATTTTCGATTCTGCGTCATAAGTTCAACCCACCTACCAAGTTTCATCGCTTTATCCGAATTTGGTAATGAATTATGGCGCTTTTTCAATTTTTCGATATCGAAAAAGTGGGCGTGGTTATAGTCCCATATCGTTCCTTTTAAATAGCGATCTGAGATGAGTGCCCAGGAACCTACATACCAAATTTCATTAAGATACCGCAAAATTTACTCAAGTTATCGTGTTAGCGGGGAGACGGACGGACGGACGGACATGGCTCAATCAAATTTTTTTCGATACGGATGATTTTGATATATGGAAGTCTATATCTATCTCGATTCTTGTATACCTGTACAACCAACCGTTATCCAATCAAAGTTAATATACTCTGTTTTAATTGACTTCTGTGTCTCTCACCAGAGTAGTGCACTGACGTCGTTGCCCGGAAAGACTAACACATTTTGTTCTTCGTGTAGAAGACTAGAACAATTCGTTATTTTCTTCCTGGTAAATAAAGAAATGTGCTGGTCTTCTATGGAAATTTGAAAAGATAATAGTTTTCGTTGGAAAATGACAATTAACACGAGTGATATTGTGGGTAATCCGAGTTCGCCCCGGGCGTTCATCCACATCGTGATATGAGCTATGGGCTTTCAGGAGGGATCTCAAATTGAGCAGTCGACTGGTAAATTGGTTCATCGATATATCGAAAGTAGAAGGGAAAGTCTGTGGAGTGATTTTCTGTTTGTATTTTCCAACTGCATTGTCCTCCATGAGTTAGTCGACGCTATTAAGAATGGGAATTTACACTGGAAACAAAACGGCAATTAAGGCTCAGAACTACACTGTGGTGCGCTCGAGCTCAAGTTGACTGATTTCTTTTGCGATTTCCTCGAAATATTTTCAGTCTAGCATCCAATTGGCTCTTGGGTACACCAATCGATTCTGACGTAATTCTGGGCACCTGAAGTGTGCCTATATAAAAATTGGTCATTGATATGACAAACGTATATCTTCGTTCTTAGCTTTTGCACAATTGTGAGATAATTTTGGCTGAAAGTGGTTGACAGTTGATCTGTCGAAATTTTTGGGTTCAATTGTTATTGGTGATTAGGGCACTGACGGGTCGCTGTGAGGATTCGGGTCGAATGGCATAAATTCAACGCCAAAATAAGTCGACTGAAGCTATGATCACTTTAAATAACTACAAGATAAATTGAATCAATGATTATTTTTAATGTCACAAAGTCAATGAATTTTATTACCTTTGTCAATTTGGCTCTATGGCCGTCGAAGGAATTTCCGTCTCACCTTACAAAAACAAAAGTTCCGCAAGTTGAGTGAGGAGTTTAGTTGAATATATTCTTATTAGCTATAAAATAATCCCACCGGCCCAGCTTTTAATCCGATAAGCACTACATGCTTTTAGTTGAATAAGTCCCTCTTTTCTCAGAAGGAACCTCATTGGGCCACTTTTTCATCGATTTTTCACGAGAATTTGAAAAGAATATAGGAAAAAGAGGACTGTATTTATCTTTTCATTAGACTGAACAAAAATATAGCGAAAACAGTTCAACATAACTGTAGCTCAATAGTTGTTAAAATTGTAGTACGTGGTGGTGCGAAACAAAATATTTTATATGATGGCTAGTTTAGAAAAACGGGTTAACTTTATGACCATTTTGAAAAAGCAGGATGGCTTTGTTGTCAATATCGTTGACATTTTAACCATTTTAAATTTGACATTGTAACCGTTTCATACAGTCACAACTTGAAATGCCTACGAGGCTATTTGAAATAGTCATAAGGTCAATTGACGTTATGGCCGTTGATCTTATGTCACCCCTTCGGATGTTAAAAGCCGCGGCTTAAGTAAGTTTGGAACACAGAGTCATTTCATCACTCGCCGTCCAGCTTTAGAGCTACATGTGTATTTCATATATGTGACCCGGTCTACGAAAAGGTGGCTTTGTTTTTTTGTTTTTTTTTTTAGTCATAAGCCAGCTTTTCATTTCATTTCTTTTGTATTAGGTCGGTTAAATGTTTGTAAGCATTTTCAATACAAAGGTGGACCAGGGGTGACTCTAGAATTTGTTTGTACGATATGGGTATCAAATGAAAGGTGTTAATGAGGGTTTTAAAAGGGAGTGGTGGTAGTTGTATATGTGAAGGCGTTTTAGAGATATCGACAAAAATGTGGACCAGGGCGACCCAGAACATCATCTGTCGGATACCGCTAGTTTATTTTATATGTAATACCACGAAAAGTATTCCTACCAAAATTCCAAGGGCTTCCGATTTCGCCCTGCCGAACTTTTTCATTTTCTTCTACTTAATATGGTAGGTGTCACAACCATTTTACAAAGTTTTTTTCTAAAGTTATATTTTGCGTCAATTAACTAATCCAATTACCATATTTCATCATATGTTTCACGATATTTCATTATCATGTTTTTTCATATTTTTTTCTTTTTTCGTTATTTTCGAAATCGAAAATTGAGCGTGGTCATAGTCGGATGTCGGCCGTTTTTTATACCAATATAAAGTGAACACAGATAAGTACGTGAACTGAGTTTAGTAAAGATATATCGGTATTTGCTCAAGTTATCGTGTTAAGGGCCGAGCGGAAGGACAGACGGACGACTGCGTATGAAAACTGGGCGTGCCTCCAACCGGTTCCACCCTTTTACACAGAAAACAGTTACCGTCCTAGAATCTAAGACCCTACCAAATTTCACAAGGATTGGTACATTTTTGCTCGACTTATGGCATTAAAAGTATCCTAGACAAATTAAACGAAAAAGGGTGGAGCCGTGCCCATTTTGAAATTTTCTTATATTTTTGTATTTTGTTGCACCATATCATTACTGGAGTTGAATGTTGACATAATTTACTTATATACTGTAAAGATATTAAATTTTTTGTTAAAATTTTACTTTAAAAAATTTGTTTTTTTTTTTAAGTGGGCGTGGTCTTTCTCCTATTTTGCTAATTTTTATTATTAAGCATACATACAGTGATAAGGGTAATGTTCCTGCGAAATTTCATCATGATATCTTCAACGACTGCCAAATTACAGCTTGTAAAACTTTTCAAATACCTTCTTTTAAAAGAGGGCGGTGCCACTCCCATTGTCCAAAATTTTACTAATTTTCTATTCTGCATCATAAGTTCAACTCACCTACCAAATTTCATCGCTTTATCCGTCTTTGGTAATGAATTATCGCACTTTTTCGGTTTTTCGAAATTTTCGATATCGAAAGTGGGCGTGGTTATAGTCCGATATCGTTCATTTTAAATAGCAAACTGAGATGAGGCCCAGGAATCTGCGTACCATATTTCATCAAGATACTTCAAAATTTACTCAAGTTATCGTGTTAACGGACGGACGGACGGATATGGTACAATCAAATTTTTTTTCGATACTGATGATTTTGATATATGGAATTCTATATCTATCTCGATTCCTTTATAACGGTACAACCAACCATTATCCAATCAAAGTTAATATACTCTGTGAGCTCTGCTCAACTGAGTATAAAAAGTTTCGATAGGGGGCGCACAAATTGGGATATTTAGAAAAATCGTACGGAACGGGGGAATCTTGCCATCAAGAGACTGTCCATTGAGCTACATTCTTGGAGCTTCATGCACATACTCACTTGTAGCAATTCAACCTTGGCATATATGAACCATTTTCAAGTAGCTTAAAAATTAATGTGGCTTGGCGTATTTTTCTGATATGTACTATATTGTATACGTACAAGTATTTTACGTATTCTGAATTAATAAAAGTAGTTTTTCACTTTGTAATAAATAAGGCACTACCCTTTCCCACCTAGAACTGAAAAAGTAGAAAACAAAAGCAAAAGAAAAAAATTTTAAGCAAAGACAAAATCAGCGAAAAATGTGTCCTTATATAAAGACATATTTTTGCTGAACTTTGATTTTAAAATTTTGACATAGAATTTGTAAAAATATTTATGAGAAATAAAAATATGAAGGTGGAGCGGAATTAATTGACGATAATATTGATAAGTTAACTCCTTTTCTGCTAACTTTCCAATCCAATTAATGTGCGCTCCACTTTTATATATTTATTTCTCATAAATATTTTTAAAATTTCTATGTCAGAATTTAAAAAAAATCAAAGTTCAGCAAGAATATGTCCCGGATTTCGCCCATTTATTTATGTAAATGAATTGCTTAACATTTTTTTATATTTTCCTTTTATAATTTATACATGCAATAAATAACTGTATTGGCATTGGTTATTGTCTAGTCAACATTTAAGTAACTGTAGTTTTATTTACATATATACTAAAAAGTTACTTTCTTTCACAATTTGCTTATGTTAGGTCACTTAATATTTGACCATTATTTTCTTAAAGCAATGATTTATATTTATTGTTGTATTTATGTTGGCACGTCCTAGGCTCTAAATCATAAAATATTTGCACTCAAACCAAAGCAAAGCCTAGGCGAACTTTGACAAATTTATCAAGATAATATTTAAGATTATAACTTTTGTTTTACATACACATATAAAGATATGTATATATGTGTGTGTCTTTAATATCCCTGCAAAAAATCGTGCGATAAATCCCTAAGGAGAGCGGTCTGCGATTGATCTATTTTGTCCACATTGGGGTATAATTGATCCCCTCTAGTCCCTTTTGGTTATATTTGGCATCAGTCAGTTTGAAATTTATGTAGCCAATTGAAAGACACAGTAAAAAACAAACAGCAACGAAATGAATAAAATGAAATGATTAAATGTTATTGAATAGCATTATTTAAGAAAAATGCGGAGCTCTATAACGAACCTAAAATACTAGGACCATATGTTCCATTATCGTATTATTTGTTTTTATAATTTGGTGGCCACCGTGGTGTGATGGTAGCGTGCTCCGCCTACCACACCGTATGCCCTGGGTTCGAACACCGGGCAAAGCAACATCAAAATTTTAGAAATAAGGTTTTTCAATTAAAAGAAAATTTTTCTAAGCGGGTTCGCCCCTCGGCAGTGTCTGGCAAGCGCTCCGAGTGTATTTGTGCCATGAAAAGCTCTCAGTGAAAACTCATCTGCCTTGCAGATGCCGGTCGGAGTTGGCATAAAACATGTAGGTCCCGTCCGGCCAATTTGTAGGGAAAATCAAAAGGAGCACGACGCAAATTGGAAGAGAAGCTCGGCCTTAGATCTCTTCGGACGTTATCGCGCCTTACATTTATTCTTTTTATTTTTAATTTCATTCATTCATTTCATTTTTATTAAGCATGTTTCTTATAACTATCTCTTTACATATGTAGCAAAGTTACAATAGCAAAATAAAAATAAACAAGTTTACCATTATGAAGTATAACTAACAAATGCCTAATATGCGTATGTATTTTTACACTCAGTTGAGCAGAGCTCACAGAGTATATTAACTCTGATTGGATAACGGTTGGTTGTACAGGTATAAAGGAATCGAGATAGATATAGACTTCCATATATCAAAATCATCAGTATCGAAAAAAAAAATGATTTGAGGTATCTTGATGAAATTTGTATGTTGGTTCCTGTGCACTCATCTCAGATCGCTATTTAAAATGAACGATATCGGACTATAACCACGCCCACTTTTTCGAAATCGAAAAAGTGCGATAATTCATTACCAAAGACGGATTAAGCGATGAAATTTGGTAGATGAGTTGAACTTATGACGCAGAATAGAAAACTAGTAAAATTTCGGACAACGGGCGTGGCACCGCCCACTTTTAAAAGAAGGTAATTTAGAAGTTTTGCAAGCTGTAATTTGGCAGTCGTTGAAGATATAATGATGAAATGTGGCAGGCATGTTACTCCTTTTACTATATGTACGCTTAATAAAAATTAGCAAAACCGGAAAACGACCACGCCCCCTTTAAAAAAAAATTTTTTTTAAGTCAAATTAAAACAAGTAAGGAAGGCTAAGTTCGGGTGTAACCGAACATTACATACTCAGTTGAGAGCTATGGAGACAAAATAAGGGAAAATCACCATGCAGGAAAATTAACCTAAGGTGACCCTGGAATGTAGTTGTATGACATTGGTATCAAATGGAAAGTATTAAAGAGTATTTTAAAAGGGAGTGGGGCACAGTTCTATAGGTGGACGCCATTTAAGGATATCGCCATAAAGGTGGACCAGGGCTGACTATAGAATTTGTTTGTACGATATGGGTATCAAATGAAAGGTGTTAATGAGTATTTTAAAAGGGGGTGGGTCTTAGTTCTATAGGTGGACGCCTTTTCGTGATATTGCCATTAAGGTGGACCAGGGGTGACTCCATAATGTGTTTGTGCGATATGGGTGTCAAATTAAAGGTATTTATGAGGGGTTTTAAAAGGGAGTGGGCCTTAGTTCTATAGGTGGACGTGGCTTCGCCCTTTTTCATTTAATTTGTTTAGGATACTTTTAATGCCATAAGTCGAACAAAAATTTACCAATTATTGTGAAATTTGGTAGGGGCTTAAATTCTAGGACGGTAACTGTTTTCTGTGAAAAAGGACGAACTCGGTTGAAGCCACGCCCAGTTTTTATACACAGTCGGACGATAACTTGAGCAAAAATCAATATCTTTACCAAACTCAGTTCACGTACTTATCTGAACTCACTTTATATCACTATGGTATACAAAATGGTCGAAATCCGACTATGACCACGCCCACTTTTTCGATATCGAAAATTACGAAAAATTAAAAAAATACCATAATTCTATACCAAATATGAAAAAAGGATGAAACGTGGTAATTGGATTGGTTAATTGACGAAATATACATCTTTAGAAAAAACATTGTAAAATTAGTGTGACACCTGCAATATTAAGTAGAAGGAAATGAAAAAGTTCTGCAGTGCGAAATCAAAAGCCCTTGGAATCTTGGCAGGATTTACATATATAAATAAATTAGCAGTACCCGACAGATGTTGGTCTGGGTCACCCTGGTCCACATTTTGGTCGATATCTCCAAACCGCCTTCACATATACAGCTACCACCACTCCCTTTTAAAACTCTCATTAAGGCCTTTAATTTGATACCGATATCGCACAAACACATTCTAGAGTCACCCTGGTATACCCTTATGGCGATATCCCGAAATGGCATCCACCTATAGAACTAAGACCCACTCCCTTTTAAGACACTCATTAAAACCTTTCTTTTGATACCCATATCATACAAACGCATTCTAGAGTCACCCCTGGTCCACCTTTATGGCGATATCCCTAAATGGCGTCCACCTATAGAATTATAGCCCTCTTAAAATACTCTTTAATACCTTTCATTTGATACACATGTCATACAAACACATTCCAGGGTTACCCTAGGTTCATTTTCCAACATGATGATTTTCCGTTACTTTGTCTCCATAGCTCTCAACTGATTATGTAGTGTTCGGTTACACCCGAACTTAGCTTTCCTTACTTGTTTATGTTAAGCTTAACAAAGTGACAAATGTCATATCTATCAAAAATATTGAAACATTAGCGCATTAGTGCAGTGGGGTGACTGCTAAATATCGAAATTAAGTTATAATTTTTTTTTAAAGCCTACATATGATTTTTAACCTAAATACGAGTTGCTACTATTGGAAAAGCTAAAAGTAATTGAAAGAAGAAATAATGGTGCAGGTATATAAAATAAAGTAAAGCAAGTTACTGCTATTATTTTCTTTTGGTCTCTGTTATTAAGCTAATTATTGAATAGGTCGTAGCAAAACTTCGATTTCATTATGTGAGAAACTCAGAAGAAAGGATTTCACACATTTTGTAAATTGTAGAATATTCCTCATGTCACGAATTTCCGATGTTAGTATGTTGAAGAGTTTCCTGGATAAAATTGTAAAAAACTTTGTTGAATGTGTGGTTCTAGAAGGAGGTACGATAAATCTAGGATGAAAGTTTATCCTAAGGTTATAAGTTTCTGACCTCATACTCTGCAGATAACCACACCTAATGAAAAAGATTTTAAAAACTTTAAAATAATAAAGGTCTATTATTGGAAGAATCTCTAGACCTCTAAAAGGCTCTCTTGAGGGATGCAGTCGATTTACATTAGATATTTTACGAATAAAAAATTTGTATAAAACTAGGATAGACTGAATTTTGTTGAAGGTTGCCCCCGTCCCCCCCCCCCCCCCCCAAATACGAAAAAAATTAAGAATATTGTATTAGAGTTTAAGAAATATTAAAAAGGATTTGTCCGCCAGTACCCATAGGCGAACAAAAGAAGCTTGTGTGACTGTGGCTATAGAGGTACGAAAAGAATATATCCGACACTACCCGTATGGATACAAAAGGGGCCTGTCGGACACTTCCCAAAAGAGTACAAAGAGGAAGTGTCGAGCATTGCAAAAAAAGTCTGTCCGACACTCCCCGTTCAGGCATAAACAGGTACAAGTGGTCTCTCCATAGGACATGCTCAAACAAAAGGGACAACTCCTACCCGTATCAAAACTGCCTATAGTCGCATACTCCTCATTCCTCATTTCTCATCCAACACTAGTCGCATTTTTTGTAGGGACGTATACGAAATTTTTTTATGTATCCTAGGTGTGGTATCGCGTATGAATCCGTAGCCCAAACTTGAAGTATGTGAATTCATTAAGTAACACAATACATTTCGCATTGAGGGGCCTTATGTTCTGTTATTTTTCTCTCTCCTTTTTTTTTTTGTTCTGCTTTTGTATTTCTTACATAAAGTTATTTTTGGCACGCGTGGCCTTGGCTTTCATTCCATATTTTTATAAAGTGGGAACAAGGATGATGTTCATATTTCATCGTGTGCTTGTGTGTTCACACATACCTATAGGCAGAGCGAATAAACTTTCATATATTATTTTATCGCTTTAAGGCTTTTAATTTCCTTCACTGAAAGAAAAATACTGGTAAAATCAACCGAAATACGGGTCAATTCAACCGAAAATTTTGTCAGTTTTTATCCATCCAACAAGATGTTGGATCAACTGCGCGCAAATTGTTGATTCGTAATTGACCGTTTTAGTAGTCAAATGAACAAAAAAAAAGTTGTTGCGTCAGCTTTGTACGAAGATACCTATGTTTCAGTATCTGCAAGGCAGATGAGTTTTCACTGAGATCTTTCCATGGCAGAAATACACTCGGAGTGCTTGCCGAACAGTGCCGAGGGGCGACCCCGCTTAAGAAAATTTTGTTTTAATTGAAAAAAAAAAATGTATCTAAAATGTTTATGTTGTCTTTCTGGCGTGGAAACCCAGGGTCTTCGGTGTGGTAGGCGGATCACGATAACATCACATCACTGCGGCCGCCATATACATACTTAAATATGTGCATACATATAGTACACAGCATACATAAATACAAAGTAGAGAGCGCAGTGAGCGTAAAATTCTTTTTGAAATTTGCTCATGTGTTGATTGTTGATCGCTGTTGAAATGACCAGTGAGATCAGTTGTCTTAACAAAAAATCAGTTAAATTGATTAGGGACTGTCAATTTTACAGAATTTTGTTAACTTAAGAGCGACAATTTCTCTTCTGTTGAAATTACTAAACTAATTTGTTCGCTTGACAAAGAACTCGGTCGAATTAACCATAATTCGATCAATTTAACCGAATCTCCGTTAAGACAAGAACAACAGAACCGATTTGTTGATTTTACTAGCACCATTTCTTTCAGTGTTAATTCAACTGATTTTCACTTACGTTGAACACACATACTAAAATTTAACGCCATCAACATTTGTTGTATATACATATATATGTATTTTTATATAAGTATGGTGGTTTAATAATTCACTCATGAATTGCAAACATCGCTCAATTTCTTGAAAAAATTCTGTTTTTAATGCCTCATCAACGTAGCCAACAACAATGCATTCATCACCCTATCCAGCTGCTCACAGCTGCCATCTCATTGGTGTGTTTTCTCGTCATTTCATCCGTAAAAGTGATTTGTGTTTTTCTAATCCTGATAAAATATATTTGACCATTTGGTTTATGCTTTTTTAGTTTTTGATATTCACAGCAAGTTCAAATTACTTCTCAGAATTTCGTGAAATCATGGTTGCTGAAGGCATATCAAACTTCAAAAGCAAAATGAATTATTTTTTAATTTTTTAGTTAGAGTTTGCAAATATTTGGTTTTCTTTATATCCAAGATCAATATGTACAAACTTAAGGGAGATGAGTCAGTTATCCATCAAATTGGCACGACCTTAAGGAGTGATGGTGGCCATGTTGCATGCTGCGGGCAACAAATGAATACGCCATCTAAATAGATTCAAGAGGCCACAATATATTTATTTTCCCGAAGCCTGGAGAAGTGTACGTGTGGTATTCATTCCGAAAGCAAGGAAACAAAATTTACAGACCAATAACCCACTCCTCCTTTGTTCTTAAAACACCGAAAAGTCTTATTTACCCGCAGAGAAGAGACACCGCTAAATTTTCCCGGATTGATGCCGCTTAACCGAAGGGAGGTCATCTGCAGGGCACAATAAAAGTCGCCGAAGCACATACTGCAGTGCATCGCTCGATCAAATCAGTGCATCGCCGTTCGGATGTCGCCTTCGTGCTTATGCGTAAATGGCCTTCATACCAGAGACAACTGGCATAAAAATAATATTGGCATGATTCGAATGTCTGCAACAGTTCAGCACAATATGGTAGTTCATAGATTCAATAGGTTAAAATATGCTAGTCTAGTTAAGATAATTATTTATATACATTGTAAATAGATATAAGCTAGGCTTAATTAAGCTGTAATAAAGAAATAAATAAACTTATACGACATAGAACCCAACACACCATATTCGTCAACTCAAACTTGAGAAACTGGCTCAGTAAGTAAAAAGGCTACCAAAGATCCTTCACAGGGAGGCCTGCTATCCTCTCATCTACAGATAATGGTAATTAATAAAATTCTGGAACTCTTCGGTGCAGAAGGAAAAACAATATACGTACACGACTTAGTGGTTCTGATCACAGGTAAATTTTTGCCAACCATTAGCTTGGCGCCCGCCGTTGTATTAGCATACTTCCCCTACTACACTGAAGCTCCCGGGTGCCAAGTGTTATCGACATCTTAAATTAAGAAATAAGTTTTGCCAGTTACAAAAAAGTTTTTTCCAGGGAAGTCGCCCGCATCGATCGGTTTTTTTTTTTTTTTTTTTTTGGAGGGGTGTTTTTTTATTTTTGCCTTGAAAAACTTTTCAGTGAAAATTCACCTGTTTTACGTATGCCGTTGGGAGTCGGCGTAAAAATATTGTAACGAATTTAGTGAAACTCCGCTTATTTGAAATCTTCTGCGAGTCGCTAAACTGTTGAATAAATCACTCCAATATTCAGTATTGCAAACTGGTCTTTATGATGATTACTTTGGGAGTAGTACTTCACAATTATACTTCACAACCAATAGCGTGCTTAAATCAAAACTGATTAGTTATTACTTAGCTTGCGCTGTTTTTACACTCTCTGTTGCCTTGCGCTGCTTTTAAACTCTCTGTTATTCTCCAAAGGTCTAAACGTTTCACCTTATAGAACTCTTGTATCTCCTGCTTGGTATTTAGTTATATGCGTGTGTATGTGTCAGTAAGAACTTCGGTTCATGACTACATGTGTATGTGAGATTCCTCTTCACTTCGAGCAGCTGGTTATTTGTGTGCATGTACTTCTCGCCGCCTTCCATGTATGTGTGTAAATCATGATTGAAATGTTCACGTACACAAGTGTGGCTTGTTTTAATGCTTTTGTTGTTGCGTGATTATTTACTAACAGCCTAGTGATGTCAACATTCGCCACATTATGTAGGTGATATCCAGCCAATTGCGCCATGTTTTTATTTATTTTGTAAAATTTAGCACATGGAAGCGGCAATTTTGCGGCTTTAAGGGATAGGCAGCGCAAAATATTCTGGAGAAAGTCCAACAAAAACGGAACTTGTCCGGTTCAAGTTACCAAAGCTAAACGATTCCAAATAATGCTGGAAAAGGCACGTAGGAGCTAGGTCAAAAAAGCTTACTTGAAAGCTCTAGAAGTGATCGAGCATGGTTTGGACGTGAAAGGAGCTCGCGACAATTTTAGATAACATGGCACGGCTGACGATCAAACAGGACCATAACTGACCTAACGTCCTTTTCCAGCATTTACCTTACTTCTGCTGCGATTTACCTTGATACCATGCTTGCTTTTTGTTGAAACCCTATGCCAGCTATTAAGTATTTGCTCTATAAACTTTTGCAATGCAATGGGCACAGCACTTTCCCAATAGGCAAACTCCGCTGGGATATGAGATAGCCAGCAAACAAGCCAGCAGCTATTAAACAACATAAATAAAGCATGGAATAGACACTCGTATACCTAGGAAAATACACACACACGCATATATAATATGCAGATATACTCGGTACCGCAAATCCCACTGGGACGCGCGAAACTTTTCTCACCATTCACATTCATTTTCATAAGTGAACAAACCGCACCTGGTGAATGCACCAATGTACTCCAAAAAGTTGTGCTCCGACTGAGCAATGATGAGAAGTTGAGTATATCCGTATTAAACTTTTAATATGCATAATTTGAGTTGTACGTAGTGGTGTAAGAGTTAAAATAACAGCCAACTACGCGCTGTAACATCAATCGTAAAATGTAAAACAGCAATATGACGAAGGTGATTGAGAGAATGTTTGTTAGCGTTTATGTATGAGAGTATGTGTGCGTTTATATGTAGTATATAGTTGTAGTAGCGTTAAATGGCTGCATGTGGTTTAAATGGTTGCAAGTGTTGTTGTTGTTGGGCATGCTGCTATGGCTTTTGAATATATTCAATAGAGATGTATAAGTTAGGGAATTACAAAGTTTATGCGCTTAACCTCATGCTGCGGTTGCCGTTGGAGGAGATGTGTTGGCTAACATGTAAAATTATAACCCTTGTGCTTGCTTTGGAGCTGCATTTTGATAGTGGAACTTTACCAATATTTTAAACTTATTGCAGAGAATTTATACAACTTTAAAATTCTCTAGGTTGGATAAAATCATGCATATTGTGAAAGTCAATCTAAATAGACTCGCTCTACAGAGGTTGACATGACAGTAAAGATAATCCATGGTTTTAGACTAAAAAAACATTTTCAATTACTCCGGGACTTTTCATAGCAATTTTTTCTTTTTTTTCCTTACCCTTATGCTCATATAGAAGCTACCATCAAAACAGAACCAAGGGATGCTTCAGCTGATGAACTTAAGGAACCATTTTTATTCCAATCTTGGTTTTTTAACCTCAGCGGTGAAAAGAGACCAGGAAAGTAGAGTAATACGGATTAAAGTTTTTGCTAGAGACGTAAATTTATAGAGAATAACCAAGAAGGGACAGCAAGAGAAATTGTCATACTGGTGGTAGGTAATTCACCACATTACCGACTTGAAGATTAGCAAAAAAAGCGGTGCTTTCGTTGAAATTTCTCAAAAAAAGTTATTTAAAACGTTAAAAAAATGGTTACATAGTGTTTATTTTAATAAAATAATATTTTTCTATCGTCGAAATTTACGAATTTCAAGCCACATTTCCACAATGGTGAATTACCTACCCGCGATTTGATGCTTTACTATTTCCCACTATTCATTCTGTTGGTGGTTCTCTTTAGTCACACGTTCTCTGGTTTATGCAACGCATATCTCATCACCTTATCTTAAAAGGAAAATTAGAGAGTTTCAACAAGCTTTGTCTCACCTTGTGCTTTCTTTTTGGTCTTTGTTTTCTTCAGTGCATTCAATTCCGTTATAGAACGCCGCCCGGTTTCAATTTCGTTCATCACTTTTTTCGAGTGAGTTTTGTGCTGAAACGTGTCCAAAACTTTGTTTTGGTTCCACTTCCACTCCAGTTTTTGTTTCGGTTTTAAAATCCAAAGTTGAGTCAGTTTCAGATTTTAGTTTGTGTTTAGTGTCATTCTTGAAAAATATTTTATATTCGTTTCTTTTTCCGTGTTGGTTTCAGATTGAGAATGTGATTCGGTTTAAGATCATAATCTGTTCAGTTTAGACTTTTGTTGGGCAAGTTACGACTTTTTCGAATTCGTGTATCGCTCTTCAAATAAAATTTTCGGATCTTTCACCCGATTCGACTTTATCATTTGATTTCTTGTTCTGTTTTTGTTGTTGTGGGGATAAGAACAGTCCTCGAAAGTTTTGAAGTGTTATCGGTGTTGATGGTTTTTTGTCGGATATATGTCCGGTATTTTTCTGTTAAAGCACTATTAAGGTACTACCAATAGCGGCGACGATTTAATATGACCACGTTGAACCTTCTAGACCTTAGGTACCTGTTCTAAATTGGTTCAGTTCCGTTCCGGTTTTCAAAATTAATTCGCCTTTGTTGCAGTTACGGTCTTGGTTTTATTCGTCCAAATCGAAATCATCCAAAATCATCCATTTTGGTTGCACCAACCCTTACTTCAACCCAGGTTTCGAACGTGGATCGATACGAGAGCTAAAGGGCCTACCACTGTGCCCTTATGGTGTACTTCCACTAAGCCCAATGATCGGCCTATGTAGTTCCGGCTGGTACAACTCCTGTTTCCATTCCACCACCATGCATTCATGGAGATGGCGGTGCCTAGCATTTGGCATTAACCGGCATTCCTTGATCCTCCGGTGTGTCATCATCGACATTCCCGTCCCTCCATCTACGCTCCTGGTACGCGTTCCAGGCGCCTTTGCTAATATTTGGATGCGCAGTCTGTAATCAGACCTTTATGGCCCTGTACTGTGGCCAACTATTTAATAGAACGTCTAAGGTTCACTGCTTTTCTGTTTTCACTGCCTACTGTTCCTGCAACGCCTTCTCACTTTGAACCTACAAAAAAAAAAAATCAATTTTTCCTCCATCTTCTGAAAGTACTCGATTTCACCTACTACCGGCACATTCCCACAAACATACTCAATTCACTTCCATATAAAGAAGTTGCTGTCACTTTAAAGTAACTTTTTAGGCGCAACACCAGCAAAACAAATGCTGCCAAATTGACTGACATTTGTCTTGGTTCATCTCCCAAAATAAGCAAAAAATTGTATGTGGTGTAAAATAAGATTCGGTAAGTTAGCTCCGGCAAAACATAACAAATTTTAGAGGCAGTGAAATGAAAAATGACGCGCCGACTCGCTGGCAATTGGGCGACTCACACCGACAAGTGTCAGCAAGGGAACACATTTTTATATAAAAAGATCCTGCGGTGTAAAAGTTGTAGGCGTCGTAAAGTTGCCGGCAGGCGAAACTGCAAGACTTGTTAAAAAATATGATTGCAAATACGATTGGATAGTGGAAAATGAAGTTATTTGATAAATGAATGAACAAAAAACTACACTCAAACTTGCCAACACATTAGGGTGTGCCAAAAAAAATTAAAATTTTCTGTTTTCTTTTGTTACAGTAAAATATTGTTGAGGACATTGAAATGTATAGATTGTTTCAGCATTTCATTTTAATGTTTAGAGGAACTTCATTGCGACTTTCCATACAAAAAGTGCACAGGTGCTCTAAACCCAAGAATTGCTCTCATTGCTTTTAAATGAGTGAAAACCTTTATTTAAAGCAATTTTCAATTTATAATTTATTTGGGATGGTACCGAATGCTCTGGGTTCACACCCCGGGCAAAACAACATCAAAATTTTAGAAATAAGATTTTTCAATTAGAAGACAATTTTTCTAAGCAGGGTCGCCCCTCGGCAGTGTTAAAAAGAGCACGTCGCAAATTGGAAGAGAAGCTCGGCCTAAAATCTCTTCGGAGGTTATCGCGCCTTACGTTTATTTTTTTTTATACTCAGTTGAGCAGAGCTCACAGAGTATATTAACTTTGATTGGATAACGGTTGGTTGTACAGGTATAAAGGAATCGAGATAGATATAGACTTCCATATATCAAAATCATCAGTATCGAAAAAAAATTCGATTGAGCCATGTCCGTCCGTCCGTCCGTCTCTCCGTTAACACGATAACTTCAGTAAATTTTGAGGTATCTTGATGAAATTTGGTATGTAGGTTCCTGGACATTCATCTCAGATCGCTATTTAAAATGAACGATATCGGACAATAACCACGCCCACTTTTTCGATATCAAAAATTTCGAAAAATCGAAAAAGTGCGATAATTCAATACCAAATACGGATTAAGCGATGAAACTTGGTAGGTGTGTTGAACTTATGACGCAGAATAGAAAACTAGTAAAATTTTGGACAACGGGCGTGGCACCGCCCACTTTTAAAAGAAGGTAATTTAGAAGTTTTGCAAGCTGTAATTTGGCAGTCGTTGAAGATATCATGATGAAATTTGGCAGGAAGGTTACCCTTATTACTATATGTCTGCTTAATAAAAATTAGCAAAATCGGAGAACGACCATGCCCACTTTTAAAAAAAAAAATTTTTTAATTCAAATTTTAAAAGAAAAGTTAATATCTCTACAGTATATAAGTAAATTATGTCAACATTCAACTCCAGTAATGATATGTTGCAACAAAATACAAAAATAAAAGAAAATTTCAAAATGGGCGTGGCTCCGTCCTTTTTCATTTAATTTGTCTAGGATACTTTTAATGCCATAAGTCGAACAAAAATTTACCAATCCTTGTGAAATTTGGTAGAGGCTTAAATTCTAGGACGATAACTGTTTTCTGTGAAAAAGGGCGAAATCGGTTGAAGCCACGCCCAGTTTTTATACACAGTCGACCGTCTGTCCTTCCGCTCGGCCGTTAACACGATAACTTGAGCAAAAATCGATATATCTTTACTAACCTCAGTTCACGTACTTATCTGAACTCACTTTGTATTGGTGTAAAAAATGGCCGAAATCCGACTATGATCACGCCCACTTTTTCGATATCGAAAATTACGAAAAATGCCATAATTATATACCAAATACGAAAAAGGGATGAAACATGGTAACTGTATTGGTCTGTTGACGCAAAATATAACTTTAGAAAAAAACTTGGTAAAATGGGTGTGACACCAACCATATTAAGTAGAAGAAAATGAAAAAGTTTTGCAGGGCGAAATCCAAAGCCCTTGGAATCTTGGAAGGAATACTGTTCGTGGTATTACATATATAAATAAATTAGCGCTTCACATATACAACTAAGGGCCACTCCCTTTTAAAACCGTCATTAAAACCTTTAATTTGATACCCATATCGTACAAACAAATTCTAGAGTCACCCCTGGTCCACGTTTATGACGATATCTCGAAAAGGCGTCCACCTATAGGACTAAGGCCCACGCCCTTTTAAAATACTCATTAACACCTTTCATTTGATACCCGTATCGTACAAATAAATTCTAGAGTCACCCCTGGTCCACCTTTATGGCGATATCTCGAAAAGGCGTCCACCTATAGAACTAAGGCCCACGCCCTTTTAAAATACTCATTAACACCTTTCATTTGATACCCATATCGTACAAACAAATTCTAGAGTCACCCCTGGTCCACCTTTATGGCGATATCTCGAAAAGGCGTCCACCTATAGAACTAAGGCCCACGCCCTTTTAAAATACTCATTAACACCTTTCATTTGATACCCATATAGTACAAACAAATTCCAGAGTCACCCCTGGTCCACCTTTATGGCGATATCTCGAAAATGCGTCGACATATAGAACTAAGGCCCACGCCCTCTTAAAATACTCATTAACACCTTTCATTTGATACTCATATCGTACAAACAAATTCTGGAGTCACCCCTGGTCCATCTTTATGGCGATATCTCGAAAAGGCGTCCATCTATAGAACTTAGGCCCACTCCCTTTTAAAATTATCATTAACACATTTCATTTGATACCCATATCGTACAAACAAATTCCAGAGTCAGGCCTGGTCCACCTTTATGGCGATATCCCTAAATGGCGTCCATCTATAGAGCTGTGGCCCACTTCCTCTTAAAATACTCTTTAATACCTTCCATTTGATACACATGTCATACAAACACATTCCAGGGTTACCCTAGGTTCTTTTTACAACATGGTGGTTTTCCCTTACTTTGTCTCCACAGCTTTCAACTGAGTATATAATGTTCGGTTACACCCGAAGTTAGCCTTCCTTACTTGTTTTTGAATATATTTGATAATTTGGGAAAAATTTAAAGAACGTGAAATCAGGACGGCAGATGTTTCGATTATAGCTTGTGAATCTCTTCAAAGCCTTTTCTCCCGGGAGAAAGTATCAAAAAAAAGCCAAAATGTTTACGGGCTATATTTTGACTAACCTGAAAAACATTTTCACTATAGAGATATCAAGAAGAAGAGACATGTTTTTGCTATACCCTAATACATATATAAGCACAGTGACAAAGAAATAAAAAAAAATAAAAATGAGCCACTGGCATTATAAGTAAACAACAAATATGATTACCCGCTACGCAAGCTAAAAAACTGAAAATAAATTGAGAAGAAGGAGAGCCTGTAGAATCGCAGGCACTCTAAGGCGACCTACCCTATCATTATTACCAGGCGATTAGCTGCTTGAACAATAGTAAACTAGGTTAGTGATTTCTGCTATAACTGGGATCACCAAGGTATTTGAGCATACCTTCATTTGTCTCATCGTCTGCTACCAAAGTCGGGTATCACTAGGTATATCATATGAGCTCGAGTGACTCCATGCATTCTCATATGGCCTATTCAGCAAAGCTTTTGTACATTCATGTTGTTGTTGTTGCAGCGATAAGGATACTCCCCGAAGGCCTTGGGTTTTTGATGGTCCTTTGCCGGATGCACATCCGGTACGTTCCGGTAACAAGCACCATAAATATACTAGCCCGACCATCTCGGGAACGATTTTGTATGACCACATGAAACCATCTACACCATACCGCCCTCCCACCCCCTAGATCCATCAGGAATTCGGGGTCGCCGGAGCCTCGGATGTTAATGAAACAGGATTTTCTACGGTAGTTGAGGTTGACAATTGGGTTGGAGAAGCTATATAGCCTCCCTTGAGAGGGTTGCGCTACACAACCCCTTGAATCAATTTGGTATTTAAGTCACCTCTTACGACAGGCATACCTACCTTTTAAGCCCCATAACCCGCTGGGGGATTTGCTTTCATCGCTGCGCTTTATACAGAGCAACGCAGAGCTTTTTCCACCAATTATTGAACTTTCCTCGGATCTTCCTGGGAATTTTTCTCCCAAATTCTCAAAGGACAATCCCATATTATCTTGACGCAGTTTATGATTACAAGCCACATATATATTGATTTCCTACTTATTCATAAGCAACACTTGAAAGTCATGAGTACCTTCTTATTTGGTTTCTGAGCTGTCATTGCTCTCGCTGTTAATGCCGGTCCCCAGAGGAGAGGTCCTTCATGGACTCGGATTTGAACCTTGGAGTGTGAAGTGGGAATTCTTTCCTTGACTTAACTATTTTGACTTGTCTCCGTGAAATTCAAGGGCTAGGTTTTTGCCTGCTTAACCAAACCAGAAAATATACAACATACTGCAGGCATGAAAAGGGCAGTGACATCAAAATCATCAGCATGCGAAAGCTGCTTAAGGGTCTTATAAAACATGCCTGTGTGAGGTTTGCAAGACTTTTAAGCTCAGATATAGCACAAGGTGGTACACCGGAAAGTAGAACATAATATGCAATATATGCCCGTCATATGGCAATGGGTAATATTTTTCGGGATTACCTTTCTTGCAGACTGGATCCTCTCTTTTAGTCTCACAATAGCTCATTAGATTTGTAAGGGGAGGCCTACAGGCCTTCATTTTGTGTTGGGCATTTGAGAGCATCATGCGAAGCAGCAGGCTTTGCTCACTTCAGTACCAGATTACAGGAACATTGACGGCAAAGAAAATGAGTATGAGATGGCCTCTGAAAAATCAACGGTGCACCGGCCAGTTTCATCAATAAAAAGTGAATTTCTTACCAATCTCAAGAAAACCGTAATTCGCAATTTGTACTCCATATCTAACTGCAGGATCACCCAGAAAGTATGGTCTGATGACACCGTAAAAGAAGAGAGTTTCTACTAGAAATGTCTGGAACAGAACCATTGTAACAGAACGCTGGAAAGTTGGCTCACATGCGGAAAGCATTGGAATCCCCTTCAAAGAGAGGTGCAGGAGATTTGTTGAGGTCGTTTTTATGGAGGCGGTCAACCATTTCCGCTGACAGTGCTCTACTCAAGCAAACATGAAGTCAAGAGCTTTAGGGGTGGATTCGAAATAGTCCATAAAGAATATCAGTATGTTTATTAAACTAACCAAAATGTTTAATTGAATATATGCATTGTACATTAGTTATTGGTTTTAGGACAATGTGGATCAAAATGGAGCCTAAGCGTTCCTTGGGCCCTATTTCGTTATAACTGTGTAAACTGCAATTTTTAATTGGAGCTTTCTGTGCGGAGGTGTTTCATTAAGGCAATTTTAAGTATTTCATTTTCCAGTTTTATCATAATCATAAATTACCGCTTAACCGCCTTAGCGATTTTGGCCGTTTCGTAACAAGTCACGCCAGTCACGCTTTTCCTGTTTTACGATAACTGACGCCAATTGGGAGCATTAAAGGAGGTCAAGTCTTTCTCCACCCGCATCTCCAAACTCAGTGGAGGTTTCCCCTTTCTTCTACTTCCACGCTGTGTCGTTGACTGAAATAGTTTCTTGTACAGAGCGTCTTCGTCCATTCGCATAGCTTGACCTAGCCAGCTAAGCCTTTTTAATTTTTATACGCTGCACTGTCGTCATAACTGTGTAAAGCTCATACAGCTTATCATTATACCTCCTTCGATACTCGCCGTCAGCATCACGGACAGGACCAAAAATCTCTCGGAGAACTTTTCTCTCGAACACTCCAAGAGCAATCTCATCTTCTCTCGGCAAAGTTCATGATTCCAAGCCATGCATGGTCGCAGCTATGATGAGCGAATTGTAGGGCGTTATTTTTGTTCGTAAGGGCTCTGCTTTTCAATTGCTTACTCAGTCCAAAGTAGCACTGATTGGCAATAGTTGTTCTCCGTTTGATTTCCAGCTTCAAGCAATAGGATACGCAATACATACAAAATTTATATACCGTTTATAATAGAATAGTTGCCCCAGTTGATTAGTGCTTGGCTTACGGCGTTTTCGTGCTAACTTTTCAGAAATATTGTCTTACCGGATATTGTTATTACTGTTATTGCCATCTTTATTTTTGCTTGTTAGTTGTTACAACCAGCCACCAAGTTGCCGCAGATTTTCTTCTCATTCACTGAGTGGGCGTGCGACAAAGTGCTTGACAAAGAATGACAGCTAGACTGTTGATAATAGTGACACATTTATCTTACCTACCTACATAATATTTATGGAGCCGCCGTAGTAGTAAGGTATGCCCTTTGAACCCAAGAAAAATATCACCTCTACCATTGCGGAGATTATATTTTAAGACAGCCATCTTCTTTGTCCTCCAAAATTGCGACAGCCATCGTTCGTTCATTGCTTTTTACGTCACTTTAATATTTTTCGCCAATCAATTATTTCACTTTGCTTCTTCCATTACCATTTTTTTATGACCCACTTTACGTTTATTTTATTGTTTTAGTTCCCTTTTTGGTTTAACGCTTCAGTTGTCGCAAATTGTCCACGTAGATGCCCCAGAAATATTTTGCGATTCTCCAAAGTGGGTCAAGCAACGACAAAAATCCTTAAGTAAATGCATTTGGCTGAGTTGTCTTAACATTTTGCATTTTTCTTTAAATTTTGAGGGCGATTGAAATATGATGCCAAGACCTTGCTGTATTTTTTGCTGTTTGAAAAAGTTAAATTTGATTAAATCAAACTGAATTTATTTCAAAGCAACTTAAACTAATTATACTTAAGTAATTTTATCATTTTATTTGATGCCTAATTTTTATTTAATTAATAATAATTGCTTGATTTACGAAAAATGGCATTAACCGAATTCTTTACTATTTTTGAAGGGTATACAGTTTCAGAATCGAATACTAATTCAGAATCGGGCGCTTTTAAAACCAGTTACTTTTTTAAATTTGGGTACCTTTATTAGCTGGGTACTTTTTAGAACTGGGTGCTTTCTAAAAACCGGCTACTTTTATGAAATTGGGTATATTTTTGAACCGACGCTTATTAAGAACGGGGTACTTTTTCATTTCCGGGCACTTATTTAGCACCGGGTACTTTTTCAAAACCGTATAATTTTTTAGAATCAGTTGTTTCTTAAAGCCGAGTACTATCTGGAACTGGGCTATTCTTTTGAGCTAGGTGGTTTTTCAAATGGATAGTTTTGAAGCATCGTGTACTACTTCAGAACAGGATATTTTTTCTGATCAAAATACTTATTGAACCGGATCCTATTTTTGAACCGGATATTTGTTTAGAGGCGAGAACTTTTTCAGAACAGCTAGTTACTTAACACCGGGCACTTTTCCAGAATAAGTGATGAATATTAGCTGTTTCGATATGTCACTGTGATGTTAATAAATAAATGCTGCACAAAACCGGCAAAGGTAGTTAGGTTGAACTGGCCGGTCCATGAGGACCTCACATAGACTGATTGAGTCCGTAGTGTTACCAGAAGTTTGTTTTAACGACCAAACTGAAAAACCCTATCAAAAACCAGGACCTATGTTATAAAATAACTCCGTCCTCTTGGCAAATACTAGAAGCTTCCTAGGACTTAAGCCACTTGCTGCTTCTAGATCTGACAGCTGGAGTCTTAGCCTGACAAGTGCAGGGCACGAGCACAGAACGTGCTCGATCGTTTCCTCCTCCAACCCGCACTTCCTACACCTGCTATCACTGACCAAGCCTAATCTAAAGGCATGTGACGCCAGAAGGCAGTGTCCAGTCAGAATACCCGTCATGAGTCTACAGTTCTCTCTTTTTAATGATAGAAGCAACTGTGTTAGTCTAAGGTTGTAAGACCTACACATAATCTTCGACACTTAACAGCCCCGCGCTTGAACCCACGCCTTTTCTGCTTGGTCGATCATGTGCACCTCTCGCCTTCGCTTAATCTCGCCCAATCTAATTGGGACGTCTACGGAGCAAGCTTCAAGGGATGCGCCCTTTTTAGCTAATTCGTCCGCTTTTTCATTCCCATCTATTCCCATATGCCCTGGGACCCAATATAGATGTATGCTTCTCCCTGTCCCGATTCTCTCCAGAGACTGCTTACACTCTAACACGCATTTAGATGCTGTGCTATGCGAGATTATTACCTTAATTGCTGCTTGACTGTCAATATAAAAGTTAACACGGTTGCAGCTTAAGCTATTCTCTTCCAGGGTTTCTACTGCTTTGGTTACGGCTAATATTTCCGCTTGGAAAACGCTACAGTAATCCGGCAGCCTGTAGGATCTGCTTAATTCCGGATCAGCGCAGTATACCGCAGACCCTACTCCTTCCACTATTTTGGAACCATCGGTGTACACATGTATCGCCTCGTCCGCCATTTGCGCACACTTGCGCCAACCGTCCACCTCTATTGTGGCCTTAAGATCTCCCTCAAAGTGCAGGTAGGGAATCATGTAGTCTGTTCGTCTTGTGACTGAGGACGCTATACTACTATGGCCATATGGTCGGCGCTCAAGCTGCCCCGAAGCATCGAGCCTGGTTGCGGTCGTTAACGCTTTGTAACGTATGTTGTTTTTTGTGTGGCTTTCCACCAAAAAAGAACTCCATAGTATAGAATAGGGCTTACAATCGCTCTAAAAACCCAATGAGAAAGAGAGGGCGATAGGCCCCACGTACACCCCAGCATTCTTTTACATGCATAGAGTGCCGTTGAGGCCTTCTTGACCCTCTCCTCCACGTTGAGCTTCCATGACAGCTTACTGTCTAGGATGATTCCTAGATATTTTGTGCAAGGTTTTTCCTGTAAGGAGAACTTAGGCCTGGTCCAATTTGGGACCTTGTACCTCTTTGTAAACAAGACCATATCCGTCTTCTCCGCATTGACTTTCAGCCCGACAGATGCCCAGGTATGAATATCCCGAAGCGCCCGATCCATCAAAGAACTAATCGTTGGAAGGCATTTCCCACTTATGACAATTGCAACGTCATCTGCGTAAGCCGTATGTTTTACGGGTCCCTCATCGAATTGCCTGAGCAGTTGGTTGATGACCAGTGTCCACAGCAGAGGTGATAGCACCCCTCCCTGCGGCGTGCCCCTGTCCACTGATTTCGTGGCCTCGTACAATACCCATTGTGATGTAATCTTTCTGCAATTTAACTTGCAGCCGATCCATCTGATTAAGGCAGGATGTACTTTAATGTAATTAAGACCATCCATAATCGCCCATTTTGCAACATTATTGAAAGCCCCGGCAATGTCCAAGAAGACTCCTAGAGCATACTCCTTATATTCCAGGGATTTCTCTATGCTTATTACCACCCTATGCAATGCGGTGTCTACCGACTTGCCTTTGCTGTACGCATGCTGTGTTGTGGAGAGGAGCTTTTCATCCACGTTGGACTTTATGTACACATCTATCAGCCTCTCAAAGGTTTTGAGCAGAAATGATGTTAAGCTAATGGGTCTATAGTCTTTGGGATACACGTGACCGATCTTCCCCGCCTTTGGTAGAAAAGCTACACGAGCAGTTCTCCAAGAGTTCGGTACATGATTCAGTCTTATGCACCCATCGAATATTATTTTAAGCCATTCCACGACCGCCCTACTTGAGACTTGTAGCATGGCCGGGAATATACCATCTGGGCCCGGCGATTTAAACTTAGAAAACGTCTTCACTGCCCACTCGATCTTGGTATCGGTCACCAAGCCCGGCACCACTAGCTCCGTGATCAAAGTGTGAGTGATGTCTGCTGGTTCTTCTAAACCGTCTCCCGATGGGAAATGTGTATCGAGATGCACCTCAAGGGATTCCTCACCAGCAAGCAAAGCAAGCAGAAAATATTTCACACACAAGTACACGGCACTAAAGTACGCATATTGCCTTACATATACTACAGGTATACATGTATGTAGCCAATGCCAATACGATATACATAAAATAGAAACAAGTAAGCAACTATTCGAGACGGCTGTTTGCGAAAAGTTCAGACCCTGGGAGAAATAGATGGAGAGTATAAAAGTAGCGCATAGTCAATCAGTTTGATTATAAATGTTTTAAGTGAAGTGCGCGACTTTCATTTAGTTGATTTGAATCCACTTGGAACTTTTAATGAAACTCCGATTTGAACTTACTCGTTTGAGGTTTCATCCAAGAAGAAGGTTTTTTTATTGAAAGTAATGTTTATATACATATATAAAGCCTTACTTACTAACGTTAAAGCTATGATTAAGAGAGTATGTAAAAGAGAGTATTTTAAAGAGAAATGGTTTAAGAGGGTGGTGAATATTCGTATGTAACTCGCGCGTAGTTTCATTGCGAAGTACTACTACCACAATAGTGTTGTGAAAAAAAGAACATATTGTTATACCGAATATTTGAGTTATTTGTTCGACAGTTCAACGATTCGAACACTAGTTGCAGGATTATCGAGATTTCTTAAAATTCACTACAATATAAATGAATCTATATCTATCTCTGGTATGCGAATAAAGTAATAATACCCTGTGGAGCAACACCGCTGGCTGTAAAATAAGATTGCGAAATATGAACTTAGTCGTTTTCAAAAAGTAAATTATGCATTTTTGCACATCTTTCGGCGTTATAAAAAGAGCTTTAATAATTGTTATGAATTATAAGCCGTACTTCTCAGTTATTGTAGATTAATTAAATTAATATAATGTGAAAATACTAACCGATCATTTATATGCACTTCTACAGACTGAATATACACATGTTCACATGTTTATACATGCATACATATATACATACATCCGCTGCATAACACCACTCAATTTGAATTGATTTAATTTTAATTATGTTTTTATTGCACGCCTGATTTAATATCATCCGGCGATTTTTCTGTTAATTTCAATTGAATCAGACGTGAAATGAAATTAAAAATTTTTTTAAAATAACAAAGAGTATAAAGGATTAATTCTGCAGCTTAATTGCCCGAGTACGGGCGAATGTGCGTAAATATGTCTGATTGTAAACCCTTACAACAATTAAATCACTTTCTCATCGAATAAATCCGATTATTTTTATTCAACTGTCTGTCTGTTGCATATAAACGCCAAAACATAAATTAAAATTTCCGTTTTGATAATGGAACGAAATTAATACGATTAAGTACGAAAAAATTATGAAAATAATTCCCGTGTAATTTTAACTTTTAATTAAAGAGCGACTGCCTTGCTTTGATATCCGACACCCTGGGTTTCATAGCCATCAATTGTTGGCTTGGCGATGTATGTGATCTTTTAGTATTAGCTAGTATGTACCAAAGACTAAACCTAAACGTTCAATTTCCCGTATCTCGGGACTTATGTACTTAAGGTGTACACTGTAGTGTGGGGTTACATATGTCTTGAAAAGGTTGGCAACTGTTTATAGTTAATTCAAAATATAACGAGTAAGACCCGATGTATTTAAATGCCGCTTGCCTGTCGTTAGGAGTAAAGATTTTTTTAGTACCTTTTCCTACCTGAACAGCGTATTACAAATTTCTCATCGATAGCAAATATTACAGACAAGTTATAAGGGTTTTCGATGTTTATCGATGAGCTATTATTTTCCAAAAAACTATAGATTTGTTATCTATTAGCATTGGTTCGGTATGGGGTACAATTTTCATCGCTTTTAAAAATTAAAAACAAAAAAAAAATAAATGTAAGGCGCGATAACCTCCGAAGAGATCTAAGGCCGAGCTTCTCTTCCAATTTGCGTCGTGCTCCTCTTGATTTTCCATACAAATTGGCCGGACGGGACCTACATGTTTTCACTGAGAGCTTTTCATGGCAGAAATACACCCGGAGCGCTTGCCAAACACTGCCGAGGGGCGACCCCGCTTAGAAAAATTTTCTTCTAATTTAAAAACCTTATTTCTAAAATTTTTGATGTTGCTCTGTCCGGGGTGCGAACCCAGGGCATAAGGTGTGGTAGGCGGAGCACGCTACCATCACACCACGGTGTCCGTATCGATAAAAAACGTAATTAATTAGCTGTAAGATTTTGTCAAGGAGGTATCGATTTTTATCGATGAAATATTGAAAACATTTTGTGGAAAATCGTCAGTTTGCTACAGAAGAGTTACCGATTTGTGATCGGAGTGTTTCTGCTTTGTTATCGACGAGTCATCGGATTGTTTCCGACGGATTAATGGCCGTATTTTCATTTTAGTTTCGAAAAAGTTATTGATTGGTTAACCTTTTGTTTATTATCAGCTTGCTGTCGGGGACGAATAAATGAATTGTCGGTTTTTCATCGTGGTATTATGAATTTGTTTTCGATAGCATATATAATGGATAAGTTTTCTGTTTTTTGTTGACGGGTTATGGATTTTTATTGATGGGTTACCGAAAAGTTGTTATTGAAAATGTTTCTATTTGCTATCGAAAAGTTATCGATGTGTTATCGGAGTGTTACCGATTTGTTATCTATTAATTATGGAATTTTTTTGATGATTAATGGTAATTTTATCTGTATATTTTTAAAAACTATGTTGGTTTGTTATGCATTTGATATAGGATTCTTATGGCGATAATATCGGCGAGTTATCGATTTGTCATCGAAGCGCTATACATTTATTACAAACAAAAAACGTAAACTATAAGTTATTAGTCTTTAACAGACGAGCTTCGTATTTTTGCGATAAGCTGTCGATCATTTGGTATTGAAAATTTGTCTATTTGTTTTCGAAGGCTAAGGACTTCTTATCTGAGCGTAAAGGGTTTGTTATCAATCAGTTATCGGACCGCCGTGATGTGATGGTATCGTGCTCCGCCATCCACACCGAAGATCCTGGGTTCACGCCCCAGGAAAAGCAACATTAAAATTTTAGAAACAAGGTTTTTCAATAAGAAGAAAATTTGTCTAAGCGGGGTCGCCCCTCGGCAGTGTTTGGCAAGCACTCCGAGTGTATAGCTTTCATGAAAAGCTCTCAGAGAAAACTAACTTAAAGATGCCGTTCAGAGTCGGCATAAAATAAGTAGGTCTTGTACCGCCAACTTGTAAGTAAAAGTAAAAGGAGCACGAGCAAATGGAAGAGAAGCTCGGCCTAAAATCTCTTCGGGGGCTATCGCGCCATACATTTTTTTACAGGACTGGTTTCGGTGGGTTCTGGTCGTGACTCCTTTGTCGGCGAGGTATTGACATGTTATCGGTGTGTTATTGAAGTGTCATAAATTTCTTATCGATAACAAACGTAAATGATGAATTATCTATTTTTATCGATGGTTTATCAGGTAACCTATTCAAAATTTGTTCTTTGAAAATATATCGATTTTTTATCGAAAGTTATTGATTTGTTATCAACAAGTTATCGGCGTGTACTTCGGTATATTTATAATCAATTTCCCTTTCCAACTTAAACCAATTTACAACAAAAAAATTACGATTACTACCAAGCAAACACGAGAAGCTAAATATAAAATTTACCAAAATTACATTAACGTGCGCTTAGTAGGCGTGGTAATCCATTTGAAATGCCACTCAAATGGCATAACAAGATAGCATAGATTGTTGTAATCGCGTGATAACAACATACTAACATGTTTGCGTAACGTCACATGCATTTCACACACATACTGACACAGTCATCGTTCAACTAGGCTATGTACAACATGTTTCCGGCTGAAGCTGTTGTTGTTGTTAGAAGTCGAGCAATAACACATCATTTGCAAATGCAAAAACAAAATGCTATGTAGATTCGCAAAAACAGGATAATTGCAAAAAATAGGGGCAAGAAAATGAACAGGGAAAGGTGTTGATATGCCCTTTTGTGTTTATGTATGATATACATATATACGGATGTCAAAACTTGAAAGTTTAATTTGCATTGCAATTAATCATTTCGGGTGCGGTAATTGGTCAAAATTTGAACGTCAATTGTAAGATTATGTTTTTGCGACAATGAGATATGATTTTTGGAAATGATTCTCCAAAAAAAGGGAGACAGAACAAATTTTAAACACTACCTTTATATAAATGTACCACAATGCAGCAGAAAATGTGTACTTAAACAAAACTTTAAAGGTGTATCGCTATTAGAATGTTAAAATTTTACAATAACAATTTATCAGTATCCACTTTGCATGTCTTTGAGGAAACAGTTCCCGCTGTGTTTTCATTTATTTATATATATAACAAATATTTTTGTATCTGCTTCTGGAGCCCAATGAAGAAACATTTTTGTAAAAGGTATTGCACTCTCTTAGGTATGGGAACCACATTTAAAATTCCAAGTGTTTAGCTTACTCGAATGCTACTTAAAAGGCAAAGTTTTTTTTAAGAAATTTCATATGCATTTTCTAATTAATTTAACCCGTGCGCCAACAACGGAACCATTTTATCGAAATTTGCTGCATTATATCAGCGCTCCTAACATTGTGTTTCGAGTTACGAGTTTGTAGTGCAATTTCTACAAATTGATAGCACGACCCCCACAAACCCCTACGTACGATATTTGTAAATGCAACAAAAAAAATCCGATAGATGGGGTTTCGATATGTTTATAAGATTCATAAGAGTTTTGAAAATTTGGAACCGATTCCAAGTAGCACCACGCCACAGGAGACGCTTAAATGTATTTGAGATCAAAAGAGACAACTTCAGTCAACAATGCCTCGAAATTTTTATTTTTTTTTTTTTGTTGCCTTGTATCGATGCTACGCCCCATGTAAGAGGTTTCAAGAATTTAGTTCAGTAGGAAGTCTACCGATTTGTTATTGGAGCTTTACTAGTTTTTACTTTTGAGCTTCACCAATTCTTCATCGAAAAGTTTACGATTAGCAGTCAAAAAACAAATCGATTTTATCTGAGTGTTATCGATTTGCTATCAAAAATTTATAGATTTACTATCAAAAAATTGTCGACTTGCTATCAAATAACTGACGTAACCTGGCGTAAACTTATAGATTTCTCATCGAAATGTTATCGATTTTCTATCAAAAAGTTATCGATTTGATATCGAAAATTTGTCGACATGTTATCAAAAAGTTATTGATTGAAAGTTTTCAATTTGTCATCGAAAATTTATCGATTTATCAACAAAAATTTTTCGGTTGCAATATATATATATTTTTCACTGAAATTTGCATATAAGCTAAGTTGAAGTGGCTGCCCGAGGGTACACTTTAACCGGTGATATTAGGACCGTTGTGATAGCACGAACAGACACCTTTACCTTTCCTCATTGAACCATTTTGATGACATGATAACCGCCGTTTACTCTTGTTCAACCTCTTTACAACTCCTTCCTTATCCTTTCTGCATGCCTACCTCTAAGGCAATGCCCAGTTCGTGTGGAAATCGTATTAAGTTGTAAACTGAACGGGATCTCTAGGATCAAACTCTGGCCAGGTTTCCTTCAATACCCGAAACCCCAGTATTTGTTGCCACTTTCGTCGGCTTGATGGTCAATATGCTCTTTTAGCATTAGCTTGCTTGTGGAAAAGGACGTTCTTGGTCAGGAAGAGTCAGCCCGGTCGTACCCTGCCTAGTAGTTCGTCTATAATGCAATTTCCCTCGATGTTCTTGTGTCGCGGAACATATGTGAGGTGAAAAAGGTTCTATTGGGTCATCTCATGCTGAGTTCGGTGACATTTTACTGTTAGTTCAGAATTGAGCGAGTAGAAGCCAAGAGATTTAATGGCAGCCTGGTTGTCGTTGAAAATAAAAATTTCTTTGCCCATCTTGTGTGTCTTTATCCTAACTGCAGCTACCAAATAATATTAAAAAGTTACGCATACGCACTGGTATCCATCTTTGCAGGTGGTACGGAGATGTGTTGACGTGTAATGGTTGGTTTTTAATAAATATTTGTACTTAAAACACCAAAAATACTGCTAATTTAAGATAGTCATAGCAAAAAAAAAAAAGTTTACTTAAGAATGTGAAATAATTTCAACATTTTCCTTGTAGATCTGAGTCTTTGTTTCTACTACGAAACATTTCAATTTCTTAAACGAAATTATTCAACAGCGAAATTTAAAAAATTTATTTTAGTAAGTGTGCCATTTTTCTTAAGTCTCTCCTTCTTCTTTATATTTCTTACAGATTCAAATAGAAGTGGTAATAACAAACGCAATAAGATTTATTTGATAAAGGCAACAAAAAGCAGAAGATAAACACAAAACTGCCAACGAAAATGAATTAAAGAACTCCATGCAACTTCAACTAGCGAAACGAAAAAAAATAAAATAAAAGATAAAACGTAGAACAGAAACAATTAAAAATTTAAGTAAAATAGAGAAGAAAAGATAATAAAATAAGCAGCAAATTTTTTAAAAGAAAAAAAAAAAAAAAGTTATATAGGTGTGTACGTGCGTATGTGTGTAACTCAGCTGCCACTTAAACCTCCGGAGAATCACAAAGAGAAAAAAATAATAATAATAAGGCAAATATAAACAACACTGCAATGAAAATAACTTAAGAAAGCTGAAAGAAAAATGCTAAAAAAAACTAAAAATAAAAATTTAAAAATAAAAGATTTATAGAAGCAAAATTAACGACACAAATTTGGTTGAAATTAAAAAAAAATTCCCCGAAGTAGAAGCAGCAGAGAAGCAGTAAGAGGAGCACTTGATATTAAAAAACACAAACAGCAGTCCTATAATTTTTTTTGCGAGCAAACATTGTTTCAAAAGCCAAAAAATTTCCTACACAAATGCATAAATCCGCGCATGCAGCAACAACAACAGCACAAATAGCAGTAATTGCAACAACATACATTAATATTGCAGCAACTGTGAAAATTACAACAACAAAAATTTCAACTTTAAATAAGAAACACTTCTTCACAATAGCTGCACAAGGCAAACTAGTGGCAATACAACAACACAAACATAAACAAAAAGAACAACAGCAACAACAACACAAGTGGCATAAGCTTGCAACATTGCTACGTAAAAGCGGCAATCAAAGTCGCGGTCGTAGCAAACGTAACAAAAAGAGCAGCAAAAGCTGCGACAACAACAAGCTTAACTTTAAACATCACCACAACAACCCCACAGGAGAAATTCGCTGTGGGAGATAACAATTCGGTGGCATTGAGCGGTATGAAGTAGGAAATACTGAAGCACAACTTAAAATCGCTAACAACATTACGTCACAGAATATAACAGAGATAGCAACAACAACAACAACAGCAAAAATAACACATATAACAATACTAAAGCCACAATAACAGCAAAGCCAATTAAGTCTAACAACAACAGAAAAACATAGGCAAGCGTAGAGCAAAAGGACCAAAGCCTGACGGTCAAATAAAGTACCATATACAAGAACAACAGCAACAGCAATAACGAAGACTAAAAACCACATACACACTATAACAAACACAAGCACAAACAACTTCCGTATTGCGAATGACATTAGCAAGCACATCTTATTTCCTAATACAACAACAACAACATACGCACACCACCAATTATTCAAAAAAATTCTAGTGCTTGCATCAACCAAAAGATTCTGTGGCTTAACAAGGCATAAAGACGCATTGGCATCAACATTGATTTGTAACTGCAGAGCAAGTGAAGTACTAAGAGCCATAATTGCAGTAGTGGGCATTGGTAAGTGTGCAGCAATAAAGCAGCAGCAAGCAGCAGCAGCACCCAAGCAACCACAAAGCGCAGAGGGAAATGAGATGAAGTGGTTTCAAGTGGCGTTGGATATGTTCCTTGTGCTTTCATTTATAACAAGTAAGTGCCTGTAGCTATAGTTAGTCGGCTTAGTAAGAAGCGTGTGTGTGTGCGCACGTTTGTCTGAATGTGTGAAATCTAGTGCAACTTAAACATTTGTTTCAATTGCGATGGCAGCAGTCTTGCCTAAGTCTTTGAATTGCCATAACAAGTTGTTCCTAATTTGTAGAAAAATGTTGGAGACTTACACTTACCTAAAAGTATGCAAGTGTCTACTTTGTGGAAAATTGTGTTAAGCAAAGTATTTTTGTTAGCTTTCGACTGTAATTTGCACATACACTTATATCACGATTGACTTTACTTCATGTATACCTTGACAAATTTAATGCCCTAGGAGTGCAAGAAATTATGTTTTGCGTTTACAATTTTTTTGGAAAAAGGCGCCTAAACGTATGCTCTAGTTTTGAGATTTAAAATTTGTCGTACATTATTCACACAGTATCTGAAAATTTTAAAGTTTTAACAAAAGACGTTGTTTTTTTTTACTGGATTGGACCTGCAATTCCATCTATTACTGCTCTTAGTACTTCCATAGGTTTCAATTCGTTCGTCCAGCTCAGGGAGAACTATTCAAATTTTGCATTAAAGTTTTACATCATAAGTAATATAAGGAAAATTATTAAACTTATTAAGCCATAATTGCTAAAAAGGCTTTTTAATCTTGAAAAATTGGTATAGTCCAAAGAAAATGTCGCTTAAGCCCTAATTGCGTTAGCCATAACTTTTTACGGATTATTCTAGAACTTTGAAGGGTGATATAAATCTAACACCTGTCAATAAACACAACTTAAAATTTTTCGGTTAAGCCTAAATCTAAGCCCAATGACGAAGATGCTCCGTACAATAAAGTATTGTATTGATTTGGGATAGGCAGGTGGAGAAAGACTTGACTTTCTTTGATGCTCCCAATGGGTGTCAGTTATCTCTAAACAGGGATAGTTAGCGTGACTTTTTACTAAACGGCAAACATCGATTACGCGATTAACCGCCAAAAAAATGATTAAGCCAATTTTGAGGTGACGGCATGGTATAATAATTATATACATACATGCCTAAAAATATAACCCGAAATTTCAAAATCTCCACTTCTATCCACCTCCGGCTCGCTCTCTCTTCCAAAGAATACGCGTGAATGTTGAGAACGACCTAGTTTTAACCTGACACAGATGCGGCGACCTCTCCTGGGAAGACACTGCTATGGTTGGGTTACAAAAATTTCCAGCTGACTCTGAGCTCTTTACTGAATGTTGAGAGCGACCTAGTTTTAACCTGACACAGTTGCGGCGACCTCTCCTTGAAAGACACTGCAATGGTTGGGTTGCAAAAATATCCAGCTGACTCTGCGCTCTTGCCATCTTTCTGGTATGTATCTGCAGACAAATAATGTATATATGGCTTCCCCATTCTTCGAGGATAATAGCTCGTAAAAAAAAGCCGCTTTTTTAATATGTATGAAAAAATGCTGAGGAATTCGGAAGTTGTCTGTTGCCAAGCACATATTTAATGCCTTGAGGTCCATTTACAACTTAGATGGCAGGTGACAGCCATGTTGATACTCAGCAATGCATTTAATACTCCAGTTGGTATTGTACGAAAAACTACGCTGTACTGAACCTCGCATCGAACGGTTATGGATTCATTATTTTTGACGATGGATGGAGTGTATATTACATTCCATCTGAACAACACTTCTGAATGAAAGAATCAGCCAGATCGCCATATCACACAGACGCCGCAGCATCTTAATATAAAGACCTTAAAACGTTCTCCAGTAGACCCACAGCGGCATTATAGGATTATTTAACTTCTCCGTGAGAAGCATAATTAAACCGCTACTTCACAAGATTTGGACAAACTAACCACTACTACAAGGTATCCCCCCAAGAGCTTAAAGGGTATACTTCGAAACTCTCCATTGGCCGGTACTGCCAGATTATCAGCTAAAGCTATTACTTGGATGCCCTACATTTGAGGTCCTTTAGAAGGACTGCCTCGAACTATTTTATAATTAAGATTAGCTGGTTCCCGGGTCATACTGATACCCCGGGCAACAGTCAAGCGAATCTCTTAGCCCGAATCGGTACAACTGGACCAGATGAAGACGGCTGTAGGAATTTCGGATTCCGCTGGCCACATGTGGTTTGCTCCTGCATAGATGAGCAAACGTTGGGCGGACACCACCTCTTGCAGGGTAACAAGTCCATTCTGGCCGGAATGGGATGACAGGAGATCTGCCGAAATAATTGGGTTAACTAAGGCTCACCTATTAATGGTTATTGAGGTTTCGACAGGGCACTGTCCCATAGGTATACTTGCGGTACGTCTCAATATACTGGAAACCCCATCCTGCTTTAGCTGTCTGGAGGATGATGAGGTGATCACTTTATGCTTGTTGCCCACCTTTTGCCAGAGCTAGGCGAAAGTACTGAGGTCGCGACTCACTTGGATCTCCAGAGGATTTATCCAAGGTTGAGATCGGTATCATTCGAAACTTTATCGTTACCACCCAACGATTCTCTAAGTAGCAATACCTACGTCACCTTCATGTTGTCCAAGTGAGCTTCCTCTATCAGGGCAGCTACCACCTAACCTAAACTAACCTAACCTGTACAGCTGAAAATTTATTTTAAATAACACGTTCGACAGGGTGATGATTAGCAAAGCCCCTTTAAGCCAGTTCGTGTGGCTGAAGTTTGAGAAAATCATTAATTTTTAAGGATTATTCACTGCTTATTTTCCAGCGCCCATATATTTATATCTCTCAAGTACCACAAGGAACTAAAATTCTCGTGGGAAATATTTCTTACCCCCTGGGACTCACTGCCATCTTGTACGTTTTCGTAAAAACTTATCCATTTGTCCCTGGCCGCTGTCGTTACGAGTATATGTGATTACAAATATATTGCAGAGCGTGTAGAATTTTCAATATAAGGGTGATTTACGTAAATTTTTTATTTACAACTTTGGTTTAAAGTCAAGCCTAGTAGGCGTTATGCCATCTGCATATACACCCTGTTTTCACAATACCCAATACCTTCGAACTACAAACACAATAAAAGCGATTATAATAGATCACAACGAAAAATGTCACTGAATTCAGCACCAGCATTTTAAATATTTACCAACTATTTTGAGGTCAAAAACATAGGCAGTCATAGCTTAATTTATGCACTTTGCTGTTCTGACCACCTCGCTTTTTTTAATGGTAGACGTAGGCCTTCTTACTTTAGTACTTATTATTTATGACCAACTTAAATTGATGTACCATTTCATATTCATGAAAGGTAACAAAAATTTAAGATAGAAGCGGGCATTGTTGTATATATAATTTGAATAAGCGCTTTAATACTAAACTCCCCAATCAGTAGCTCATTAACCTTTTTACCTTATTTACTCAATTAAATCATTACAGAAAAGGAAATATGTAAATTAACTAATTAAATTTTTGATAACGATAAGCATAGTATGTTACGAGAGAGTGCATTAGATAAGTTAAAAAAATGTCTAAAATTTTATAAATGATAACAATAAAAAACAAGTAAGGACGGGACTGTCTTCGGCTGTGCCGAAGACTTCATACCTTTCGTGAATGGGGCTGAACAATAATCTTATCCCGTTCGTAATCTTCAAATAATCGGATGTATAAGATAAGAAATATATATTAAACAGATGTACATACCTAAACGATTTTTAAGATAAATATAAAATAAAAATGGCAAAAAACCCCTTATATGAACGATCTGTTGTATGGAATATATATTATATATAGCTCCGATCAAAGTGATTTTTCAGGAAAACCTCTATGATATATTAGAATAAATATCACCAAGTTTGACGTTTTTATATTGGAAATTAAGGGAGAAATGGCCAAAAATCTTTCCATCTGAACGATCGGTTGTATGGGATATATACTATATATAGCTCCGATCAAAGTGATTTTTCAGAAAATCTTCTATGATATATTAATATATATATCACCGAGTTTCACGTTTATACTTTCGAAATTAAGGGAGAAATTACCAAAAATCTTTCTATCTGAACGATCGGTTGTATGGGATATAACTATATATAGATCCGATCAAAGTGATTTTTTCAGGATATCTTCTATGATATATAAGAATATATATCACCAAGTTCCACGTTTCTACTTTCTAAATTGCGACAGGAATGACCAAAATCGTCTTATCTGAACGATCGGTTGTATGGGAGATATATGTTATAGTGGTCGGATCCTACTAGATTCGACAAATATCTAATATAATACAAAAATAAATCCTTGTGCCAAATTTCATTGAGATATCTCAAAAATTTGAGGGACTAGTTTGCGTTCAAACAGACATACGGACAGACAGACGGACGGACGGACAGACGGACATGGCTATATCAACTCAGTTCGTCGCCCTGATCAATTCGGTATACTTAATGGTGAGTCTATCTTCTATACTTCTCAACGTTACAAACATCGGACCAAAGTTAATGTACCATTCCATGTTCATGAAAGGTATAAAAAAAATTTTAAAGGACATATAGCAAAGCGAAACTGCCCAAAATATTGTAGCTGAAAGATTCAAATCGATATTAGAGAAAAATTACAAAGTTTACAAACATCTATGGTTACTAGGACATGTTTCTAAATTTCACTTCTTAATAAGTTAGCTTCTCGGGAGCTGAGTATTGAACTCGAGATCGCCAAAATTCATACTTTATACTAGTGTAGTGGCGTATGCTTTGATCCGCTCAGCCATATGAATGCCCCGCTGCTTGCTTTGCAATTGGTCTCTAGTCTCCTAGTAATCATCGCCGTTTGGAAACATAGTAATTTTTCTCTAATATCACTAACAAAACGATTGTGTAAAGCAATTTGAGCATATTAAATACAAATAATAATATTGATATAATAGCGAACAGCGGAAGTACTGCTAATAAAAGCAATGCTTACTTACTTACTTAATTGGCGCTTAACCGTCTAAGCGGCTATAGCCGTCCAACAAGGCGCGCCAGTCGCTCCTTCGCTCCGCCAACCGGCGCCAATTGGTCACACCAAGGGAGTTTAAATCGTTTTCCACCTGGTCTTTCCAACGGAGTGGGGGCCTCTGCTTCCATAGGCGCAATGCTATACACCCAATATTACTAAGCCCTTAGGGCGCGCCTATAATTATTGCACACAATTACTATTAAAAAGCATATAGAATTATTATGTACCTAAATGTAGTAGTAGTAGTATATGTAGTATATTTTCATTTTCATTTTTCTTATACCTATCTATTTACATATGTAGCAAAGTTACAATAGCAAAAAAATAAAAAAGTTTAACATTATGAAGTATAAATTAACGAATGCATAATATGTGTATGAGACCGTGTAGATATAAGAAAAAGGTAACACATTTTTTATGTTAAGCTTAACATAGTGGCAAATGTCATATCTATCAAAAATATTGAAACATTAGTTCAGTGGGGTGACTGCTAAATATAGAAATTAAGTTACAATTTTTTTAAAACCTAAATATGATTTTTAGCCTTATTACAAGATGCTACTATTGGAAAAGCTAAAAGTAAGTAAAAGAAAAAATTATGGTGTAGGTATATAAAATAAAGTAAAGAAAGTTACTACTATTATTTGCTTTTAGTCTCTGTTATTAAGCTAATTATTGAATAGGTCGTAGCAAAACTTCGATTTCATTATGTGAGAAACTCAGAAGAAAGGATTTCACACATTTTGTAAATTGTAGAACATTCCTCTTGGCCCGAATTTCGGAGGGTAGTATGTTGAAGAGTTTCCTGGATACAATTGTATAAAACTTTGTTGAGCGTGTGGTTCTGGAAGGAGGAACAATAACTGTAGGATGAAAGTTTATCCTAAGGTTATAAGTTTCCGACCTCATACTCTGCAGATAACCACACCTAATGAAAAAGATTTTTAAAACTTTAAAATAATAAAGGTCCCTTATTGGAAGAATCCTTAGATCTCTAAAAAGCTCTCTTGAGGGATGCAGTCGATTTACCCTAGATATTTTACGAATAACGAATTTTTGTAAAACTAGGATAGACTGAATTTTATTAAAGGATGCTCCCCCCCAACAGCTGATACCATATAACAATTTAGAATGAACAAGCGCATAATAAACTGTTTTAAGGGTGTAGTTAGAGCAGCAACCTCTGAGATGATAGAAACAACGTAAAGAATATTGGAGATAATGCTTTAGGCGGGATATGTGGATGCCCCAGTTCATATTTTGATCTACAGTTACACCTAGATACCGAAAGTCTTCAACAACGTCAATTATAAAGCACTCGTTATTACAAATAGCGAGCGGATTAAAAATACCATACTGAGCCATTTGGCATGAATTATCGTGGAGAGCGAGACGCTCACAACTGGAGGAGTGGAAAGCAATGTCTACGTCTGGTCTTATTTTTGCATTCAAGCTAAAAAACATTAGCTTGGTCTTATTGCTAACAACGAGCTTGTGTTTAGCGAACCACGTTCTTAAAACATGTACATCATGATTTATGCAACTTATCAAGTCGAACGTATTTGATGAGCCGTAAGCTATCGCTAGATCATCTGCAAATGCAGTGACCTTCCCTAAGAATGGCATGTCGAAAATTGAATTTACGTAGACCAGAAATAAAATAGGACCGAGGACGGAACCTTGTGGAACGCCAACTTTAATTGGATTAGAGCTACTGAGGGTTCCGCAGACTTTAACGCGTTGTACTCTTCCAGTAAGATACGATCTGAACCACTCATGTATAAATCCTCGAAAGCCAGTATGATATAATTTATCAAGTAGAATTACATGATCCACAGTATCAAAAGCTTTTGTGATGTCAACGAAAAGACTCGCGCAATGTTTTTTACTGTCCAATTCTTGGTGAATAAATATACAAAAATCTAATAGAGCATCCTCGGTTGACCGGTTGGCTCTAAATCCAAACTGCCTTGGGCTGAAAAAGCTCTTGCTTTCAAGAAAAAGTAAAATACGGCTTTTAAGGGCTTTCTCGAAAACCTTAGAAATGGAAGGTACTAATGAAATTGGCCTATAATTGTTTTTATCTTCCCTGTTACCCTTTTGGAACAGAGGAATAATAATCGCACATTTCAAGTCTTCTGGAAAAGTTCCTGAGTATACACTAGCATTAAAGAGATGTTTCAGAATGTCTAGTAGGTTAAGGGCTATATTTTTAAGCAATTGGTTGGAAATAGCATCATGACCACAAGAACCGGAGTTGTTAAGTTGTTTTATTATTGTTAGGATCTCAGAGCCATAGAAAGGTTCAAACAAAAAACTATTGCCTGAACTAGTTCCTTCCCTACCTGACATCACACAATTGCAGGAAGAGGCATTAGATTGACCGACTGAAGCAAAAAAATCATTAAATATATTAGATACAGCAGAGGAGTCGTCAATGATGTTGCCATGATCACTTAGAGCAATAGACTTTTCATCACCGATGCCGTTTGGGTTGATAATACTATTAACAATTTCCCATTCCTTCTTTGCGTTGCCGCTACATTCTAGTAACCTATTACGAAAATAAGTATCTCTCTGCCACTTAATATTCTTTTGTAATTGTTTACACAACTTTTTATACCTGGAATGGAGCTCTTGATTATTTGGGTGTTTCCTACACTTTGCACCCAGTCTATTCTTAAGCTTTGTCTTCTTGATAAGGTCAAAACTTATCCAAGGTTTAAGTTTAATTTTATTTTTTCGTGGAGCGCGGGTAAAGCTAGCAAACTGGATATAATTTTGTAGCAAATTTAAAAATGTAGAGTACGCCTTGGATATGTCATTCTCTGAATAAACATCAACCCAATCCTCTTGACGTAATTTTTCATTTAGTAGTGAATAGTTAATTTTTGTTATTTTTGGTTTCTCCTTTTTTTTTCTTGAAAGGGAAATCCTATCTTGACACCCGTCATGGAGTGATCTGTAATATCCAGATCCAGATTAATACCAGTGAAGGTGCACACTGTTGGAACGGCAAAAAATATGATCCAAGCAGGTGCCAGAAGAAATCCTTGTTGGTTCGTTTAAATAGGAAATAAATCCGTTACTCGCCATTAATGCTAGATAGTTCTCAGAACTTGCATTAAATTGTAAAATATCTAAATTCAAATCACCTAGTACAACTGCAAAACTCGATTTTTCATTAATTAAAAGGTTTGAGAATTCCTCCAGAAAGGATTGACTAGATTCAGAGTGAAACCTGTAAACGCAAATCAGGGCTAAAACCTTATTCCCATATTTTAATGAAACTTTCAAGATATCTGCGCTCGTTAAACTATATTTAAAAAATTTGCAATCCATTGAATTGCGTACAAAAACTCCTACTCCACCTGCAGAATATTCATCATTATAGTTAGCAAAAAAATCGTAATTAGGAATATTGTAAAAATTCGTCTCATGAGAATATATCCATATTTCGGATACAAATATTACATCTGGGTAGACTGGAAATGTTTCTAAGTTACACAGTAATGAGTCGAAGTTCTGCCGTAGACTACGAATATTTTGATGAATAATATAAAGAGCATTTCTGTCAGAAATAACCTGGTCTACAGAATTTAAAGGGCTGTTAATGATGAGGTTGTTGGTGTTGATATCATTAATTTCCATTGGTTTAAAGATAAAAATTTAATAATAATAATAATATTTAGAAATAAAACTAGTCTGGAATCCCAGGCAAGTCATCAAAAGAACGCACAAAAACAACCTTATCATTATCAGCTTTCCTTAGCATTATACTTGAATTGCTAAACCATGCATATTTATAACCCTTTTCCTTTTTAATTTTGCTAACAGCAGCATACAAAGCTCTATTGTAATTAGTTAAGCTATTATTTATGTAAATTTTTTGTTTATTGTTGGTCCCTGAAAACAATCCGGTAGTTAGTTTATTCTTGGCATTAGATTTTGCACTCATTACTTTGCGCTTTACTTCCATTGAAGAGAACCGAACACATAGCACTTCACGTGGTGAAGACGAAGAGCTATTGACCGTTTTTATGTATCGCCTCTCGATTTGGCCAGGCGACACAGAAACACCTACCGCTCTCACAACTATTTGTTCAAGACATTCGTCGATTAGTTAAGTTAGGCAAACCAACAATTTCAATGTCCCTCTCCATGTGTTTCTACTCACTCCAATTCAGCTTATGCTCCAGCTTAGCGACTCTCTTTTGTAACGCATCATTCTCCCCTTTTAGACTATTTATTGTTGCCAAAAAGTCAGTGTTAATTCCTTTGAGGCTAATGATCTCTTTGTACAAGAGTTCAAGAGTTATTACATTATCACTCTCCACGCTATTTACTGCATTTTCGTTTTCCGAGTTTTTGCTGCTAGACATGTTATCAGCATTGCTCTGCACGGTATTATGTTGTTGTTGCAGATCATTTGGAAAACCGGTTGTGCTTGGTGTCTTTGGCTTACTATTTTTCTGCAGGTTGATATTTGTGGGTTTAAATTGTTGTTGTAAAAGCTGAGTTGGCGGTAAAGCATCTCGGTGTAGAGAGCTTCGGCGGGCAGATGAGCACGAATCGCACCGATACTTAGCATTCGAGTCTTTCATATATTCTATCTCCGCTGTAGTTATTTTGACACATAAATGGTGAATACCGGAATACTAACAAAAAGGCTACACTTGGAGACCAATGGGAAAGCGAGCAGCGGGGCATTCATATGGCTGAATGGTTACTTTACACTAGTATAAAGCATTAGTGTTGGAGAGTTCGAGTTCAATACTCAGCTCCCGAGAAGGTAGCTGAAGAAGAAGTGAAATTCGGAAACATGTCCTAATAACCATCGCCGTTTGTAAACTTTGTAATTTTTCTCTAATATCAATGAAAAAATTTAAACCTAAATGTGGTCACTGAGTTACTTGTTAGGCAGCGCTCTTCGCAGCACCTTTTAATTTAATTGAGCACTAAAGATACTTGGTCTGCTATAAACTACGAAAGCTTATTTAGGAAGCTGCTTTTGATATACTTCTACTGAAAAATACAATTTATGAAGCGTTTTTCAAAAAAATGGTTGAGTGACATCGGCATGGCTATCCTGGCTGGAGACGTACTTAGAAATAAAAAAAAAAAAAAACAATTATTAAAGTAACAGCATTTGCATAAGTTTTGTTGTTTTATTAATTTAAATTGAATAACTTTATAAATTCATATAGTCAAAAGTCCGTGAGCCACCGGACGTTAGTTATTTTCTGACAAATAAAATGTGTCGGAAAGAGTAGCGTGCACAATAAAGGCATGCACACCCATTAGTTTGGGACCTGGGCAGAGACTCGCCTATCCAGGCTGCGTGACTCAGAGTAATAGGCTGAAAGTCATGCAAAATAAACATAATTAAAAGGCGCAATGCATCGGGACCTAATAATAATAATAATAATAATTTTCAGGTATCATCGTCAATACCATGATACAAAAAATGGAGGTAGTTCCATTTAGTGTGATGTTAGCCACTGGACTTTTGCGGGGACAATGACAATGCCACCAAAAACAAGCTACCAGATTGAAAAATGTTACGAATTTTTCTAATTTCGATAGATTTCATATTAAGCGATACAACTAAATTTCTTTCATAGTTATTTTAAAGAAAAAAGTGAGCCGCAATCGTTGCAAATATTTTAATACGAAATATCAGTCTAAAAAAAAGGAGGGTAAAAAAAAAGTTTTTCGAGCTCCCGAAAATTGCTTTGGTAGAGAAACATGGATCGAAGTATAAGAAGCAAGGAAATATAGCCTTTTTAAATGTCCCTACGATTGCTCAGAACATATTGACAAAACATACACGTTTGTCAATTGATTGCCCAAAGGGGGGCCTGCAAAACCGACACCGCAATTTCTAAAAAGTTTAGCATACTTAAACACAACTTTTATGAAATTGAATGGTGATTAATTGGCTACAAGTCCACATTTTTTATTTATTGTATAATTCAAGCTTAGCTCTGGAGGAGGGAGAACATTGCCCTGTAGCTCTGCAGGTTAGCCACTAGTTTTGAGAGTTTTTTGCCCTTTGTACCAGAGGTCACCTTGGAACAAGCCCCTTCTTTGCACATTCTGTGCCCTTTTAGCATTGACACTTTTTCTCAATATGCCTTCAGAAATATCCACTGTAGAGGAATGATAATAGGGCCACGCTAGAACAAAGAGACTTTTCGTGTATTTTTTTCAGTCTCGGGTCAAGCTACCAAAAAGATATGAGTCACTAACTAATGTATGTGTCATTATCAATCGATATTTATGCACAGAAATCGTGCTGAAGCATATTATTATTGTCTCAGGTGCTCACTGCGTTTTCATGCTGAAGGAAATTTCCTTCCCGAAAAACCATAATTTCACCTTTTCTAGCAAAATAACGAACATTATGAAACTTCAAAAATCCCCAAATACGTCAAAAAAATTTGGGTGGAACTACCTTCTTTTTTATACCATGGTCAATACCAATGAAAATAAGGCTTCTTTCCATACCTCAAGCACGCTTTTTACGATGGTCATCAGATCAACATTTGCGTTCCTGCAGCTCCCTTCCCCAGTCATTTGTGGAAGACATTTCATGCCATATTTCTACTTGCCCTCATTTGAATGTGAATCAAGCAGCATCTGTGCAAAGTCGGCATATTTTATTTACTTTTTAATGCATTAGTTAATGGTCTAAGTAATGAATAAATAAATATTTGAGAGAATCACGCTATTTCCGTTGTTTTATTATTTAAAAAAAATTCTGTCACAAAATTAGCGCGGTTAAGTGAAAGTGCAACGGCGTAATTCAATTCATTTGTTATTATTTATTTAAAAGTAAACTCAATTGCCTTCACTAAACAAAATCTTACACAAATAATTTCTGCTGACTGGGGCATTTAGAACACATATCTACAATACAAATACAATACAATATCACTACATATACACGCAATTATGTATATGTGTACGAAGAATTGAAAAACCCTCTCGCAAGGACGCCTAAACAGCTTCATTAACACATAATGGGCCAGTCTCAAGGGGAATTCCACCCATTATTTGTCACAACTTTGCCGCTAATCTAAATCGGGTGACGCCGGCAATAAAATCTTTCAATGACATCGTTTTAGGTCACTCACGCATATTTTTGTATGTTCCTAATTTGGCGGCCACCGTGGTGTGATGGTATGGATGCCCTGGGTTCAACTCCCGGGCAGAGCAACATCAAAATTTTAGAAATAAGATTTTTCAATTAGAAGAAAATTTTTCTAAGCGGGGTCGCCCCTCAGCAGTGTTTGGCAAGCACTCCGGGTGTATTTCTGCCATGAAAAGCTCTCAGTGAAAACTCATCTGCTTTGCAGATGCCGTTCGGAGTCGGCATAAAACATGTAGGTCCCGTCCGGCCAATTTGTAGGGAAAATCAAGAGGAGCACGACGCAAATTGGAAGAGAAGCTCGGCCTTAGATCTCTTCGGAGGTTATCGCGCCTTACATTTATTTTTTTTAATTTCTTGGCTTTTTTCGCTTTCGCTTTTTTTTTTTGTAATTTACTGCGTACAGTTGCGGCCAAGATCTTAGTAGCCCTGAGCAGCGCACCCTCATAAACAAATTGCTTGCTGATTGCAAAACTTATGTGGAATTGCAAACTAACATTAGCTGTTTACCAACAACCAAGTGGCAAAAAGCGTGGAGAAAGCCAGGAATGTTGGTAAAACAAGATAAAACCATCGTCATATGCCACAAACATTTTCCATTTGCGGCTGCTATTGCAATCAAAGATATCTTAAAAATGTTTTCAAGCATTGGGACTGTTCGTCGAGCACAACCCATTTGCTTATAGTCCAAGAAAAGTACCGTTGTTGACTGAAACGTATGTTTGTACAAGAGACTTCGATTTGCAAAAAAATTTATTTGACCTTCGGCCAAATGGCGTAACATTTTATGGTCGAACGAGTCGAAGATTGCCATGTGTGGTGAAAAGGCATCACGCCAATATGTAAGACGGCTACCTAATACCGAATACCATCCGAAGTGTACAAGCAAAGCAGTAAAGCATGTAGGTTTCAGTATAATTGTCTGGGCATGCTTTTCTTGGTTACGCGTGGAACTCATTTAATGGGTTAGGGAAATTATGATTAGCGCTTCATGTATTATGCTGTCATATGCCAGGAGTGAAATGCCACTTGTTTGAACGTACCAGGAAAACAGCGTTCCGAAATATACGAGCTAAAGTACTAAAAAGATGGTTTGAGGTAAGCCACACCAACAACATGGAATTACCGCTACATGCACTAGACGTAGACTCTATTGAAAATTTGCGGGCTTATGTCAAGGTGGCAGGAGCCCAACGCAATCCAATATTGCATACGCAACTATGGGAAGCTGTAAAAAGTGCATTGTAGTCCATTTCGATTGAAAGATGCCAAAAACTTGATGACTCACTGCCACGTCGCTGTGCTGCAATTCTAAGGAATAAGGGTTATGCAGCTAAATATTAATTTAAAAAAAATGTTACTTACTATTTATCTTACTTTAATTACCTACAGTTTTCCCAAATTTTTGTTTATCTTAGGTAGGTAGGTGCAATGGCTGCGATCCTGGTCGCCCCAGTAGCTATTGAAAGCCGTTATGATGCCATATAACTCGTCTAAAAACCTAACGGAATTTTACGGTCAATGTATTACAACCAGCCAGAGTTGTTGATAAAATTAAGAATATTCGGGATTGCTATCACAGATAACCCTCTGAGGTCTTCTAGAAACAGGGTTCCAAGGAACTTCAGCCGGGCTCTAGCTAGAGCCGGGCATTTACACATAAAATGTTCTACTGTCTCCTTGGCATTTGGATCTTTGCAGCTTCTGCAGTAGTCGTTATACGGAATGCCCATCTTTTCCGCATGCGTGCAGACTGCTATCAGTTAGCGTGTGTTAGCCCTGGATTTGTTCAGAAGACTTCTCGTCCTCTTTCCATAATAGTTTGGCCAAATGGATTTTGATATTGCACAGGTGGTGATGTTATTTAATTTTGTTTGTGGTTTCTTCAAGTAGGAGCTTTGGATATTCCCCTTGGCTACTGCTAAGGGTATGCCTACTTCGACACTGGTTATTTCTTCGTTCATCTCCGATGAGCCCCTGAGTGCTAGGTCGTCGGCCTTCTCGTTACCCTCTATCCCCCTATGACCCGGGACCCAGATAATGCGTAGTTCTAGATTGGTGGATAACTGGGATATGCGTCGCTTACAAGCCCACACTAATTTTGAGTTAATGTGTGGCGAGGAAAGCGCTTTTATCGCTGCTTGGCTATCCGACAGGATGCAAACTTTACCAGCTACATTCAAGCCCTCCAGTGATTTGCAGGCTTGCGGGTTTCCCTTCCACTCGTTTCTGCTTGGAATGGCGGTATTACACCCGTACTCAAACCTCAGTTTGCGAGGGTAGTAATCTGTCTCGGTACTACATGTACCATCCGGAAGTTTCTTTAGGATACTACTATGCCCTTGCTGAGTATCTTTGCAACACCCAGACTCCCTGAGTCCGAGTGCGGTTTGTGACGATGTACAAGATCGATCGGAAGCAGGTGCAAAATGGTGTCTAAAGCAACTGTGGCGCAAGTGCGTCCGGCCCCTATGGCACCAACACACGCAGTGCGCTGGACTTTTTGCAGGCTGGTGAGATTG